>NC_080031.1:53599198-54236035 GCF_030020395.1 Manis pentadactyla
TTCACCTAAAATTAATCACCTGAAATTAAAACAGACCTATATCTTCTTTTGGAATCTCTCTGTCATTATAGGATATAGTTGTATTTCTGTTCTTCTGTGGAAGGGCTAAAATATGTCTATTAAGATGTGATAGTTTCTTCAGAGAGAAAGATGAATATTTAAGCACCCAGGAAACTCATTTGCCTCTTTTATTTTAAACTTGACATCATTTGAAACATTCTTTAGTCAAAGTGTCTACAACAAATTATTTTTAAAGTATGTGACTGATGCTTAGAATTCACCAAAGAAGAATGTCTTAGGAGTCCTCTGAGCAGCCTTATTATGTAATTGTCTCTTATGGCCTTAGAATAATAATTATTGGTATTTTCTGGAAGCAGAACTATTCAAAACCCAGAAAACTTTCTGGAATACACTGTGAAGGATATTGTCCAGACTTTGGGAAGAGTAATAGTAAAGTGCTTAAATATTCCCTTAATTCTGCTCATTCATAGACTATATGCTAGTGGTTACCACTTCACAATTGTCAATAATCACTTGGGCACTTGGGTAAAAGCGAAGATTCCTGTCAAACATTGCTAATTACCAACTGAGTGTGTCAAGGTGAAGTTGGAGAAAATAATTTAGTCAAATTGTCAAAGCAGATGGATATTATGCTTTGCAAATCCTTTCTGTAGACCTAGTCATCTCATTTCAAGGCAGCCACATCTAGAGAGGTCTCCCCCTTAGCCCTCCATGGGACCTCAGCTTGGAGGTGGGAGTGCTGGTGACTGACAGAGCAGGAATTCTCAAGCAGCTCAGAGGTGGGCAGATAGGGAAGGGATTCCTTAAAGCAAGAGCAGCAGCGAACAACGGCAGCTGCCCTGCAGGTAGGAGAGAGCAAGGAGGAGCAAAGGGGAGGAAGGACAGCTTGTTGGACTCCTACTTGGCCACAGGTAGATTCCCTTGCCAGCTCCTGAAGCCAGGGCCCCTGGGTGGCTCTTTTCCACTTGGATCTGCATGGCATGGGGACTAGCCCTAACGACCCCAGGATTTGGCAGAGCCACAAAGCACAGGGTGGAGGGAGATTATGTTCTGAGAACTTCCCAAAGAAAGCAGATTTTCAGGCAGGCCGCTAAAAGCTGATGGCACAGCTGCAGTTCTGCCTGGGTCACCCCAGCAATGGGAAATTACAGGCCCAAATCAGAGCTCTCAGGAGCTCCTCCCTGCATGTCAGGCATACAGCGGAGACAGAATGAAGACTTGGAAATAAAATGAAATAGCAGAGACAACCAAGACAATTGCCACTGGAAGAGGGCAGAGACAAGACACAACAAGCTGGGCAGTGAGAAGGCTTTGTTTAAGAGCATGCTCTTAGAAAGGGGTGCAGGCCACCTCACAGAGCAGGTGTGCTAAAGGGCTGGGGATTCTGGCTTTCAAGGCTTTCAAGAATGGGGCAAAGGGTGGAGGGGGCGTTGTGGGACCTAGGCCTGACCTGTGGTCTGATGATGTCCGTCTCCAGTGAGGGACACTGCGTCCTCACGCACAGTCAGTTCTCTAGGTAATTCTGTAAGATGAACTGAACACAGGGTGTTTACTGATCTGGTTCCCCTCCAAGGGAGTGGCTTCCCTCAAGCACTGGGACCACATCAGTTAACACTGCATGCACCGCCTTAAGATCGGGTGGGTTACTGTCTGATTACCAAAGAATATCTTAGGAATCTTACCTCTTAACTCTCTGGTTTTCAAAGTGGAATCTTAACCATAAGAAGGGGTCCCTCTTGTTCTTACTATACTGTTTATATCTTGGCATTTTCATCAGTCAGGAAAAGTCATTCATGGTGCTTCTCCCATGCCCCTCAGCTACCTCAGCCTAACATAAAAGTCAAAAGACATTTTATTCTTCATCTGGTTAAGGCCCTCATTGTAGACTAAAGGAACTGGAATGAATTTTAAAGATATAGAATATGGAAATGAGATTTTGTTTGTGCATTTATTTTTTTTTGCTTTGGCTTTTAATAAGTCTTAAAAGCATTCATCACTTTTAGCTTGTTTCTTTGAAAATAGTTTTGACTACTCAAGACATAGTTGTCAATATGCCATTCATCTACTACATAGTTCCAGGAAAATCTTTTAAACAATAAAGCTTATCAATCTTACATGGAGAATTAATAATATCAATTATGCAGTAGAGAATTAAGTGAGATTGTTTAAGAATCATATACACAGCAGTGTATATATTAACATTATTAAAATACTGACTTATTTTTTAATGAGTATTAACCATATTTTCTTTTTGTAACAAAAGCAATATTCAGAATAAAAGTCTGTTTTTGTTTTGTATTAAAACATAGAATTTTAGTATGCAGGATCAATAGGTCAAGACATCAAATATAAATACTACTTATCTTATTAAGTCATGAGATTATTAACTCTTACTAAATATGTCATTAAATATGCATTTGGAAATTATTAAAAATATGCATTAGTTTATTTGCTATAATCTTGTTGTACACAGATACACCCTAATTGTGTTTTAAATGATTTTAAACTTACAGAAAAGTTGCAAGGATGTTGTAGAAAACTCTGAAGTAAACTTACCACAATTCCCCATGTTTCAATACTTCTCCACAGTTCAGTCATCAGAAAAAATAAAGAAAAGTACAATACTTGTATTTAATTCTTGTTCATTTTGAAATTAGTTTCAGTATCATGTGTTGTGTGTAGCTGCATTGTTCATTTAATCATTTAATCTATCACCTGAAACAGTTCTTCAGTCTGTCTTTGTCTTTCCTGATGTTGACACTTTTGAAAAACAGGATTGTTTGTAATGGAAATGTGCTTTTTGATGGGCGATATTCTATTTTTCCTCATTACATTTAAGTTATCATTTTTTACCAGAATATTATCTCTGGGTCAAACTCGGAGATACAGCATATTGACTTATCTTTATTTGAGTTGGTAGGTTTTGAGCCATTACTGTTTGTATGTATCTGTGGGGCACTTGTGGTCTGAGAGGAGGTGCTTGGATGTAGAGCGCTGACAGCACTCCTTGGGAGACCAACACCAGGGAATGAAAAGGAAAGGACGCTGGGATTTAGATACCGAGGCTTGGGCCTCAGTGTCAGTCACTGCCGCTGGGATCCCATTGATTCCGTGTCTTACTAGGAGAATTTACATCACGCACTCTCCCTGGTGGTTTCTCATTTCAAACACCTACCAGGATTTTCCTTTCCTTCACTTCTTCCATTTTTTCCATACTGGAAACACTGAATCTCCACAAAATATTAAATTATTCACTGATGCGCACAATCCTAAAATATGCATACATAATCCAAGCTTTCCACATCATACCCTTTGATGACCAGCCTACATTAAATAGTTTTGGAATTTATGTAGTTCTTTTTCTCTTCTAAACTAAGTGTATATATTGCATGTACACTGCTTAAAAGTTGTGGAATGAGGTCTTTTACATGTACTTTCCAACATGCTTATTTTCATTTGAACTGCAGTTATTTCAGTTGATTGAGTTTGCATTCATTTTCAATTTTTGTCCACATTTGGTCACTTAACTTTTTTAATATTTAGAAAAATAGTATGTCTTCTCCAAGAAAAGAAAACTGTTTAAAAACAGTATCAACAATAACAACAAAATCTATGCTCAGTGAAATGCCACTCCCTTCCCATCCCTTTCACCCAGTCACTCAGCACCTTGTGAGGAAAAACACTCTCAGCCTTTCAGGGATTATCTTTAATGTGTTCATTTTTGTTAAATAAGAGTTGTGTATGTTTACTTATTGCACAGCATACTATGAAAACTCTCTTCTGTTAGATTTTTCACTTATTCCATGCTGGCAATCACTACCTATCAGCTCTAGAGATTGCCTTCCTTGTATTTTATAGTCAAAGAATAACCCACTGTATTATATATACCATAGATTTACTAATATCCTGGGTTTAGACATTGAGGTATTTTCCAAATTTTGCAATTACCCATAATGCTGCTAATAAAAAACATGTGGAAAATGCATTAGTGAAAACAGGAGGTGCACCTTCAGGGTATTATCTTGTCTGGTGATTGTCCCTGATTACTGGACCCTGTGTTGTTTACTTCTGAACAGCAGTTTATGCCTGTACCCAAAGCCCAGTGGCACTAAGTTCAAGTTTTAAACATCCAATTTTTTTGAATATACCAATAGAAAAAATAAGGGTAAGGGATTATTTTGGCCATGTAGAGACTTTCTGCTTCACATACCCCACAGAACTGCATGGAAATACCTGCCAGCTCTCAATGTCACCCTCTGGGCCTACAAAATATTCCACCTCAGTGAATCAGCCTAATCATTTGCTTCCAATGCTTTTCTTTTATCCTTTCCATTTCTTTTACTAGGAAATTTTTAGGATATTTTATATTTATTAGAATTTCTCTTTTAGTTTTGTTAGCTTTATAGCTATTTTTGTTGCATATGTCTGCTCCAGGAATTACAACACACCTATTTAAATTTATAGCAGTTTTATGATTATTAATCTACACCTTCTTGTAAAATATAATAATTTTGAAATCATATAGAATCACTTAAGTTGTCATATATATTTCCATATGCATTACAAACTCCACATGGTGATGTTAATATTTTAGTTTTTAAACAGTTATATAGAGCTTATGAAGAAATGCAGCAGTCACTGTCCAAAAGGAAAAAAAAAGTAACTTACATTTATCCACAAAGTCACCACTTTTATCCTATTCACAAATTTCTTAGGGATGAAGTCTACATGTAACATTTCCTCCAGTCCGAAGCATTTAATTTCATATTTCTATTACAGTAAGCTTGCTGTAAACATATTCTTTGTCTTTTATATAATGTCATCTTTGCTTTTACTTAACTTTCAATCATATTTTTGAAGACATAGAAATTTGGCTGATCATTCACATTACTTTTAGTACTGTAAAATTATTTTTCTACCATCTTTTGTCTACCATGGTTTTTAGTGAGAAAATACCCAATATTTGGGGCACTTTCTCCTTTTAGAAAGTGTTTTATTTATGGGCCCTTTCTTTTTCTTAAGTGTATTTTTTTATTATTATTGATGTACAGTGGAAATACAATATTGGTTTCAAGCACACAACGCAGGGGTTCAATAGTTACACACATTATTAAATCCTCCCTCCTGCTAGTGCTGCTAGTCTTTGTCAACATAGGAAAATGTTACAGAAACACTGACTATATTCTCCATGCTTCACTTCCATCCCTATAACCAACTTATATTACGAATGAGAGTCTGTGCTTCTGTATCCCCCTCACCCACCCCACCCCCTATCAGGACCCCACCCCCATGGTAACAACCAGTTACTTCTCAGCGACAGTGGGTCTACTGCTGTTTTGTTCATTTTGTTTTGTATTGCTTTTAAATCCCACACATAACTGAAAGCATATGGTATTTGTGTTTCTCCACCTGGCTTATTTAACTTAGCATAATACCCTCTAGGTCCACCCATGTTGTCACAAATGGCAGGATTTCTTTACTTTTTTTTTTTTTTTTTAAATAATTATTTTTTATTGAAGGGTAGTTGACGCACAGTATTACATTACATTAGTTTCAAGTGTACAACACAGTGATAAAACATTTATATACATAATTCTAGGTTCCAGCTATCACCCTACCAAGCTGTTACAATATCTTGACTATATTCCTTATGCTATACATTACATCCCGGTTACTTATTTATTTTACCATTGGAAGTCTGTCCTTTTTTATTTTTTTTATTTTTATTTATTTATTTATTAATTTATTATTTTTTTTTGTGAGCGCATCTCTCACATTTTTTTGATCAAATGGTTGTTAACAACAAAAAAATTCTGTATAGGGGAGTCAATGCTCAATGCAAAATCATTAATACACCCCAAGCCTAATTTTCGTCAGTCTCCAATCTTCTGAGGCATAACAAACAAGTTCTTACATGTAGAACAAATTCTTACATAATGAATAAGTTACATGGTGAACAGTACAAGGGCAGTCATCACAGAAACTTTCGGTTTTGCTCATGCATTATGAACTATAAACAGTCAGTTCAAATATGAATACTCATTTGGTTTTTATACTTGATTTATATGTGGATACCACATTTCTCTCTTTATTATTATTTTTAATAAAATGCTGAAGTGGTAGGTAGATACAAGATAAAGGTAGAAAACATAGTTTAGTGTTGTAAGAGAGCAAATGTAGATGATCAGGTGTGTGCCTGTAGACTATGTGTTAATCCGAGCTAGACAAGGGCAATAAAACATCCACGTATGCAGAAGATTTCTCTCAGAACAGGGGGGGTGAGGTTCTAAGCCTCACCTCTGTTGATCCCCAATTTCTCACCTGATGGCCCCCTGCGACTGTGCCTGTCTTAGGTTGTTCCTCCCTTGAGGAACCTTACCCGTCTCTGGCTAACCAGTCATCTTCCGGGGCCATACAGGGAAATGTAAAGTTGGTAAGTGAGAGAGAAGCCTTACTGTTTGAAAAGGTTAGCTTTTTACTTCTTTGCATATTTATGCCCTGTGGCTTCTATGCCCAGCATTTGTCTTGAGGTATCTTTACCACTTGGAAGAATTATGATACTCGGTAAATTTGATATGAGGCACGAATTCTATTTAAGGGTTGTAATTAGGAAGGAAGAAGAAAAGCTATAGAAGTAGCAGGCGGAAGAAAACATGGGAAGATTGATTATTTCTTTGACATATCTTCTTGTAGAGTAACTTCAGCATGTATAGGTTTTAAACTACTAATTAAATTGCGCACACACATTAACATAATAGGAGTATAGTTACATAACCAAAGCATACCTGTAATAACCAGCCATCTCCAGTGATACCAAGAAAACCAGTTAGGAACCTTAGGCATTTGTGAAAACTTATCTATGATATGGTGGATATTGTCCAACTGAACTTGAACAGTCTGAGAGAAATCATACAAATTAAAACAACCCATTCCTGGGGAATGTTCACATCCCTTATGTTCTTTTAACAGTAAATAGTCTGCAGTTGTAAGATTTTGGAGCGCTACAATTTGCACTTCTCCTAATTCTTGGTTGAGTTCCAACAGTATAGATCCAGTCAAATTTGTTGTTTTACTGTATGCACAGGCCAGCTTAGATATCTCCTTCCTCATTCCCATGGCAAGTCCAGGAGCTGGTGGGATGAGTGCATCTACAGCTGTAGCAGTGCGTGGATCATTGTTGGGGTTTTTTGATGATCATCTTCTGGCATGAGTCTTCCAGAGAGTGCTGATGTGGGAAGTTCTCTTTCATATCATATCTTAGTGCATTTTCGGGGTAGCCCAATTAGGCTTTGATCTTCTGTATAGACGCAAACAGACCCTTTGCCTACACTTTTATATGCCCTTTATACCCTTGTGAAGAACTCATTGGAGGTTACCACACAGGAACTGCCCCTTTTTTTTTTTTTTTTTTGGTATAACTAATCTACACTTACATGACGAATATTATGTTTACTAGGCTCGCCCCTATACCAGGTCTTCCCTATAAACCCTTTTACAGTCACTGTCCATCAGCATAGCAAAATGTTGTAGAATCAGCACTTGCCTTCTCTGTGTTGTAAAGCCCTCCCTTTTCTCCTACCCCCCCATGCATGTTAATCTTAATACCCCCCTACTTCTCCCCCCCCCTTATCCCTCCCTACCCACCCATCCTCCCCAGTCCCTTTCCCTTTGGCACCTGTTAGTCCATTCTTGAGTTCTGTGATTCTGGCGCTGTTTTGTTCCTTCAGTTTTTCCTTTGTTCTTATATTCCACAGATAAGTGAAATCATTTGGTATTTCTCTTTCTCCGCTTGGCTTGTTTCACTGAGCATAATACCCTCCAGCTCCATCCATGTTGCTGCAAATGATTGGATTTGCCCTTTTCTTATGGCTGAGTAGTATTCCATTGTGTATATATACCACATCTTCTTTATCCATTCATCTATCGATGGACATTTAGGTTGCTTCCAATTCTTGGCTATTGTAAATAGTGCTACGATAAACATAGGGGTGCATCTGTCTTTCTCAAACTTGATTGCTGTGTTCTTAGGGTATATTCCTAGGAGTGGAATTCCTGGGTCAAATGGTAAGTCTGTTTTGAGCATTTTGATGTACCTCCATACTGCTTTCCACATGGTTGAACTAACTTAGATTCCCACCAGCAGTGTAGGAGGGTTCCCCTTTCTCCACAGCCTCGCCAACATTTGTTGATGTTTGTCTTTTGGATGGCAGCCATCCTTACTGGTGTGAGGTGATACCTCATTGTAGTTTTAATTTGCATTTCTCTGATAATTAGCGATGTGGAGCATCTTTTCATGTGTCTGTTGGCCATCTGTATTTCTTTTTTGGAGAACTGTCTGTTCAGTTCCTCTGCCCATTTTTTAATTGGGTTATTTGTTTTTTGTTTGTTGAGGCATGTGAGCTCTTTATATATTCTGGATATCAAGCCTTTATCGGATGTGTCATTTTCAAATATATTCTCATATACTGTAGGGATCCTTTTTGTTCTATTGATGGTGTCTTTTGCTGTACAGAAGCTTTTCAGCTTAATATGGTCCCACTTACTCATTTTTGCTGTTGTTTTCCTTGCCCGGGGAGATATGTACAAGAAGAGGTCACTCATGTATATGTCTAAGAGGTTTTTGCCTATGTTTTCTTCCAAGAGCTTAATGGTTTCATGGCTTACATTCAGGTCTTTGATCCATTTTGAGTTTACTTTTGTATATGGGTTAGACAATGGTCCAGTTTCATTCTCCTACATGTAGCTGTCCAGTTTTGCCAGCACCACCTGTTGAAGACACTGTCATTTTGCCATTGTATGTCCATGGCTCCTTTATCAAATGTTAATTGACCATATATGTCTGGGTTAATGTCTGGATTCTCTAGTCTATTCCATTGGTCTGTGGCTCTGCTCTTGTGCCAGTACCAAATTGTCTTGATTACTATGGCTTTATAGTAGAGCTTGAAGTTGGGAAGTGAGATCCCCCCTACTTTATTCTTCTTTCTCAGGATTGCTTTGGCTATTCGGGGTCTTTGGTGTTTCCATATGAATTTTTGAATTATTTGTTCCAGTTCATTGAAGAATGTTCCTGGTAATTTCATAGGGATTGCATCAAATCTGTATATTGTTTTGGGCAGGATGGCCATTTTGACGATATTAATTCTTCCTAGCCATGAGCATGGAACGAGTTTCCATCTGTTAGTGTCCCCTTTAATTTCTCTTAAGAGTGACTTGTAGTTTTCAGAGTATAAGTCTTTCACTTCTTTGGTTAGGTTTATTCCTAGGTATTTTTTTTTTTTGATGCAATTGTGAATGGAGTTGTTTTCCTGATTTCTCTTTCTGTTGGTTCATTGTTAGTATATAGGAAAGCCACAGATTTCTGTGTGTTGATTTTGTATCCTGCAACTTTGCTGTATTCCGATATCAGTTCTAGTAGTTTTGGGGTGGAGTCTTTAGGGTTTTTTATGTACAGTATCATGTCATCTGCAAATAGTGACAGTTTAACTTCTTCTTTACCAATCTGGATTCCTTGTATTTCTTCATTTTGTCTGATTGCCGTGGCTAGGACCTCCAGTACTATGTTAAATAACAGTGGAGAGAGTGGGCATCCCTGTCTAGTTCCCGATCTCAGCGGAAATGCTTTCAGCTTCTCTCTGTTCAATATAATGTTGGCTGTGGGTTTATCATAGATGGCCTTTATTATGTTGAGGTACTTGCCCTCTATTCCCATTTTGCTGAGAGTTTTTAACATGAATGGATGTTGAACTTTGTCAAATGCTTTTTCAGCATCTATGGAGATGATCATGTGGTTTTTGTCTTTCTTTTTGTTGATGTGGTGGATGATGTTGATGGACTTTCGAATGTTGTACCATCCTTGCATCCCTGGGATGAATCCCACTTGGTCATGGTGTATGATCCTTTTGATGTATTTTTGAATTTGGTTTGCTAATATTTTGTTGAGTATTTTTGCATCTACGTTCATCAGGGATATAGGTCTGTAGTTTTATTTTTTGGTGGGGTCTTTGCCTGGTTTTGGTATTAGGGTGATGTTAGCTTCATAGAATGAGTTTGGGAGTATCCCCTCCTCCTCTATTTTTTGGAAAACTTTAAGGAGAATGGGTATTATGTCTTCCCTGTATGTCTCATAAAATTCCGAGGTAAATCCATCTGGCCCGGGGGTTTTGTTCTTTGGTAGTTTTTTGATTACAGCTTCAATTTCGTTGCTGGTAATTGGTCTGTTTAGATTTTCTGTTTCTTCCTGGGTCAATCTTGGAAGGTTATATTTTCCTAGGAAGTTGTCCATTTCTCCTACGTTTCCCAGCTTGTTAGCATATAGGTTTTCATAGTATTCTCCAATAATTCTTTGCATTTCCGTGGGGTCCGTCGTGATTTTTCCTTTCTCGTTTCTGATACTGTTGATTTGTGTTGACTCTCTTTTCTTCTAAATAAGTCTGGCTGGAGGCTTATCTATTTTGTTTATTTTCTCGAAGAACCAGCTCTTGGTTTCATTGATTTTTGCTATTGTTTTATTCTTTTCAATTTTATTTATTTCTTCTCTGATCTTTATTATGTCCCTCCTTCTGCTGACCTTAGGCCTCATCTGTTCTTCTTTTTCCAATTTCGATAATTGTGACATTAGACCATTCATTTGGGATTGCTCTTCCTTTTTTAAATATGCTTGGATTGCTATATACTTTCCTCTTAAGACTGCTTTTGCTGGGTCCCACAGAAGTTGGGGCTTTGTGTTGTTGTTGTCATTTGTTTCCATATATTGCTGGATCTCCATTTTGATTTGGTCATTGATCCATTGATTATTTAGGAGCGTGTTGTTAAGCCTCCATGTGTTTGTGAGCCTCTTTGCTTTCTTTGTACAGTTTATTTCTAGTTTTATGCCTTTATGGTCTGAAAAGTTGGTTGGTAGGATTTCAATCTTTAGGAATTTTCTGAGGCTCTTTTTGTGGCCTAGTATGTGGTCTATTCTGGAGAATGTTCCATGTGCACTTGAGAAGAATGTGTATCCTGTTGCTTTTGGATGTAGAGTTCTGTAGATGTCTATTAGGTCCATCTATTCTAGTGTGTTGTTCAGTGCCTCTGTGTCCTTACTTATTTTCTGCCCAGTGGATCTATCCTTTGGGGTGAGTGGTGTGTTGAAGTCTCCTAGAATGAATGCATTGCAGTCTATATCCCCCTTTAGTTCTGTTAGTATTTGTTTCACATATGCTGGTGCTCCTCTGTTGGGTGCATATATATTTAGAATGTTTATGTCCTATTGTTTGACTGAGCCCTTTATCATTATGTAGTGTCCTTCTTTATCTCTTGTTACTTTCTTTGCTTTGAAGTCTATTTTGTCTGATATTAGTACTGCAACCCCTGCTTTCTTCTCACTGTTGTTTGCTTGAAATATGTTTTTCCATCCCTTGACTTTTAGTCTGTACATGTCTTTGGGTTTGAGGTGAGTTTCTTGTAAGCAGCATATAGATGGGTCTTGCTTTTTTATCCATTCTGTTACTCTGTGTCTTTTGATTGGTGCATTCAACCCATTAACATTTAGGGTGACTATTGAAAGATATGTACTTATTGCCATTGCAGGCTTTAAATTCGTGGTTACCAAAGGTTCAAGGTTAGCCTCTTTAGTATCTTACTGCCTAACTTAGCTCGCTTATTGAGCTGTTATATACACTGTCTGGAGATTCTTTTCTTCTCTCCCTTCTTATTTCTCCTCCTCGATTTTTCGTATGTTGGGTGTTTTGTGCTGAGCTCTTTCTAGGAGTGCTCCCATCTAGAGCAGTCCCTGTAAGATATTCTGTAGAGGTGGTTTGTGGAAAGCAAATTCCCTCAGCTTTTGTTTGTCTGGGAATTGTTTAATCCCACCATCATATTTGAATGATAGTCGTGCTGGATACAGTATCCTTGGTTCAAGGCCCTTCTGTTTCATTGTATTAAATATATCATGCCATTCTCTTCTGGCCTGTAGGGTTTCTGTTGAGAAATCTGACGTTAGCCTGTTGGGTTTCCCTCTATAGGTGACCTTTTTCTCTCTAGCTGCCTTTAACACTCTTTCCTTGTCCTTGATCTTTGCCATTTTAATTATTATGTGTCTTGGTGTTGTCCTTCTTGGATCCTTTCTGTTGGGGGTTCTGTGTATTTCCGTGGTCTGTTCGATTACTTCCTCCCCAATTGTGGGGAAGTTTTCAGCAATTATTTCTTCTAAGGTACTTTCCATCTCTTTTCCTCTCTCTTCTTCTTCTGGGACCCCTATAATACAGATATTGTTCCTTTTGGATTGGTCACACAGTTCTCTTAATATTGTTTCATTCCTGGAGATCCTTTTGTCTCTCTCTATGTCAGCTTCTATGCGTTCCTGTTCTCTGATTTCAATTCCATCAATGGCCTCTTGCATTCTATCCATTCTGCTTATAAACCCTTCTAGAGTTTGTTTCATTTCTGCGATCTCCTTTCTGGCATCTGTGATCTCCTTCCGGACTTCATCCCATTTCTCTTGCGTATTTCTCTGCATCTCTGTCACCATGTTTATGATTCTTATTTTGAGTTCTTTTTCAGGAAGACTGGTTAGGTCTGTCTCCTTCTCTGGTGTTGTCTCTGTGATCTTTGTCGGCCTGTAGCTTTGCCTTTTCATGGTGATAGGAATAGTCTGCAGAACTGGGACGAGTGACGGCTGGAAGGACTTCCTTTCTTGTTGGTTTGTGGCCCTCCTCTCCTGGGAGAACAGCGACCTCTAGTGGCTTGTGCTGCGCAGCTGCACGCAGACAGGGTTTCTGCTTACTGCCCGGTTGCTATGGAGTTAATCTCCGCTGCTGCTGTGGGCGTGGCCTGGCTCAGGCAGCTACTCCAAAATGGTGGAGTTGCGTTGGAGCAGGAGCTGCTGAGAGGCTATTTATCTCCGTAATGGGCCTCCCTGCTCCCTGCAGCCCAGGGGTTAGGGTGCCGAGAGATCCCCGGATTCCCTACCTCTGGATTAAGTGACCCGCCCTGCCCCTTTAAGTCTTCCAAAAAGCACCCGCCAAAACAAAACAACGACCACCAAAAAAAAAAAAAGAAAAAAATTTTTAAATTAAAAAAAAAAAAAAGTTTTTAATTAAAAAAAAAAAAAGGTGGTCGTTCGTTTTTCTTTATTCTCCGGTGCCAGCCTCAGGCCTCTGCTCACCGGTCTTTCTGCCCTGTTTCCCTAGTATTGGGGTCCCTATCCCTTTAAGACTTCCAAAACGCGCTCGCCAAAACAAAACAGCAAAAAAGCAAAAAAAAAAAATGGTTGCGCACTTTTCTTATGTCCTCCAACACCCAGCCTCCAGTGCCTGCTCACTGTTCTTGCTGTCCTGTTTTCCCAGTATCGAGGGCCCTGCACTCTAGCCCGGATGGCTGGGGCTGGGTGTTCGGCAGTCCTGGGCTCCATCTCCCTCCCGCTCTGCCTACTCTTCTCCCGCGGGGAGCTGGGGGGAGGGGCGCTCGGCTCCCGCCGGGCCGGGGCTTGTATCTTACCCCCTTCGTGAGTCACTGGGTTCCCACAGGTGAGGATGTGGTCTGGATATTGTCCTGTGTCCTCTGGTCTTTATTCTAGGAAGGGTTGTCTTTGTTATATTTTCATAGATATATGTTGTTTTGGGAGGAGATTTCCGCTGCTCTACTCACGCCGCCATCTTCCGCCCCTCTTCTTCTTTACTTTTTATGGCTGAATAATATTTTTTTGTGTATATGTACCAGCTCTTTTTTATCCATTCATCTCTGTAAGGACACTTTAGTTGCTTCCATATCTTGGCTACTGTAAATAATGTGGCAATAAACATAGGGGTACACATATATTTACAAATCAGAGATTTTATTTTCTTTGGTTAAATTCTTAAAAGTCGAGTTAGCAGGTCTATGGCATTTATTTTTTAATTTTTTGTGTAACCTCCATTATGCTTTCTATAGTGGCTGCATCAATTTTCATTCCCACCATCAGTGTAAAAGGGTTTCCTTTTCTTCACATCTTCGCCTACCCATGTTCTTTCTGGTCTTTTGCCCAGTGGGATGCTGGGCTCTCTAACCCATTCCTCGGGACTACAGTCTCCTGTCCCACTCTTGGAGACATCTGGGATGGGAAGAGTTGTGTTTCAGGTGTTGGGACACCAACTTCTACCCATTTCTTTCTCCCTAGGTGGGCCACGTTATTGGGCTGCATTCTCCCCCAATAATCCCAATTCGACCATGAGACTCTCCAAATATTCTTCTGCAACACATCTTGGCCGCAACACCAACTAGACCAAGAACAATGGATTAATCCTAACACTTTTACTGAATTGAATCTTTTCTGGAAGTGGGTAAACAAAAGGGCAGAAGTGCCTTATGTTCAGACTTGCTTCTATGTCAGAAGCTGAAAAGACCATGCCAAGCTTGCCAACTTGATACAGCCCTCTCTCCACTCCTCTTCCTACTTTACCTCTGCACCAGTGTCAGCTTAAAGCTGACCTTAGGTGAGCAAGAGAGAGTTATTAAAGAGGCTTGTAAGTTTTCTAGCAGCCTTCACTTGTCTAATACTGTTTCCCATTATAGAGACTGCCGTTCCCTTAGCAGACTCTAACAGGACCCTAAGTGTTCCAAAGATGCTCTGTGGGAAAAAAACCTCTTTTCCTTGTGCATATGGACAGGGCTAAAGAAAGCTGGTATAACAGTTCACAATTGCTTCTTATTTTCACTGAAAATTAAGGTTTCTAAGGGTTTTAATTTCTAATTAAGGCTACTGGAAATAATAAGGGCAACGTCTCTGCATGCTAGAAAAGATGTGTTTTGATAAGAGAAGGTATGAGGAATGGAAATGCATTTTTATTGAGGGAAAAGAAGGTAATTTCATCCTAAAGTACAGTTGGTTATTTTAAGAGGGAGAACTCTGAATGTAAAAATAAAGTTGTAGAAATTTTGTAGAAGAAGAAATTAATGTCATGCTATGTGAGACTGAATTAAATGAAGCTTAATATAAAGTACACCATGAGATTAGAATTTTGCTTCCTATTAAAAGGACAAAATTTTCTCAAACTATTGTTCTTTCTTAATATTAAGAGATTGCAAATGGTTTTTCTAATTGTATCATATTTCTCATATTTAATGTCTAAATAAGCTGTTTGAGTACTTAAGAAAATCTTAATATTAAAGAGCTATGAGCTAAGTTTTACAACTATGTAACCTTCTCTATTTGATATTTAACTACTGACATTTTAAAGTATTTTGTCATGTTTAGATACTGTTTCACTTCAGAACTATTTGAGAACAACTAGATTCAAGCAGAACAAGATTTAATTACATCAGCCTGAGTAAACTAAGGGGGATGATTTTAATTTTTATGACATTTTGTTTCATATGTTGTTGACCTTTTAAAGTAAGTGTTGGTTTTAAACCTTTCTCTTAAGCTGACTTGCAACAGTTTAAAAAATTATACCTTTATAAACAAAATTGAAACATGTATTTTTCTCTCTATACCTGATCCCTCCAGAATTCAGAAACTCTCAGTGAGTATTTTTATATGTTAGGGCAATATTCTTATTTGAATAAGTTCAATAAGAATTTACTCTCCTTGTGACAGGACACAATTGAAAACACTGGTTATATTACCAAAGCTGTGACTGAAGTGACATATTTGAGAGAGGCACATGTAGACTCAGATATGACCAG
Organism: Manis pentadactyla; assembly: GCF_030020395.1. NCBI lineage: Eukaryota > Metazoa > Chordata > Mammalia > Pholidota > Manidae > Manis > Manis pentadactyla. The sequence continues at coordinate 53,614,862 of NC_080031.1, forward strand.
GCAGCTTGAAGGAAACAACATCGACTTTATTTGGCCAACAAAGCCCCTTGGAAGAACCAGCCTGGGACCTTGCTTACAGGGGTCCCAGCTGCCTTACAGGGTGAGTAAGAAGGTCACTACCTGGCAAATGTATGAACCTCAGAGTATCTTGGAGACCTTGAGGAGGCAGTAATTCACCCAATTTCTACAGGTACTGAGGGCTTGGATTTCCTTTCCTCAAGAGGCCTTTAAATGTTCAATCTGCAATTCCTTACAACAAAGCTCACTTAAAAGAGCCTGTGCAATCAACTGCTGTTCTTGCTGCATTTATGTAAATAATCAAGCCAAGCGTTTTGAAGCTAAACTAACTTGAAACTTAAATTTTAAACTAAAATTATTTTCAATTTTAATTTGAAGCTAAACAAATTAGTCTTATTATGGTTGCCTCTAATGAAAATGAAGGTGATTTTGGGAGAAAAGGATTATGTTTCAACAGTGCAGCTGTATCTATACTAGATTCTAATACTTGTGATTGTGAAATAGACTGGATCCTGAAATCTGCTTTCCACAAAATATATGGCTATAACTCTCCAAATGTTTCCAATTTTCTTCCATCACTTCAGTTGAAGCCTTACTGCTCCTAGTCTCATATTTAGCCATGCATTCTTAATCTCCTGGTCAAGTTTATTCCTTCCAGAATGGAAAATCCAACTCCAGTTATTGCTCAGATAAGGACTTCAACCTCTGTCTCTGACAATCAGTGAAGAAACCAGCTGATCAAGTCTCTCAGATTCATCAGAGGCTCTCAGAATCACGAATTCAGTCCCACTTTTAGAACTGGGATCCTGGCAACTATCCTTCATTGGACTCCCACTAATTCTTTTACTAGAACCAATGTGTGAACCATGCTTACTAAACCTCTTAACTAAATTTATGTCTTCCAGACTACAGTCCCTCGAGGTTAAAGTCCTGCTGTCATGAAGATTCAAGCCCTTACCAATTGATGAACGATGCAACTTCCTGAGAACCTCGATGGGAACCCTATGGTCCCAATCTACACCATCCTGACAGTCAGCTAGCAGAGAGACCCAATGAACACACCATCCCTCACAAGCAGGAAGCAGTCAGATTGGCCATTGCCCCTCACCCCGATGATTTGGATCCCAACTACATGAGGGGGGAATGTTCAGCAGAAGAATAGATATGTGTGGGGTGGAAAGAGAATAAGGCCAGTAAAGCCCACTAGAAGAGACTCAAAGACTTAGCCAGATAGAACTAGAGCCAGAAAGGAGTACAGAGTTAATGGGTTAATTAGTTGAAGCTGCAAAGTCCAGAAGTAACTTGGAATATCCAGATATTCCCCAAAATAAAGAAAAGTATATGAGCATGGCCCATGTCTTCATTGTATCAATTTGATGATGTCATTGTAAAATCTACTTAGCCTGATAAAAGGCCCATTTTATTCTTTAACTTAACCTATATGCTGTTTTTTCCTCTCCTCCAGCCCCTAATCAAGTAACTTTGCAACTAGGACAGGAAGCCTACCTCAGAAGTGTAAATAGACCTATGTGGACAAAGAATGCTGAGGTCCCAAACCAACAGTCACCTAGATAATCCTATTCTTAAAACAAAGCTTCAAAGGAATTATAAATCACCTGTTCATGACTTATGCTGACCCTTACCCAAGAAAGCCCTATAAAAACCAGAGCCCAAACCCTTAAGTGCACCTCCTCTCTGAGGTTGCCCACACTTGCCTTTCTTTGAATGTGTCACTCTCTCGGTCCTACTCCATGTAAGTAGGGAGGGGCTGCTGGGAGCTCTGATCTAGGGCTTGCAAGTTCCTGTCGCCTGGGTGATCCAGACAGGATTGCAGCTGTACCATCCTGCTCTTTATTTTAGTAGCCTGCCAGAAAATCTCCTTTATCTTTGGGAGGTTCTCAGAATATAATCTCAGTCATCCAGTGCTCTGCAGCTCCCCCACATCCTAGGTGGGAGGGGCTCAGTCCCCATTCTGTGCAGATCCAAGTAATCACTGGACACTAGCTGACCCTGGCTTAAGGAGTTGGCAGGAATCTGTCCCATGCTGAGTAACAATTCAGTGAACATCCCTTTCCTTACATTTTCCTTCCTCTCTGCTCTAGTCAAGTAAACCTGCCTTTGTCTGCCTTGGCTCTGGCCTGCTTCTCTTCTTGGGGTGCATTCAAATAAAACTTTTACTCTGCTTCACTAATGTGTTTCTGTCTTTCAATTCTTTGCTGTGGTGGGGATAAGAACTGAGGAAAATTAATCAACTCCCACTAACAGTAAAAAATACTATGTAGAGAATTAAATGATTTCCAACCATCATATAGACAGCAATATTGGTATGATTATATTTTAATATTCTTAAATATTGGATTATCTTTTTCATGAATATGAAAGAGACTGTGTTTTCGCCAAAAAGGCACATTTAAAAATAAAAATCAGGTAGGTGTGTTGTTTCAGATAGACTTTTAGTATGAGGAACAATTATGTCCCCAAATTTTGAATTATAATAATGCTAATTTTATTAAATTATCACTATGTTAACTTATACTAAATATGACTTTAAAGTTTAAAATTATTGAAAAATATACATGGCTTTTTGGTATATATTTTTTACTCTGATGTACCCTAATTTTTTCAAATAATTTTAAACTTACAGAAAAGTTCAAGGATATTGTGAAGAACTCTCAAATAACCTTACCATGTATCCCCAGTTTTCAATCCTTTTTTGCATTAGAAGTATGTGATAAAAGATATTAAATATACTGTAATTGTATTTGATTGTGTTCCCTGTTTTTGTTGATTTTTTTATTTTATTTTTGCATTACAGGATCAGGGTTTTTAGTTGCAGTGTCCCTTTAGTCTTCTATAACCTGAAACAGTTCTTCAGTCTCTGTCTTTCAGGACATTGACATTTTTTGGAACACATTACTGTTATTAAAGGAAATGTGCCATCATTTGGGATTTCATTTTTTTTCCTCATAATTTGTAGGTTAGCATTTTTGACCACAATATTAAATTAGGATCAAACTCAAGGCACACTATGACAACATATCTTTATTTTATTCAATGGATTTTGAGATGTTACTGTTTTTATTTATTTGTACTCCAGTTGTGATCTCTGGGGCTTGGGAGATTAACACCTATGAATACAAACGAAAGCGAGGTTTCTAAATTGGTAATTAGTAACTCAGATATGGGCCTGAGGTTTGGTCACTGCCGCTGAAGTTTCACGGATTCTGTCTTGTTGGGAGAATTTATATCATGGGTGTCCACTGGGAGGTGCTGTTTCAGTACAACGCATACTGGATTCCTCCTTTTCTTCACTTCTTCCAAATTTCCATAATGGAAAGACAGTATTAAAAAAGTTAAATAATTTATTGTTTTCACAATCTTAAAATATCAATGACAATGTATTACTTCCACACTAACATCAAAACAATGTCCTGCTTATATAAAATAGTTGAAAATTCATTATTGAGCTTTTTTCCCTTCTAGATTAAGTACATATATTCAGAGTTCACTGTGGAAAAGTTATGTGGAATTGTTTCCTTTTTTAAAAAATCAACATGTTATGTTTTTCATTTGAAATGCAGTTATTTCATTTGAGTCAATATTCATCAATTTTAATTTTTACTTTCACCTCTCATGACTTACCTTTTGCATAGAGTATAAATATGCCACCCCAAAGGAAAAAAATACAAATAAATATGTTTATATAAATAAATATATATAAACATATAAATTGCACATGTTTAAACAATAAAATCTATACTCAACAAAATCCCACTCACTTCTGATCCTTTTCACTGTTTCTCTCAGCACCTCACAAGAAACCACTCTCACGGTTTTAAGGACTATCTTTCCTGTTGTAACTCTGGGAGAAAATATGTTCCTAGCCTGGGGAAAATTACCTTTGAAGCCAAAATCAGTTAAAGGGAGAAATAAAGTGGAAGAAACACATATATTGGTTACACGCAGTTGTCTACTTCTGCTCACCAGTGTCTCTTGTGACCCAGCTTCAAAAAGGGACCCCACCCAATCTCTCTGGTCCAGTCATGCCCTCACTCCCCTTGTAATTATCTATTGATATGAGATAGACTACTTCTCTCCACTCTTTGGAAACACCTGTTGATATGGAGATGCACTAAGGCCAGCTGAGAGCTTCAGGAAATATTACAATGTTATCCAGAGCAAACCTCTTCAGAAATCTCACCTCACAATCTACTCACTCCCCATCTTTCACAATGGCACCTGTGTGAGAAAGGTGGAGCACTGTAACCAGGCTAATAATATACAACAACAATAGCAATAAAATCGTGATAATCCTCAGGCCAGAGGATTCAGCTAGATTCAAAATCCTATGCAGTTTAAGTCCATAACTCACCCATTCCACAGGTAGTCAGCTGCTGAACAGGTAGGGAGTTCACAGCAATCACCATGAGGAAACTGCAATCAGGGGGCAGGCCCAGGCCACAGGGACTGTGAAGCAAATAACCTTAAAGAAGATAAGATGCATGTTTTAATGACACCAGCAAAGGCAAATCTTGTCCATCAGGTAGGATGCATGCAAGAGAGTGGTCCTGTGACAGGACAGTGGCAGGCGAGGGGCGGCGAGGGAGTCCGAGGGAGTCCGAGGGATGCTGAGGGAGTCCGAGGGAGGGCGATGGGGTCTGTGGGAGTAGTAGAGATCCCGAGGGAGTCCTAGGGTGGGCGAGGGAGACTGAGGGAGTTGAAAGGAGTCCAAGGGAGTACGAGGTAGTCCTAGACAGGGAAAGGGAGAAGCAGGGATTACAGGGATTTCAAAGGAGGGTGAGGGATTCCGAGAGAGTCCGAGTGAGGGCGAGGGAGTCCGAGGGATTCCGAGGGAATCCGAGGGAGTCTGAAGGAGGGCGAGGGTTTTTGAGGGAGTCCGAGGGAGGGACAGGGAGTCCGATGGAGACCGAGGGAGTCCGAGGGACTACAAGGGAGTCCTAGGGAGGGCAAGGGATTCCGAGGGAGGATGAGGGATTCCGAGGGAGGGCGAGGGTGTCGGAGGGAGGGAGAGTGAGGGCAAGGTAGACTGAAGGAGTCCGAGTGATCGCGAGGGATTCCGAGGGACGGCGAGGGTGTCCGAGGGAGCCCGACGTTGTCCAAGTGAGGGCGAGGGAGTAGGAGTGATTGCGAGGGAGTCCGACGGAATCCGAGGGAGTCCGAGTGAGGGTGACGGAGTCCGACACAAACCAAGGGAGTCCGAGGGAGCCCGAGGGAGTCTGAGGGAGCCTGAGGGAGGGCGAGGGAAGGCGAGAGAGGGCGTGAGATTCCGAGGGATCCCGAGGGAGGCCAGGCCAGACACTTATATTTTAGTCTGTATCCCATTTTTTTCTGGCAATGATTTTGGCAAGTCACAAAACCCCTGTGGGACTCAATTTCTTCATTTATAGAAATGGGAGGTACGTGCACGGACCATAAATATAAACAAAACTTCCCCATAAGATGCTCTTATATCCTGAATGTTTTAGGTAAACTACCATGACCGTTGGGTGTCACTCTGCTGTTATTCCAATAACATAGTAACATACAGGAGGCCAGCTCCAGGCATTTTCTCAAGGTGCTGGGCCAGCCATTGCTGGGTCACGTGTCAGAATGTCCAGGGCTGTGTCCACTCAACAGAGTCTCCAGGGTTTAATGCATTTGGGGCTGGCAGCAGGATGTTGCTCTGCTGGTCATATCCTAACTTCAATAACTCCTCTTTGGTTTGCACATATGCTTGTATAGGAGAGGCAGCCATGTGTGTTAGCATATCCACAGGGATCAAGGCTCCTTTTCAGTGCTTCTCATTCAAACACCATAGAACTGTGCATAAGTGAACTGACCATCCCCATAGACTATTGGTGTCTGACTTCAGGCCAGATTTCAACAAACCTTTGTACCTCTCTATCATGCCTGCCCTGGTAAGGATATATGGTACATGAAACTTCCACTTTATCCCTAACTGATGTACAAATTCTTGTAACATGTGTCCAGTAAAGTGGGTGCCTTGATCGCTCTGTCACCTGTGGCTGGATATAGGCTGCAAAAATACTCTCTAGGCCCTGCAAGGAGATGCTCTAGGCCCCTCTTGGTGTTTTGCTGATTTTCACAAAGGGCTGGAAAAGCAACTAACAGTCCAGTAGCTGTGTCCACACAAGTCCCAGCATTCTGATACCTTCTGATATGGGCGGAGGCCCAATAGAGTCTAACTGCCACCTGACAAGGGGTATCAGAGCCTTTACTGTGGTCCATGTTGCTGTAGGATTTAGTGTAAGCCCCTCTTAGAGCACACAAGACACTCATTCTGGGTTCTGCTGACTTATTCAAGGGTCTACAGCAAGCCCCTCTGATGGGCTACAGCCCCCATTGTCTTTTGTCCCGCATACAACAGTGCTGATGTAACTATTGGGCTACATCAAAGGCAGGCTTTCCTTCTAGCCAACACAGCTGGGCCACTGTGTCTGCTGCTTCATTCCCTGGGGATGCCAAAGGCAAATGGTCAGTCGCATGATCTATGATAACTGTCTTAGTTTGACCAGAGGCCCATAGGTCTTGCCACAACTCTTGCCCCCTAAGAGGCCAGTGAAAAACCATCCCATTGGCATGGTGCCATAATGGTAGCTGTAGAGTCAAGTGCCAATAGACAGACCAGCTGTCAGGGCAAACAACTATAAGGGAGGTCTCCTGGTTGATCATGAGCCATACCGCGAGCATCTCAGCACATTGCCTGCTCTTCCCCGCTCCATCCTCCATCCATATTGTCTCAGCCTTAGGATGGAAAGCCACAGCCCTCCACTTTGGGGGCTGCCCATGAATGGAGCCATCTGCGTACCAAGCGTCTTCAGGTATAGAGGCTTTTCCCTCTTGATAAGGACTCATGGCTACAAGTGGCTCAAAACAAGTTCTTCCCTCTTTCCACTGGTATATATTACTAGCCCCAATAAGCATTGGAGTTCTCCCCTAAGGGCTACTGGATGGAGTGCTGTGCTGCTGTAAATATGTGACCATTTGGCCCGTTTAGGTACCTGTGCCATGCAATTTCATGGCCTTTGAGTCTAGTCTCACATTCTGTGATGGGATAGATGGTTATTACATAGGTCAGATTTGTTCCAGTGATGGGCTCAGTAGCCAGAAAAGCGTGGAACTCAGCAGCCAGCTGCTACTCTATCAAGGTGTACTGGACCTCTGCTCCTTTCCATAGTTGTGACCAGAATCCAGTAGGTTAGCAGGTCCATTCAAGCTGCTGCCAAAGGCCCCATGCATAACCATCTTCAGTTACATGAACATCTAGCTCATAGTGCCTTGATGAGTCCATTACATTCAAGGACTGTACAGCTTTGACTACCCACTTATCAGCATTAAAACAGCTGTATATGTTTCATCTCAGTCACACCTGATGCCCTTCCATACCAAATGGTAAAAGGGCTTAAGAACTTGTGTCCAGTGCAGGATAAACACTACAGAGTAGCCCAAAAGACCCCAAAACTCTTGTAATGCTGCCACAGTGGTAGGGGTGGGGAAATCCTCGACCTTGTCTATGACTGCTTCTGCAAAAAGTTTAATTTTACCCAATCTAACAACCCCCAGAATCTGTGCTTACAAACCAGGTCCCTGAACACTGGTGCTATTCACAGCCTATCCTTTCTCCTGTAGATGTTGCAGCAGTCTAGGGCAGTTCCTAGACTGTGACACTTGGTGGGACTGTGGAGGTATGCCTGTGGAAGGACAGTGAATGAACACTGCAAGATTTCCCAGGTGAAGGCAAATTGTTTCTGACTTCCCTTTGTTATGGCAGTAGAGAAGAAAGCATTAGCAAGGCCCACACATAATGATACATTCCTTGTTCATGACTGAGGGTGTCCACAAAGGGCTGCAATAGAGGGGGCAGCAGCATGCAAAGGGGGTGTGACTTTATTCAATACCCTGTAATCCATGGTCATATGCTTGGAGTTGTCTGGCTTCTTCACTGGCCACACTGGGGGATTAAGAGGACTATGAGTGGCCTTTACGATGTCCAACTTCTCCAACTCCTATAGAGTTTCTCCAATTTCCTTGTGTCCCCAGGGGGTAATACTGCTTAGTATTTGTCTCCCACTGAGGTACAGGCATATCTACAGGTGGGTGCTTAGCTAGTCTCCTCAGAAATGCCTTTACCACATGTACCCTCAGTCTGAACTCACCTGCAGTGGTCTATAACCTCAAGTTCTGCAGGATATCCATACCCAAAGTATATTCAGGGATGGGAGAGCTATACTCAGTATACTTTACTGGGGTACTGCCCTATCCCCAGTGGGATTTGGGCCTTATTCAGTCTAATTGCCTCACCTCCATAGCTGCCTTTCTCAGCTGGGGTTCCAGGAAAATGCTCAGAGTTGCCATTAATCAGATAACATTCAGCTCCTTTGCCCTCCAGTGCCAGGACTATTTGTACGTTCATGGGGGGTCAATGAATTGGTAATTCTACATGTGGCCTCTGTTCCCCACCACATCCCCTAAGGTGGGGGCCTTGACCCCCACCTCAGTCAAAGCACAATGTCCAATCTTTCTCCTTTGTGGGTGAGGGCCCCAGCAGAGCCTGAGTACTGTCCTCCAGGAAGTCCCACAGGGATACAGGCCACACATGGGGTTTTGCCTCCAGCCTCCATGTCCTGGACCTCAGTGGCTGGAACTACTACTCTGGCTTTAACTGGTGTCATAGTTCTAACAAGACCCTATTACACTGCCCATTAATAGGCACTTTCACTACCCCGGCCTTTATCAAATCAATCCACATCTGGGTCCTCGAGACCTTCCCCCGTCCTTTGAACCTCTTCTTTCAGTAATAGCCTGTACTTCCTTCCATTCTCTTATTGTTTCAACTTCCTCCAGAGCTGCTAAACTATGAGTAGCCTCACTTATGGGCTGTTCTATGTGGGGGGTAAGAATAGTCAATAGGGACACAAGGGGAGATGGGGAGCTGTATGGTGCACCAGATTTCTCATTCCTACGGTGAACAACTCCTCACTGGGGCCCTAAGGGTCCATATTATAGATGATATTTTGCATGCCCAATTCCTGTAACACCTGCTGGAGCTCTGCATGTTTTCCAGCTAGTGAGTAAGTATGGTAAATGACCCTGATTAGGCCAAACTGCCCTGATGGCTGCTGTAAACCAATCCAGAAGTTCCTGATTCCCTGAGGTGTGATGGCCAGTTTGCAACCACTGCCAGAGAGAAGGGTGAGTCATCAGCAAAGTCAGTCTACCCATTTCAGAACCAGACATAAGAATGTTTTCAACCCCCATATCCCAAAGATACAAATGCCATGTAGGCAGAGGTTCTGACAGCTTCTGCTGAAACTTGGTGCTCATGTGAATCAGCTCATCCTGGGTATAGGGGCAGAGCATGGAGTGATCCACAACCTAGGGAGGGGGTGACTCCTTCCCTTGAGGAGCACCGTGGTTGTTGCATTTTTATTTTCTTATTTACAGCCACGCGGGCCTTTAATATGAGAGGTACTAATGCCTTGGGCTGTAGCCTCAGCAACAGTTCTGCCCTCAGCCCCACCCCCTCATTCTCTCCAACATCTCCTCTTCCGTCTCCAGGGCTGAAGGCACCGCTCTTTCATCCCCCTCCTACATGGCTTCCTGCAAAGTGGATTCTCTTGCTGCCTCCTCTCTCACTGCTAATGTATCTTCCAGGAGCAAAACCTGTCTTCTCAATAAATGTCTCTTTTAAGGGCATCTTATAGGTCACCACCCAGATTCTCCAAGTGATTCCAAATTGTGTCTCTCTCCTCAAAAACGCTTTCCCCTACCTCAAGAAACAAATATCCCACAATCCCGGCTTTGGCATGTCTACTCAGGGCCTCTGAGCAGTCTTCTGTCTCACAGAAGGCTGATTCCAGAGCTTCTGGTGTCTCCACACTTCCCCAATTCTGGGAAAGGCCCCACCCATCTAGTAGGAGCTTAACCCTAGTCTAGCTTTCCCACTAGGTGCTCCCCAGTTGGGAGCCCCACAGATACGGGTCTCCTGGCTGATGCCACACCCTCCACTGCTGGAGCCACGGGGGAACTCCCCACCATCCACAGGGACATTTCCTGGTATCTCCCCACCATCTCCAGGGGCAGCCTGGCTAAGTGTCACACCCACAAAGGCAGATTTTAGGTTCAGAGGTCCTTCTGACTCTTGCCAGATGTAACCCGGTCCCAGCCCTGGGCAAATAATCTTTGAAGCCAAAATCAAAGAGAGAAATAAAGTGGGAAATACTTGTTTATTGCCTACAAGCAGTCATCCACTTCTGCTCAACTGTGTCTCTCATGAACTGGCTGCAAAAAGGGGTTCCACCCCACCTCTCTAGTCTAGATATGCCCTCTCTCCCCCTTGAAATCACCTGTTGATATGGAGATGGACTACTTCTCTCCACCCCTTGGCAACATCTATTGATATGATGCACTAAGGCCAGGGGAGAGATTCTGAAAATATTGCAATTTTACCCACACTTGTGTATCATTTTTTTAAGAGAAGAGCCATGTATGTTTTGTTATTTCATACTATAGTATGTAGACTCTCTTGCAGTAGATTTTTCACTTACTACTTGCTGGGAATCATTACTTATCAGTTCTAGAGACTGCCTTTCTTATATTATAGCCAATGAATAACCTACTCTATTATGTATACCATAGTTTTACTAATATCCTGTGTTTGACATTTTGGTACTTTACAAAATTTTGCAATTATGAATAATGCAATATATAAAAAACCTTTGAAATATATTATTGAATTTAGGAGGTACATCAGGGTAATACCTAACTGAGCCAATGACTGTTTATCAGCCTCTGTTTTTCACTTCCTCACAGCATTCTATGACTATATTCAAAGTCCAGTGCCCATAAACTCAAGTTTTTACACATTCAATTGTTTTGAATATAGCAAAAGCAATTAACCCCAAACAGGATTATTTTGCCCACGTAGAGATTTCCCACTTCAGATACCCCCAAAACACTGCACCATATATCTTTAGCTCTAAAAAAGAAACACTCTGGAACCACAAAATATTCCAAGTTATTGAGTCTTCCATTATTTTTTGTATCCACCTCTTTTCTGTTTTTCTGCTGTTTCTTTTTTCCTTGCAATTTTTAGTTATTATTTGAATGTTTTTTAGAATCTGTATTTTGTTGGTTTTCTTGCTATTTTTATTGCATATAGCTGCCCTAGGAAATACAGTGTACTTTTCTAAGTCATTTAAAATTCATAACCTACTCCTTCTGTAAAATATGTTTTGCAATTGCATAAAATCAGCTGCTCCCATTGTTTTGTTACCCTTTCATATATACTATTACTATACATGCTATAAACCCCAAAAGGAAATGTAATACACATGGTTTCTGAAGTTATAGGTCTCATGAAGAAATAAAGAATCATCAAATAAGAAAAAAATATGTTTGGCATTTATTCATATATTCACCATTTATTTTTCTATTCACTATTTTTCTCAGAAATGGACTTTTACACCTTGTGTAATTTCCTTCTGTCTGATTAATATTACTTTAGTATGCCTTCTTGAACAATTCTGTCATCAACACATTCTCTTAGTCCTTTACATAATGATTCCTTTATTTTTCTTTCTATATCCAATCATATTTTTGATGGGCATTCAAATTTCTGTTGACCAGTTTTTCCCTTTCAGTACTTTAAAAATATCTTTCTACCCTCTTTGGGCTACCATTATTTCTCGTGAGAAATCATCCATTATTTGGAGCGCTTTTTCCCTTTTACATACTTTTGTTTTTGCTGCTTTCAAGATTTGCTGTTTATACTTCGCTTCCAATGATTTTGAAACAATTTATCTTTGGGTTATCTGTATGTGTGTTTTCTCCTTGGTGTTTACTTAATACCTTTTATCTACAGATTTCTATGTCATCAAATTAGAGGAAATGCTGGCTTTTGTGTCTACAAATTATTGGTAGAAAATTATCTCTTGTATATCCTTCTTCATTGCACAATTTCTATCATTTTATGTTCAATTTATCAGCTCTTTCTGTAAAGTTTTCCTTTCAGAAACTTAAATTTCAAAATCTATAATTTCTAATTTTTATGTTTGCATTTCTTTTTGAGACATCTCATTTGTATGCCAAGATTTTACATGCATTAAGTGAACTGACTGTGTTATGAGTTGAAATGTGTCCTGAGGCATTTCACATGTTGAACTCCTAATCCACAGGACATCAGAAAATGACTCTGTTTGGAGACAGGGCTTTGAAGGCACATCTGGGTTAAAATGAGGCCTTTAGGGTGGCCTCATTCAATCTGATTGTTTTCCTTTTTAGAAGAGGAGATTAGCACACATAGGGAGACACAGGGTCACTTTGCACAGAAGGATGCACCTATATAAATACACAGCCAGAAGCCAGGCTTTTGCAAGTCAAGAAGACACAACTTAGAGGAAACCAACTTTGCTCATACTTCACTCTTGGACTTCTAGCTTCACATCGGTGAAGAAATAATTTCTGCTGTTTGAATCACTAAGTCTGTGATTTTTTTTAATGACAGCACATGCAAACACATTTGGACCAGAAAATGAAGATGGATTTAACAAAATTTTTGCAAGGCTTGTGTACTCAATCTGTACACATTACTGAGATTTTTAAAAAGCTTTTTTAAGATAGAGAAATATACAATATCATTGTTTGTTATATTTAGTATTATTACCATGAAAATGTTCCCTACATTGATTTGGAATCAATTTCAATAAAAATTTTTCCAAGGGATTTGGAAATTGTTAACTTGATTCAAATGGGCTAACAGTCTTATGTTTTCTACTAAATACAATCATGATATCAGGAAATAATGAGGATGAAGACATCATCTAAAAAGCAACTTTAATGAATGTGAGAAAGCAAACAAGGCCTTGCTAGGTGACAGAAAAATAAAATAGGCAACATGGAGGTGTACCATCCAGGATATGTGGAGAGGTAATTATTTGGCACAAACCAATGTACAGATTCATATACATTGGTTTGAAATTTATGTATGTTCTAGAAGATAAGAATATTAGATGACTAGCCTCTGAGAATAGATGCCACTTATCCCAACAATGGAGAGGACACTGCTGCTTCATTAGGATGCTGCTCCCAAGAGGGGCCGTACATTTTGTGTTCATAAGAATGCCATTGACATCACTTGAGAACTGTTATTAGATGCCAAAAATGAAGACTTCTGGGCAACTTCTACCCTGGCATCTCTGGTTCATTAGTGAGAATCTGAAGGGAAGTCATACACCCTGGAAGCTGCTTTAAATCCAGTGTAAAGGAAAAATCAACGAGGCATTTGGTGGCTCAATATCTTTAAAACCATGCTATCAATCCCAAAGTCAGAGGACTGTGTCTCTCAATGTCCCTCTCCACTGAAGCTTAACTGAGATCGTCAGACTCAATCTAAAGGTTACTGGACTCAGACCTACATTTAAATTGTTGGATGCTTTAGAAGCAAATGAGTATCTTAGGATTCAATAGTCATACACGTGTTAGAAATACTTGAAAGGTTGCACAAAAGTTTTTTCTAATGAAACGCAGTGAGATCTCATCTTTTGTGTCACTGGAGGAAAGGGCGATGATGTCAGCCCTCCAATCTGGGTTGGGAGTTAATGGCAGGCTTTCCAAGGACTTAGAATCTGAGAAATGAAATGTAAGCACAACTAAATGTCTAAACCATAGAGTCTATGAAGGTCCTCTCATACTTGCTCAAAAAGTCTCATCCTTTCCTGGGGAAATAATTGCCTGAGACACAGGACATGCAGGACACATATTTCCCCTAGAAGTTGGATTCTTCAAGAAGGAAATAAATGCTAACATGTGGGACAGAGAAGCTCAGTCAAAATCATTGTGAGTTTGAATGGCACGGGTATAACTTGAAACAGGAGTCTGGAAGCACGTGGGAAAATTTTTGCAGTGCTCTAGCTTTTCCTATTTCTTGAAAATAAGAGCTTTCGCTTTAACAATAATTGATGAGAAGCCCCAAATTATTTAGCTGTTTCATTTTTACCTCCTTCTTTCTTCACTAAAATTATTTGAAATCTAAACATATTTGGGAAAATATTCTTTTCAGAATTTTCTTTCAGTGTTGTTCTTATTGATCTTACTGGATAATGCAAACATTACCATGATTATAGACTCTAAGCAATTATTTTTGATATATTTTTAATTGAAGCATAGTTAATAATTGTATGGTTTTAATTATACTAGTGATTTGACAGTTATCTCCATTATTAAATGCTCACCACAACTAGTGCACTTACTGCCAACATAGAAGGATGTTCAGAACTATGAAGCAGGTTTTCTCTTCTGTACTTTCACCCCCCGTGACTACTTTACATTATGAGTGTGATTTTGTGCCTTTTGTCCCCTTCACCCGTTTCACTCACCCACTCCTAACCCTCCCCATGGTAACCACTTGTCAGTTCTCAGTGTGGATGAGTCTATGACTGTTTGTTTATTTTGTTTTGCTTTTAGATTCCATATAAAAGTGAACTCATATGGTGTTTCTCTTTCTCCACCTGGCATATAAGCAATAACTTTTCTCCCTTTCCTTTTAGTTTTCCCATCCCCACCCTGTTTCTGCTCAAGGGGCAGATATGTTGTTCACACGATGTTGAAACAGTGCAGGCACTGATCCACCAGGCCCTCCTTGATCTTTGGGGCTCCTTGGAGAAGGTCAGCTGTGACACAGCACGTAGGCTACTATTCAGGCATGTGGAATTGCTGTGGACAAGTGTCTCAACATGACGTGTTGGAGCTTTACGATATTGATATTGTCTTCAGTGCAAAGCACTCAAAACGGAAAGAAAATCCATTATCAAAGTCAAACACTGTGGGGATTAGTGGAGCTTTAAAGGATGCTCTCTGGGTGACTTACCCTGTCCATCCCTAAAGCACACAGGTTGAGTCGAAACCATGATGGGTGATCCGCTAGTTCTGGACCAGCTCTCAGAGAAAGCAGACAGTGTTTAAAGATTTATTTCTCCAGCAGGTGAAAGAGCAGAGTCTTTAAAAGTTGAGGTGTGTGATCTAGTTCATGTTGAGTTATGAATTTTGAGTTAGGCTTTTTAATACTTTCCTAAAAGTAGGTCAATGCTGTCTTTCCATTACTAAGGTATCCAAAGTTTGAAAAAAAACCCCATGAAATTGTCATATTCTTTTTTTTTCTTTTTTATTAAAGTACCATTGATATACAATCTTACATTGGTTTATTGGTTTCAAATATACAATACAGTGGTTCACCAGTTACCCACATTAGTAAATCCTCATCCCCATGAGTGCAGTTACTGTCTGTCAACAAACAAAGCTGTTACGGAACCATTGGCTATATTCTCCTTACTGTACTACCATCCCAGTGACCAACTGACATCATGATTGAAAATTTTTGTTCACCTTTTTCCCTCCCATCCTCCAAACCCACTGCCCCCAAACACTCCCCCATGGTCACTACAAGTCACTTCTCAGTGTCTATGAGTCTACTGCTATTTTGTTCCTTCTGTTTCACTTTGTTTTTATTTTCCACAAATAAGTGAAATCATATGGTATTTGTCTTTCTCTGCCTGGCTTATGTCATTGTGCTTAATACTCACTAGATTCATCCATATTTTTGCAAATGTAAATTGTCATTTTCTTATGAGCCTTTTAAATTTGAAAACACTTGTAATTTTACTCTGGAAATTACCAGTACTGGAGAATGTGGATTCTATGAAAGTGTAAAATAGGCGTGCTCACACAGAAAAGCTCAATTTGCCCTTGCCGACCCCTCTCAGTATACGGATACAGGGAAAAAATTAGCAATGTATATTGAAGTGATCACATGTTTGAGAGATTACTATTATTTTCTTCCCTTCTGCTCTGGATGGAAAGTTGCTTTTTCTCCCTAAATGTCTTCTGTGCCTTCCAATGCTTTTTTGTTCCTACTCTCCTTTATTCTCTCAATATATTGTGCTTCTCTCTACCTCCCTCCTAATCATCCATTTTATTACCCTCTTTCTCTATCTTCTATTCTCAATCTATTCTTTTATCCTCTCTATCTCTTTTCCCTTTACAATCTTAATTTGTATCTTTAAATTTATGAGATACTGTATTCAATTATCAAGAAAAATAATTGTAATTCCCCACTGCTCAGTTATAATTCACCACTCCATTTTTTAAACCACCTTCCTTCTCATACTCTCACCACTGTAATTGTTCCCAAAGTTTTGGTGAATCCTCTGCAGGTCAGCCATAAATCATAAATATTATATAAATCTGTATATATAAGATTCTGGAGAGTGGAACTTATCCTGAGAGAAGAACTGGATGCAGAAAATGTGTGTAAATCTGAGTCATTATATCTGAAATAATGAGGGCTCTTTTCACTTGACTCTGTGTCTGTGATGCCCTGGACTGATTCACAAGGCATACTTTTCTGGACAGTGCTGGGAGGAACATGTGAAGAGCATGTGTGTGTGGAGGGTGCATGTGGTGTTTGTGCATGTTGTGTGCTGTGTGTGTGTGTCGGTGTGGGTTTGACAGGTGCTCTGCATGTCCTGATTAGTTCTTCATCTTTAACTTATTATCTATTTTAATCTTCCAGATTTAAATCATATTTAATTTCACTTTCTCATTGCCTTTGTCGTCTTTGATTTCTCTCCCCTCCATTTTACCTAAAAATAAAATAAATCAAATGCCTAATGTTTTGTATCAGATGTTCAATTTCATGTAATTTATTCAACTTTCTGATATTTATTATCTTTGAAAATAAAAAATGAAAACCAGAATATTCAAAAAATAAAATTTTATAAGTGGTCTTGGGAGAAGAGGCTCTCCTTGTTTAAAGTCCATGGAGGTGAAAGAAATTTTCAATATGTTAGATATTTTTAATCATTTAATATTTATATGAACTTATTTTTGCATAAAATATGACTATTTATTCTCCATTAGTACACTAGTTATTTAGAATTAGGTAACTTCAATATGTTTCCCTATAAGATGAAAATAGAAAATATTAATTTCTCCTGGTTTTGTAAATTTAACCTACCCTAGATGACTTGCATTAGACAATATTAAGGGAAAATTTCATTATAAAATGTTAATAATTGTGTTTGATTGCAGAAAATATTAATAATTATTTCTGATTTTGAAACTGGTAATTGCAGATTTCATGTTAAAATCATTGATTTTATTAATAAAAATGTCCATATTGTAAACAATAAACTGAACTGATCAGATCACATGTTTATGCTCTAGTTTATAGTTTTGGGAATTTCAGATTAACAGAATATCAACAAAACGGAACTTGCAAAAACTTGAGAAACCATTACTTTGAAAGGTGTAGAAGACATATAAGGAACCATCCATAGAAAAACACCTGATTTTCCAGGTATAGAGAAGAAATACCAAGGAAAGCACAATGGAAAATTCAAATTTGACAATCCATCATGTACAGAATCAATAACTGCTGCTGTTGTTCCAGGCATAAAAACTCTGTGTTAGCCGTGGTGTACTCAGATAATCAAGACACTGAAATTAAAGTGAATGAGAATCTTCCCACTGGCAGAAGAATCTAAGTAGGATACCAATTATGAATTCCCACTACCTTTACATTTAAGAGAAACTGCTTGGTGTGGAGGCATGGCGTGCAAACGCAGCCACTGGGGAGCTGAGCAGTGATGCAGAGGAGATGGGCTCAGGGCCCGAGCCTCCTGAGATGCCTGACAGAGGAAAAGGACAGGCCGCTGGGGACGCTCCCACGGGCGAAGACGGAGGCCGCACAGTGTCTCTCCACAGATCCCAGCCAGAGCCTGGGCACCAAAGGTTGGGTTTCATGCACACAGGTTAAGGAGGAATACTTTTTCTTAAACTTACATTGTCCAAAAGCCACATATATTGGGGAAGAAATGAGGTTGGTAGGGAAATGAATTGTCATTGAAGTGACGCTAAAGAGAGTCCCTAAAGACAAGGACGACCTGAAGGAGGAAAGCATGATCCACGCCCCCCCATTTTAGGTTAAGTGTATGATCTTGGATGACAAGCCTGTGTGTCTTTAAGAGAGGAGGACGCTCTGCTTCTCTCATTAGATGCAGGGGACATCCCTGATATTTGGTGGTTCTTGGTGTTAATTAAGTGCTTCCTAATGTTACATACTAAATACCTGGCTTATAGTCTTAAATTTTGTTCTTTTTAAGAAAACATGGCACTGTACATTCTTAAATCAATTCGTCAAAATGTCAAAGTATCTTTCTAATTTTTCTGATACAGTAAATATCTGCACTAAAGGAACAAAAATTTCTATAATGACATTTTCATCACAGTTAACATTTTTATGAAAAATGGGGAACAATTTTAATGTTCTTCAATGGGAAGTAGATAATAAATTGGAGTATCATCTAAATGATTATTTTAAAAGATTACAATATGCAGGAAAGAGAAAATTCATTATGACACCTAATACACACCAAAATTTACATCAAATAGGATAACATTGATGCATAACAAATATATACTCTATTACAATTACTGTTACACAGCTAATCCTGCAATTCCACTAGAAATAAACTTTTAAAATCATTTCAAGTAATAATGAAGGAAGTGGAGTCCTTTTTTTCTTCCACAATAAATTTAAGCCCAGTTAGATTGGGCTGTTCTACCCATAATTGTTTTGTACCTAAGTCGGCTCGGTATATGAATATCTTGGCATTTTAAAACTTTCCATTTAACCCATTGTAGTGAACTATACATGCTTCAAAATAAAGAAGCAAATGATTCCTTAATTTGTTATATTAATATAACTTTCTTATTTACTCAACAGGTGGCTTAAAATTTTAAAACATGATGAATCAGACAGTAATGATGGAATTCTTGCTTGTGACTTCTACTGAGAGCCAGATGCTGTTAAAGCTGCATGCTGTTCTCTTCTCAGTGGTCTACCTAGTGGCAGTGTTGGAGAATTTAATTATCATCCACCTCACAATTCTGGACAAACACCTCCACACACCAATGTAATTTTTTCACAAGCATTTGTCCTGCTTAGATCTGAGTCTCATTTCTGCCACAGTCCCCAAATCTGTCCTCAACACCCTCACCTTGACTGACTCTATATCTTTCCTAGGATGTGTGGTGCAGCTCTTCCTGGTGGTGCTGATGGCTGGGTCAGAGATAGACATCCTCACTGCGATGTCTTATGACCACTATGTTGCTATCTGCCACCCTTTGCATTATGAGTCTGTCATGAACAAAGGAGTTTGTGTCCAGTTGATGGCAGTGTCCTGGCTCAATGGAGTGGCCTTGGGAATCTTGTACGCAGCTGGGACATTCTCTCTGAATTTCTGTGGGTCCAATAAGATCCATCAGTTTTTCTGTGACGTTCCTGCCTTGTTAAAGCTCAGTGGTTCTGAAGAACATGCAACTATTAAGCTCAGCGTGGCCATTGGGGCCTGCTATGCATTTGCATGCTTGGTATGCATTGTTGTTTCCTATGTGTATATATTTTCCACTGTGTTAAAGATTCCAGCAAGAGAGAAGCAGTCCAAAGCCTTCTCCACCTGCCTGCCTCACCTCATTGTTGTGAGTGCATTCCTTCTAACAGGCACTGTGGCGTACTTGAAGCCAGCGGCCAATGAGCCTTCTCTCCTAGACTTGCTGGTGTCTGTATTCTATTCAGTTGTACCTCCAACCTTGAACCCTCTTATATACTGTCTGAGGAACAAGGACATTAAATCAGCTCCAGGTAAAGTCCTGTGGAATGTGAGAAGCAGTGGAGTAAAGGAAAGATGACCTAATTTGAAGTTAAGAAATAGGAATTCCTTTTCTGATTTGCCATTAACTAGCTGTTTGAAATTATTTGTATTAGAGATGAATCTATAACTGAGTCCTGCTGCTGATAGCCTCAGGTGGTCAGTTTTAATAGATATTGTCTTCCCTTATACTTTTTCACTTTATATCTTTTAACTATATAGATATCAGGAGGGCTTTCCTCTTACATCTGACTTTGGTTCTTGTTCTGATCTTTATAAACATGATATTTGTATGAGGTTCTTACTCTTCCCACACTATCATCTTCTTGGCATTTTTCTTATTTAGCTTGCTAGAGAGAATTATGAATACATTATGCATTTCCCAATCTCTAAACCCTTGTACATAGCTGATGAAGATAGTTTAAATATCTCCGCTAGGGAGTCCCATACATGTAGTAACAGAAAACTCCTACAGCTCTTCTAAGGGGCACATTGCTACAACCACAGCAAGTGGTGTCTGTGATGCCTGTGTGAGAAGCCCATGCATAAACTCTCTGTCTTCACAGAAGATGTCATATTTCTGAGCATGTACTAGTCATGTCATAACTCCCTCTTTAACATACTCCTGATCAAGAGTTAAATCATTTCAAATGCATAAAAAATATAAGTATACATTTTTCAGGAAAGTAAACATTACATTAAAGGAATATATCAATTTTCAGTTGAGTGCCTATTATAAAACATTGAAATATGAAAAAGTTTATCTGAGAATCAGGTACATGTTATAATGACTTAATTTTGGGGAGAAATCACAAGTATGTGGTAAGTCACACTAATATACCTATACAGACACTGACAAATGCAACCAAAACTTCAAGTGGAGGATAAAAAGGAGAAGCAGTAGTGTAATGTAGAAGAATCAGAGCGGTTTCATATGGTTGTCCTCACAGGACACAGAACTATGACAAGTCGCTGGTCCTTTGGTGGTGCGGGGCGACAGTCGGGCAGAGCATCGCCATGACAGCCGGGCCGTGTGTCCCTTTGCCCAGCGTCGTGGTCCTCCTTCGCCTGCTTCGCGGAGCTTCCGCTGTGATAGACTTTCCTGCATCCCCTGGGAACCCGGCTCAGCTGTGGGAGCCCCGCAGACCTGCACAGCACTTCCCTTCCATGCCTTCCTACTCCGTTTCCCCGAAACGTCACAGTCACAGGGAACATTCAGATGAAAATGAGTGGAAATAGTGCCCCCACCTCAGTTCAGAGAGGTCTTTTGAATCTGAAAAAAGAAAGTGTGGTCCTCATAAATTGAAGAAAAATATACCCAGTGCTTTCAGAAAGCTTTTCCATAGTTTCCATGGGCCTATAGAACGTTCTGAATTTGTTATGGTGTAAACATATTTGTTTACTATTTTCTGACATAGTAAAGCACTTACCTAAAGGGCTCCTCAAGCAGGTAATTAAGTCAAATATCCAATACTAGTCATCTGACGGCATCTCCAAGGAATGTGGGTTCCCACTGACTGTGGTCTAAATTCCAGATGATGATCAATACAATAATATTTAACAAGATTGCAAATATTTGCATTTCTAATTAAATTTGGGAAGCTCATATGTAGGAATACTGGTTTGTGTTGGCATAACTTGAAGATCATGCCAGCAAAGAGGACATGACTGAGACCAAAAATTGCACAAAAGTTTAAAAATAATATTCAATGGAGAATTTTTAAAAAGTGAGTTTTTAAATTACAGGTAGGAATTCTATCACTAGACATAAGCTTACAAGTCAAAGGTGCCCAGAACTGTACTATCAACTATGTTAATACTCGATATATGTGACTATTAAGGGCTTGAAATGTAGCTAACATGACAGTGACATAATTAGTTTCAGTTCATTTAAATTTAAAATCGGATATTCAATTTGGTTATTGGAACATCTTAAGCTATACTTGGAACAACCTGAGCATGAGAATAAAAAATATATATGTATACATTTCATTGTGTTTCATTTTCTTTTTCTGTGCAACTTATTTCTAGAGACTTTGTCATGTGAAACTACTACAGTAACAACTACAAATAATGATGTCTTAGACAAGGCTTTAAGAACTTCTCACATACTTTTCATTTTAAAAGCCCCAAATGTATCATAATGTTAAGGGTTATTTTCTTTATTTTTAAGTGTAGAATGAAATAGATATAATTCTAAATATAAGGCATGATTTCATATTATTTGTTCTGAAGGGAAAGGAAGATAGATATTTGGATAGACTGAATGGGTTTCTAGATGGTTGATATAATTGAATAGAAAAGAATAAGATAAAATAAAATTAGCAATTTTCAAAGTCCATGGTCAAGCCCAGCATTTTGGCTCCAAAGCCCATACTTACAGCCAAGAAATTGGGCTATATGAAATATATGTGGCTTCCAGTAACGAACATGACTATAAAATCCATCCTAAACATATATTATCATGGAAAATTTCCCTTTATTAACTTTTTCAGTGTGCTAGTTAGGGAAAGATAAATTGCTCCTATGTGTACCGATTTCTTTTGTTTAATGGATGATACAAGGAAAATGAAGTCCCCTTCTTTTCCCATGTACATGATTTCAATTATCCATTGTAGTAAAAATAACAGTGTGCCACATTTCTCAACTCTCATTCAATAGAGTTTTACACAGGCATATAAATATATTTACACATATATATATGGAGTAATACATATGTTGAGGGTTAGTTTCACCACACATTTACTCCCACTTTGGAAAGGCAACCTACAGTTCAGGAAAATATATTCACAAATAATTGATCCAATTAGGGGTTAACATCTAAAATATATAGACCAAAAAACAAAACAAAACAAATAACCTTTTTAAAAATTGAGCAGAGATCGGAACAGACATTTATCCAAGGAGCACATACAGATGGCCAACAGGCACATGAAGAGATGCTCCACATCTCTAATCATCAGGGAAATGCAAGTCAAAACCACAATGACATATCACCTCATACCAGTCAGAATGGCCACTATCCAAAGGACAAGAAATACCAAGTGTTGGTGAGTATGAAGAGAAAAGGGAAACCTCAGGTACTGTTAGTGGGAATGTAAGTTAGTGCACTGTGGGAAACCAACATTGAGATTCCTCTGAAAAATAGAAAAAAACATATGACCCAGCAATTCCACTTCTGGGAATTTATCTGAAGAAAGCAAAATTACTAATTCCAAAATATATATGCTTACCTATGTTCATAGAACCATTATTTACATACAGTAGCCAAGACATGGAAGCAACCCAAATACCAATAGACTGATGAATGGACATAAAAGATTAGCACATATACCCAATGGACTATTACTCAGTCACAAAAAAGAAGGAAATTTGCCATTTGTGACCTGGTTGGACCTAGTGGGTAATATGCTATGTGAAAACGCCAGGCAGAAAAAGACAAATACCATATGATTTCACTCATATGTGAAATCTAAAAATATATATATATATAGTCCTATAAACATGGAAAACAGATAACAGTTACCAGCGGAAAGGACTGGAGAGATGGGTGAAATACATGAAGGGGACATAAAGGTCCGCACTTTTTTATGCTAAATGATACTCCATTGTGACAATCAATTCCATACATTATCCACACTTGCTACATTTTCTTTATTCATTGGTTGAAAGACATTTACCTGGCTGTCGTGTCTTTATTTTTTAATTAATTAAATAATTTAGTTTCATTGACATAAAATCTTTTATTGGTTTCTGGTGTACAGCACAGTGGTCCAGCAGGTACCCATATTACTGAATCCACACCTGCACTGCTGCAGTCATGTTTCTTTTAGTGAACAATTCTTACAGTAAACATAAAAGCACAGGTATAAGCCTGATATTAAACTGTCATAATATCTGTATCAATTTATATTCTTACTAACAGTGTACAAGTGTTCCCCATTCTCCGTGTCTTCACCAACATTGTTTTTTTATTAATAAAGGTTACCCTGATAAATGTGAATTATACCTCATTATGGTTTTCTTGGCATGTTTTTGTAGATGATTAGTGATACTGGCTATTTTTTAATATTCCTGTTCACAACTTGTACATCTTCTTTTGGAAAAAACATCTGTTCAGGTCCTTTGCCATTATTTTAATTATATTATGTGTTTCTATTGTGTTGTGTGAATCCTTGCATATATTAGTCATTAGCCCCTTGTCAGATTTATGGTTTTCAAATATTTTTCCCATTCCATAGGTTTCATTTTTATTTTGTTGGTTATTTCCTTTGTTGTGCAAATACTTTTTTATTTTAGGTGTTACTGCTAATTTTTTTCTTTTTGAATCAAAGTACAGTTGATAGACAATCTTATATTGGTTTCAATTATACAACACAGTGGTTCTACGGTTACTCATATTATTAAATCCTATCAACTAGTACAGGTACTGTCAGCATAGGAAGACATTACATATTCTCCACACTGTTCTAAAGTTTTGTGACAAACTTATGATTGACAATTTTTGTGTCCCTTTATCACCTTCCCTCCCTCAACCCACCCATTCCAAGCCCTACCCCATGGTAACCACCAGTCCCTTTTCAGTGTCTATGAGCCTCCTGCTATTTGTTCATTCTGTTTTGTTTTGTATTTATATTCCACACATAAATGAAATTATATGGTATTTGTTTATTTAATTAATGTTCTTTAAATTTCTACTAAAAAATTCTTACTGAATTGGATACCCAAAATAAATGTACATCTACCTAACTAAAGAACAATTTTATTTCTAATGATTCCTCTTACTCTTTTTTAAACTTAGATTCTCATAATACAAATCAAGCAATGGACACCTATGAAATCAACTGAGAAATATCTACTTCCGGTGTTTTGAGGTGTCTGTGGTTGTTTAACTTAATTATTTAAATACCCTATTAATTTTTACATTAAAAAAAAAAGATTCTGTATTTTCCAAGTTCAGAAAACATCATGTAATTTCTATAATATTCTTTTTAAATTTATTTTATTGATATAATTTGCATATAACATTCTGTAAGCTTATGGTGTGTTGGTTTGATTCACGTATTGCAGTTTGATTACCACTATAGTGTTAGCTAACCTCTATCACATCAGATACTTATAATTTCTTTTTTTTTTTTGGTGGAAACAACTAAGATCTAGTGTCTTAGAGACTTTGAAGTTTATAAGACAGCATTGTGTATAATCACTATGTGTGCATTATATCACCAGGGCTTGTTTATCTATTAGTTCCAAGTTTGTACCCTTAAAAAATCTACCCTAAATACCCCAACCCCCAACCATCTGGTAATCACCATTCAACTCTGCTTTTATGAGTTTATTAAAAGCAATGCTTTTAATAGCATAAGAAGGAATATAACTAAATAATGCATTTGGTACCATATTAATAAAAATTTACTTTAAAATACATCACACAAATGAAACTAGTAGCTGCTAGAATACACCAGCACAATAATGGTACATTAAATACAACCTCACTTTTCAAACACATTAATACATCTCTTATGGAAGGTCCACTACCTAATATCTATATATTTATAAAAGTATTTGTGTAAAATTCATGAAATTCAATACAGGAATTTTAATATGTGCAATTGTTCTATTCTCCGTATATGATTTCTGAATTAGCTAAAATTTGATATATGAATTTATTGTTTGAAAATAAGATACAAAAAGAAATAGTCCAAATTTGGTAGCCTTTTATTGTTGAAACTTCTAAAGATACAAAATTATTGTATGAAAGTAAATCTGCTAAAGTCAGTAAGATAAGATAAATTCAGAGGTAGATTCACTAAGTGAAATATATCTTGATAAAAACTAGAGCTTTTTTGAAGCTGGGGCAATTCCAATCTTTCAAACTTAGATTAATTTTTAGAAAACGAACTGAGAAGAATTGCTACACACCCAATATCATAAAGACTGTTAATGAGAATAAGAAAGAAAGATTCAGCTCTGGCAATTGTATTTCTATTTCTCCTATTTCACACTGCCACCTGTTTTCCACAGGAGCTTTCTCAGGACTGCCTTGATTTCCCTGTTCCTAAGGCTGTAGATAATGGGGTTCAGAGAGGGAGGCAGCACTGCGTACAACACTGAGAGCAGCAAGTCCAGGAGAGACGGGGTCTCAGGCACTGGTTTCAAATAGGCAATGGCTCCTGTCAGGAGAAAGGTTGACACAACCATGAGATGGGGAAGGCAGGTGGAGAAAGCTTGTGACCTGCCTTGTACAGATGGGATCCTTAGCACTGTATTGAAAATATAGATGTATGAGAAAACAATGGCAAGTAAGCAAAAAAACCCATAAAATATCCCAATGGCCACACTGACATTAATAGTGATATGATCTTTAGAGCAAGAAATCTTTAATAATGAGGGAACATCACAGAAAAACTGTGGGACTCTTCTGGAACCACAGAAAGATAAAGAGAAAGTGCCAGTGGCATATAGACCTCCAAAGAATCCTCCAAGGACCCAGGAGGCAGCTGCCAACTTCCCACATGCCGTCTTGTTCATGACGACCTCATAGTGCAGGGGGTGGCAGATGGCCACATAGCGGTCATAGGACATGGCGGTGAGGATGGACACCTCAGACCCTGCAAAGTGTATCACCAGTAAGACCTGCAGTACACATCCAGGGAAAGAAATAGAGGTGTTGTTGGACAGAGAGTTGAGAATGGATTTTGGAACAATGGTGGAAATAAGGCAGAGGTCAAAGAAGGACAAATTCTTCAGGAAGAAGTACATCGGGGTGTGAAGACACTGGTCCATGGTCACAAGTACAATAATGAGAATGTTTCCCAACAGTGTTGCCAAGTAAATCAGTAAAAAAAGAAAGGCATGTAGAACTTGGAGCTCTCTGGTGTCAGAGAATTCCACCAGGAAGAATCCCATCACTGTTGTGAGGTTGGCCAATGTCCTTGCCTCTACCGTGCCTCCTGTGGGATACAGCAATTTAATAATATTAACAGGCTTCCCTAAAGCTCTATTTTTTTAAGACTACACATTTCTTACAGTTCTTCAAGACATTGTCTGAAATCTGCACTTTATCAGTTTGTAGAGTGTGGGCTGGCTTTAAAGTGAGACTACATCATATATATGTGCTCTCTTTTGTTGAGAAAAGGTGGTGATGTTATCTCCTTTTTAACATATGTACATCTATAAAGCTTAATTGAATAGCAAAATTATAATGGAGTTGATTCATACTATGTATTACTAAATGGCAAATGTTTCATTGTTGCTAAATTAATTGAATTAAAATTAAGTATTATATATCAATCCTATATTGTAGAACATTTGCTTTTTAAGTTGTTTCTACTGCAAATATATAGGGTTTATCTGTAAGCAACACAAATTTGAGAATGCAGTAATGATAAGTGGACATTATTAGTACAAAGTTCAATTTAATAAACACTATGACAAGAAAATGACCCACTAATAGATAATATATTAATTGAATTAATCTCCTATTTCATGCTATAAAGAGAAAAAGAGCAAAATGTAAAGAAAATGAAGAGAATGGATAAATCATAAGGCAGAGTTGGAAATGCAGTTGTAATAAGAAATGAAAAATAAAGAAAATGTGTTAGCAGGAGGTAGACAGGACTACTTCTCTTCACAATCAGACACACAATCTGCTCACCCTATTTCTTATCTTTTTAAGTAAGGAGAACATATCTTAAGAGAATAAATCTTCATTGTAAATGAAAGGAGCTATTATTTCTAGGGAAAATTAAGCAACAAGTTCATATTTCAAGGAGGATGAAGATATCCTTTTCTGAGAAAAGACAAAATATAGACTGTAACTGTATCCTGCAAAAAGAAAAAGAAAAAAAAGTACCAGAAACTTTGAAAAAGGTAGTAACAATTAGAATGTTATCACTTACCAATATTCTTAGGCAAACAACTTCTGAAAGTATCTAAAATAGTTTATGTTTATTGTTACAAATAGAGAATATGCAAATTTTTGCAAAACCTATGAGCTTGCCAAATTTCTTAGAGGTAAAACTAAATAGATCTTCAAGCACCACCTTTATTTCAGATGTGCTCAACGTTTTTTCCCCTCAAAGCTTATTTTAAGTTTATTGAATGCTTTTAATTAACTATTAAAACCCTCAAATCAAAAACTCCTTAAATTGTTGTTAAAATTAATCTTTTCACTTACCTTTGGATTAATTTCTCATGGATCAATTTAGGCGTGTCTCTCAATAACAAAGAACATCAAATCCAAAACGTTTTAGCTTATTATTATTTACCTAAATATTTCCAATATTTTCTGGAAGCTAATGCAGAAATGAAAGCAAGCATGAAAAGCAACTTTAGGATAAGAATATTCAGTATCTGCTTCTAAAATGAACCTCCAATGCTTGTAATTACCTGTTGAGATGAGAAAGCCTACCTTGGCTGGATCTTAGGTTTTGCTTCCTCTTGGAGTGTCTGCTTTCTTGGAGATAAAAAGACAATGGCAGTGAATAGTGTCATGTCTGAAAATATTTTTTAAACTTGATTAATTATCTGAAATCCTTTCCATAGTGTCGCAAAGCTCCATTTAAAGGAAATAGGGTCACGGCGAGTGAGGTTCTCAGGGGAGGTATTAAAGCATCTCAGGGGGTGAATTTGATCATTTAAAGCCACAGGGCCCCTGCACCATGACTCCTGGCTCACCTTAAGACCCCGCGCTCTTCCCCTTCTCAGGGCAGGACGTGTGGGAAGCCCTACAGGCCTCATCAAGTCAGAAAAACACCAGCGTCACTGCATTTCATTATCTGTTATATTTAAATCTAGAAAGACTAATTTTTCACAATTATAAAGTCTCTAAGAAGTTTAATTTCTTTTTCCTAGGACCTATCTATTCATTTCCCTAAATGCAGCTGTCAGGGAAACCAAGAAGAGGGAAGGGAAATAAAGAATTGTCATTGAACGTGTCAGGGCCCTGATATCTATTTTTATCATAAACCCTGACACTGGCAATATTGAATATACTAGAAAGTTGTGCTCAAAACTGCACCCATTTTCCCTGTTGGACAACATTAAAAGATATGGCTTTCTCATTAGAATGCCAATGCATAGCCAAGACACTACAGATTAGGGCCCATTTGCTTCATTATTCAGAAAGTAGTTTTGGTATTGCTGCAGATCTACATGAAGAAAAGTATAAAAGACTATTTCATTGATTTCTATAAATTTAAATTTTATTCATATAAACAGACTCCAGGGAGAAGCATAAGCAGATTCTACAGCTTGAGCGTAACAATGTCCTGCCTCAGGGGAGACTGCTTAGCAACGACAGTGGGAAGTCCTCTAAATATGAAGAGACTTAATTTTGAAGACACTGACTGCTTTCCCTTGCTTTATAAATTCCATCAAAATAAGACCTGTGTTTCAATCTTTTTGGATATTAATGTACACTCTTCATATGGTTTGTAAAGTATTAAGTGAATTCATAAATACTATCCACAGATGATAGTCATAGTTATAATTTAGAGAAGATAAGGAAGGGATGCATCAAAAAGCCTCAATACTGGGTGCCTGATTTAAAGATGATTTACATTAAACCTGTAATTTTCCCTTTGGTCTCTCCTATTGAGTAGCAAGCTGAATGCTGTTAAAAAAATTTCTGTATCTGTTGTTGGCAGCTCTATTTTATAGTAATCAAGTCATTTTGTCATAAGAAAGAGCATCTTCACAATTTTGCATCTTCTCAAGCATCAAGCAGTTTTTTTATCTATTCATTCAAGTCTGCTTTTGCAATTTGCCCAGATGTAATTGTTTTGAAAATAGCCCATATATATTATTTATAAACTGACTTTTCATCATTTTATATTCTGTGTCCTTTTTTTGAGCATATTTTTACATATTAAAGCACATTAGAATGATAAGGATAGATGGTGTTGAAATAAATTTTTGGCCCCAAATGGAGCCATGTCTGCCTGGAGTTTCAAGTCAGCAAAGTGAAGTTTCATGTTCTTATAAATGTTCTTCTTGACCAGAAACATTCTATATCCAGTCCACTGATATCCACATGCCAGGTCCTCTCTGGTCTCTACGTCCCTTGACATTTTAAAATGACGCCAGATATAAATCCTCAGCTGATCATGCCCTACTCCCCTTCCAATGCTCTATAACACTTGCTTTTATCCAAAATCCCTTGGCAGGGTGCTCCACTGCTTGTGAGCACTGAGCTCCCTCAGACCATGGACTGCTTCCCTTGGATAAAAGACATCAAACTAGTTATTAAATTGCTTTAGTTTGACAAGGGCTACTGAGTGGTAACTAAATAGCCTGATAGAAAAATGGAATAGACAATAACAGCTACCTCACTGGACTTATTTTTTCTTGCATCACAACATTGTTCATGTGAATTTTTTACATTACAAACAAAAAAATACAGAAATGTATATATGAATACAGCTAAATGCAGAATGGTGACTTTTTTTTCCCTTTCAAGAGGTCATGATTCCCAATTCTAGTAAAATAAAGAGACTGCACATAGGTAGGAATAGGTTGGTGGTTAGCTTCACAATTTTGCCTAGAAATGAACTATAAATGCATTTCCCCCCTGCTTCTTACCATGAAGTATAAAAACGGAATTAAAGGAAAATTCTTTTTGTTTCATAACATATGCAAGATGCTATATTCTATTCTAGCAGGACCAATATATGGAAAATACCTAAATTAAATGTTATTACAAAAATGAAGCAGTAATGAGACTCTGAATAAAGAGGGTACTAAATGAAAATGTATATTTAAAGAATCCAAAACAAACACACAAACAAAAGGTTGTTATAAAAAATCTCTAGATGCACTGTAAGCATATAGGGTCTTTTTCCCATGTGTATTTTTAAACAATGGAAGTGTCAAAAAATAGGGTCAACTGTGTTAAACTAAATTACATTATTATATATGCTGCATTGAATGGAACCTTTGTATTTTACTTACTATAGTGAAGCATAGTTTGCATCATATTATGGCAATTTATCTTCAATGAAAACCTTCCAGAGTTATTTTATTTTGGAATATCCTGTAAACAGTCAAACCACCAGAACATGATTGTACAACAGTAAAATGTTTTCTTGCATTAAATTGAAGACATCTGTTTAATAAAAAAAGAAAAGAGAATGTAGGAAAGGTACTTAGAGCTGTTAGTTTCTAAGTACACAACACCCTAGACAATTCAAGGCATCTTATTCTCCATCAAGAACAAAATATAATAACTTTGTCATGCTGTTAAATCCATCATTAAGGATTAAACTGGTGCAGATTGGTCAAACGGATCCAGCAAACACCGAAGTGTCCAAGCTGGAATACTGGCAACTAATACATAAGTGGTGGTCAAATGAGGGTTTAAAAGATCTTCCCATTCTTCTTGTTCTTTTCCAAGGTCCTTGAAGAGTTCTGTTGTTCTAAAATACATTGTTGGGCTTCCCAGTTTGCTTTCTCATCTTCAAACTGATGACGTTTTTCCTCTAATTCTTTGTGCTGGGCTTCCTGATTCTTTTTCATTTGCTCATGGCGCCTTTGGAGCTCAGGTTCAGAGTCCAGTTCTTGAACTTTATCTTTGACCTTCATCTCAAACACCTGCTCCATCTCCATCTCCATTTTCTTTATCTTGCTACGTGCTCCCTTCTTTCTTCTTCCATTTGTGCAAGTAGGCTCTTAATAAGCTGCCCTTTATTCTTGCTATTATCAACTCCATTATAAGTCACAGCTGCCAGTTTTCTGCTCCAGTAATTTTCATAGTGTACATTTTTAGTGACATCTTTCAAGTCCTACATGTGTGTTCTTTTTTTTTTTTTTCTTTGTAGATAATTATTTTTTATTGAAGGGTAATTGACACACAGTGTTACATTACATTAGTTTCAGGTGTACAACACAATGATTCAACATTTATATACATGATAATTCTAGGTACCAGCTATCACCATACCAAGTTGTTACAATATTTTGACTATATTCCTTATGCTATACATTACATCCCGGTTACTTATTTATTTTACAATTGGAAGTGTGTACTTTTTTTTTTTTTGTGAGGGCATTTCTCATATTTATTGATCAAATGGTTGTTAACAACAATAAAATTCTGTATAGGGGAGTCAATGTTCAATGCACAATCATTAATCCACCACAAGACTAATTTTCGACAGTCTCCAATCTTCTGAAGCATAACGAAAAAGTTCTTACATGGAGAACCAATTCTTACATAGTGAATAAGTTACATGGTGAACAGTACAAGGGCAGTCATCACAGAAAAGTTTGGTTTTGCTCATGCATTATGAACTATAAACAGTCAGTTCAAATGAATACTCATTTGATTTTTATACCTGATTTACATGTGGATACCACATTTCTCTCTTTATTATTATTATTTTTAATAAAATACTGAAGTGGTAGGTAGATGCAAGATAAAGGTAGAAAACATAGTTTAGTGTTGTAAGAGAGCAAATGTAGATGATCAGGTGTGTGCCTGTAGACTATGTGTTAATCCAAGCTAGACAAGGGCAATAAAACATCCACATATGCAGAAGATTTCTCTCAGAACAGGGGGGGTGAGGTTCTAAGCCTCACCTCTGTTGATCCCCAATTTCTCACCTGATGGTCCCCCTGCGACTGTGCCTGTCTTAGGTTGTTCCTCCCTTGAGGAATCTTACCTGTCTCTGGCTAACCAGTCATCTTCCGGGGCCATACAGGGAAATGTAAAGTTGGTAAGTGAGAGAGAAGCCTTATTATTTGAAAAGGTTAGCTTTTTACTTCTTTGCATATTTATGCCCTGTGGCTTCTATGCCCAGCATTTGTCTTGAGGTATCTTTACCACTTGGAAGAGTTAGGATACTCGGTAAATTCGACATGAGAAACGAATTCTATTTAAGGGTTGTAATTAGGAAGGAGGAAGAAAAGCTATAGGAGTAGCAGGCAGAAGAAAACATGGGAAGATTGATTAATTATTTGACATATCTTCTTGTAGAGTAACTTCAGCATGTATAAGTTTTAAACTACTACTTAAATTGTGCACACACATTAACATAATAGGAGTATAGTTACATAACCAAAGCATACCTGTAATTACCAGCCATCTCCAGTGAAACCAAGAAAAACAGTTAGGCACCTTAGGCATTTGTGAAAACTTATCTATGATATGGTGGATATTGTCCAACTGAACTTGAACAGTCTGAGAGAAATCAGACAAATTAAAACAACCCATTCCTGGGGACTGTTCACATCTCATATGTTCTTTTAACAGTAAATAGTCTGTAGTTGTAAGATTTTGGAGCGCTACAATTTGCACTTCTCCTAATTCTTGTTGGAACTCTGGGTTGAGTTCCAACAGTATAGATCCACTCAAATTTGTTGTTTTACTGTATGCACAGGCCAGCTTAGATATCTCCTTCTTCATTCCCATGGCAAGTACAGGAACTGGTGGGATGACTGCATCTACAGCTGTAGCAGTGCGTGGAACTTTGTTGGCATTTTTTGTTGATCATTTTCTGGCATGAGTCTTCCAGAGAGTGCTGATGTTGGAAGTTATTTTTCATACCGTATCTTAGTTCATTTTCGGGGTAGCCAAATTAGGCTTTGATCCTCTTTATAAACACAATCAGACCCTTTGCCTACACTTTTATATGCCCTTTATACACTTGTGTAGAACTCATTGGAGGTCACCAAACAGGAACTGCCTTCTTTTTTTTTTTTTTTGGTACCACTAATCTACACTTACATGACGAATATTATGTTCACTAGGCTCTCCCCTATACCAGGTGCCCCTATAAACACCTTTACAGTCACTGTCCATAAGCATAGCAAAATGTTGTAGAATCACTACTTGCCTTCTCTGTGTTGTACAGCCCTCCCCTTTCTCCCACCCCCCCATGCATGCTAATCTTAATACCCCCCTACTTCTCCCCCCCTTATACATCCCTACCCACCCTTCCTCCCCTGTCCCTTTCCCTTTGGTACCTGTAAGTCCATTCTTGAGTTCTGTGATTCTGCTGCTGTTTTGTTCCTTCAGTTTTTCCTTTGTTCTTATATTCCACAGATGAGTGAAATCATTTGGTATTTCTCTTTCTTCGCTTGGCTTGTTTCACTGAGCATAATACCCTCCAGCTCCATCCATGTTGCTGCAAATGGTAGGATTTTCCTTTTCTTATGGCTGAGTCATATTCCATTGTGTATATATACCACATCTTCTTTATCCATTCATCTATCGATGGACATTTAGGTTGCTTCCAATTCTTGGCTATTGTAAATAGTGCTGCGATAAACATAGGGGTGCACTGATCTTTCTCATACTTGATTGCTGCATTCTTAGGGTAAATTCCTAGGAGTGCAATTCCTGGGTCAAATGGTAAGTCTGTTTTGAGCATTTTGATGTACCTCCATACTGCTTTCCACAATGGTTGAACTAGTTTACATTCCCACCAGCAGTGTAGGACGGTTCCCCTTTCTCCACAGCCTCATCAACATTTGTTGTTGTTTGTCTTTTGGATGGCAGCCATCCTTACTGGTGTGAGGTGATACCTCATTTTAGTTTTAATTTGCATTTCTCTGATAATTAGCGATGTGGAGCATCTTTTCATTTGTCTGTTGGCCATCTGTATTTCTGTTTTGGAGAACTGTCTGTTCAGTTCCTCTGCCCATTTTTTAATTGGGTTATTTGTTTTTTGTTTGTTGAGGCATGTGAGCTCTTTATATATTCTGGACGTCAAGCCTTTATCGGATCTGTCATTTTCAAATATATTCTCCCATACTGTAGGGTTCCTTTTTGTTCTATTGATGGTGTCTTTTGCTGTACAGAAGCTTTTCAGCTTAATATAGTCCCACTTATTCATTTTACTGTTGTTTTCCTTGCCCGGGGAGATATGTTCAAGAAGAGGTCACTCATGTTTATGTCTAAGAGGTTTTTGCCTATGTTTTCTTCCAAGAGTTTAATGGTTTCATGACTTACATTCAGGTCTTTGATCCATTTTCAGTTTACTTTTGTATATGGGGTTAGACAATGGTCCAGTTTCATTCTCCTACATGTAACTGTCCAGTTTTGCCAGCACCATCTGTTGAAGAGACTGTCATTTCACCATTGTATGTCCATGGCTCCTTTATAAAATATTAATTGACCATATATGTCTGGGTTAATGTCTGGATTCTCTAGTCTGTTCCACTGGTCTGTGGCTCTGTTCTTGTGCCAGTACCAAATTGTCCTGATTACTATTTCTTTATAGTAGAGCTTGAAGTTGGGGATTGCGATCTCCCCTACTTTATTCTTCTATCTCAGGATTGCTTTGGCTGTTTTGTTCCTTCAGTTTTTCCTTTGTTTTTTGTGTTTCCATATGAACTTTTGAATTATTTGTTCCAGTTCATTGAAGAATGTTGCTGGTAGTTTCATAGGGATTGCATCAAATCTGTATATTGCTTTGGGCAGGATGGCCATTTTGACGATATTAATTCTTCCTAGCCATGAGCATGGAATGAGTTTCCATCTGTTAGTGTACCCTTTAATTTCTCTTAAGAGTGACTTGTACTTTTCAGAGTATACTAGGTTTGTTTGGTTAGGTTTATTCCTAGGTATTTCATTATTTTGATGCAATTGTGAATGGAGTTGTTTTCCTGATTTCTCTTTCTGTTGGTTCATTGTTAGTGTATAGGAAAGCCACAGATTTCTGTGTGTTGATTTTGTATTCTGCAACTTTGCTGTATTCCAATATCAGTTCTAGTAGTTTTGGGGTGGAGTCTTTAGGGTTTTTTATGTAAGGTATCGTGTCATCTGCAAATAGTGACAGTTTAAGTTCTTCTTTACCAATCTGGATTCCTTGTATTTTTTTGTTTTGTCTGATTGCCGTGACTAGGACCTCCAGTACTATATTAAATAACAGTGGAGAGAGTGGGCATCCCTGTCTAGTTCCCGATCTCAGAGGAAATGCTTTCAGCTTCTTGCTGTTCAGTATAATATTGGCTGCGGGTTTATCATAGATGGCCTTTATTATGTTGAGGTACTTGCCCTCTATTCCCATTTTGCTGAGAGTTTTTATCATGAATGGATGTTGAACTTTGTCAAATGTTTTTTCAGCATCTATGGAGATGATCATGTGGTTTTTGTCCTTCTTTTTGTTGATGTGGTGGATGATGTTGATGGACTTTCGAATGTTGTACCATCCTTGCATCCCTGGGATGAATCCCACTTGGTCATGGTGTATGATCCTTTTGATGTATTTTTTAATTCGGTTTGCTAATATTTTGTTGAGTATTTTTGCATCTACATTCATCAGGGATATTGGTCTGTAGTTTTCTTTTTTGATGTGGTGTTTGCCTGGTTTTGGTATTAGGGTGATGTTGGCTTCATAGAATGAGTTTGGGAGTATCCCCTCCTCCTCTATTTTTTGGAAAACTCTAAGGAGAATGGGTAATTATGTCTTCCCTGTATGTCTGATAAAATTCCGAGGTAAATCCATCTGGCCCGGGGGTTTTGTTCTTTGGTCGTTTTTTTATTACAGCTTCAATTTCGTTGCTGGTAATTGGTCTGCTTAGATTTTCTGTTTCTTTCTGGGTCAGTCTTGGAAGGTTGTATTTTTCTAGGAAGTTGTCCATTTCTCCTAGGTTTCCCAGCTTGTTAGCATATAGGTTTTCATAGCATTCTCTAATAATTCTTTGTATTTCTGTGGGGTCCGTCGTGATTTTTCCTTTCTCATTTCTGATACTGTTGATTTGTGTTGACTCTCTTTTCTTCTTAATAAGTCTGGCTAGAGGCTTATCTATTTTGTTTATTTTCTCGAAGAACCAGCTCTTGGTTTCATTGATTTTTGCTATTGTTTTGTTCTTCTCAATTTTATTTATTTCTTCTCTGATCTTTCTTATATCCCTCCTTCTGCTGACTTTAGGCCTCATTTGTTCTTCTTTTTCCAATTTCGATAATTGTGACGTTAGACCATTCATTTGGTATTTTTCTTCCTTTAAATATGTGTGAACTGCTATATACTTTCCTCTTAAGACTGCTTTCACTGCGTCCCACAGAAGTTGGGGCTTAGTGTTGTTGTTGTCATTTGTTTCCGTATGTAGGTTTATCTCTATTTTAATTTGGTCATTGATCCATTGATTATTTAGGAGCATGTTGTTAAGCCTCCATGTGTTGGTGAGCCTTTTTGTTTTCTTTGTAGAATTTATTTCTAGTTTTATACCTTTGTGGTCTGAAATGTTGGTTGGTAGGATTTCAATCTTTTGGAATTTACTGAGGCTCTTTTTGTGGCCTAGTATGTGGTCTATTCTGGAGAATGTTCCATGTGCACTCGAGAAGAATGTGCATCCTGTTGCTTTTGGATGTAGAGTTCTATAGATGTCTATTAGGTCCATCTTTTCTAGTGTGTTGTTCAGTGCCTCCGTGTCCTTACTTATTTTCCTTCTGGTGGATCTATCCTTTGGAGTGAGTGGTGTGTTGAAGTGTCCTCAAATGAATGCATTGCATTTTGTTTCCTTCTTTAATTCTGTTAGTATTTGTTTCACATATGCTGGTGCTCCTGTATTGGATGCATATATATTTATAATCTTTATATCCTCTTGTTGCACTGACCCCTTTATCTTTATGTGATGTCCTTCTTTACCTCTTGTTACTTTCTTTGTTTTGAAGTCTGTTTTGTCTGATACTAGTACTGCAACACCTGCATTTTCCCCTATTGTTTGCATGAAATATCTTTTTCCATCCCTTAACTCTTAGTCTGTGCATGTTTGGGTTTGAGGTTTTCCTAGGTATTTCTTTAATTTTGCATACATAGTACTTTGATATTTATATGAAGAAATGCTCACCACGATGAGCTTGTCACCATCTGTCATTAAAGTCGTAAGTGTCATTGACAATAGTCCTTATACTGTGCTTTTCACCTAAATGATTTACTTATTTTATACTGGAAACTTTCCCTTCATCTATTTTTCCTCTCACCCTAACCATTCTCCTCTGGCAATCACCAGTTTAGTCTCTGTACTTATGAGTTTGTTTCTATTTTATTTCATTTTTCATTATTTGCATTTTTATATTTTAAATTTTTATGGATCTTATGGTGTTTGTCTTTCTTCACCTGGCTTATTTCACTAAGCATAATACCTTCTACATCCATCCACATTGTTGCAAATAACAAGATTTCGTTTCTTTTAATGCCCAAATATAAATCCATTCTATATACAAGCCATTTTTCTTTTTCCACCCAGGTAATAATGGAAACAAGTTACTACTCTATCTTGGCTATTACAAATAATGTTCTTTTTTAAATTTCAGAATATAGTACTATTTTTCCTGTTTTGTAACACAGCTATCTCAAATATTTATGGTCTAATTGCTTTGCCCCAGACTATGAAGCACTTTCAAATGATATGTTTGTGAGATGTGATTATATATTCATCAAATAATTGTACTATAGAGTCATTTATTAATTTGGCATTTTACTCTACATTTTTACCTTATTATATTTTTATTTATGATGAAAACTGAACATTTAGAATGATTTTTGTATCATCCTGCATTGCATTTGTTATGTCTCTATTCTCCTCCAGAGAAACAGTTCTTCAGTATTTCCCTGAATTTCAAGACCTGAAATCAACTTGAACTATTGTTGAAACAGAGGGCAAATAATCCTCAATTCATATGGAACCACAAAGACATTGAGTAGCCAAAGCAATCCTGAGAAAGAAGAAAGCTGGGAGTATCACACTCCTTGATGTCAATCTACACTATAAAGCACAAAAAAGACCCATAGATCAATAGAACAGAATATAGAGCCAAGATATAAACTCACACATATATGGCCAATTAATACACAATAAAGCAGCCATGAAGATACAGTGGGGGAAAGACAGCCTCTTCAGTAATTGTCATAGAGTAAAATGGACAGCCACATGCAAGAGAATGAAAATGGATTATTGTCTAACTCCATACACAGAATTAATCTCAAAATGGATTAAAGACCTAAAGATAAGACATGATACCATAAAACTTATAAAGAACACATAGGCAAAAATCTTTTGAACTTAATGTAAATATGAGCAATATTTTTTCCAGACATATCTCCATGGGGAAAGGAAACAAAAGCAAAAATGAGCAAGTGGGATTACATCAAACTAAAAAGCTTCTGTACAGCAAAGGACACCATAAACAGAAAAAAAAATCGGCAGAAGAACTGTAAGACATTTCTCCAAAGAAGAAATACAGATGGCCAACAAGCACATGAAAAGATGCTCCACATCGCTAATCATCAGGGGAATGCAAATCAGAACCACAGTGAGATACCACTTCCCACCAGTCAGAACAGCCACAATACAAAAGCCAAGAAGTAACAAGTGTTGGTGAGGATGTGGAGAAGAGGGAACCCTCCTGCACTGCTGGTGGCAATGTTACTTGATGCGGCCGCTGTGGAAAACAGTTTGGAGGGTCCTCAAAAAATAAAAATACCCTAAAAATACAAATATCACATGACTCTGTAATTCCACTTCTAGGAATTTCTGTGAAGAAAACAAAATTCCTCCTTTGAAAAGACTCTTACACACTGAGAAGTGGTGGGTGTGCGGTTACCATGGGAGGGTCTGGGCTGGGTGAGTAGGTAGGGTGAGGGGGGTATAGGGCACACAGATTCTCAGTCATAATGTAAGCTGGTCATGGGGATGGTGGTATAGCACGGGGAGTATAGTCAGAGGTTCTGTAACATCTTCCTATGTTTTCAGAGAGTAACTGCACTAGTTGGGGTGAGGATTTAATAATGTGAGTAACTGTTCAACTGCTGTGTTGCATACTTGAAGTCAATATAAGATTGTACAACAATTACACTTCAAAAAAATAAAAGTAAAGAAATGGGCAAGACATAGGCTGTGAGAAATTATCAAGACATGTCCAACAAAGAACTTATATTCAGAATAAAAAAAAAAACTACAAATCAATAATAAAGAGAAGAAACAAAAGGAGACACAGAACAGATAATGGATGAGGTTAGAGATGAAATGGTTATCGGTACTTTATTTTTGCATAGAGAAAACATGTTTAAGTAATCAGCCAACATCACATGAGCCAACGTTCATCCCCATGAGGTGTCCGGCTGACTGGGGACTGCAGAGACTGCTAACTGCACTCATCTAATAAAAAAGTCCAGTGAGGTAGCTGTTATTGTCTATTCCATTTTTCTTTCAGTCTATTT
The DNA here is from genome assembly GCF_030020395.1 of Manis pentadactyla. Lineage (NCBI taxonomy): Eukaryota > Metazoa > Chordata > Mammalia > Pholidota > Manidae > Manis > Manis pentadactyla. The sequence goes on from NC_080031.1 coordinate 53,654,775, forward strand.
AGTTACCTGTCAGTACCCTTGTCAAACTAAAGCAATTTAATAACTAGTTTGATGTCCTTCATCCAAGGGAAGCAGTCCATGGTCTGAGGGAGCACAGTGCTTGCAACAGTGGAACACCCTTCCCAAGGGATTTTGTGTAAAAGCAAGTTTTATAGAGCTTTGGAAGGGGATTAGGGCATAATTGGCTGAGGATTTATATCTGGCATTATTTTAAAATGTCAAGGGCTGTAGAGCCCAGAGAAGACCTGGCATGTGGTTATCAGTGGACTGGATATAGTATGTTTCTGGTCAAGAAGAACATTTGTAAGAACATGAAACTTCACTTTGCTGACTTGAAACTCCAGGCAGAAGTGGCTCCATTTGGGGCCACAAATTTATTTCAACACCATCTATCCTTATCATTCCATTGTGCTTTCATATGTAAAAATATGCTCAAGCAAAAGGACACAGAATAAAAAATGATGAAAAGTCAGTTTATAAATAATATATATGGGCTATTTTAAAAACAATTACATCTGGGCAAATTGCAAAAGCAGACTTGAATGAATAGATAAAAAAACTGCTTGATGCTTGAGAAGATACAAAATGGTGAACATGCTCTTTCTTATGGCACAATGACTTGATTACTATAAAATAGAGCTGCCAACAACAGATACAGAAAATTTTTTAACAGCATTCAGCTTGCTACTCAATGGGAGAGACCAAAGGGAAAATTACAGGTTTAATGTAAATCATCTTTAAATCAGGCACCTAGTATTGAGGCTTTTTGATGCATCCCTTCCTTATCTTCTCTAAATTGTAACTATGACCATCATCTGTGGATAGTATTTATGAATTCACTAAATACTTTTAAAACCATATGAAGAATGTACCATGATATCCAGAAAGATTGGAACACAGGTCTTATTTTGATGGAATTGATAAAGCAAGGGAAAGCAGTCAGTCTCTTCAAAATTAATTCTTTTCATATTTAGAGGCGTTAACAGGCAGGACTGGAGAGGACTTCCCACTGTCATTGCTAAGTCGTCTCCCCTGAGGCAGGGCATTGTTATGCTCAGGCTGAAGGATCTTCTTATTCTTCTCCCTGCAGTCAGTCTATATAAATAAAATTTAAATTTATAGAAGTCAGTGAAATACTCTTTTATACTTTTCTTCATGTAGATCTGCAGCAATACCAAAACTACTTTCTGAATAATGAAGCAAATGTGCCCTATCTGTAGTTTCTTGGCTATGCATTGGCATTCTAATGAGAAAGCCATATCTTTTAATGTTGTCCAACAGGGAAAATGGGTGCAGTTTTGAGCACAACTTTCTAGTATATTCAATATTGCCAGTGTCAGGGTTTATGATAAAAATAGATATCAGGGCCCTGACACGTTCAATGACAATTCTTTATTTCCCTTCCCTCTTCTTGGTTTCCCTGACAGCTGCATTTAGGTAAATGAATAGATAGGTCCTAGGAAAAAGAAATTAAACTTCTTAGAGACTTTATAATTGTGAAAAATTAGTCTTTCTAGATTTAAATATAACAGATAACGAAATGCAGTGACGCTGATGTTTTTCTGACTTGATGAGGCCTGTAGGGCTTCCCACACTTCCTGCCCTGAGAAGGGGAACAGCGCAGGGTCTTGAGGTGAGCCAGGAGTCATGGTGCAGGGGCCCTGTGGCTTTAAATGATCAAATTCACCCCCTGAGATGCTTTAATACCTCCCCTGAGAACCTCACTCGCCGTGACCCGATTTCCTTTAAATGGAGCTTTGCGACACTATGGAAGGGATTTCAGAAAATTAATCAAGTTTAAAAAATATTTTCAGACATGACACTATTCACTGCCATTGTCTTTTTATCTCCAAGAAAGCAGACACTCCAAGAGGAAGCAAAACCTAAGATCCAGCCAAGGTAGGCTTTCTCATCTCAACAGGTAATTATAAGCATTGGCGGTTCATTTTAGAACCAAATTCTGAATATTGTTATTCTAAAGTTGCTTTTCATGCTTGCTCTCATTTCTGGATTAGCTTCCAGAAAATACTGGAAAAAATAGGTGAATAATAATAAGCTAAAACATTTTGGATTTGATGTTCTTTGTGATTTAGAAACATACTTAAATTGATCCATGAGAAATTAATGAAAAGTTAAGTAGTGAAAAGATTAATTTTAACAACAATTTAAGGAGCTTTCGACTTGAGGGTTTAGTATTTAATTAAAAGCATTCAATAAGCTGAAAATCAGCTCTGAGGGGAAAAACAACACTGAGCACATCTGAAATAAAGGTGGTGCTAGAAAATCGATTGTTTTCTCTAAGAAATTTGACAAGCTCATAGATTTTGCAAAAATGTGAGCATTCTCTATTTGTAACCAATAAACAATCTATTTTAGATACTTTCAGAAGTTGTTTGTCTAAGAATATTGGTAAGTGATAAATAACATCCTAATTGTTACTACTTATTTCAAAATTTCTGGTATTTATTTTCCTTTCAGTTTTTTGCAGAGTACAGTCTGTATTTTGTCTTTTCTCAGAGAAGGATATCTTCATCCTCCTTGAAATATGAACTTGACACTTAATTTTGCCTAGAAATAATAGGTTCCTTCATTTACAATGAAGATTTATTCTCTTAAGATACATTCTCCTTACTTGAAAAGATGAGAGATGAGAGATAGGGCATGCAGATTGTCTGTGTGTCTGATTGTAAAGAGAAGTAGTCCTACCTCCTGCTAACACTTTTTATTTTCTGTTTCTTACTACAACTGCATTTCCAACTATGCCTAATGATTTATCCATTCTCTTCATTTTCTTTACATTTTCCTCTTTTTGTGTTTATAGCATGAAATAAGAGATTAATTCAATTAATATATTCTCTGTTAGTGAGTCATTTTCTTGTAATAGTGTTTATTAAATTAAACTTTTCACTAGTAATCTCCATTTATCATTGCTGCATTCTCAAATTTGTGTTGCTTACAGATAAACCCTATATAGTTGCAGTGGAAACAACTTAACAAGCAAATGTTCTACAATATAAAACTGATATATAATAGTTAATTTTAATTCAATTAATTTAGCAACAATGAAACAAAATTTGCCATTTAGTAATACATAGTATGAATCAACTCAATTATAATTTTTCTATTCAATTAAGCTTTTTGGTGTATATATGCTGTTAAAAAAGAAATAACATCACCACCTTTTTTCAACAAAAGAGCACGTGTATATGATGTGGTCTCACTTTAAAGCCAGCCCACACTCTACAAACTGATAAAGTGCAGATTTTAGACAATGTCTTAACCAACTGTTAAGAAATGTGTAGCCTTCAAAGAATAGTGCTTCAGGGAAGCTATTAAAAAATTATTAAATTGCTTTATCCTCAGGAGGCATGGTAGAGTCAAGGGCATTGGCCAGTGTCACAGCAGTGATGGGATTCCTCCTGGGGGGATTCTCTGACACCAGAGAGCTCCAAGATCTACATGCCTTCCTTTTTTAACTGATTTACTTGGCAACACTGTTGGGAAACATTCTCATTATTGTGCTTATGACCATGGACCAGTGTCCTCACACTCCAATGTACTTCTTCCTGAAGAATTTGTCCTTCTTTGACCTCTGCCTTATTTCCATCATTGTTCCAAAATCCATTCTCAACTCTCTTTCCAATAACACCTCTTTCTCTTTCCCAGGATGTGTATTGCAGGTCTTGCTGGTGATACACTTTGCGGGGTCTGAGGTGTCCATCCTCACTGCCATGTCCTATGACCGCTATGCGTCATGAACAAGACAGCATGTGGGAAGTCGGCAGCTGCCTCCTGGGTCCTTGGAGGATTCTTCGGAGGCCTATATGCAACTGGCACTTTCTCTTTATCTTTCTGTGGTTCCAGAAGAGTCCCACAGTTTTTCTGTGATGTTCCCTCATTATTAAAGATTTCTTGCTCTAAAGATCATATTACCATTAATGTCAGTGTGGCCATTGGGATATTTTATGGGGTTTTTTTTGCTTACATGCCATTGTTTTCTCATACATCTATATTTTCAATACAGTGCTAAGGATCCCATCTGTACAAGGCAGGCCAAAAGCTTTCTCCACCTGCCTTCCCCATCTCATGGCTGTGTCCACCTGTCTCCTGACAGGAGCCATTGCCTATTTGAAACCAGTGCCTGAGTCCCCGTCTCTCCTGGACCTGCTGCTCTCAGTGCTGTGCTCAGTGCTCCTCCCTCTCTGAATCCCATTATCTACAGCCTTAGGAACAGAGAAATCAAGGCAGCCCTGAGAAAGCTCCTGTGGAAACTAGGAGGCAGTGTGAAATAGGAGAAACAGAAATACAATTGTTAGAGTTGAATTTTTATTTGTTATTCTCATTAACAGTCTTTATGATATGAGATGTGTAGCAATTCTTCTCAGTTGGTTTTCTAAAAAAAAATCTAAGTTTGAAAGATTGGAATTCCCCCAGCTTCAAAAAAGCTCTAGTTTTTGTCAAGATGTATTTCACTTAGTGAATCTACCCCTGAATTTATCTTATCTTACTGACTTTAGCAGATTTACTTTTATACAATAATTTTGTATGTTTAGCAGTTTCAACCATAAAAGGCTACCAAATTTGGACTATTTCTATTTGTATCTTATTTTCAAACATTACATTCATATATCAAATTTTAGCTAATTCAAAAATCATATGCAGAGAATAGAACAATTGCACATATTAAAATTCCTGCACTGAATTTCATGAATTTTACACAAATTCTTTAATCAATATTTAGATATTATTAGGTAGTGGACATTACACGAGAGATGTGTTAATGTATTTGAAAATTGAGGTTGTATTTAATGTTCCATTATTGTGCTGGTGTATCCTAGCAGCCACTAGTTTCATTTGTGTGATGTATTTTAAAGTAAATTTTTATCAATATGGTACCAAATGCATTATTTAGTTATATTCCTTCTTATTCTATTAGAAACATTGCTTTTCATAAACTCATAAAAACAGTTGAATGGTGATTACCAGATGGGTGGGAGTAGGGGTATTTGGGATAGATTTTTTAAGGGTACAAACTTGGAACTAATAGATAAACAAGCCCTGGTGATATAATGCACACATAGTGAATATACACAAAGCTGTCTTATAAACTTCAAAGTCTCTAAGACACTACATCTTGTTTCCACCAAAAAAACCCAAGAAATTATAATAATCGGATATGATAGAGGTTAGCTAACACTATAGTGGTTATTACACTGCAATACATGATGAATCAAACCAACACACCATAAGCTTACAAAATGTTATATGCAAATTATATCAATAAAATAAATTTTAAAAGAATGTTATAGGAATTACATAATATTTTCCAAACTTGGAAAATCCAGAATCTTTTTTTGCTTAATGTAAAAATTCTTACGGTTTTTAAACAATTAAGTTAATCAAGCACAGACACTTCAAAAGACCAGAAGTAAATTTTTCTCAGTTGATTTCTTAGGTGTCCAATGCTTGATCTGTATTATGGGAATCTAAGTTTAAAGAAGTGTAAGAGGAATCATTAGAAATAAAATTGCTCTTTAGTTAGGTAGATGTGCAGCATTTATTTTTGGGTATCCAATTCAGTAAGAATTTTTTAGTAGAAATTTAAAGGACATTAGTTAAATAAATAAATACCATATAATCTCATTTATGTATGAAATACATATACAAAGCAAAACAGAATGAACAAAATAGCAGGAGGCTCATATAGACTGAGAAGGGACTGGTGGCTACCATGTGGGAGGGCTTGGAATGGGTGCATTGGGGGAGGGAGGGTGATAAAGGGACACAAAAATTGTCAATCATAAGTCTGTCACAAAACTTTAGAACAGTGTGGAGAATATGTAATGTTTTCCTATGTTGACAGTAACTGAACTAGTTGATAAGATTTAATAATATGAGTAACTGTTGAGCCACTGTGTTATATAATTGAAACCAATATAAGATTGTCTATCAACTATACTTCAATTCAAAAAAGAAAAAAATAAGCAATAACACCTAAAATAAAAAAGTATCTGCACAACAAAGGAAATAACCAACAAAATAAAGTGAAACCTATGGAATGGGAAAAATATTTGAAAACCATAAGTCTGATAATGGGCTAATGACGAAAATATGCAAGGATTCATACACCATAGAAACATATAATATGATTAAAATATAGGCAATGGGCCTGAACAAATGTTTCTTCTGTAAGAAGACATACAAGTTGTGAACAGGAAAATTAAAAAATAGCCAGTATCACTAATCATCTACAAATAAATGCCAAGAAAACCATAATGAGGTACAATTCATTTATTAGGATAACCTTTATTAATAAAAAACAAAATGTTGGTGAAGATACAGAGAATAGGGAACAATTTTACACTGTTCATAAGAATATAAATTGATACAGACATTATGACAGTTTAATGTCAGGCTTATACCTGTGCTTTTATGTTTATTGTAAAAATTATTCACTAAAAGAAACACATGGTAACTTCAGTAGTGCAGGTGAGGATTTGGTGATATGGATAACTGTTGAACCACTGTGTCGTACATCGGAAACCAATGAAAGATTGTATGTCAATGAAATTAAATTAATTATTTAATTCATTTAAAAAAATAAAGACAGCAGCAAGCTAAATGTCTTTCAACCAATGAATAAAGAAATGTAGCAAGTGTGGATAATGCATGGAATTGATTGCCACAATGAAGTATCATTTAGCATAAAAGCGTGTGGACCATTTTGTCCCCTTCATGTATTTCCCCCATCACTCCAGTCCTTCCCTCTGGTAACTGCTGTCTGTTTTCCATGTTTATAGGACTATTTCTTTTTCATTTGTGTTTTTTTTTTAGATTCCACATATAAGTGAAATCATATGGTATTTGTCTTTTTCTGCCTGGTGTTTTTCACATAGCATATTACCCACTAGTTCCTACCATGTCACAAATGGAAAATTTCCTTCTTTTTTGTGACTGAGTAATAGTCCATTGGGTATATGTGCTAATCTTTTGTGTCCATTCATCATTCTATTGGTATTTGGGTTGCTTCCGTGTCTTGGTTACTGTATGTAAGTAATGGTTCTATGAACATAGGTAAGCATGTATATATTTGAATTAACAATTTTACTTTCTTCAGATAAATTCCCAGATGTGGAATTGCTGAGTTACATGTTTTTTTTTAAATTTTTAGAGGAGTTTCAATGTTGTTTCCCACATTGCACCAACTTACATTCCCACTAACAGTTCCTGAGGTTTCCTTTTTCTCTTTATACTCATCAACACTTGTTATTTCTTGTCCTTTGGATAGTGGCCATTCTGACTGGTATGAGGTGATATCTCACTGTGGTTTTGATTTGTATTTCCCTGATTATTAGTGATGTGAAGCATCTCTTCATGTGCCTGTTGGCCATCTGAATGTGCTCCTTGGAAAAATGTCTGTTCAGATCTCTGCTCACTTTTTAAAAGGGTTATTTGTTTTTTTGGTCTTGAGACACATGAATTATTTATATATTTTAGATGTAAACCCCTAATTGGATCAATAATTTGTGAATATATTATCCTGGACTGTAGGTTGCCTTTCCAAAGTGGGAGTAAATTTGTGGTGAAACTAACCCTCAACATATATATTACTCCATGAATACACGTGTAAATATATGTACACACCTGTGTAAAAACTCTATTGAATAAGAGAATTGAGAAATGTAACACACAATTATTTTTACTACAATGGACAGCTGAAACCATGCATATAGGAAAACAAGGGGACTTTGTTTTCCTTGTATTAGCCATTAAACAAATAAAATTGGTACACATAGGAGCAATTTAGTCTTTATCTTTATTTAACTAGCACATTGAAAAAGCTAATAAGGGGAAATTTTTCATTATAATATATGTTTAGGAAGGATTTTATAGTCATGTTCATTACTGGAAGCCACATATATTTCATATATCCAATTTGAAATGCCGGGACTGACCATGGACTTTGAAAATTGCTAATTTTACTTTATCTTATTCTTTTCCACTGAATTATATCAATCATCTAGAAACCCATTCAGTCTATCCAAATATCTATCTTCCTTTCTCTTCAGAATAAATAATATGAAATCATGCCTTATGTTTAGAATCATATCTGTTTCATTATACACTTAAAAATAAAGAAAGTAATCCTTAACATTATGATACATTTGGGGCTTTTAAAATGAAAAATATCTGAGCAGTTCTTAGAGCATTGTCTAACAAATCATTATTTGTAGTAGTTCTTATGATAGTAGTAGTTATACATACTAAATCTCTAGAAATAAGTTGCACAGAAAAAAAACAATGAAATGCAATGAAATACGTACATGTATATTTTTGATTCTCACACTCAGGTTGTTCCAAGCACACCTTAGGATATTCCAATAACCAAACTGAATATCAGATTTTAAATTTAAGTGAATTGAAACTAATTAATGTCACTGTTGTGTCAGCTGCATTTCAAGCCCTTAATAGTCACATATATCGAGTATTAACATATTTGATAGTACAGTTCTAGGGATCTTTGACTTGCAAGCTTATGTCTACTCATTGAATTTCTACCTCTAATTTAAAAACCCAATTTTATTCTCTATTGAATATTATTTAAAAACTCTCATGCATTTTTTTTGGTGTCTGTCATGTTTTTTCTCCTGGTATGATTTTCAAGTTATGCCATCACAAACCATTATTCCCACATATGAGCTCCCCAAATTTAATTAAAAATGCGTATATTTGCAATCTTGTTAAACATCATCATATTGATCATCATCTGGGATTTAGACTGTGTTTATGAAATTGAAGGAAAAAATATGAAGGTAGGCATTTGATTAAATTGTTTAGTGCTTGGAAACCAATATACTAGTCAACAGTCCCTGATTATCCAGCCTCAATATATTCTGTTTGGGATTTTCTCCTGAAGCCTTCCTGCTACAATAAACCCTGACAACTTCTATCATTCTTGATATCCCCACTTACATATGTTTTAAGAAAGACAGCATATTATTAAAAAACTAGTGACTTATGTAATTGAATTATATTTCCATTGGATGTATAAATATATACACATATATGGATGTATATATTTATATAAATTATGCTCCAATAAACTTAATTTGAAAATGACAATATTGAAATATTTGAAGGCATTTACTTTTTCCTATCTTTTTCTTCTCAACCTCTGGCTTCAGTTTATTGCAGTCATGAATGGAAAACCTGCATCAGGAAATGGCGTGCATCTGGGGAACAGAGGCTCCTATGTGGGAGACTGAGCCCCAGCAGAGGGAATTCCTGCTAAGAAGTTGTATTGATTCAAATACTCAAATCACTCAGCTCTCTCTCACACCTGTCCCCATTAAATTGCCTAATAAAAGAACCCTAATTAAAAAGCTTTAATTACTAGTTGTTCACTCTCTGCCATGCCTGCCATTTAATGAAAGCAAGATGATCAGCAGCATTGTCACCAACTTCGTGATTCTGGGCCTCACCCAAAAGCCTGAGCTCTGAGCAGTACTTTTCCTCGTGTTTCTCTTCATCTGTCTCGTGGCTTTTCTTGGCAATATGCTCACTGTCATCGCCACAATCTGTAATTCCACCTTGCACACCCCCATGTACGTTCTCCTGTTGACGCTGGCTGTCGTGGACATCATGTGCACAACACGCATCCTGCCGAAGATGCTGGAGACCCTGCTCGCTTCAGGGAAGACCATTTCATACGAGGGCTGCATGACCCAGCTCTTCTTCTTCACATGGTTCCTGGGGGCCGAGATGGCTCTCTTCACTGCCATGGCCTATGACCGCTGCAGCTGTCTGTTTCCCTCTTCACTACAGGGCCATCATGAACCACCACGTGCGGGTGGCCTTGCTTAGCATCGCCATGGCTATTGCAGTGACCAACTCCTGAGCACACACAGGGCTCCTTCTGAGGCTGACCGTCTGTGGGCCAAACACCATTAACCGCTTTTTCTGCAAGAAACCCCCTTTGCTGGCTCTGTCCTGCAGCCCGGTGGGAATCAACGAGGTGATGGTTTGTGTTGCTGATACCACCCTGGCCGTAGGAGACTTTGCCCTGACCTGCATCTCCTACAGCTTTATCATTGCTGCCATCTTCCGCATCCGCACAGCAGAGGGCAAGAGGAAGGCTTTCTCTACATGCTCAGCCCACCTGACCGTGGAGTCCCTCTACTACTTCCCTGTGATCTACACCTATATCCGCCCTGCTTCCAGCTACGCATTTGAAAGGGACAAGGTGGTAGTTGCGCTCTGTACTCTTGTGACCCTTGCATTAAACCCAATTGTGTACAGACAGGGATTCAGAAAGTCTTTGCAGTTCTGAAACATTAATGGTTTCAACAGGAAGCATCAATTCTCTACTCTAGAGTCATCTTCTCGATATCTGAGATTTTACTGATCTTTCATAGTTACCTTCAACCTAAGTCTTGCTGTTCTCTCCTATGAGAATGTTCACTCCACTGTAAAATATTTAACCACTGTTATAAGGATAGTATGTGTTAAGTTTACTTGAAACTTAACTTTAAACTAGGTAACATGCAAACATTCTTAGAAAGCTCACTACATTTTGGAACTTTTATCAAAATTAAATGTCTTTTGCTGGAAATAATCCAAATGACTTAAAAGCAAAGTAATTTCACTGTATATTTTTAATGCAATAAAACCTAATGCAAAGAAATTCAAAATGTCTTTGACTGGATATTAGATCATAGCATTTAGGAAGTGTTTTTGTTGTTGTTATGTACAAAAAAGAGTTTTTGTTTCTCAGAGATACATTGTAAACTATGTGCACATTAAACGATAAAATATGTGATATAAGAGGTGAAGGCAATATGCCATCCATCTTTGATAATCATTTCTGAAATTTTTTTACTATGTTTTTCATGAATTGAAAAAGCAAAACTTCATGTGGCAAAATCATTTTAAAAATTCTACTTCATTTTAAATGTTCTCTAAAAATTAACTGCTTAGCAATTTGTGAACTTTTGTCTGAAAATATGCCACATGACTTAGATTTTGAAATAGGGAATGAATTTACCACAGGAATTTAAAAAGTAATAATAATCCAGAAAAGAGCTCTTCAAATAATGGTTAGCCTTACATAGTTCTTTCACATAATATTTTGTTAGAGACAGAATTTAATATTGGGATTGGGAACATATTTTATGTGATGTATCTTTCCTTCACTCACAAAAATAAGTATTTGAGTATTTTCTTAAGAAAATAGAATTGTACAGATATTAGATAATAACACAGAACTACAATGACTGATTTGTTTTAAACTCATTTTTCTAAGATTTAGCATTGCTTTTCCTGTTTCTTTGAAATCAATTTATTGACTAGAATCAAGTAGTTTCTCATCACCTTGTTTTCTCTTACCTATTACAGCCACGCTTGTCAACATCAAGAAAACAAGTATTTCCACAGAATTGTGCCTTCCTTTTTTTCATTTAATTTTTCATAAATTAAAACATGAAAGACTTCAAAGACAGCTCTCAATTATAAATCATGGAAGAGTTTGTGAAGTGTGATCGACTGTCATTTTTAATGTTTATCCCTTTCCTAGAAGCTTAGTTTTAATACTTTTTCCTAACATAATGGCTTTATACTATTCCTGGATAATATTAGGAGGCAGTAATACACTCACATTGGAGTTCATCACTAATAATGGAGTACACTTGTATTTCAATTAATTGTTTTAATATTTTCAATTTTTTATTATTGTGAGTATTGGAAATAATTTTTTTTTTACCTCAGAGACTGGCTCATTAATATGCATAGTGATGCTGGTTTGAGTGTTTTTATTTTCTTGCTGTTCCTTTTATAATTAAAGATGAATGTTAAAATGAATCACTAAGGGAAAGAGACATCATATAATGGAATATATAAAAAAGATAAATCATCAACAACCTTATAAACACGATATATAAACCAGTATAACACCATTTGAAGAAATATCAAATATATAAATACTTTAATAAGCTTGAACATAAATACATTGAACTTTTAAAGTATATATACTACTGTATATACAGTAGTGTATATTATACTCTTCAAAAAGAAAGCAGAGATTTTCTACAAGCACATGTAAAACAATTTTAAAAATGAGTCATATATGTAGCCATAAAATGAGCCTCAATAAATTTAAAAGGATCAATGTGTGAAGTAATTGTGAGTATTATTGAATATGTGTATGTGTGTGTGGGAGATGGGTATGTATAAAATAACATTATGGTATAATCTCCAGGATATATTGCTAAAGAAAGTTTTAATTAATATTACTCATATTAAACAATAGAAGGATATACCAAAGCTAATGCAGGTGATTTTTTATAGAGTTAGGAAGGCTACATGTGACTAAGACAGGACTGGAACCTTCTTTGTATTCTAGCATTTACTTTCTTGTACCTTATTTTGCTGTTGTGTAGGTCATGTAAATATTTTGAATAGTTGTACAAAATTAAATTAAATCTTAAATCACTAAAATTGGAAGCAAATGGATCTAATTTTGTATAAATGGTTAGCCTATGAAAATATTTTAATAACATTAAACCAGAGTAATGTGACGTAAGGTTCAGTAAAGTAAATCATAAGGGCAAAAAAACAAAAGGATACACAATAAGGCTTCCAAAGAAACAAACAAACAGAAAGAGAAAATCAGTTACCTTTGAGGCATGAATGAACTACATTTCAGTGTAACCGAAGAGTGAAGTACTTACCATTTATAGAAACTTCTAGCAAATACATTCAAAAGGAACAAAAACATTTAAGTATCATTTTTTAGTGACTGCTAAAATTACTAGGTAAAGATGGGATATTTTATAACAAATGATAGAGATCGAAAACATCTGACCATAACAATTAAACCTATTATGAATAAAAACGGGGCCACAATACATTATATGATCCTGATATGATGCAATAAAGGTACACCTCATCAGAATTCTTTTGCACAAAACAATGGAAAGATGAGTCAATCAAACTTTTATTTTACAGAAAGGACAAGAGACAGAACAAGTTCAATGGCTATAGAATTGCAATAAAATAATCCAGAAAGTGGAATTTTGTAGAAAAATGGCTTATTTTATCAGCAAATACAAAAGACACAAAAATAACACGAGTGGGAAATTGTTGAAGATTCAAAGAAACCTAAGACACAGATCAACCAAATTTGTGGGCTTGTTTGGACTCTGTTTTGAAGAAATCAATAGTATAAAACACCTAAGCTGCAACAGAAGTGATTTGACATCTAATGGCTGTTTGAAATATTATAATATTTCAAAAATACTGATAAGATACTTCCATGCAACAGCTGAATTTTATTGTATTAGATAAGTAGCCCTAATTCTATTGACAGAGACTAAAATAATTATAACAGTTGGGGAGTGTGGGCAAGGGGTGCTTTGGATGAACCAGTATTCCACCTGGAACCTGACTGTGACCTGCGGTTCTGGCTCCTCCCAGCTGGGCGGTGGCTTCCATCCTCCCAGTGCAGGCGAGAGGTCAGCGGGGCGGAGTTCAGACTCCCTGAGCTCTGTGATCACACAAGCTAATTCCTTATAATAACAACAGTCTCTCTCTCTCTCTCTCTCTCTCTCTCTCTCTCTATATATATATATATATATATATATACACATATATATATCTATGAATATATATATGTGTGAATATATTTATATATGTACAAGTACATATGTATTATGGGCAATAATGTTTCTGAACTTACACTAAGAAAGATTTTAAAAGTTCTCTCTTCATGCAAAAGTTATAATTATGTGAGGTGATGGGTTGATTCATGAACTACTAACATTATTTTGGTAATTACTTTGCCATATACAGTTGAACCTCAAATAGTATGGGTTTAAAGACATGTACATATATTATTGTTTATAATAAGATACATATATATTATAGTGTGTGTATATATATATAATGCACATGATAACATATATAAGTATTCTCCAGAGAAACAGAGCCAATAGATTATATATAACATTTTTCTTCTAGTTTGAACTCTCCCTTTTAAATGTTGTGCTCACTTTGACATTTGATGAGCAATTTTTTACAGTCATAACCTATTATAACAAACCACATTTATTAAATAAACTTAAACACTTGTACAATATTTGTGTTAAAATTTCAGTAGAGCAATTTTGGACCTCTTTGTCATGTTTGATAGCTGCATGATATTCCATGTTGCAGGCATTTATTGTGTGGAATCTTCTGTAACCAGTTTTCTATCAATGAACTTTTGAAACATTTCTAGTAATCCGCTATTAAAATTGAAGATACAAAATTGATTAGAAGAAGCCATGAAGATAATTTCTGCATACATCATTTTATTCTTTTGCCAGTGTGACATGATATATTAGAATTATGTATTTGGATATTCAGATAATCAAAATAGATTTCCAAGGCATATTTGGTCTTCAATCACACATCCTGGAAAGCCTTCAGAGCCTCTAACATGAAACAGGTGTCTTGCACTTAACAAAGGTGATATTTGGACTCACTTAAGGTAGGGAGCAGGCTGCAGGAGGACCAATCATATGATTAGAAGGCTGGAGCTCTTAATTCCACTTCCCAAACTCTGTGGGTGGTAGAGAGGCTGGAAGTTGAATCAGGCATTGGCCAATGACAGTCAATTATAACTATATAATAAACACTCCATAAAACCCCAAGAGGACAGCTTTTGGGTAATTTTTTTCTCAGAAAGCCCCCGTGCTTGAAGAACCAGAATGCTTTTGAGCTGAGCCAAAACTCTACAAAGACACAAGCTCCTTTGTGACCTTTTCTAGCTGTTGATTCCAATCCTTTATCAAATTCTTTAACAATCTGGTAAATGTAATTGTTTCCCTGACTTTTGTAAGCCTCTCTTGAATATTAATCAGACTAAGGAGAAGGTCACTGGAACTTCCAATCTGTAGCCTTACATCAGAAGCACAGGTAACAGCCTGGGTCTTGCGACTAGTGTCTAGAGTGGGTGTGGAGCAATTTTGTATGATGGAAACCTAACTGCGGAGTTTGATTTTGTTCGCAGGTAGACAATGTCAGAACTGAGTTGAACTCCCAGGCACCAGCTGGGGACTGTGTATACAGGAAACTCCTATGTTGGAGTTGGGACCAGGGAACTGAGAAGAACCAGGAAGTCATCAGGCAGAAGTGACACTTACAAACCACTGTGATTCTGCCTCTCCTAAGCTGATCCTGAGAAGTAAATTTCAATTTCCTAGTGAAGATTAATGTTAAAAATGCATTAAAAAGGAGGCGGAGCCAAGATGGCAGTGTGAGTAGGACAGTGAGGATCTCCTCCCAAAAACATATATATTTTTGAAAATACAACAAATACAACTATACCTACAAGAGAGACCAAAAGACACAGGACAACAGCCAGACTACATCCACACCTGCTAGAACCCAGTGCCTGGTGAAAGGGGTAAGATACAAGCCGCAACCCGGTGGGAACCAAGGCCCCTTCCGCCAGCTCCTGGAGGGAGGAGAGGAGTCCGAGCAGGGAGGGAGAGGGAGCCCAGGACTGCTAAACACACAGCTATAGCCATCCGCACCAGAGCGCAGACACACAGTGCATGCATAGGGTGCTGGAAACTAGGGAAGCAGGATAGTAAAGCCTGTGAGCGGTCCCACAGCCGGCACCTCTGGGACAAAGAAAAGCGAGTGCTTTTTGAAAATCTTAAAGGGACAGGGACCTCACAGCAGGACGGAAGCATCCCGGGTCACAGTCCAGCACCTAGAAATTCCAGGGAACTCCGGGCACACTAACCCCTTGGCAACAGCTCTGAGACCCCTCACGAAGGTAAACAGCCTAACAGCCCCCCATCCATTACCCCAATAGGGCCGGCATAGCAGAGCTGCAGCCTAAGGCTGGCCACGCCCACAGCAAGGGAGCTTCCTATATACCAGCTGGGCAAGATAGAGACCCAGTCTACACGCAGTTGCCTAACACAAGCAACTAGGGGTGGCAGTTGTCCCAGTAAAGAAAGGCCAGGAGCAAGTGGAAAAAGTCTTGGTTTTCCCAGCTCAAAGATGAGTCAATAGCTTACCACTGCACCTATCAATAGGAAAAAGCAAAAAAATTTGTTCTAGACAGGACTAACCCAGACATCTTTGAGATCTTCTACATCTTCTCCAGAGAAGGTACCTGGGAGATAGATTTAAACAATCTTCCTGAAAAAGAATTCAAAACAGAAGTCATAACCATGCTGATGGACTTGCAGACAAATAAGCAAGAATGAAGGTGGGAGAATACAGAAATAAAACAATCTCTGGAAGGACTTCAGAGCAGAATGGACGAGATGCAAGAGACCAATAATGGACTAGAAAACAGAGAACAGAAATGCAGAGAAGCTGATGCAGAGAGAGATAAAAGGATCTCCAGGAATGAAAGAATATTAAGAGAATTGTGTGACCAATCAAAATGGAACAATATCCGCATTATAGGGGTACCAGAAGAAGAAGAAGAGAGAAAAAGGGATAGAAAGTTTCTTTGAATAAATAATTGCTGAAAACTTCCCCAAACTAGGGGAGGAAATGGCCTCTCAGACCACAGAGGTACAAAGAACTCCAATGACAAGGGATCCAAGGAGGGCAACAACAAGACACATAGTAATTAAAATGGCAAAGATCAAAGACAAGAAAAGAGTTTTAAAGGCAGCTAGAGAGTAAAAGGTCACCTATAAAGGAAAACCTATCAAGCTATCATCAGACTTCTTGACAGAAACCTTATAGGCCAGAAGAGAATGGCATGATATACTTAATGCAATGAAACAGAAGGGCCTTAAACCAAGGATACTGTATCCAGCACGATTATAATTTAAATATGATGGAGGGATTAAACAATTCCCAGATAAGCAAAAGCTGAGGGAATTTGCCTCCCACAAACCACCTGTACAGGGCATCTTACAGGGACTGCTCTAGATGGGAGCACTCCTGAAAAGAGCACAGAACAAAACACCCAACATATGAAGAATGGAGGAGGAGGAATAAGAAGGGAGAGAAGAAAAGAATCTTCAGACACTGTATATAACAGCTCAATAAGTGAGCTAAGTTAGGCAGTAAGATACCAAAGAGGCTAACCTTGAACCTTTGGTAACCACAAATTTAAAGCCTGCAATAGCAATAAGTACATATCTTTCAATAGTCGCCCTAAATGTAAATGGACTTAATGCACCAATCAAAAGATACAGAGTAATAGAATGGATAAAAAAGCAAGACCCATCTATATGCTGCTTACAATAAACTCACCTCAAACCCAAAGACATGCACAGACTTAAAGTCAAGGGATGAAAAAAAGATATTTCATGCAAACAAAAGACAGAAAAAAGCAGGTGTTGCAATACTAGTATCAGATAAAACAGACTTCAAAATAAAGAAAGTAACAAAAGATAAAGAAGGACATTACATAATGATAAAGGGCTCAGTCTAACAATAGAACATAACCATTCTAAATATATATGCACCCAATACAGGAGCACCAGCATATGTGAAACAAGTACTAACAGAATTAAAGGAGGAAATAGATTGCAATGCATTCATTTTGGGAGACTTCAACACACCACTCACCCCAAAGGATAGATCCACTGGGCAGAAAATAAGTAAGGACATGGAGGCAATGAACAACACAGTAGAACAGATGGACCTAATAGACATCTATAGAACTCTACATCCAAAAGCAACAGGATATATGTTCTTCTCAAGTGCACATGGAACATTCTCCAGAATAGACCACATACTAGCCCACAAAAAGAGCCTCAGTAAATTCCAAAAGATTGAAATTCTACCAACCAACTTTTCAGAACACAAAGGTATAAAATTAGAAATAAATACTACAAAGAGCTCATAAAGGCTCACAAACACATGGAGGCTTAACAACATGCTCCTAAATAATCAATGAATCAACGACCAAATTAAAATGGAGATCCAGCAATATATGGAAACAAATGACAACAACAACACAAAGCCCCAACTACAGTGGGTTACAGCAAAAGCAGTCTTAAGAGGAAAGTATATAGCAATTCAGGCATGTCTAAAGAAGGAAGCATAATCCCAAATGAATGGTCTAATGTCACAATTATCGAAATTGGAAAAAGAAGAACAAATGAGGCCTAAGGTCAGCAGAAGGAGGGACATAATAAAGATCAGAGAAGAAATGAATAAAATTGAGAAGAATAAAACAGTAGTAAAAGACAATGAAACTAAGAGCTGATTCTTTGAGAAAATAAACAAAATAGATAATCCTCTAGCCAGACTTACTAAGAGGAAAAGAGAGTCAACACACATCAACAGAATCAGAATCGAGAAAGGAAAAATCATGACGGACCCCACAGAAATACAAAGAATAATTAGAGAGTACTATGAAAACCTATATGCTAACAAGCTGGTAAACCTAGGAGAAATGAACAACTTGCTAGAAAAATACAACCTTCCAAGACTGACCCAGAAAGAAACAGAAAATCTAAACAGACCAATTACCAGCAACGAAATTGAAGCGGTAATCAAAAAACTACCAAAGAACAAAACCCCCGGGCCAGATGGATTTACGTAGGAATTTTATCAGACACACAGAGAAGACATAATACCTATTCTCCTTAAAGTTTTCCAAAAAAATAGAAGAGGAGGGAATACTGCCAAACACATTCTATGAAGGCAAAATCACCCTAATACCAAAACCAGGCAAAGACCCAACAAAAAAGAAAACTACAGACCAATATCCCTGATGAACATACATGCAAAAATACTCAACAAAATATTAGCAAACCGAAGTCAAAAATTCATCAAAAGGATCATACGCCATGACCAAGTGGGATTCATCACAGGGATGTAAGGATGGTACAACATTCGAAAATCCATCAACATCATCCACCACATCAACAAAAAGAAAGACAAAAACCACATGATCATCTCCATAGATGCTGAAAAAGCATTCGGCAAAATTCAACATCCATTCATGGTAAAAATTCTCAACAAAATGGGTATAGAGGGCAAGTACCTCAACATAATAAAGGCCATATATGATAAACCCACAGCCAACATCATACTGAACAGCGAAAAGCTGAAAGCTTTTCCTCTGCAATCGGGAACAAGACAGGGATGCCCACTTTCCCCACTGTAATTCAACATAGTACTGGAGGTCCTAGCCACGGCAATTAGAGAAAACAAAGAAATTCAAGGAATCCAGATTGGTAAAGAAGAAATTAAACTGTCACTATTTGCAGATTGCATGATATTGTACATAAAATACCCTAAAGACGCCACTCCGAAACTACCAGAGCTAATATCGGAATTCAGCAAAGTTGCAGGATACAAAATTAACACACAGAAATCTGTGGCTTTCCTATACACTAACAATCAACTAATAGAAAGAGAAATCAGGAAGACAACTCTATTCACAAAAGCATCAAAAAGAATAAAATACCTAGGAATAATCCTAACCAAGGAAGTGAAAGACCTATACTCTGAAAACTATAAGACACTCTTAAGATAAATTAAAGAGGTCACTAACAAATGGAAACTCATCCCATGCTCCTTGCTAGGAAGAATTAATATCATCAAAATGGCCATCCAGCCCAAAGCAATATACAGATTTGATGCAATCCCTATCAAATTACCAACAGCATTCTTCAATGAACTGGAACAAATAGTTCAAAAATTCTTATGGAAACACCAAAGACCCTGAATAGCTAAAGCAATCCTGAGAAGGAAGAATAAAGTCGGGGGGATCTCACTCCCCAACTTCAAGCTCTACTACAAAGCCATAGTAATCAAGACAATTTGGTACTGGCACAAGAACAGAGCCACAAAACAATGGAACATAATAGAGACTCCAAACATTAACCCAAACATATATGGTCAACTAATATTCGATAAAGGAGACATGGACATACAATGGGGAAATAACAGTCTCTTCAACAGATGGTGCTGGCAAAACTGGACAGCTACATGTAAGAGAATGAAACTGGATCACTGTCTAACCCCATACACAAAAGTAAATTTGAAATGGATCAAAGACTTGAATGTAAGTCATGAAACCATAAAACTCTTAGAAAAAAACAGGCAAAAATCTCTTAGACATAAAAATGAATGACCTCTTCTTGAACATATCTCCCCAGGCAAAGGAAACAAAAGCAAAAATGAACAAATGGGACTATATCAATCTTAAAAGCTTCTGTACAGCAAAGGACACCATCAATAGAACAAAAAGGTATCCTACAGTATGGGAGAATATATTCATAAGTGACAGATCCAACAAAGAGTTGACATCCAAAATATATAAAGAGCTCACACACCTCAACAAACAAAAAGCAAATAATCCAATTAAAAAATGGGCAGAAGAGCTGAATAGACAGTTCCCTAAAGAAGAAATTCAGATGGCCAACAGACACATGAAAAGATGCTCCACATCGCTTGTCATCAGGGAAATGCAAATTAAAAGCACAATGAGATATCACCTTACACCACTAAGGATCACCACCATTCAAAAGCAAACAACAACAAATGTTAGCAAGGTTGTGGAGAAAGGGGAACCCTGCTACAGTGCTGGTGGGTATGTAAATTAATTCAACCATTGTGGAAAGCAGTATGGGGGTTCCTCAAAATGCTCAAAATAGAAATACCATTTGACCCAGGAATTCCACTTCTAGGGATTTACCCTAAGAATGCAGCACTCCAGTTTGAAAAGGACAGATGCACCCCTATGTTTATCGCTGCACTATTTACAATAGCCAAGATATGGAAGCAACCTAAATGTCCATCAGTAGGTGAATGGATAAAGAAGATGTGCTACATATACACAATGGTATAATACTCAGCTATAAGAAAAAAACAGATCCTAACATTTGCAACAACATGGATGGAGCTAGAGGGTATTATGCTCAGTGAAATAAGCCAGGCAGAGAAAGACAAGTCCGAAATGATTTCACTCATATGTGGAGTATAAGAACAAAAGAAAACTGAAGAAACAAAACAGCAGCAGAAGCACAGAACCCAAGAATTAACTAACAGTTACCAAAGGGAAAGGGACTGGGGAGGATGGGTGGGAAGGAAGGGATAAGGGTGGGGAAAAAAGAAAGGGGGCATTACGATTAACATGTACAGTGTGTGGCAGGCACGGGGAGGGCTGTGCAACACAGAGAAGACAAATAGTGATTTTACAGCATCTTACTATGTTGATGGACAGTGACTATGAATGTGTATGTGGGGGGGACTTGGTGAGGGGGGGAGCCTAGTGAACATAATGTCCTTCATGTAAATGTAGATTAATGATACCAAAATAAAATTAAAATAAATGCATTAAAAAGTAAGCACAACCCATACTTGTTAAAGGCATACCTAAAATGAAGTTTTAAGAATGTATTTTAAAATAAAAGTAAATAATAAACTATACAAATATATACATAAGTGAAATACTAACTTTATTAATAATATATTAACAAGAAGTGGCAAAGGAGGTTATTTTCCCCAAATACTTAACAGTCATGAAACAATATGGGCACCACCTGGTCACTTCAAAACCAACAGAAATGATGGGGGAAACTAAACACTTTTCAACCTGAATATTTTTGGTTTGAGTTTTTAGAGTAATATTTTTTTTCCTTATTTCAAAAAATCAACAGATCACTTTCTAGTTCCAGGACAAAATAACATAAACTCAGTTTTCCCCCACTAGCCCCCTCTACATAGACCTGAGTACTGGGAAATCACTCAGCAGTCATAAAAGGATGCCAGGAGTCATAACTGGCCCTGGACCTCAGGACATGAAGAGTGACAGCACAGTGAGTTTCCTGAGTTTCCTTACCTTTCATATATATTGAATCTTCCACCAGAGAGTAATAGACCCTATAATGGTCCCAAGTCATAGACAAGAAAAAAATGCATAACCGCATGTAGATGGGTAAAACAATGGCTAACACGTTTGTGAAGAGCTGAGATCACCTCCGTAACTAATCCCTAAAGAGCAATTTAAACAGCAATAAAATTTCCATCATAATGATGAAGACACATTACTGTAGATATGAAAGAAAAAAAGTGAAAAATTTGGATCAACGTGCACACAAATCCTAATTCCTGCTACAGAAATATACCAAAGACAAGTAAAATGCATGTAAAAATGTATTCGCATTTGCTCATTACCACAAAATTTCCTCTGACAGGAAACTCCAGGTGCACGTCTCGCAGACCTGAAGCTGGTGAAGTGCAGCTGAGTGGGTGGATCTGAGCTGCGGACTGGCTGGCACTGTCACTAGACACGGGAGGCAACAGTGTGCCAAGGATAACCGGGAGTAACGAGGTCCTGGAAGAGACCGGGGCTGCAGCAAGACTCTCGACGAGCAGCTAGAGCGCCGTGGGCTTCTGGCCCACTTACACGGAGCCGCCCAAATGAGTCAGGCTGCTGTCTGACTCACTTATGTTTATGGGAAGGCGTGAATTCAGGGGGCTGAGGAG
The DNA here is from genome assembly GCF_030020395.1 of Manis pentadactyla. Taxonomy (NCBI): domain Eukaryota; kingdom Metazoa; phylum Chordata; class Mammalia; order Pholidota; family Manidae; genus Manis; species Manis pentadactyla. The sequence continues at coordinate 53,677,239 of NC_080031.1, forward strand.
GAAGGCTCAGTATCTGCTGGGAAATGAGCCAAACTGTCTCCTGGCTCTGGACCTGCCACATTCACAGCATCTGAATGGGGGATGAGATCCAAGTGATGAACCCCAGGATCCAGTTTTCAGTTGGGACCCCAAATGGCTGCTAAGCAGAAAATGTAAGGACAGTTGGTGAGAGCCAGAACATAAACATAATTGTGTGTGTGTGTGTGTGAGAGAGAGAGAGAGAGAGACAGAGAGAGAGACAAAGACAGGGAGAGTGAGCGAGAGTTCTTCATCTGTTTCTGTCTAATGTTAAGAAACATAGCCGCAAACTACCAGAGTAATAGTAACTTGCTACAGATAGAATTTATATTGTAAGAAAAGTCTTGCAATATACACACACACTTTAATTTTAACAAAGTAGAAGCATAATTTTTATTTTAAATAATAAGAATTTATAAGGCAAATCAGAAAGGGCAAAATAAGAAAAGTGGACATAAAATAACCAGAAATCTTGGAAATGTACAGCATGTTCACTGAAATAAGGAAAAAACTAAAATAAATAGTTTCAGCATAGTCAAAGAACCATCTATTAGTTACAAGAGGTAGAGAAAGTGAAGTTCCCTGTGGCCAGGACTCTCCCACGGCCCTGGTCAGCTCACCCACTGCACACATGTGGGCAATGTGTTGTTACTGACTCTATGTAAAGAGCTCCTCTCAGGGCTCTGGGTGACCTGGCGGCACTGCTGCACGACTGCACAGTGGCAGAAGAGCAGAAGCTGGAATGGTGGTAGCGCTGAGAACAGAGACTGAGCCGGCTGCTGGGGCGGGGAGGCCCGGAGGCAGAGACCCGGCGTGCTGCTCTGAGTGCGTGGGATTCTAGCGCTTGACCTGCCACCATGCTAATAAAGCTGGGCATAAGCCCTTTCATCCTAAGGATGTTCCATTGTTATTTTTTGGCCTCACCAAATCAAGAGTGAGCCTGCCTGGGGATGAGATCCACCTGCAGGACACCAGAGAGTGAAACCTTCCCCAGTGAGTGACAGAGAGAAGGAGAGAAAAGAGAGACTGTTACAGTACAGGGAGAATGACAGAAGCGTATGGGTAACAGGTGATAAAAATAAAATCCATGCATTTTGCAATACTTAGTAAGATACTCTAAGCCAAACAACAGAGAGTATGTTTGAAATCTTTGTAATTTTCCAACTTATAAGTAAATATAAGGAATATCATTAACATGTTGTATAAGGACATAATTATTATTATCTTAAACATGTACAGGATTGAAATATTCTCTTTTAAATCTTCACAAGACAAAAAATGAGGTGCTGGGATTGTGGGAGGCCCAAGACATTTTTTAATTTCAAATGATAAATTTAACATTAAGAAACACTAAGGAGAAAGTAACAAAAATGCTTTTGGACTAGAGCACGGTCATGAAACAAGCAGGAAAGAAAGAGCACTGATGGATCTTCTCTTATTTTAGAAGTTCTGACTGAAATAAGTCCATTCAGTCTATCCTATATTTTTTTTTTGTAGTTTTCACTGAATTGATTGAATGTTTTACCACATCGATACCATTTACTGATTTTTTTGGTTTTGAATATTTTAGGCCCATTTCGTGAGCTGTATGAATAAGTTTAACAAACTATCAAATAACTTTTTGGGAAGTAGGAGTGTAATATTGTGTGTTTCTAACATCCAATAAAATATCCACTTACATTTTTAGCTCAGTGACAGTTTTACCATGAATGATGCAACGTAATAAAAATGTTAAAATGATCGCTACTGAGCCCACAGCCTCCAAGGAGAGTGCACTTTGCTGTCCCACCACTTGAAATTAATGGGCGCTCTTGTAACAGACACAGTGGGCTTAATGATAAGCAGTGTGTCTATGAATCATGTATGGGAATTGCTCTGATCCCAAAAGAAATAAAAAACTTTTTCTCAAAGTTTCTCTTTGATTTCACTATTGCCAATTTATCCCTTAAGTGACTCTGGGGTTTAATTACTGTCTAGAATGCCACAAAGGGCTGTTAGGAGCCCAAGGGGTATTTTAACAAGCTCTTCTCCTGGGATTCAAACTGTAGATGCTGTAGATGCACTTGCTTGTAATTTCCTTTATTTAATCATAGCTTTGTAACTGCTGTACTGTAGCTCTCTAACAAGTCCCTTGGAACATCCTCAGCAGGGCTTTAACTGGCAGGGCCCCAAGCTCAATGAACTGACTAAGAAAATAAAGTTGCTTTCAAGCTTTTTTCCCCTATGTTCTATGAGAGACAATTTAAATCTTTGGTCTCTGCTTTTAACCTGCTCATATTTTAATAAGGAGTCTTACTGGGAAGCCAAATGATTATCAAGTTAGAGAAATCAAAACACCTCAAGGGAACACTGAAAAGTATCCATTAGAACAAAGTAATCCCATTTGGGATTCATATTGCTGGCTAAAACTGATGCTTTTTTCTTTTGTTCTCAAACAAAAGTTCCTAGTGTGTTGGTTTTTTTCCCCAATATATACCCTAACTCACCTTTGGCAAACCAGGCATAATATATCACTGAGCCCTCCATTATTAGACAAGTTTCAGGCGGTAAGCTACTAGCATTTATCAAACCGGCTATCACTAGAATGTCAATTTTGATTTTTTTAATCTTGTCACACTCCATTCTCTTTTCCCATCCTCTTCCTGCTGCTCCTTTAAGCAAGGGTTGGTTATTAGACACAGAATAAATACTTCAAGAAGTGAATGCTGTTTATACAGTGAATACAACTGGGCTTTAACAACCGACCAATGACATGCTCCATGTGTAACTTTGTAGCAGTTGGGACCCAAAGTGTTCATTGTGGATATTAAAATCCTCCCCTAGGGGTTTCTAAGATCCTACTTTTTAACAGCCACTATCTTCATTTTGTCCTTACATATCTGTTTTGAAAAAGTGATATACATAAAATACAAAATGAAGCTATTGCTTAATCGAATAGATTTAGTGCATAGTGTTTCAGTATTTTTTAAACTGATATATCTTACATTTTCCTATTTTAGGTTCATAAGAGTGAACATGTTTCCAAGATACGGCATCTTTTATTTGCTATTTATAAAATGTGGCATTGTCACTGCAACCACACTGCTTGCTTGTTTGCACCTGGCCTGACATCCCATGCGTTAGGTCTCACATAAGATTTTAGTTCAGGAAAGGTGAAGAGCACATATTTAGAAATAGTTATTAGGAAGAGAAACGCAAAAGTCAAAGAGGACTCAACTGCATCACTATTAGAAATTATTCAGGTTATAACTGACGGCATATAAGTTTATATTATTTTCTATTTATTTGCATATTTGGGTATAGTAAAATTCATATATGATAGTACATACATACATCATTTATACATTAATATTTATCTATTGTATTGATTCATATATTATTTATATATTTATAACTTTATACTCAAAATCATGGTCACATGCCATAGGCTGGGGTTCGGTGATGAAGTGTGCTTGCATTGCTGTAGGCCTGCTCCTATTGGAGTCTGGATCCAACCAAACCCCCAGGAGGCTCCTGTGAGCTTGGAGTGAGTGCACATGTGAAGGGCCAGGAACTAGGTGGAAATGATGAAAGCAGTAGTTCTGAACTTCTGATTATTTAATAAATCATATAGTGTCAGGTAACTGCACAGCTGCCATATGCCATGGTCTCAAGAAGAATTGCCTTACTACTTCCCAATAAGTGAAAGAATCACTTTTATTATGAAAATCTCAGAAAAAGACTATGCTCATGAAAATATATTATTGAGAATTTTGCTGATGATGCAGTGTGCTCACTTGTAAGAAATACCGATGAAAAAAAGATGTAGAATTTAGATATTACCATCCAAAAATACAGCATCACCAACAAAGATATTATTCAGGAAGAATTTTTCTGAGAAGAAAATATCTCCAATTCCTCAGCAAAAGGATTAGATTGAAGACCTAAATCTGGTTAATATGGTTTCTTTGTAACCTTAAATCAAGGGATTCCTTTCTTGGCAAGTGTCAGCTCTTTTAGAGATGCATTTCTTGGTGACTGATCTCATAAGGGGCTCACCTCTCCTGGGTGTCTGTGCTCAATCGGCGCCAGCTCTGAGTGGGTGTAAGCTCTCAGTGAGTGTTGGGGCATAAGAGATTCATCTCTTTATGTGCATCAACTCATAGGGCTTAACCAAGCCAGACGGTAAGAAAGGAAAGTTTATTCCATGCAATAAGTACAGCACGCAACCGTGTTAATTCCCAAAACAGCATCTCACGAAGCAGAGCACAGGGCTGTTCTTTTATAGGACAAGTCAGTTCTCACTTAGGTCCACCATGCAAATAACAGGAAAACTGAGTGCAATTCTGATTGGTGTCCAGAAGGGGAACAGTGATTGGCCAAACTCTCAGTCCTTGACAACAGGGTGGGGACCTCCAAGCGGCAGTCAGGAGAACTCTGGTAGGTAATGTTTGCAAAGAGCAACTGATATGTGCTTCTGAGACCTTCTCTCCCTAGAACATCTTTTTCTGCAAAACAGCTTAGGAGAAAATGTTAGCTTTCACTCTAATTTCCCCATTAATGCTTTTACTCACTAGCTATTTGGTCACATGCCTGTAAAGGAATTTCTATTTATATCGACATCTAATCTTAACCAGCATCTCCAGTAATTATGTTAGAAATGGTTGACAGAGTTCAAATTTTAGCACCAACAAATGAACAGCTTAAGAAAAGTGTTTTCACTCCTAACATTTTATAAATATAATTACTTTTTAGTCCTTTTATAGTGTAATTTCTACATTTAAATGCACTATTTAAATATAGTTTATTTTGGAATGAGGAGTGAAACACGCATCTTGAGGTATTTTCCCTCGGATGCTTTGGGTCCCATGGCCATGCATTTCTACCACTGGCAATGCCGGTCAGTTAGTGGCAGCTTTTCTCAGGAGCTCAAGGTCATTAAAAGCTCAGGAAAGAACAGGAGCTCAAGGTCATTAAAAGCTCAGAAAAGATCAGGAAAAAGGAAAATGGGGGCTCAAATGGCACTATTTAAATAACACACTTTTCTTATTTTTTCCAGCTTTAATACAGTAATTTACATGTGACATTGTGTAAATTCAAGGTGTATGATATAGTGATTTTATGTGTATATGTTGCAAAATGAACACAATGCCTTTATTGAGGGGAAAATGCTTCATTTAACATATATATAAAACTTTCATATATTGAAGATTGGCTATCTGTTTTGTCAATCAAGAACAGGCAAATGGTACAATAATCACTTGTGTTTATTGGAATGTTAGGAATCACTATCAGAATACAGATTCTGGAGGAAACCCTGTATGTTTCCCAGGTGGGAAAGGGATTAGGGTCATTAAGGGTAAAAGAAATAACCCCAAGGGGACTAAAATTGGTTGTTCTGAAATAATTATGATTGTATATAGCTATTTAAGCTACATTTATCTGTACATAATTGGTTGCTAGGATTATCACTAGGCACAGTTTCACTTTGTAGCAGGCAGAGAAAGTTTTGGATGTTTGTTGCTTGGTAGAACACAAAGTAAAACATTTCTCCCAGAACGGTAGTTTCAGAGAAGGGGATGTGTGTAGACCCCATTTCCTTAATGACCTTCGGACTCCATTTTAGTGTATACTTTCAGTGTCTTTATTAACTCTATTCACATTTACAGTGTCATTCTTCTGTCTTGAAACTTGACACTATTACTATTCTTAAGTTTGTATCACTTTATAGTATGTTGATTTTTGTGTCAAGTGCTTCCTATTAATCTTACGTCTTAGTACATTACCTGGTTATTCAATACAATTATGTATTTCTAATATTATTGAGGTATAAGCAAATAGAATATAAATATATATAATTACCTCCCATTCCTAAACAAAGTTAACATTTTCTATATTTGTTCTATGCGTAATTTATATATTTATAAATTATACACAGTAATTATTTTTAATTAATATATAAATAGAACAATTATAATTTAAAATAATATGTAATTTATGTATATATAAATCACATTTTTATGGTTACTACAGTTTTGTCTGCCTTGTAGAAAATGTACTTATTTTATTGAAGTGTAGTTGACATAAAATGTTATATTAGTTTCATATGTAAGGTACTGATTCAGTATTTGTATATACACCATAATAATTTTACCTACCATCCCTCACTATATGAATTTGTTATATATTGTTAACTGTATTCCATATAATGTACAAATAAGACACTCCCATGTATAAAACACTTCCCATGTATAAGTGAAACCTTATGGTATTTGTTTTCTTTTCAGACTTATTTAACTTATATTAATACATTCTACACGTGTTGTCACAAATGACAATATTACATTTTTTTAATGGCTGGGTAATATTAATCGAGTATGTGCACCACATCTTCTTTATCAATTCATCTATTGATGGACACTTAATCTTTACTTCTGTATCTTGGCTATTGCAAATAATGCTGCAGTGAACATAGGGGTGTGTATATCTTTTGAATTAGTGTTTTCATTTTCTATGGATAAATACCCAGAAGTAGAATTTCTGGTTCATATCAAATTGCTAATAGAACTATAGTTCTATTAGTAATTTTTTTAGGAAGTTCGGTAATGTTTTCCATAGTGATGTTATATTAGTCCAGCTTTCTTTTCATTTCTTTCTGCATAGAATATCCTCTTCCATCTGTTCACTCACAGTCTGTGTGTGTCTTTAGTTCTATAGTGAGAATTTGTAGTAGGCAATGTACAGGAGTCTTTCCTTTTTTTTAACCATTCAGCAACCCTACATCTATAGATTGGAACATTTATCAGTTTACATTATAATTAATTATTGATTGGTATATATTTATTGTTCTTTGCTGATTGTCTTCTTGTTTTTATAATTCTTCACTTTTCTTGCTCTCTTCCCTTCTGACTTGGTCACTTTCCTTAAGGTTATGTTTGTTTTCTTTTCTCTTTATGTTTTACATACCTATTATAGATATTTGGTTTGCTGTAACCATGAGTTTCATATATTACATCCTATATATAGCAGTCTACTTTAATTGACAGTCATTCAAGTGTGTTCTAAAAGCATTACATTTTTACTTTCCCCATTTTGGTTCCTATGTATTATTTTGTATTTTACTATTGTGTGTATGTATCCCTTGACTACTTATTGTAGTTTTAGATGATTTAATTTTTGTCTTTAAACCAAAAAACTAGCTGTGCTTGTGGCCCACCCATTTCCTTTACTATATGTTTAGCAATACCAGTGAGATATTTTTCTCCCAGTCTTGTTCTTTATAGTTACTGCCTTTTCTTTTCCACTTAAAAAAGTACCTTTAACATTTCTTGTAAGGCCAGTTTGTTGTTGATGAATTCCTGTAGATTTGTTTACCTAGGAAATTCCTTCTCTCTCCTTCAGTTCTGAATGATAACCTAGCAGTGTAGTGTATGCTTGGTTGTAAGCATTTTGTCCTTTTTTTTCCTTTTAACCCTTTGAATATATCAAGCCACTCTCTTCTGGACTGGAAGTTTCTGCTGAAAAATCAACTGATAATCTTATTGGTTTCTCCTGTATTTAATAAGACTTTTTTCTCCTTTTTTTTCTTCATGAAGATATCATTGATATACACTCTTATGAAGGTTTCACAAGAAAATATAGTTACTACATTCACCCTTATTATCGAGCCCCCCCATTACCCCATTGCAGTCACTGTCCATCAGTGTAGTAAGATGCCACGGAGTCTATTTGTCTTCTTTGAGCTACACTGTCTTCCACACACACCATGTGCACCAATCATGATACCCCCCAATCCCCTTCTCCCTAACTCCCAAAACACCCTCCCCCATCCTTCCCTTTGGTTACCGCTAGTCCCTTCTTGGAATCTGTGAGTATGCTGCTATTTTCTTCCTTCAGTTTTGCTTCTTTGTTATACTCCTCAACTGAGGGAAATCATTTGGTATTTGTCTTTCTCTGGCTGACTTATTTCTGAGCATAATACCCTCTAGCTCATTCTGCCTTTAAGATTATCCCATTATTGTTAACTACTGAAATTTTGATGATCATAAGTTTTCATGTGGTTTCCTTTGGGTTCATCTTATCTGGGACCCTGTGCTTCATGTACTTGGATGTCTACTTCCCTCCCTGGGTTAGAGAAATTGAGCCATTATTTCATAGATTTTCTGTGTCTTTCACTCTGTCTTCTCCTCCAGAGACCCCTATAATATGAATGCTAATACATTTGATATTATCCAGAGATGCCTTAAATTATCATTTTATTCTTTTTCTTTTTGTTATTCCAATTGGGTGATTTTCACTATCCTGTCCTCCAGATCACTGATCTGTTCTTCTGTATCCTCTAATCTGTTGTTGATTCCATTTACTATATTTTGCATTCAATTGTATTCTTCATTTATGATTTGTTCTTTCTTATATTTTCTACCTCTCTGTTGAAGTTCTAAGTTCATCCATTCTTCTCCTGATTCAGCGAGTGTCTGTATGAACATTACTTTGAACTTTTTATCTGGTAAATTGTTTATCTTCAGTTTGTTTCCTGAGGTTTTCTCTTGTTTTATGTAGAACACATTTTTATGTCTCCATATTTTGCCTAACTCACTGTTCGTGTATATGTATTAAGTAGGTAACTTATGTCTCTCAGTCGTGAAGGAATGTCTTTAATATAGAAGGTGGTCTGTGGGGCAAATAAGCATAAATTCTGGTCAGCTGACCTATGTCCCGAGGAGTGACACCTGTGTGGCCTGCATTCACCCTACAGTTGTGGCTGGATCATGACTGGTGTGGAGCTTCTGGTGTGTTAACTGTCCACTGCGGTCTGGTGGCAACTTCCACAGTCCCATGGATGTCTGTGGGTTTGCACCCTGGTGTCACTGCCTGTGAGGCCCCACTTCAACTATTGCAGTAATTGTAATGTGGAGGAAAAACCCACCATGGTTATTGCATTTTGTCCTTTTTTTCCTTTTAGCACTTTGGTTACCACTAGTTCCTTCTTGGAATCTGTGAGTCTGCTGCTATTTTGTTCCATGGGGTGGGGGGTTCTTTTGTGGTTCTTTTTTTCTGACCAAGTCTGCCTGCTGTGACTGATAGGGCAGTAAACCTCCTTGGAGCAGCTTGGGTCCAGATGGGAAGATTGGTCTGGCAAATCCACAAAGGAATGTCAAGGTGGACTTAGCAGTGCTAAGACAGGAAATGAAGAGTGCCAGAAATAATGCCTACGAGGGCTGATAGACTTAGCTGGAAAGAAAGTGACAAAGATGCCCACCAGTGTTTCCATCCCTGAGGAAAATTCCATAGGTCCCTGCCCCTCTGGCACATGCCCTACACTTAGCCAGTGGATCTCCTTGTTAAACATCAGGCACTTTTCAAACTATTGCCTCTACACTGGGTCTCAGAGCAAGTGAGATCGTATGCATGGCCTCTAAGAGTGGAGTCTTAATGAGTGGAGACTTGATATCCTACATCCCTCCAGTTCTCCTGGACATAAGCCTAATAGGTTATCAAAACCAAGTGCTATGGAAGCTCGACTTCCCAGAGCAGGTCCCCTGGGCTGTGGAGACCAATGCAGGGCTCAGACACCTCCCTTTCTCTACATCAGTGATATCCCTTTTCCTGGTCGGTTGCTGCAGGAGTGTGGGTCCCGACAGACTGATAATCTGTCCCTCCTGCCCACCTTAGTGTGGCTTTTTCTTTATAATCTTTATTGTATATGATCTGTTCTACTAGTCTTCAGTTCATTTCCAGAGACAGTTGTTCTATGTGTAATTGTAGATTTTGGTAGGTCTGTGAGAGGAGTGAGTTCAGGATTTTCTACCCCCATTCTTGATTCCACCACCCATCATTTACATGTTTAATTGAAAACAAACTATGAGGGTTAACTTTTTATGACCTTATTTATTTCTTCATTATGTGGAAGGCAGTATCTTCGAACGTCATAACGCCTCGCCGTCTCCTGTCCCGGACCCTAGGCAGCACCGCCCCCTCGGCAGCACCGCCGTCCATCCGGCCGACTCGCCGTCTCCCGCTCCGGGCCTCCCACCACCCGCCCAAAGCACCGCCCCCTCAGCAGCACCGCCGACCATCCGAATGACTCGCCATCTCCCGTCCCCGCCTCCCCACAGGCCCCTCTGCTGTCGCCGACTCGGCAGCACCGCCGACTGTCCGGCCGCCTCACCCTCGCCCCGCCCCCTCGGCAGCAGGGCCGTCTCCCGTCCCCGCCCCTCCCTACCGGCCCGAAACCCCGCCACCTCTGGAGGCCCTCCCTACCGGCCCAAAGCTCCGGCCGCCTCGCCGTCTCCCGCCCCGGCCTCCCCTAAGGTCCGAAGCCCTTCCCCTCGGCAGCACCGCCCCCTCGGCAAGACCAGCGACCGTCCGGCCGCCTGGCCCACTCCCGCCCCGGCCTCCACACCGGCCCGAAGCCCCGCCCCTTCAACAGCACCGCCTTCTCCGGTCCCCGCCCCTCCCCACCTACCCAGAGCCCCGCCCCCTCGCCATCTCCCGCCCCGGCCTCCGCTCTGGCTCAAGCCCCGCCGCGGCCGCGAGCATCAACACTCCGCCGCCCGAAGCCCGTCACCTGTTCTCACCAACCCTCCCACTCCCTGATTTCATTTCTATGTACACGAAAACGAACGATAAAAAACAAATACATGATAGATAATTTAATAACTGATAGCAACTAGCAGACATGTACTAAAAGAATAATTATCTTCTATTTTTGTATATAGAAGAATGAATTGTATGTCTCCTTCTTAGAAACATTTTATCTGTTAATAAGAATAAATGCAGAAATGCTTTATAACTGAATCATAATCATTTAAGAATGAATTTTAATAGGTATTTTCCAGAATTAATATAGTTTGATAAGTTTACATATCCTGCAAAATATAAACAGACTCATAAACACAGGGAACAGACTGGTGGTTACCGCTGAGAGGGGACAAATAAAATTGGTCTATAGGATAGAGTTACAAACTTCAATTTATTAAATAATTTAGTCACAGGGATGGAAGTACAGCATAAGTAATAGAGCTAAAATATTGATATATATTTTTAGTTAAATATACTAACTTACTTATCATGGTGATTATTTGGTAATTATACAATTGTTGAATCACCTTTTTATTCATCTGAAGCCAACATACTACTGACTCTCACTGATATTTCAATACAATTTTTTAATGAATAAAGGAAGAATAAAATGTTTGACAGTGTCTAAATGCAAACAAAAGTAAAAACAAATATAATACATGATATTCAATTCACATTTTCCTTAAAACAAACATTTTATTGTGTTATTGATAATTGAAGCTATTGGTGAAAACTCCGTTAATTTTTTCATTACACTTGTATGTATTCAAAAGTCATAATTAAATTGTTCAAAAGTATTAATAAAACAACCTAAGTGAAAGTCGAAAATCAATACTTCTATGGATGTTTCTGTCACATTGAAATCATATAATTTTTCAATATCAGATACGGATGGCAGAGAAACAGGAAGATGATTAGATAATAAAGTAGAAACATTTTCAGTGATACCAGCACCACATTTATTTTGTCTATCAGAAATTGTTAATGATGTATTTCTCAGATAAAGTGCATAGTATAAATAATACAGATTATATGTAATGATATATTTCTACAAATGGAACGAAATTATTTTCTATCAGCTTTCTTTAATGCAACACTTCATTATATGCTTCTTTTCTTTCTTTCCTTTCTGCCTTCCCTCTGTCCATCTGTATTTCAAAAGCCGCAGAACTCATTTTGGTTGGCAAAGTATTTTTTTAATTGTACAATTTCCGATATATTTCAAAAAACTAATAAACTCTTGAATATCTTCCTGAGGTTACTGCCCTTTAACTTTATTTAATTGAAATATAATTAATGTACAATATTATATTGGTCCCAGTGTCCAGCATAGTATTTTGACAATTATATAATTTGCTAATATTCACCATGATAAATGTAGACACTATCTGCAGATAATATCATACAAATATTCCACAATACTTTTTACTATATTCCCGCTGCTGTACTGTCATCCGCATGGCTAATTTATTTTATAATTGGAAGCCTGCACCTCTTCACCCACTTTGACCACCCTCCCATCCCTCTTCCCCATGTGATATTTAACAGAGAAACTCTGATGTTACCTGTGGGGTGATTTTACTCTTTACTCATTCCACAGCAGGTCTGTGTCATGCTTCAGAAGAAAAGATGCATTTTCATGATGTGAAAGTCGTGAAATTTAGGAAAGAAAATGTTTATACTAAGCACAAAGTACTTGGATATCATTATTCAATAAACAGATGTGAATCACAGGAGTTAATTAAATTGATTGAAACTAAGACGTGCAAATGTCTTAGACATCTCAAATATCAATGTTCTACAGATCTGTACAATTCCAGTTCTTTATGTCTTCATACATTCATTTTTTAAAAGTATTTTAGTAAATTTGTGAAATTTCAAAACATGTTTTCTATTATAAGAAATATTTATATTGTGAGGCATTAGTTATCAAGTTCTATATGAAGTGCTCATTTTCTTGAAATACACACTGATTTGACTCAGTTTAAAAACGATTATTAGAAGTAAGTCAAAACATTCTCATAAATACATAAGGTAGTTCTACATCAGTTTACACAATCGATATAAATCCTTTCAAACAATATATTTCTCTAAACTTTGTACTTTGTTACTTAAATTTTAAATCAAGTGTACATTTTTGGCATGTAGTATACAGAGTTTGTTCATTTGGGAAGAAAATTTGTATTCGTGCTAACAATACCCTTTTTTTAAATCAAACGTAATTAAATCCTAGGTATTTGCCATCTCATTAAAAAGATAAGGATGATACTATTCTTGATAATGTATTGAAGAAGTTCTTTAACCCTACTTATTACCGAAGAGGAATGGCACGTATATTAAAGAATCAGAACAATTGAGTGATTGCTTCTTTCTGGGATTAATTGGTGTAACTGTAAGCATATGAGTATCTGAAGAATACCTGTTGAGCTTTTTATTTTCTTTTTTCATAAACAGTCCAACATAATGAGAGTCGGAGCAAGAAATATATTGTAAAGGCTATACTTCTCTTGGAAGTTATCCAGAAAACAAGCTTTTGTATTATTTTATAACTTACCCTTTTGCATATGGTCAAACCTAAATGGAACATATATGAAGTTCTTTTCTTAAGCAAATAGTTACTTCAAGGGTCTGCTATATAGAGAAAAAAGCATTAGTTACTCAAGCTAACTAATCACTGATAAATCTTGGAACATAAGATAATAAAAATTTTATAATTACTTTGTCAATAGAAAGGAAAATTACATTTTAAATTTCCTTATAAAGAGGATGATGCTTTATGAAAGCTCTATTTCTAAAGAAGTTCATAATTTTCCTTTTTAAAAACGCATTGGATTGATTGCTAATAATCTACATTAATCAAAATGTCTTCTTTTTACTATTTGTTATAATATACTTTTATCTGCTTGTAACATCCTCCCTTTCTGTGAGGTGTCATGGACCAATTTTCTAAGGAACATACTTCAGACCTATGGGTCAGAAATACGCATTTGATACAGCAGAATTTTACATACAGAGATTTTTGTGTACATACCTGTGTGGGAATGCACAACATTTAGGGCTGAAATTAAGTGATTTCAGGCATTAATTTGAACACACACTCTATAAAGTTCCCTTTATCTTATCCATATAATAGTCAATTTTAACTATATCTCAAATGCATACATTTTTATACCATATTCAATCTTTATAAACACCCATTTATTTATTTTAGCTTTAAAAGTCCAAGAAATGACACACACATTTACAGCCTTTTAAGTTTCAGGGTATTCATTTCCAATAAAAAAACATTCAATAAAAGAAAATAAAATGGTCTAACCAAGAAAAGCATAAAATTAAAACTGAAAACTCATGTATATTTAGCGTGAATGTTGTAATTTATTCTATAGTTGATGTTATAGCCCCTTTTCTCTTAGGGGGTATCAACAACAATAAGGATTCTAGAGAGAATATTCTTGTCATGTTCATAAATATACATTACTATTAACCTAATAATAGGTACTTATTAATAAAAAGAAGTACTTATTTTATATTTAATCAAAATAATGCAAATTTTTTAAAAAGCTTCATTATAGAAGATTGAAAATTTTGTTGTAACTGTCTATGGTAAAATTAAAGAATGATCAAGAATTTAATAAAGAGACAGAAGTAAAGAGTAAAATAGTGTAACCCTTTTTCTGTATTTGGCTATATCATTCTTTCAAAGTATGAGTATACCACTCACTTGTAAAAATTTGCATTTTTCATGCTAGACAAGTAAACTTTAGCACAATCTTTACGTATTATTACGTGTTTCTATTGCTAAGACTATCGGAAAGGAAAGTTTTTTGTTACAACTCTTCAGGTTCAAATTGATGAAATTTCAAACTTATTTCCACCTATAATTGTGAACTTCTTCTCTATCAAAATAATGGATTCATGTAAAATTAAGTTTATGCTATTTTCCAAATTTATGATGTTTTCAGCTATAATTTCTTTTAAAACATTTTCCTCTTGAGCTCTTTATCCTTCCTCATGTGATTTCAGGAATACGACTGGCAGATTTCTTTCTTTGCTCTTTTCCCTAAACTTCCTGAAATTTACTTATTTCATTCTCTGATACATGATGTCAATGATGTTCATTTTGAGTATTTCTAGTGACCTATCTTATAGATTCCTGTTTATTTCCTCTACGATCTTCATCTTTGAGACCATTAACATGTCTCTTCAGTCTAAAATTTTTACTTGTATTTTTTCTTTAAAAACTTTGTCTAATTCTTTATGTTCAATATACATTTTCATATGATGATCTTCACTCAAGTGCATAATTTTTATAATAATTGCTTTAAAGTTTTTGGGAAAACAGTCCAGTAGGCACCATCTCAGCATCAATATCCTGTGGTGGCTTTGTCTTCAGGAACTTGAGGATTTCTGGTTCCTTTATGTACCAAATAATTTTGGATTTTACCCTACATATTTCTTCGTAGTTTGCAAAGAATCTACAGGTCTCATTTAAATCCTATAATGTTGAATTTATTTTCTTTTTTTAAATTTTCTTAACAGAAATAATCCCGTATGAGTTTATTAGAAGATTCCACCTGCCACTTCTGTGTTGTGGTTTTATTGCCCCCTCATTTCCAGCATTTGCGATGCTATTTGGATCTGTCCCCATGTGTACAATCCAGTGAGAAGTCCGTGAATCTACAGGTCAAGTTCAGCGCTCAAAGTCCTCACTGTCCTCTCTGGGATCGGATGACTGCCTGCACAGTTTC
Organism: Manis pentadactyla; assembly: GCF_030020395.1. Lineage (NCBI taxonomy): Eukaryota > Metazoa > Chordata > Mammalia > Pholidota > Manidae > Manis > Manis pentadactyla. The sequence continues at coordinate 53,692,565 of NC_080031.1, forward strand.
ATGGCATCACTCAACTGAGGCTTACTGGCTCCACCAACTTTTTTGCAGGCTTTGATACCCTTGGATTTCCATTTTCTGCCTCATGCTCAAAGGCTGAGGTTCAGCTACCCTATTCTGCCATTTATTCTGTGCTAATCCATAATCTCTGTGGCGAAACTGAAGAGCAAGAAAACTTTATGAGGGTTTTCCAAAACCTTTTAAGAACACAGTGTTTCTGGTGAAGAATAAGCTCCCTGAAAGCCCCTGCTCTTCAGTGCACCGCCGCTACAATTACCGTCATGCACATGTGCAGTAGAAGAGGATGGGGCTGGAGGACCAAGAAAACTACAAGGGGAGATTCCACAATATTTGGGCATCAGGAGTTGCCTTGCTTAGTTCTTGAGGAAGGTCTAGCAAGATTGTATTAGATATCTCTCTGTAAATATCCTGGCACCCATTTCACATTTTGGATCAATAACTTGCATCAGTTCCAGAGAAAGGTGGAGGGAATTTTGAAAATTTACTGCTAGTTCACTGGTGGTTCAATTTCTGCTCTTTTCACTTTTGTCCCTCGACCGATTATTTTCCAGAATCATGACACATCTCCTCCATTCTTTACTCACACAAGGCTGCATCCATTCTGAGAGAAAGTATGGAATGTGCTTGCACTGTTGTAACTCTTACTGTAACCCCATCATTCCCTGTGAAGTGATAAAGGTGAAGAAGAATGCACCTGCACTGCAAGATTCTTCTGGCTACTGCTCTTCTACCTTTCTCTACTGTCAGATAAGAATGTCCTGGAAATAGGTGTACAGTCTGACACTGGTACTCATATCTTTGAGATTTTTATCAAAACTAGGAAGGCCAGTTGTCCAGGTATTGCATGACAACATTGTGTTAACACTGACTTCTTTCTACCTGGGTACACCTCATGGTTAGGTATCCTGTCCTGTCACCTGCAATAATTTATCCTGGGTATCATGGAAACTGGCAGTGTATGGATAGAATACAGAAAATTCATATATTTACTTTAAACCTTGGCATACCATAGTGAAGATGTGGAATATAATATCCAGAATGGCAACCTAGGGCACTACATGCTCAATAGTTAAAGTTGGAGCTCCAGTACCAGTACATAATTTTGTCCATGTGGATGATATCAACATTCTATTGAAAGGTGTGATAAATCTCAGGAGCCATAGGAGAAATATAGAAACAAATCCTTCAGACTTAACTTTTCTTTGTGTCATATGTGAACAAAAATGTTATAACAATTATCTTTTATATCATTTGATATATTCTTGTACATGAACTGTGTAGAGGATGGTTATATTTTTTGAATTTTTTAATAGCAAAATGCCATTCAACTAAAGTTCTGTATCTTCTTGGTGAAAATCTGTACCCAACCCTGGGGCAAAATACCTTTGAACTGAAATCAGTCATAGGGAGAGTGGGAGAAACCCACTTGCTACTAGAAGCAGTCATCGACTTCTGCTCACCTGTGTCTCCCTTGACCCTACTGCAGAAAGGGACCCCACCCAAACCTCTCCAGTCCAGATATGCCCTCCTTCCCTCTTGTAATTTCCTATTGATATGGAGAAGAACTACTTCTCTCCACCCCTTGGAACACCTATTGATATGAAGATGCACTAAGGCCAGGTGAGAGATTCTGGAAATACTGCAATTTTACTCGCAAGTACCTAAACACAATGAGTAATTTTTAATAAAAATTTTATACCCATCTCAAATTGGGTTGTTAGTTCCATGTCTATTGTGTTCATTGCTGTATGTTATTGCCCTGTATGTATATGCCAAAGTGCATTTCTCCATTCTGATGTTGATGAACATTGGCAATGTTTACCATCTTCCCTTTACAAGTGATGCTGTTTCTGCACATCCTTGGGAATGCATTTTTTAACCCATACAGGGGTAATTCAGTTGAGTAAATACAGGGAGTGGAATTGCTGATTTGTGGGTAAGCATATATTGAAAGTTAGTAGTTACTGCCATAGTATATGCAAGGTTAGTTTTCTTCACATCCTTCACACTATCTATCATTGTCATTAAATCTGGCATTTCTGTTGGAATTTCTGAAATTTCTTGAGATGTAATTATGGTTAAGACTGAAGTTGAGTTGCTGGCCCCTTGTCTACAACCAGGTATGTTCACCATTCTGTTTTAAGATGATGACCTCTTAGTATAATGCTAGTGAGTATCATTCTGACATTTGCATCTGATCCTATAAACATTCTTGTCCCATTACTTGCAAAAAATGGAGACGCAATGGCCCTAGGAAAAGATTTCTCTCAATGAAAAACAGAGTTGATAATGAGTGTGCCATCAAAATAGGGTTGCTAATGAGTATGCCATTTTCTTGCTACTGGGTAAAGTAATTGAGAGACCTGTAGGTGTTCCCCAGAAATCAGCAATGGGATTGGGTCTAAGTGCATAACAGGAAGTTTCCTCACTCTTGAATTCATATTTGTCTTCTTTCCTCAGTCAGTTCCCTACTGTACTGTCTGTGCTTCCTTCGGTCTCTTTCAGTGTAAATAGTTACAGACTGAAATTCTCAGATTTCTATTTCTGGGAACACACAAAATAGGACAACTTATCTTTTCATATGTCTTTTACCATTTAGTTTTCCTCCTTTTGATATCCATATTAAAATTTCTACTGTATACTTTTCTACTAGGTTTTCTGGAACTTATAATTGATTTCTAGGAATAACACATATATTTTAGAAACTCACCCTGTACCAGATTTGTGTTCTAACAATATACCTCACCCCTGCTCTGTCTTTCTCTCTTACATTATGCCCCAATTATGTAGTGTATTGAACAGGCACGTTACTTTAAATATAGTTAATATTGTGGATGTTTCCCTTTATATTTCGCTAAAGAGAGAAACATTTATTGTAGAGTGAGATAATTTTAAACCTTCATTTCTTCAATAAAAGCATACATCAAATTTATATTTGATGGTATTTGTGAAGCATCTTCCTATCCTAAACTCATAAAAAAATAATTTTTCAAAATGTGCATTAGCCATTCACATTTAGATTGACAATCCACTAAGAATATTTTGCCTGGTGTGTGGTAGGATTATCAGCCTTTCTATTTCTCATACTATGACCTCAGTTATGTTGGTGCCACTGCTGGTTGCAGTTCATTTGATTAATTTCTTCAGATTCTTTCAAATACACTTACAAATTCTTATTTGTTTTTTCACTTCAGCCAAAACTGTTAATTTTTACCAATAATGCTACTTTAAAAGAAGTGTTAAAGTAGATTATTCATGTTTTTCATTTTCATATGAATTTCATAAATTCATAATTAAATTGTACTTTTAAGCAGTTTAAGGCAATTCTCATGCACACTGAGAAGTGACTGGTGTTTACAATGGATGACGGGTTGTGATGGGTGAGTGAAAAAGGTGAAGGGGATAGAGAGGTGCAAAATCTCAATTCTGATTTAAATTAGTCAGACGGATGATGTTACAGCATGCAGAAAATAGTAAACATTTCTGTAACATCTATATTGAAAGACAGTAACTACATTTGTTTGGGTGAACATTTAAAAATGTATATAAATATGGAGTCACCATGTCATGTTCTTGAAAGCAATATGATATTGTATGCCAACTGTTCTTCAATAAAAGCATACATCAATTTTTTTAAGAAGAAAAACTGTTGGAATGTTATTTCAAAACAGTGGTCTCTTCCAACTTTACTTGTACTTTTTCTTTAATTTTACACTTATTCCTACACCATCATAAAGGTGAAAAAGCTTGTCTGCCTGCACATTGTGTCTGTCTTCTTTGCTGCCTTAATCTTTGGGTCACAAATCTTCTGCTCAGAATTTCATCCCTGTGCATAGGCTTGTTCATGGCTGCAGATGCATGTAAACAGCCCCTAAACTGAACCTTGCCTCCCTGTAGATACAGAAGGATGTACAAAAATGCTGCCTGGACTGTGGAATATGAATAGGAAAATCCATGGCAGGATTAGCAGCAGTGTGTCCACATAAGGACTGAGTAATGAAGGCAAACGGACAGTCCCAATTTTTTCAAGGTCCCCCAAACCAAGCAAAATCACATAGTGATAGTGAAAATATTCTTCTTTGGTTCACTTCCACCTGGGAACAAAGAACGAAACATTTATTGTAGAGTGAGATAATTTTAAACCTTCATTTCTATTTTCTCATGATATGACTCTTCAATTATGTTGGTGCCATTTCTGATTGCAGTTCATTTGATTAATTTCAACATAGTCAGGGCTATTATCTTATGCATAGAAATCCAAGATGTTCTTCCCCAAAGAGCTATCCCACAATAAATTTGGCATCCTACATTATAAAATTATGCCTTATTTTTGAAACTGCATGTCCTTTTTGCTGAGAAGACAGGCCAGTTTGGGGTGAGATGCTGAAGGCAAGCTATCTATAGATTCAATGTAATTCTTATTAAAATTCCAGTAACAGTTTATATAGAAATAGAAATTAAAACTTCCTTACCTTATGGAATAAAAATGAACCTTACATTTCGAGAAAAACTGAGAAAAGATCAAAGTAGACCACTCATCTTCACTTCAAACTATATTATGAAGCTATATTGTTCAAAACAGTATGGTACCAGTTTACAAAAATTTATAACAGACATATGGAACAAGGAAATAGAATTAAGATCCCACATACAAACATACATGTATGAACAGCTAATATCTGATAAGGATATCAAAAAATACAATGGAGAAAGGATAGTGTTGTAGAGTTGATGGATGTGTTAACCAACCTTATATATATATATATATATATATATATATATGTCTATATATATAGACATATATATATATGTCTATCAAACTATCACTTTTGTACACCTAAACTGCACAAAATGTTATGTCAACTATATCTCAATAATGCCACAGAAAATTATATTACTACAAATTATGTCTGTCCATTTCTCCACAATATTTCCTATATCTAAATGAGAGACTAATTTCTGACATGTTATTCTAATATGTAGGCAGGGTGAATTGATACCAGCAATACATGGCAACTGAAAAGCTGTGTGTGTGTGTGTGTGTGTGTGTGTGTGTGTGTGTGTGTGTGTGTGTGTGTGTATGTGGTGTCTCCGTGTGTTAGAAGATGATGCTTTCAGTTTTGATCATGTTGAAGCTATGATAACAGTAATACACTGAACTGAGTTACATATATGAATCAGTGATAAGGTAAGTCCTCTCTTTGGAGAGACAGGTAGATCTGAGAAAGTACATGTTCACAGGAAAAGGGAGAAAAGTATAGAAATCCTCAGTCAGTGGAAGCAACAATTGAGAGACAGCATGAGTAAAATGGTAATGTTATGGAGACATAGACTAGCTAGTTAATCCTATAAGGCAAAGAAGTAAAATTATGATCTGTGAATAGACAATTAAGTATGGATTTAAAAGTAGAAATAAAAGAATACAGAGATGATATAGGTATAGGTATGTATATGGATATAGATGTGAACATAAATGAAAATTAACATAAAGATAGGCTCAGTTTATCATTTTATGTTAGTGCAGGTCGTGTTCTCTGTTACTCATGACAATGTCTATTTTGGGAGGATATATTTGAAGCACCCATTGGATCGAGACACACATAAGCTTATACAGTTATGTAGGCTTAGAGGTAGACTAAAATCATGTGTATGTTGCATCTCTATAAATTTCAGTGTGCAAAAATATGTATACTGTATATCAAATAACAATTATTTTCTATGAATTCTCCTTATAAATATATTCTGCAATAAGCACGGAGTCATTCTGTTTTACTTTTACACTCACTGTAAACATGCTTTATGATATAAAACCCTTCTGAGAGCCCCTTTCACCTCTGGGTTCCTCAAGCTGTAGATCATGGGGTTTAACATTGGGGTAATAACCCCATAGAGCATGGTGATGAGTCTGTCCCTGGCTGCAAAGTGTTGAGTGTAGGATGGGTGATTGTAGGTAAATAAACCACCAAGAGGTGGGAAGCACACGTGGAGAAGGCTTTGCGCTTCCCTTCCACAGACTGGATCTTTAGGAAGGTGGATATGATGTTCATGTAGGAGATGAAGGCAGTCAGGGAGGCACCAATTCCAAAGATACCTGCTACCAGTAAAATAAACATTTCTTCCACGTAGGTATATGAGCAGTAGAGGGCCTCCACTGGGGAGATGTCACAGTAGGACTGGTTAACCTGATTGGATTTAACAGAAAGACAGGCAGAAGGTGGACACCATATGGTGGAGGGAATTGAGAAACCCTGCTGCCCAGGTTCCAGCTGCCAGGGTGTAATGGAGGGGGAAGCAGATGGCCACGTACCGGTCATAAGCCATGACAGTGAGAAGGAAGACCTCAGTCTCTGCCAGGGCCACCAGGAAGTAAACCTGCAGAGCACAGCCAAGGAAGGAAATGCTGTAATTCCCAGTCAAGAGGTTGTCCAGCATCTTGGGGACAGTAGCTGATGGGCAGAATCTATCTAAGAGGGACAGATTGGCTAGAAAATAATACATGGGTGTATTTTTCTCGGTCCTGATGGCCAAGAGAATGGCCCCATTTCCCACCAAGGTGGCCTGGGAGGTGATGGAAAAGACCACAAAGACAGGACAGCCACCTCGGGGAGGTCAGAGAGCCCCATGAGGATAAAGTGAGTCATGGGGGTGATATTGTAGCCATCCATCTTCTCTCTCCAAGGGGGTCTCTCTGGGTGGAAGGAAGGCAACAAGTACAGGTTAGAGAAAAAATCCAAGGGGACTATTGATTAGAAATTTGTTAAATCATTGTTTGTGGTTGGTGATTAATAAGCTAGTCATATATTAATTAGAGATTCGTTATTAGAACTGTTGTTAAAAACATCTCCTGATTTCAAGTTGTTTCTTTGAATATTCATCTTCAGCTCCTTACAACGAGGAAGCCCTCTGAGACCCTGAGGACAGTTTAGCAATCCACCTTCTCAGGAAAACCACTGTCCTTCGCCAGCGTTTGCAATTTCACAATTCAGTGACAGATGCTGTTGTGTTTTTCATAGCTTCTTGGGCATTTGCCTTATTTTGTTTTTTATTTCAATATGTACAATTTTGTGCACTACCTCAATTTTACATAACTGAAAAGCATAAGCTACATATTTTACAAGGTATGTAATTATTGGGGGACATAGTTCATATTCAATATTAGATTGGTTTCAGATGTACAACAAACTTAGTGACTCAATAATTACACATATTCCTACAGGCTTGCCATGGCACATGTAGATCCCGTTACCATACTGCAATATTAGAAGATTATTTGTTGTATTCTCTCTTTTGTACTTCCTTTCCTGTGACTAATTCATTTAAAAATTTGAAGTTCGTACCTTTTAAACCCCATCATCTTTCTTACTCACGTCACCCTCCCACCCCCCTGATTTCACTTATATGTGCACAAAAACAAGCAAAAAAAATGCTAAATAATTTTAGTAACTGCTATCAACTAGCAGACATATAATAAATGAATAATTATTTTTTGTGTAAAAGAATGAATGGTGTGTCTCCTTCTTAGACAAATTGTATCTATTGACAAGAATAAATACAGAAATGATTTAATAACAGAATCATAATCATTTAATAATGGATTTGAATAGGTTATTTTCATAATTAATATAGTTTGAAAAATTTAAGTAGCCTACAGAGTATAAACAAAATAAGGAAGCAAAGCAGAAACAGACTCATCAACACAGAGAACATACTGCCAGTTACCTTGGAGGGGGGCAAATGAAATAGGTGCACAGGATAAAGAGTTACAAACTGCAATTTATTAAGTAATCTGGTCACAGGGATGGAAGTACAGCATAAGCAATGCAGCTAAAAATACTGTGGTATATTTTCTGGGGACATGTAATGACTACAGTTATCGTGGTGAGCATTTAGTAATGTATACAATTGGATCACTTAGTTCATCTGAAATCAGCAATGTATATATCATTGATATTTCAATAAAAATTTTTTAAGAAATAAATGAATTATAAAGTGGTTGGTCATGCCTAAATGTGAATGAAACTATAAACAAATTCACATGATACTCAATTCCCACTCTCCTTAGAACAAATATTTCAGCATGTATCTCTTTCACTACCCAGAGAAGCATAAGGTCACAAAAACTGTGGATTAGTGAATTTCTTGGCCAAAGTAACTCTTTTAAAATTTAGATTGCATTTGTGTGTATTTTAAAGTCCTCATAATCATAATGTTCAGAGTTATTTATGAAAACAACCTAAATGAAGGTCTAAAAATTAATACTTCTATGGATATTCCTGTCACATTGAAAACCATATAATTTTTTAATATCACATGTATATGACAAAGAGGAATAGGAATAGATAAAAAGAATAAACATCCTTTTCATTGGTTCTACCTCCATATTTTTTTGTCTATAGGAAATTGTTAAAGGTATATTTCTCAGATAAAATGGGTAGTATAAATAATACATATTTTATATAATGACATTTTTACAAATGGAATGAAATTATTTTCTACCAGCTTCTTTAATGCAACATTTCATTATAACCATCCTTTCTTTATTTGCTTCTTTTCTTACGTCTGTCCATCTGTCTGTTCTTTGAAAGCAGCAGAACTCATTATGGTTGGCAAACCTTTTTGAAATTGTACTATTTCTGATATATTTCATTAAACTAATGAATGATTGAATATCTACCTGAGTGTTCCTGACACTAAAATTTAACTGAAATTTAATTAATGTACAATGATATGTGTCTCAGTGTACAACACAGTGTTTTGACAGTTATATGCTTTGCTAAATACTCACTAAGATAAATGTAGACGCTACCTGTAGATAATATCATAAAAATATTCCACAATATTATTGACAATAACCTCTGTGCTGTGATTTCATTCCTGTGGCTAATTTATTTTAAAATTGCCAGCCTGCCCCTCTTTGTCACTTTGACCACCCTCCCATCCCTCTACCCCATGCAGTATTTAAGGGAGGAAATCTGATGTTACTTGTGGGATGATTTTACTCATTCCTCAGTTCACACAGGTGTGTATCATGCTTGAGAGGCAAAGAAAATATATTATCATGATGTGAAAGTCATGAAATTTAGGAAAGAAAATGACTATACTAACCATAAAGTGGTGGGATATCATTATTCAGTCAGCAGGTGTTTACTGAATGAATTAAAATGACTAAAACAAAAAAATCCTCCTAGTCAGTTCACATGTGAGCTTACAAATTCTCAAACGTCTCAAGGTTCAACAAAGCTGTACAATTTCAGTTCCCTACACCTTTATATGTTCTTATGTTTATATGTTCATTTCATTTTCTGAAAACACTTTAGTAAATTTGTGAAATTTTTAAAGGTACTTTCGACTACAAGGAAAATAATATCATGAGACATTAAGTATTAAGTTCTACATGAAATGCTCATTTTCCTTTGAACCCACATTTATAAATTTGACTCCTGGTTTTACAAGAATTATTAGAAATAAGTCAAAACATTCTCATAAATACATAAGCTAGATCTACATCAGGTCACATAATCAATATGCATCCTTCTAAAGAATATATTTCCCTAAATTTTGTACTTCTAAAAAAATTTTTAAATCAAACTTGTGTTCTTGGCATAAAGTGTGCACAGTTTGTTCATTTGGGAAGACAACTTGTATTCATATTAACAATACCTTTCTTTCAAATCAAACATGAAATGTTAGGTATTTGCCATCTCATTAGAAAGATGAGGTTGATGATATCCTTGATATTATATTGAATAAATTCTATAACCCTCCGTATTTATCCAAGTGACAGATAGCACATATAATAGAGAATCAGAGAAATTCTTATGAACAGCAGTCACTCACCTTCTTTGTGAGATTAATTGATTGGTATAACCATAAGCATCTGAGTATATGAAAAATACATGTTAAAATTAGTTGCTTTTGCTTTTTTTTTTTTTATAAACTGTCCAACATAATGAGAATCAGAGCATGGGATAAATTGCTAAGACTATGCTTCTCTTGGAATTATCCAGAAAAAAAGCTTTTGTATAATTTATATAACTTACCCCTTGCATAAGGTTGACCCAAATGGAACATATATGAAGATTTTTTCTTTTGCAAATAGTTACTTCAAGGATCTGCTACATAGAGAAAAAAAGCATTAGTTACTCAAGCAACAATAATCACTGATAAATCTTGGTACATAAGATAATAAAAATTTTATAATTACTTTGTCAGTAGAAAAGATAATTACATCTTAAATTTCTTTGAAAATAGGAGCATGTTTTTATGAAAACTTTACTTCTAAAGAAATTCATAATCTTGCTTTTTAAAAACTCATTGGATTGACTGCTAATCTAAATTAACCAAAATGTTTTTCTTTTATTACATATTTATTATAAATTTTATGTCTTTACTTGCTTATAACACCCTTCCTTTCTGTCAGGTGTCATGGACCACTTTTCTATGGTACATACATTCAGACCTGTGGGTTAGAAATATTCTGACATGTATATTCTGATAGAGCAGAACTTTACATACAGAGATTTTGCATACATACCTGTGTGGGCATGCACAATACTTAGGATTGAAATGAAACAATTTCAGGCATTAATTTAAACACAAACTCTATAAAATTCTAACTTCTCTTAATCTTATCCATGTCATAGTCAATTTAACTATATCTCAAAATGTATACATTTTTATACCATATTAAAACTTTGTAAACAACCACTTATTTAACTTAGCTTAAAAAGTCCAGAAAATGGCATACACATTTATAGCCTTTTCAGTTTCATAATACTCATTCCCAATGAAAAAGACTGAAAAAGAGAAAGCAAAATGGTCTAGCCAAGAAAAGAAGCATAAAATTAAAACTGAAATCTCATGTATATAGAGTCTGAATGTTATAATTTATTCTATAGTGGATGTTAAAGCCCTGTTTCTCTTAGGGGGTATACATAATAATAATGACTCTAGAGAATACTCTTGTGTTCTTCATAAATATACATTACTATGAACCTAAAATAGGAAATAATTAATAAAAACACTTATTTTATATTTAATCAAATGAAAGTTAATTTTAAAGAAGCTAAATTAAAGAAGACTGAAAATTTTGTGACTGTCTAGGCTAACATTAAACAAAGAATGACCAAGAATTGAATTTCAGGACAAAAGTAAAGAGGAAAATTGTGTTACCCTTTTTCTGTAATTGGCTAAATCATTCTGTCAAAATATGATTGTACCACACACTTGGAAAATTTTGCATTTTTCGTGCTAGACAAGTAAACTTTAGCAAAATCTTCATGCATTGTTACATGTGTTTCTACTGTTAAGATTATCTAAATTAAAAGTTTTGTTACAGCCCTTTAGGCTCAAATTGAGTGTAATTGCAGACTTATTTCCACCTATAATTGCTAACTTGTCTGTATCAGAATAATAGATTAATGTAAAATTAATTTTTATTTATGAATTTAATAAATAGGTATACATAGATCAAGCAATATATGTGCATTTATTGAGTTCAGGTGAAGGGTATATAGATGTCCATTATAACATTGTAATTTTCCTGTAATTGTGTAAAAGCTCAAGATAAAATATTAGGAAAAATTAAATATGAACATATAAAAGACACTGAAAAATGAATTTCACAGTGCAGCCACATACCAACATTCCTATTTAATCTCCCTATGACTGTGAAGCTCTTAGCTTTACCCTACATTTTCATTGGGAAACATTTTATCTCCATTTATCCCAAAAAATCAGCTATATGCACTTCTATGTTAGCCATTTTTCATTTTTTACATTTCTTTACTGATACATTCTGTTTGTAATCTCTTTTTATATCATTACATGGTTTATATTGTACTTTCTGAAATAGATTTTAATTTCAATTTTGTATGCTAACTTTAGGCCTTTGGGCAATAGAAGGGGGTGCCGTGTTATAATCAGGAAGTGCCTACATATTGCTTCCTACATCCTCTCAAATCTTTTGTTCCTCTCCTCTGATAGAATTTGCTTGATTATTGTGTTACTTGGAAATCATAAGACTGATGAATCAAAGAACACCCTCAAAAGTGTTGCTTAAACAGCAGAGAGCACATAGTCAGTAGTGCAGCAGCATCTCTCTACATTGACAGACAGTAACTACACTAGTTGGGTGAGGACTTATTAATGTACATAATTGTTAAATCATTCTGTTGTATACCTGAAACCAATGCAATATTGTACGTATATCAACTAAACTTCAATTTAAAAATATAAAAAATGTTGCTGAAGCAAAATTAGAGATATTCTTCTTCCACACTAAAGTGGGTAAAATGCATTCACCAAACATGACCCTGCACCTGGGTTCCCATAGGTTCTCCTCAGCATTCTGGTCACGTGGCTCTAATTCCCAAGAATCAAATGTGCTTGGCAGCTGCATCCATCCACGCCCCCATCCACTGCAGCCCCAGCCGTGCGCACTCAGCCGCCTGCAGCCCTGGTCACCGCGTCGGGGTCCTGACCCCCAGAAAGAGGAAAGGGCATGGGAGTTCCATTGAGCCCCTTGGAAATTGTTCTGTGAAAGCAGTTCTAAAAATCTCAAAATACTCTGCATTTAAAAGGGTTCAGCTATCTGGGCACCCTCAAATGGCGGGGGATCCCGAGCATATTGATTTTATTTGAGACAAATCTTTAGAAAGCAACCAGCAGTGTCAAGGAGTGCATATATTCTGAGTTTTTATAGTTTAATTATATTTATCATAATTATCTCTAAACTGATTATACTGGTACCCAGGTTGAAGTATTAGTGCGACCATCAACCTTGTGTAACACTTCACAACCTCTTTTTGTCTGATTTTTCATTTGTTATTTTGTTACATTATGAGTTGCCACTAATACTTATTCTCTATTTAACAGTGGGTTTGGGGTTGGGGAGATAGTCAGATAGGGAAGCAGCAGGGAGTAACCCCTGCCCAGTCAGAGGACAGCCTGGGCCCTGGAAAAGGACAAAGCCTGACTGAGGCTTCAGGAATGTAGAGAAGCAGCAGGGTGCTTGAGGTTCAAACAATGTAACAATGTCCCCCCCACCAGGAAGCACTGATACAGAGCAGCTTGCAGACCACAGACACCTAGGCCCATTCGTTTACAGGGGGGCAGCCCTGCAGCCTTTACTGAGATAGATTAAATCATGACTAGCATTCTGGCTAAACCTACAGGAAAACTAACAGCTCCCACTGCAACAGGCATAAAACCCTGGACACCGAGACCCCGAGCGGCGGCCTGGCCCCTCCCTGCACCCGTGGGGAGTTCCATACTTCCTGTTATCCTGAATAAAACTTTCTCTGTAAATCTCCTACCTTGCTTGTTCATGAAGCTCAGTCTTCCACTGCGAACAAGAACTCCGGCTTCAACAGAACTCCCCGTTCAACCATCAGCAGCAAGAACAGTTTCCAGACTAAGGCTTAAAATTTCCAATCTCTCTTGTACTTAGATGGATCGATCTTAGAAAAAGTTCAGTTCAAGCAATAGGGCAAATTTGATGTCTGTATATTCCGTGTCATAATTAAAAACAGGGCAGGAAATTGACCACTACATTCCTAGTTGTAATAGCGGGGCTTTGCTTACACACCTGTTACTCATCTTTGAAAAGGGACATCTGTACGGTGGTCCAAGATGATGCCCACAGCCCAGAACTTCCTCTGCAAAGACATTTCCATTTAAGTAGACTTTCAACTACCACACAGTTCTAAATCTTTTTTGATTGAATTCATAATCTTGTAATTAGGAGCACATTAAGATCATACATTATATTTTATCTCTGACCACTATGCAGTTACAGTCACTTCTGCATCTTATTTCCCATGCTCAGGTTGTCATCTACCCTTTTTTGTTCTCTGTTGTAAGTTATTTGGCACATTCTATAAGGTTGACTTCCACAGAATCAACACTATACAATTGTCCAATCTCAATCTTTAAGAAATGATATTAAAGTTGTCAAATTTTAATAAAAGTTAGATAGAAAGGAAGTGAATTAATAATTACTTTATAAATTATTTTCAGAATAATTACATGATAGAAATATAGAACCCCCAATAATCACATTATAAATGTAATGAGATTGCTGTTCTCAATATCACAGAATATATAGAAGATGAGTAACATTTTCCAAAGTTGATGCATCAAAGAAGGTGAAGACAATAAAGTTGAGAAAACAAATACATGAATTTACCAGATATTAAAATTCTTAAATAGTAACAACTGTAGTGTGATTCAGTTTGAAGGAGAGATCCATCACAGCACTGCTAACGGACACAGGTATCCCCTAAACCAGTCCCGCCTTTCCATCCTGGGAGATTTCTTTATTATGCATCCATGAGCCCTTGTCACTACGCCTGCATCGTGCCATATCCCTAGTTGCCTTTCTGTATAAACTGTAACAATAGCATGGCCCTTCATGAAACATTATATTTTTCACAGTGGAATGGATCTCTTACATATGTGGGACATTTGGCACATCCTTATAATTCTCATTTACAAGCCATTCAATACAGGTTCTTCGAATAAACAAAATGATTGACAAGACTATCTAGTAAAATTACACTTTATACTGTTGACTTTGCTAAGTTCCATGAAATTCTGTAGTTTTTGAAAGAAGATGTAGACAAGAATGTTCTGCTGAGATCCACCTAGGGAACAAGGTAACTATGAAAGCACTGTGAGAAAAATATGTAACCATATTGCATTTACTTAAATAGTCTGCTAATGTAAATTTTCAGTTGTTTTCCACTGGTGTTATCGTGCTGTGGAAAAAAATCACTATCATAAAGTACAGGAAAATGTTCATAAAGTGTTACTTTTAATTGAGTAACTGCAAAAATTGTGCTGGTATAGAAGACATATAACTAACTCCAAGAATAATAAACACAATCTGAATTTGTTTTTCTCTCTCCATTTATTACTGGTAATCAGTTGTTCTTCCAGGTTTACGTTAGGCTTTACGCCACTTTGTGATGATTCCCTTTTCTCCCAGGGCATGGAAAGTTACCAATACGGAGGAATCTCAAATCTGATTCTCAAGGCCAATATGCTGCTAATCATTCTAGACAATAAGCATCCTCTAAAATGTCAGTAGATGTCCACAGATAGCTGAATTAAACTTTTCCTGAAGCTCATATATATTGCCTACTCTTCCGCATTCATTGCTGTAATCTGATTTTAAAAATAAGTGTACAGCTTTATACATTCTGATATTTTAAAACCATATCAGGCCCGTGACCCGCGGAGACTCGCCCCCGTTGGCCCCGGGGGGGCCCCGCCGAGCCGGCGGCCGGGAGCGCGGCGGGCCGCGGGCGGGAAGGGCCTTCGCGCCCCGGGGGCGGCGGCAGGGCCCGGCCTGCGGGCGGGGAGGCGGAGGAAAGGGACGCGAGGCCTTGGTTCGCATTATTATCATTCTTTTATTGAATTTATGTCTTACTAAAATATGTGGTTTTTAAGCCTTTTTTCTGACAGTATTATGTAATTTTTTAGCGTGGGTAGATGGGATTGTCGCTTGTATGTTACCAAAGAGCTGTCGTGTATTTTTGTCTATTCTTTATTACTTTAGTAGTTTCACGCTGTGTATGCCTGTGAGAAACATGTAAGATAATATATTTACAGCCATTGTTACAAGTTTAATATATTTTTCTATCTTGTTTTATATGTATGTTATATAACATTCAAAAAGAATTTTTTTTCTTGATTGAAAAAAGGATCCAAAATGAAAATCCACAATTTTGATAACTGAAGATTGCCAGTTGTTTTGCAGTACTTTATTATATTGGTTGTCTTGTCTTTCTGGGCTTTTAGTTAGCTAATGAATGCATGCATTAGACACTTTTGGGTTTTAGTTGGGATTTTACATACCTTGCATTTTAACTCTTTGGTTCTTTGCTGTTTCTATTAACCCATAGCATTATTTTAATAAATGCTATAATACCAAAAAAAGAAAAAAAGAAAAGAAAAACAAAAATCTATCATTCATGAAGTTTTTCACTCAGCGCCCTTAACATGTAACCATCATTCTCATCTTGGCCACCATAAATTCATGTGAGTTGTTTTCAACATTCATGTATATCAAATCTACTCTGTGTTTACCTCTAAGAATGGGTTCATTTGTCTAAGCTAATGCATGTTATAAGAAGAAGCTTTTGAAATTCACCCATGTATTTCCATTTAATAGTATCTCATTTTTTAATTATGTTGTAGCATAAGATTATGAGAAAACCATGTTTTGTTTATCCATGCTCGTGTTCACGGTCTCTTGGGTTGTTTACAGATTTTGGCTATTGTGAATCCATGTTGTATTTTCAATAAGTTCAACTCAGTTTTTCAGGAACAAGTCTCCACTACTCATCTGACATTTTTCCCCCTTTCCCTTATCTGCACTTGTAAAAAGTTATCAAATCTTTAATGCTACCTTTAAAATTCTGGTGAAATTACTTCTATATTATCTTTGCTAAGAGTATATTGTCTAAACCTTATAATTTTATGCAGATGTATTCTAGCTGCCATTCTATTAGTTCCACTTTCCATCCATGAATAACATTTATAGAGCAGCATTTGAAAAAACAGCATGATTATGTGAGGACTGATTTATAAATTAATGGCTTCCAGTTTCCTTCAAGATAAAAGTAAATCACTTAGAAAAGTACATCAAACTAATTCATAATCTGAATTTAGATCATACCTCCCAGTTGTCTACACTTACACTTCTGCTAAGACCTTCTGTGAAATAAAGTAAAAGGTTTCACTATCTCTATCACATCTTTCTGCCTTGAAATTGCAGTCCATCTTCTAGATTATTTCAGACTTCATTCCCAACTATAACCTCATCTCCCTCCATAACCATTTCTATCTCTAGATTATCTCCTCACCTTCGTTCCGCACATACAATGCCTATAAAACTGTATTGATGGTTTCTCCATATGTGAGATAATACTGACATCCAATATATTCTTAATTTACATGATTTCATCTATACTCAGCAACATATTTTAAAGGTATTTGGGGATGATTTAAAATGAACTAAATTGACTTCCTCAAAGATCTTGCATTAGAGGAAATGTGACATCAATAATACGTAGATGAAGATGACTCAATCACTGAAATTAGAAGAAAATGTAGTATTTGTCTATAGGACAATTAAAAGATAAAAAGGAGAATAGGAAAAATGTAAGTATTTCCAAGGAAAAAGGTTGCCTAAAAGTTTTTCCGTTTGCTAAGAAACAGGTACTAAACTATATCATCCAGTAGTAAGAAATTAATGAGTAATGTACTCCTCTTAGAGTATTTTTAAAGTAGGAGCTATGGTCATGATTCAAAATTGAGTCCAATCAGATCTTGTTCGTTACAAATTGTTTTAAAACCTGCCATGTTGGATAAATTACAGCTGTGGCAGAGATTCTCAGATAATTCAGCCTGTCAACAAAACAAAATGAGTAAAAGTAGTATGAAATTTATCAGTAATCAACTCAATTTTCTCCACTTTAAATACCATAATTTCCAACTTGTAGAAATAAGATTTTTTTGAAGTCATTGATATACACTCATATTGCTTTCAAATGTATAACACAGTGGTTGAAACATTGCCCATGTTATTAAATCCTAAACCCCTCTAGTGTGGTTATTATGTAGCAATACAGAAAGATGTTGCAGAATCATTAACTATATTCTCCATGCTGCACTACCATCTGATGACCAACTAATTTTGTGATTGGGAATTATTGTGCCCCTTTATCCCCCTCACCCTTGCCCCCACACCTGCTCCAACCCCTCCCACTTGGTAACCACTAGTTACTTCTCAGTGTCTGAGTCTACTGCTGTTTTCTTCATTCTCTTTTGCTTTGTTTTTTATTCCACAAATAAGTGAAATCATATAATATTTGTCTTTCTCCACCTGGCTTTTTTCACTGAGCATTACACCATCTAGATCCATCCATGCTGTTGCAAATGGCAGGATTTATTTTCTTTTCATGGATGAGTAATACTCCATTGTATATATGTATCACCTCTTCTTTTTCCATTCATCTACTGATGGACACAGTATGCATTAATATTATTGCTTTTGCAAATAGTTCAACAATAAACATAGGTTACATATTTATTTTTTAAATCATGGATTTTGTTTCCTTTGGGTGAATTTCTAGAAGAGGAATTATTGGATAGAATGGTATTTCTATTTTTCTTTTTTTGAGGGGCCTCCATACTGTTTTCCACACTTGTTGTACCAATTTACATTGCCACCAGCAGTGTAGGAGTGTTCCCATTTCACCACATCCTCATCAACATCTGTCATTTCTTGAATTTTGGATAATGGCCAGTCTAACTGGTGTGAGGTGATATCTCACTGTGCTTTTAGATTGCATTTCCCTTGATGTGGAGCATCTTTTCATGTGCCTGCTTATCATCTGTATTTCTTCTTTGAAGAAATATATGTTCAGGTCCTCTGCCCACTTTTCAATCAGGTTGTTTTGGGTGGGTATTGAGATATCTGAGTTCTTTATATATTTTGGATGTTATCCCCTTACTGGAAAAGTCATTTATGACTATATCTACCATGATGTAGGATGCCTTTTTGTTCTGCTTACAGTGTTCTTTGCTGTGTAGCTTTACTTTGATGTAGTCCCACTTCTTCGTTCTTGATTTTTTTCCTCTGTCTGAGGAGATGTGTCCAGAAAATAAATTGCTCATATTTATGTTCAAGGGATTTCTGCCTATGTTTTCTTCTAAGAGTTTTATGGTTTCATGGCTTACATTCAGGTCTTTGGTCCATTTTGAGTTTACTTTTGTGTATGGATTTAGAAAATAATCCAGTTTCATTCTCTTGCATGTAGCTCTCCAGGTTGCCCAACATATGTTGCTGAAGGGTCTGTCTTTTCAAAATTGTATATTCATGGCTCATTTGTCATATATTAATTGAGAACATACACATGGGTTTATATCTGCACTCTCTATTCTGTTCCATTGATCTATGGGTCTGTTCTTGTGCCAATAACAAACCATTTAGATTACTGTAGCTTTGTAGGATAGCTTGATTTCAGGAAGCAAAATCCTCCCAGATTTGTTATCCTTTCTGAGGATTTCTTTGGCTATTCAGGGTCTTTTGTGGTTCCATATGAAGTTTAGAACTATTTGTTTTAGTTCATTGCAAAAAGCTGTTGTTATTTTCATAGGGATGGCATTGAATCTGTAAATTGCTTTGGGCAGAATGGCCATTTTGACTATATTAATCCTTCCTATCTATGAGCATAGGGCAGATTTCCATTTATTGGGGTCTTCTTCAGTTTCTCTCACAAGGGTCTTACAGTTTTCAGAGCATAGAACTTTCATCTCCTTGGTTAGATTTCTTCATAGGTATTTTACTCTTTTTGATGCAATTGTAAATGGAGTTATTTTTTATTTGTCTTTCTGCAACAAATTTCTGTGTATTAAATTTGTATTCTGTAACTTTGCTGAATCCAATTATTAGTTCAAATAGTTTTTTGGTGGAGTCTTTAGGGTTTTCTATGCATAATAATACCATGTCATCTGGAAATTCTTCCTTACCGATTTGGGTAGTTTTTTCTCTTTGTTTTGTCTGATTGCTGTGGCTAGGACCTTCAGTACTGTGTCAAATAAAAGTGGTGACATCGTTATCATGTTTCTGATATTAGAGTAAAAGATTTTAACTTTTCACTATTAAGTATGATGTTGGCTCTGGCTTTATCATACATGGCCTTTATTTCGCTGAGGTACATAATCTCTGAACCCATTTTTTAGTTTTTATCATGAACAGAGTTTGAATTTTGACAAGTGGTCTTTCAGCATCTATTGAGATAATCATGTGTTTTTAATCCTTCTTTTTGTTATTATGGTGTAGGATATTGATTGAATTACAAACATACCATCCTAGCCTCCCTAGAATGAATTAAATTTGGTCATGATATATTGCACTGAGAAATAAGGAAAGACTCATTGGGAAATAAGGATGGAAAATGGAGACTCTGATACTGGAATTTAGGAAAAGGAATAAAGATTAATGAGTCATGTTTAGGAAGCAGGCACTAAGTCAGTCAAGTGGTGTTTTAATCAGAGTATTCTGTCTTTTCTCTGATGTGTATGTATTCCATGCATACATACTCCAGCACTCATGTGTGCATGCATTTATTGTTTTTGGATTTATATTGTGAATAGTTACCTTAATTTTGAGACATGACATAGAGAGCAATTGTCAAGCATGAGTAAGTGAAATCCTGAACTCCCAGTCACTCAAGAATGTCACTCAAAATAAAATGTTTTCTTTCTTATTTTGCTGCTGTGTTTCCTGGCCAGAGACCTATGTAATTTCTGTTTTTACTTTTTTTGGGGGTAATCTGAAGTTCTCAGTATTTTGTTTACATGACATAGAGATCATGCATTCTATATTGAAATAAAACATAGAAATATTCATTCCTGCTCCATTTATACCAAACAGAGATGACCTGAATGCCGCATTGGCTGGTATGAATGTTGACATCCATTACAGTTCCACATTGCAGTGCTAAATGAAATTTACGTTGTTTTCATTAAGAACATCTATTTGTCATTGCTTTGAATAACTACTTAATTTCTTTTAGTTTATATTTTTGTAGTCATAGTTTTAGCTCTCAAGTTTCATGAGACATAGCGATTTATAAATAAATTTGGTTGGGAGGCTATCATGTGATTTTAAAGTTTATAAGAGAGTTCATGTTGAAAAACAGTATGGATGTTTGTCATGTCCACATTCTAATAGGGCAAGACATAAACACCAACAACAGGATCAGTTTTGATGTTGAAGTACTTATGATGGAATTCTTAAAAATTACCATTTTTTCTATTGTAGGTACATATTTCACCTCTCATTTTGCCTTGGATTTGCTTCTATTTCTCCTGTTTAGAGTTACTATTTTAATCTTTCTTCACATTATTGTAGAGTCTAAAATGACAAAATACGTGGCAAAGTGGTCATAAAACCAAGTCCCAATGGGTCAAAACGCTCCATATAAAATATGAGAACATCTGACATAAGTACATAATGGGGAGGGCAGCAGTTCATTTGATGAGAATAAACATATTGTCATATATTTATTTTTTCTTCTCAGCTCTTCTTGAAGTAGAAATGAACAAAACTGAAGGAAGGTATCCAATTATATACCTGTATGCTAAGAACTGTGTATTTGATTGTATCTACATCTGTACATTGCTAAACAAGAAAAAGAAAATGCTTAAGATATAACCAAAAACTGTTGAACCAGTAATCTGATTGAGTAAACTCACAGAATGCAAATCTACAGATAAATAGCCAATGGATTTTGATTCATTAATAATTAACTACCTATAAAGGAAATGATATTCCTATTTACAATAGCATCATAAATATATTTCACATATGTTTAACCAATGAATTATAACATCAGTACACTAAAAAGTATATAGCATTGATGAAATAAATTTAAAAAGATATAAAATACATAAAATAAAATTTTAAGAGACAAAATACATAAAATATCCCACATTCATGTATTGTAAGAATTCATGTTGTTAAAACCTCCATACTCCCCAAAGCTATGTATAGATTCACCGTAATTCCTATAAGTTTATATAGGAACAGAAATTAAAACTCTTCTTATTATATGGAATAAAAAACGAACCTTAAATTCCAAGAAAAACTGAGAAAAGATCAAAGTAGACATCACTTATGTTCACCTCAAAATATATTGTGAAGCTATAGTGTTCAAAGCAGTATGGTAACAGTTTACAAAATTTTATAACAGACATATAGAACAAGGAAATAGAATTAAGATCCCACATATAAGCATACATGTATGAACAGCTAATATCTGATAAGGAGACCGAGAAACACAGTGGAGAAATGATAGTCTTGTAAAGGCGATGGTTGTGTTAACCAAACTTGTGGTGACAAATATTTCACAGGATATATATATATGCGTATATATATATATATATACACATATATATATAACAAACTATAATTTTTGTACACTTAAACCTCACACAATATTATGTCAACTATATCTCAATAATGCCAGATAAAATTATATTACTATAAATGATGTCTGTCCATTTCTCCACAGTAGTTCCTATATCTAAATGAGAGACTAATTTCTGACATTTTATTCTAATATGTAGGCAGGGGGAATTGATACCAGCAATACATGGCAACTGAAAAGGTGTGTGTGTGTGTGTGTGTGTGTGGTGTCTCTGTGTGTTAGAAGATGATGCTTTCAATTTTGATCATGTTGAAGCTATGATAACAGTAATACACTGAACTGAGTTAGATATATGAATCAGTGATAAGGTAAGTCCTCTCTTTGGAGAGACAGGTAGATCTGAGAAAGTACATGTTCACAGGAAAAGGGAGAAAAGTATAGAAATCCTCAGTTAGTGGAAGCAACAAGTGAAAGACAGCATGAGTTAAATGGTAATGTTATGGAGACATAGACTAGCTAGTTAATTCTATAAGGCAAAGAAGTAAAATCATGATCTGTGAAGACAATTAAGTATGGATTTATGAGTAGATATAAAAGAATACAGAGATGATATAAGTATAGGTATGGATATGAATATAGGTGTGAACATAACAAAATGGAAATTTAAAAAAGGGAAATAAAATACAAAATACAAGACTTAAAATGACTTATTAGTTGAACTCAAAGAGGATGAAGATCATAGAGGAAATAAACAGGAATCTGTAAGATAGTTCACTAGAAATAAAATGAACAATATTCAGGGAAGTTTGGGAAAAACAGCAAAGAAAAAAAATCTGTCAGTCTTATTACTTGAATCACAGGAGGAGATGATAAAGAGCTCAGGAAGAAAATGTTTTAAAATAAATTATAGCTGAAAACATCATATATTTAGAAAACAGCATAAACTTACTGATGCAAGCAGCTATGAAAGCCTTAAGTAGGCTTGATATCTTTGAAATCAATTACAGAAAAATGACATTGTATGAGATTAAACAATGATCTAAATAATTATGGATTTGATCTGTAGAGTATTGAAGAAAGTGACAGAAAATATGTATAGTTTAATAAAATACAATTAATCCAGAATTCTCTACCCAGTGACAATACCCTTCAGGAATGAAATTTTAAAAAAGCATTCCCAGGACCCAAGATGGCGGCGTGAGTAAGACAGTGGGAATCTCCTCCCAAAAACATATATATTTTTGCAAATACAACAAATACAACTAATCCTAAAAGAGAGACCAGAAGACACAGGACAACAGCCAGATTACATCCACACCTGCGAGAGCCCAGCGCCTGGTGAAAGGGGTAAGATATAAGCCCCGGCCCGGTGGGACCCGAGCGCCCCTCACCCCAGCTCCCGGCAGGAGGAGAGGAGTCGGAGTGGGCAGGGAGAGGGAGCCCAGGACTGCTAAACACCCAGCCCTAGCCATCCGCACCAGAGCGCAGACACAGTGCATGCGTGGAGTGCTGGGAACTAGGGAAACAAGACAGCAAGACCTCTGAGTGGGTCCCGAAGCCGATGCCCCTGTGACAAAGAAAAGCGAGTACTTTTTGAAACTCTTAAAAGCACAGGGATTACACAGGTGGATGGAAACATCCCAGGTCACAGTCCAGCAGCTGGAAATTGCAGGGAACTCCGGGTGCACTAACCCCCTGGGCAACAGCTCTGAGACCCTTCATGGAAGTAAACAGCCAAACAGCCCCCTGTCCATTACCCCTCCAGGGTCGTGCCATAGCAGAGAAGCAGCCTGAGGCTGGCCACGCCCTCAGCAAGGGAACTTCCTACATACCACCCGGGCAAAATACAAAGAACCAGTCTACACACAATTGCCCAACACAAGCCACTAGGGGTCACAGTTGCCCCAGTAAAGAAAGGCCAGGAGCCAAGTGGAAAGCTGATAGACACGTGAATAGCACTCCACTACACCTATCAACATGAAAAGGCAAAAAAACTTGATCAAGACAAGACTAACACAGACAGCTTTGGCATCTTCTACATCTTCCCCTGAGAAGGAACCTGGGGAGATAGATTTAACCAGTCTTTGTGAAAAAGAATTCAAAACAAAAGTTATAACCACGATGATGGACTTGCAGAGAAATATGCAAGAACTAAGGAAGGAAAATACAGAAATAAAACAAGCTCTGGAAGGACTTCAAAACAGAACGGACGAGATGCAAGAGACCATTAATGAACTAGAAAACAGAGAACAGGAACACAGAGAAACTGTTGCAGAGAGAGATAAAAACATCTCCAGGAATGAAAGAATTCTAAGAGAGCTGAGTGACCAATTGAAACAGAAGTATATCCACATTATAGGGGTACCAGAGGAAGAAGATAGAGAAAAAGGGATAGAAAGTGTCTTTGAAGAAATAATTGCTGAAAACTTCCCCACACTAGGGGAGGAAATGGCCTCTCAGACCATAGAGGTACACAGAACTCCCATGAGAAGGGATTCAAGGAGGGCAACAACAAGGCACATAATAATTAAAATGACAAAGATCAAAGACAAGGACAAAGTATTAAAGGCAGTCAGAGAGAAAACAAAGGTCACCTACAAAGGAAAACCCATCAGGTTATCATCAGACTTCTCAACAGAAACCCTACAGGCCAGAAGAGAATGGCATGATATACTTAATGCAATGAAACAGAAGGGCCTCGAACCAAGATTACTGTATCCAGCACGATTATAATTTAAATATGAAGGAGGGATTAAACAATTCCCAGACAAGCAAAAGTTGAGGGAATTTGCCTCCCACAAACCACCTCTACAGGGCATCTTACAGGGACTGCTCTAGATGGGAGCACTCCTAAAAAGAGCACAGAACAAAACACCCAACATATGAAGAAGGGAGGAGGAGGAATAAGAAGGGAGAGAAATAAAGAATCATCAGACTGTGTTTATAATAGCTCAATAAGTGAGTTAAGTTAGACAGTAAGACAGTAAAGAAGCTAACCCTGAACCTTTGGTAACCACAAACTTAAAGCCTGCAATGGCAATAAGTACATACCTTTCAATAATCACCCTAAATGTAAATGGACTGAATGCACCTATCAAAAGACACAGAGTAATAGAATGGATAAAAAAGCAAGATCCATCCATATGCTGCTTACAAGAGACTCACCTCAAACCCAAAGACATGCACAGACTTAAAGTCAAGGGATGGAAAAAGATATTTCATGCAAACAACAGAGAGAAAAAAGCAGGTGTTGCAATACTAGTATCAGATAAAACAGACTTCAAAATAAAGAAAGTAATAAAAGATAAAGAAGGACATTACATAATGATAAAGGGCACAGTCCAACAAGAGGATATAACCATTATAAATATATATACACCCAATACAGGAGCACCAACATATGTGAAACAAATACTAACAGAACTAAAGGAGGAAATAGAATGCAATGCATACATTCTGGGAGACTTCAACATACCACTCACTCCAAAGGACAGATCCACAAGACAGAAAATAAGTAAGGACACAGAGGCACCGAACAACACACTAGAAAAGATGGAACTAATAGACATCTACAGAACTCTACATCCAAAAGCAACAGGACACACATTCTTCTCAAGTGCACATGGAACATTCTCCAGAATAGGCCAAATACTAGGCCACAAAAAGAGCCTCAGTAAATTCCAAAAGATTGAAATCCTACCAACCAACTTTTCAGACCACGAAGGCATAAAACTAGAAATAAACTGTACAAAGTAAGCAAAAAGGCTCACAAACACATGGAGGCTTAAAAACACGCTCCTAAATAATCAGTGTATCAATGACCAAATCAAAATGGAGATCCAGCAATATATGGAAACAAACGACAACAACACAAAGCCCCAACTACTGTGGGATACAGCAAAAGCAGTCTTAAGAGGAAAGTATATAGCATTCCAGGCATATTTAAAGAAGGAAGAACAATCCCAAATGGATGGTCTAATGTCACAATTATCGAAATTGGAAAAAGAAGAACAAATGGGGCCTAAGGTCAGCTGAAGGAGGGACATAATAAAAATCAGAGAATAAATAAATAAAATTGAGAAGAATAAAACAGTAGTAAAAGACAATGAAACCAAGAGCTGATTCTTCGAGAAAATAAACAAAATAGATAAGCCTCTAGCCAGACTTATTAAGAGGAAAAGAGAGTCAACACACATCAACAGAATCAGAATCGGGAAAGGAAAAATCATGACGGACCCCACAGAAATACAAAGAATAATTAGAGAGTACTATGAAAACCTATATGCTAACAAGCTGGGAAACCTAGGAGAAACGGACAACTTCCTAGAAAAATACAACCTTCCAAGACTGACCCAGAAAGAAACAGAAAATCTAAACAGGGCCAATTACCAGCAACGAAATTGAAGCGGTAACCAAAAAACTACCAAAGAACAAAACCCCTGGGCCAGATGGATTTACCTCGGAATTTTATCTGACATACAGAGAAGACATAGTACCTATTCTCCTTAAAGATTTCCAAAAAATAGAAGAGGAGGGAATACTCCCAAACTCATTCTATGAAGCCAACATCATCCTAATACCAAAACCAGGCAAAGACCCCACCAAAAAAGAAAACTACAGACTAATATCCCTGATGAACATAGATGCAAAAATACTCAACAAAATATTAGCAAACCGAATTCAAAAATACATCAAAAGGATTGTACACCACGATCAAATGGGATTCATCCTAGGGATGCAAGGATGGTACAACATTCGAAAATCCATCAACATCATCCACCACATCAACAAAAAAAAAGACAAAAACCACATGATCATCTCCATAGATGATGAAAAAGGATGTTCAATAAAATTCAACATCCATTCATGATAAAAACTCTCAACAAAATGGGTATAGAGGGCAAGTACCTCAACATAATAAAGGCGATATATGATAAACACACAGCCAACATCATACTGAACAGCAAAAAGCTGAAAGCTTTTCCTCTACGATCGGGAACAAGACAGGGATGCCCACTATCCCCACCGTTATTCAACATAGTACTGGAGGTCCTAGCCACAGCAATTAGACAAAACAAAGAAATACAAGGAATCCAGATTGGTAAAGAAGAAGTTAAACTGTCACTATTTGCATATGTCATGATATTGTACATAAAAAACCCTAAAGACTCCACTCCGAAACTACTCTAGCTAATATTGGAATTCAGCAAAGTTGCAGGATACAAAATTAACACACAGAAATCTGTGGCTTTCCTATACACTAACAATAAACTAATAGAAAGAGAAATCAGGAAGACAATTTCATTCACAATACCATCAAAAAGTATAAAATACCTAGGAATAAACCTAACCAAGGAAGTGAAAGACCTATACCCTGAAAACTATAAGACACTGTTAAGAGAAATTAAAGAGGTCACTAACAAATGGAAACTCATCCCATGCTCTTGGCTAGGAAGAATTAATATCATCAAAATGGCCATCCTGCGCAAAGCAATATACAGATTCGATGCAATCCCTATCAAATTACCAACAGCATTCTTCAATGAACTGGAACAAATAGTTCAAAAATTCATATGGAAACACCAAAGACCCCGAATAGCTAAAGCAATTCTGAGAAGGAAGAATAAAGTCGGGGGGATCTCACTCCCCAACTTCAAGCTCTACTACAAAGCCACAGTAATTTAGACAATTTGGTACTGGCACAAGAACAGAGCCACAGAACAATGGAACAGAATAGAGACTCCAAACATTAACCCAAACATATATGGTCAACTAATATTTGATAAAGGGGACATGGACATACAATGGAGAAATGACAGTCTCTTCAACAGATGGTGCTGGCAAAACTGGACAGCTATATGTAAGAGAATGAAATTGGATCACTGTCTAACCCCATACACAAAAGTAAATTGGAAATCGATCAAAGACTTGAATGTAAGTCATTAAACCATAAAACTCTTAGAAAAAATCATAGGCAAAAATCTCTCAGACATAAACATGAGTGACCTCTTCTTGAACACATCTCCCTGGGCAAGAGAAACAAACGCAAAAATGAACAAATGGGACTATATCAAGCTTAAAAGCTTCTGTACAGTAAAGGACACCATCAATAGAACAAAAAGGTATCCTACAGTATGGGAGAATATATTCGAAAATGACAGATCTGATAAAGGGTTGACATCCAAAATATATAAAGAGCTCACACACCTCAACAAACAAAAAGCAAATAATCCAATTAAAAAATGGGCAGAGGAGCTGAATAGACAGTTCTCTAAAGAAGAGATTCAGATGGCCAACAGACACATGAAAAGATGCTCCACATCGCTTGTCATCAGGGAAATGCAAATTAAAAGCACAATGAGATATCACCTTACACCAGTAAGGATCACCACCATTCAAAAGCAAACAACAACAAATGTTCGCAAGGTTGTGGAGAAAGGGGAACCCTGCTACAGTGCTGGTGGGTATGTAAATTAATTCAACCATTGTGGAAAGCAGCATGGGGGTTCCTCAAAATGCTCAAAATAGAAATACCATTTGACCCAGGAATTCCACTTCAAGGGATTTACCCTAAGAATGCAGCACTCCAGTTTGAAAAAGACAGATGCACCCCTATGTTTATTGCTGCACTATT
Source organism: Manis pentadactyla (assembly GCF_030020395.1). Lineage (NCBI taxonomy): Eukaryota > Metazoa > Chordata > Mammalia > Pholidota > Manidae > Manis > Manis pentadactyla. The sequence continues at coordinate 53,721,164 of NC_080031.1, forward strand.
TACAGTAGCCAAGATATGGAAGCAACCTAAATGTCCATCAGCAGATGAATGGATAAAGAATATGTGGTACATATACACAATGGAATATTACACAGCCCTAAGAAAAAAACAAATCCTACCATTCTCAACAACATGGATGGAGCTAGAGGGTATTATGCTCAGTGAAATAAGCCAGGCGGAGAAAGACAAGTACCAAATGATCTCACTCATATGTGGAGTATAAGAACAAAAGAAAACTGAAGGAACAAAACAGCAGCAGAAGCACAGAACCCAAGAATGGACTAATAGTTACCAAGGGGATAGGGACTGGGGAGGACTGGTGGGGAGGGAGGGATAGGGGCAGGAAGAAAAGAAAGGGGGCATTACGATTGGCATGTATAGTGTTGGGGGGGCACGGGGAGGGCTGTGCAACACAGAGAATACAAGTAGTGATTCTACAACATCTTTGTTGAAGGACAGTGACTATGATCTTGGTGACAAGTAGTGATTTTAGAGCATCTTACTATGTTGATGGACAGTGACTGTGAACGGGGATGTGGGGGGGACTTGGTGAAGGGGGGAGCCTAGTAAACATAATGTCCTTCCTGTAATTGTAGATTAATGATACCAAAAAATAAAAATAAAAATAAAAAAAAAAGAAAATACATTACCTTAGATAAAATATATTCATATGGTTGTGAAATTCATATATTATCTGAATACCACACAAAATCAAAAGATGAATAATCTATTATTTTAATAACTGAAAGATGTTATTTGTGAAATAGGTTGATGACTTTTCTAAAGTAACAATGAAATAGAAATATTTTGAAAATAAATATCCACTATTTTCTAGAAATAAATATACTTACTTAATGTATTGCAGCATAGGAATTTTGTCCTACCACTAACCATAACATTCAATCAGTAGTTTTAAAATATATTTTCCACATTGAGCCTTGATTCTTCTACCTTGTTAGCTGCCCAACAAGTTTCAAAAGAATTTTATTCTCCTGCTTCAGGTGTTCATTTTCATCTTCGATGTCATCTAGGTCTCTAACAAATCAATTTCTTCTTTGAGTTTTCCGATCATTTTCTCTTCATCTTGCATTCGTCCCACAAGTCTTCAATTTTCTTGCCTTTCTCTTACTACTTCCTTTTCAAGATACTCAATGCTCTTGCCCAATGTGCTACTTGAGACAAAATCACCTGAGGCGCTGGCACCCAGGCTGTATCTGCTGCACCCACTTCTCTCTGTTAGGGGAGACCTACGTGAGTGTCTTCCTCAGAGGCCGTGGCTGCGCTTTTGCACCTGCCTGAAGCCGCTGCAGACGCTCCTGTAACGGACCGGAGCTGCCCGGGTCTGACACGCTCCCTGCTTCCTTCCGCAGCGCGACCTGCTGTGGAATCGCCGCCCGCGTCTCTGTTCTCTCCGCCCTGCTCCGGCCCCGTCATGTTCACCCGGGCATCGGCCGCGGGGCCACCGACCGCGCCGGTGGGGAGCCGCCTCTGCCGCCCCTCCCGCGCCTCGCCCCGCTCCTCCCGCTCCTCCCGCTCCTCCCGCTCCCCGCGCCCCGCCCCGCCCTTCCCGTCGCGCCGGGCCCTCCCCACCGCGCCGCGCTGCCCCGCTTTCCCTCGGCGCCCGCGGTCGGCGGCGGCGGGTTGCTCGTCCGCGGCCCCGCTGGCCGGGGGCGGGCGGCTCAGCGCCGCGGGGCCGGCAGCGCGGTTCTCGCTCCCTGAGCCGGGGCGGCAGGCGCGGCGGCGCCGCCCGGGACGTCGTCGTGGAGCCTGCTGGCGGCGGCGGCGGCGGTGCGCACGCCCCGCGGGGGCTTCCCGGCCCGTCGCTCTCCGTCCGTCCCTTTTTGGCCCTTTGCCCTTTGCAGTGCGGTCCTCTCCTCCTCACTGGAGATAGACGACGGCTTCTGCGGTCTTCAGGTCATTTCTCAGTTGAGTTGTATTTTCCGCAGTTACCTCCTTGGAGTGTGCATGCAGGGGTGTTTCTGCCTTACTTTTCAACTCCACCATCTTTCCTCACACCCTCTACAGTCATAAGCTTTAGCCAGTAAGTCCCAGGATGCCAACAAGATTTATGAATAAATCCCCATGGGAGAATCGCAGATGAATTTAAGGTTACCAAGATAATTCATGTTGGAAAATAACAGATATCTACATATGTAGTTTTATACAAAAATTGGTAAAACTACCAACAGGTTCATTGGTTTGTTGTTAAAAAATTTATTATAGACCCTGTTCCTAAATTTCCAGTTTTTTAACTCTAGTTACATATTTGCCATCCACCTTTCTTTTCTTTGATTTACTTCTTATTCCACTTTCTTAATCTCCATTTCTCCATCATCTGTCCTCCTTTCTATTCCTTACTACTTCACTTCATCTGTTATCATTTTCAGAAAGAGTAAACTTTAAAAGATAAAATACTTTCAACAGAAGAAATCTATGGATGGCTTTGGGTAGTCTGGGCATTCTAACAATACGAAATCTTCCAGTCTATGAACATTGGATATTTTTACATTTATTAGTGTCTTTTTGCATGTCATTCATTGCAATCTTATAATTTTCAGTGTACTGGTCTTACAACTCCTTGGTTAAATGTATTCTAAATATATTCTTGAGGCTACTATAAATGGAACCATTTCTCTTATACATAGTTCATTATCAGTGTATAAAAATGCAATTAATTTTTGTATGAAGGTTTATTTCATGTGAGTTTACTTATTTCATTTACTGATAAAAATTTTGTCAAAAAGATTTTCTGGTTCTTATTTATGTCATTTTTGTTTCTGTGGTAAATACAAAAAAATGCATGAATCTCAGTGCATTGCTCAGTGAATGTTGCTATGTGAGGACATTCATGTGACCATCACCAAGATCAAGGTATGAAATAACCTCACTGAATTGTTTCCTCCTTCACCTTTAACACCCATTCCCTCACTCAGCTACCCAATGGCGAACACCTATGTGTTCTCTCTGTCTCTGAGCCTCTTTCTGTTGTGTTTGTTCATTTCTTTCTTTTTGAGATTCCACATACAGGTGAAATCTTGTGGTGTTTGTCTTTCTCTCTGTGACTTAGTTCACTTAGCATAATATAATCTGGGTCCGTCCGTGTGGTCACAGAAGGCCAACTGCACAGTGAGATATGACCACACCATTCAGAGCGGCTAACACCACCAACACACAATATAACATGCTGGAGAGGATGCTGAGGAAATGGAATCCTTGTACCCTGCAGGTGAGAATGCACATGGGTGAAAACAGTGGAAAGTTTCTCAAAATACTCAAACTACAAATATGATATGACCCAGCAATTCCACCTCTGAGAATTGACCTGAGGAGGTAATCACTAATTTCAAAAGTGATATACACTCCTATGTTCATTGCAGTGTTACTTACAATAGCAAAAATACAAAGCAACCTAAACCTAAATGTCCATCAATAGATGAATGGAGAAAGATGTGGAACATATATACAATAGAAAATAACTCAGCCATGAAAAAGAATGAAATCTTGCCATTTGCAACAACATGGAGGGATCTAGAAGGTATTAATCTAACTTTAAAAAGACAGAAACATAAATTACTATTTGATTTCACTTATATGTGGACTGTTAAAACAAATGAATAAAAAAGACAGGAATAGTCTCACATAAATGACGGAGTGTGGTTGCCATGATGGGGGATGGATTAAATCTTGAAAGGGGGAAAATGAAAGAGAATGGTTGAAATCTTGATTTGGATGAAGGTTACATGAGTGTGTATACATGGGTCAAAACATGAGTCAATCTAAAAATAATTCTAAAACAAAAATTTTTACTTTTATAATATAATGGAAATAATATAATTCAGAAAGTTAAAAAATTAAAATAAAACTGCCAATTGAAACAAAACAATATAATCACATCTTTCTAGTATATAAATATATCTGTTCTGCATTCTGTCTCATTCATTAGCCTGCAAATCACACAAATAGTGCAGCCTAGGATGTCCTCGGCCACCTCATTCAAGGGTAACCCCACAGAAAAGCACACTAAAAATTAAGTAGTTGTAACACCTGCAAGATGGTAGAATAGGGGCCTCCTGCCTCCTTCCTTGTACAGATGCACTAAATATACAGTGACACAAAGATCCATTATTTCTGAGATAAACCCAGACTCTAGTTGAGGGACCCTCACACTTTCAGCAAATGAGAAAATACCAGTATAAAAATGGGTGGGGACCATCCAAAAGACAAACAGCAACAAATGTTGGTGAGGTTGTGGAGAAAGGGGAACCCTCCTACACTGTTGGTGGGAATGTCAATTAGTTCAACCGCTGTGGAAAGCGGTATGGAGGTTCCTCAAAATGCTTAAAATAGAAATACCATTTGACCCAGCAATTCCACTTCTCAGAATTTACCCTAAGAATGCAGCCCTCCAGTTTGAAAAAGACAGATGCACCCCTATGTTTATCGCTGCACTATTTACAACAGCCAAGAAATGGAAGTAACCTAAATGTCCATCAGTAGATGAATGGATAAAGAAGATGTGGTACATATGCACAATGGAATATTATTCATCCATAAGAAGAAGACAAATCCTACCATTTGCAACAACATGGATGGAGCTAGAGAGTATTATGCTCAGTGAATTAAGCCAGGCAGAGAAAGACAAGTGCCAAATGATTTCATTCATATGTGGAGTATAAGAGCAAAGAAAAACTGAATGAATAAAACAGCAGCAGAATCACAGAACCCGAACCAACAGTTACCAAAGGGAAAGGGACTGGGGAGAATAGGTGGGAAGGGAGGGATAAGGGTGGGAAAAAGAAAGGGGGCATTACAATTAGTATGTATAATGTGGAGGGGGTATGGGGCGGGCTCTACAACACAGAGAAGACAAGTAGTGGTTTTACAGCATCTTACTACTCTGATGGACAGAGACTGTGAAGGGATATGTGGGGGGGAATTGGTTAAGGGGGAAGCCTAGTAAACATAATGTTCTTCATGTAATTGTAGATTAATGATACCAAAATAAAAAAATTTAAAAAATGGGTGGGGAAATCTGAGGCATAATAATGTCAAACAGCGAGCACGTTATAGTCAGAGAGGACTGTCATCATCTTCTAGACTCTCCCTGAGGACAGTGCACTTAGTGTCCCTACTTATGTAGTTACACATGAAAGGAATGGCTTCCAAACCCCACAGCTTTAAAAGCCAATTATCTTTGTTCTCATGAGCCCCCAAGACCACACTAAAAAGGTATGTCTTTAAATACACATGGAAACACATCCTGCAGCTACCTTCTTGGGCTCAGTGCAGAGAGAGCAGGCAAAAATGCTCAACTCCCAGTTTCCTCCTAGGACAAGTTAGATGGCTTGTTATCCCAGTTAATTCCTGAGGGTTGGTTTCTAATTATCTTGCATTCTGAAGCTGACTGCAATCCTCCTTGGAGCCATAAAGGGTTGTGATATCTTCTCAGGCCTCCTCACCCAGGACTATTCCAACAGCAAAACCAAGTCCAAGCTTCTCCCTTAAAGGAGTGTGTCCGAATATCAAGAAGCCCGACCTTTATAGCTGCCACCTTATCATCCAGCTCCGAGAGCCAATGGGCTTGGCATTCTTGAGTGTCCCAGGACTACCTTCTACAAAGAGGCCCTTGTTAGCAGAAGTGCAGGCACTTCCCTTAGATGTCCTCACAGGCACTGTTCAGAAGGATAGGAGGTAAAAAGCCCAGCCCCCAGCTTCTCCCTCAAAGGGTTTTGACTGCCTGCTTTCCCAAGTGTCCCCAAGGGAGACAGTTCTACAGCCCATATGGAGGAGGTTACTGGGCTCCTCTAGGAACCTGGGAGGCCTGTGGAAATTTCTCTAAACTTCCTCCTGCTGGCATGCTCTGCGGATAAAAACAAAAGTTTCCAAGGAAAGGAGCTTGTCCACACAGCTAGTGCCCCAATTTTATGGCTGTCACCTGAGGAAATGGGTTCCAAATCACCAATTCCTGAGGCTGAATGTGGGTCCTGAAATTGCAAGTGCCCTGGGACCACATCAAAATAAGAGGCAGTTTAAAAGAGAAGTGTGACATATGATGTAGGTGGGCAGGACACGGGGAAGAAGTATAACACAGAAAAGACAAGTACTGATTCTATAGCATCTTACTACACTGATGGGCAGTGACTGTAATGGGGTATGTGGTAGGGACTTGATGGTAGAGGGAGTCTATTAACCTTAATGTTGTTCATGTAATTGTACATTAATGATAGCAAAAAAAGCGAAGTGCGAACAACTTTGACAGCTATCCCCCGTCTCAGCAGAGAAATAGGTGCAAAAACATAAGGCCAACAATTTCTCCCTGGATGAGGATTAGCTGATGCATGACTGTAAGTTTCTAACTAAACTGAACCTGGGAGTGATGGGGAAGATAATTATTTCTCCAGGAACTTGGTCCACTGTGTGGGAGCTTCCTTCCAGCTCACCCAGCAATTAAGTCTCCATATTCTCCTTGAAATGAACTTGTCCAACACCTACCAACCAGCATTAATGGCCAAAAGCCAAAGACTGTATCCTGTATCCTGTATCTCCTATCTTAGCCAGCTGACGGTGCTCAGCATTCAAGAGACTCCACGACCACAGAGAACAAGGAGGTGGTTTTATACGGATGCACAAGCCCTTGTAGGGGCTATTCCCAAAGATCGTTACAGAATGAGTAGCAAAAATCACCTAGCTCATAGTATCTCACATTGGGAGCAAGAGTGGTCCCCTAACATCTTGAATTTCCCAGTGGCTGTCCACCATCAGGCTTCTAATTAGCCTGCATCAGGGAGCCCATGGAACAGCCACTATCACACCTTCTGGAACCTGAATGGATGTATAGGTATTTATGCTGCTTCTGAGCACTGACAGACTTTGGCACACCCTAATCTCCTGGGAACTGCTTAAAAAAAGAGACAATGGTTTGGACATATGCAAAATTTCATAGGTACCTATAATCTTGGGCCTGGCTGAATGGTGAAGTTTATCCTAAACAATGCTAGCATTCAAGGCAGGGAGAGTGGGCTCTTTTTAATGCACAAAAAGCAAAACAATGGCGAAGGGAAAATGAAGGAATTGGAAAATATATGTCAAAACAAAAAACAGGGTAATTTACCATAAACCAAACCTACTGAAATAAGTATAAGTGATTGACATAACAGATAACACGGTAATATGCCCTCAACATCATAGCACCCAAACATATAAAGAAACTTAACAGATCAGAATGGGAAAGGCAAGCAATAATAATAGTAGTAGACTTCAATACCACCACTTTCAACATTTTTCTGTTGACAAGTAGTAACTGCACAAGTTGGGGAGAGGATATAACAACATGGTAACTGGGGAACCACTGTGCTGTATGCCTGAAACTAATACAAGATTGTGTATCAATTGTACTTCAGGACAAAAAGGACAGAACCACTGAATAGGCACGTTTTTCCACAGTTATATTAGCTCACAGATACATGAACAGGTGCTCGGCATCATTAGCCATGATGGACATGCACACAGGACCACCTGGCACCGCCTCACGCTTGTCAGAAGGGCTGTCTCACAGCTGTAAGTGGTGACCCGTGTCAGCGTAGGTGTGGGGAATAGGGGCTGTTGTGTGCTGCTGGTGGGAATTCAAATTAGTAGACACTACAGATAACAGTGTGGAATTTCCACAAAAATTAAGAATAAATCTAAATGATCATGCAGTCCCAGTCTTGCGGAACCCAAAGAATATCCACACCCCCATATTCAGTGCAGTATTTTCACAATAGAAACTACATGGGAACAGCCTAAATGTCCATCAGCAGATGAATGGATAAACAAAACATGTATAATGGTTTATTACTCAGCTATGAGATGAAGCAAATCGTGCTATTTGCAATAACTTTGATGTAATGTGAGGGCACTATGCTAAGTCAGAGAAAGACAAACATTTTCTATATCACCTATATGTGGAATTGAAAAATGCTGAACTGATAGTAAGAGAGTGGTAGTTACCAGAGCTTGGGGGAGGGGAAATGGGTAAATATTGTTTAAAGGGTACACACTTTCCAGTTAAACCAAATTCTGGACATGTAATGTACATCATGGTGATTGCAGCTAATAATAATGGTCTCATCACAGAAATAATGATAATTATGGAATGGATTGGAGGTGTTTGTGAATGTTATGGTGGCAATGATTTAAAAATATATCAATGTATCAATCAACATATTGTGAACCTTAAACAATATCCTATGAATTGTATCCCTATAAACTGAAAAAAATTATGTGAACAATGTAAGTTAATGGTGCTGATCGAAAAATCAATGCATAACTTTTGACTCCCTGAAAACTTAACTATTATCTTACTGTTGACCCAAAGACTTACCAATTTAGACAGTAACAGTGAAGTCAATTAGCACAGATTTTGTATTATATGTATTATATATGTATTCTTACAGTAAAGTATGCTAGAGAAAAGAAAAATATCCAATTGATATGAATGTCAAAAGTATTTACCATTTAATTTACTGAAAGAAATCTTCACTTAAGTGGACCAGTTATGGGTAAAACTGCAATATTTCCAGAATATCTCGCCTGGTCATAGTAGGGCATCTCCATACCAAAAGGTGTTTCCAAGGGGTGGAAAGAAGTAGTCCATCTCCATATCAGTAGGTAATTATAAGGCAGAGTGAGGGAATATCTGGATCAGAGAGTTTGGGTGGGACACCCTTCCTCAGAAGCCAGGCCACAAGAGACACTGGCAAGGAGTGTGGATGACTGCTTATTAGCAATAAATGGGTTTCTCCCACTTTATTTCTCCCTTTGACTGATTTCAGTTTCAAAGATATTTTGCCTCAAGACTTTCCCCTCGTAGTAACACAATTGGAGTTTAATCCCATGTTCATTAAGGATCAACTGTGACCCTCATGATTTGAGGCACCACATAGGCAAAACACACAAGAAATTCCCCTTCAAATACAATAATTACATTAATTCATATTGAATGTGGCTGTTTGTATGTGTTTTTGTCTTCTGTTAATTTTAATAAATGTTACTATAAAACAAATTTGATTATTTCTTTGTTTAATTCAGATAAATTGATGATAGTTTATGAAAATATAACTGGGAAATTTTGTGGGATGCTGCCACAATGGTTCTAAAAGGAAAGTACTTAGTAGTAGAGGCCTGCCTCAAAAAGCAAGAACAATCCCAAATAAACAGTCTAAACTCACAACAACATAAACAACAACAACAAAAAAACAGGAAGAAATGAAGCCCAAAGTTAGAAGGAGGTGCATATCAGAGAAGAAATAAATTGGGTAGGGCATAATAAAACAACAGAAAAAAGCAGTGAAACAAAGAACTGATTCTTTGAAAACATAAACAAAATATAGAAACCCCTAGCCAGACACATCAATAAAAAAGAGAGAACCCAAATAAACAAAATCAGAAAGAAAAAAAGCAAAACTGAACGCAGAAATACAAAGAACTAGAGAATTCTATGAAAAAATATATGCCAATAAAATGGAAAACCCAGAAGAAATGAACAAATTCCTATAAAACAATAACCTTCTGAACACTGCCCAGGAAGAAGGAGAAGCTCTGAGCAAAACAACTACTAATAAACAAAATTGAATTAATAATCAAATAAATCCCAACAAACAAAATTCCAGGAACTTATGGCTACCAAGCAGAATTCCATCAAACATTTAGAGAAAAATTAACCACTATTCTTAAAGTATTCCAAAAAGTAGAAGAGGAGAGAATACTCCCAAACTCATTCTGTGAGGCCAGCATCACTCTATTACCAAAACCAGACAAATACACTTAAAAAAGGAAAATTATAGATCAATATCCCAAATGAACATTGGATAAAAAAAATCAACAAAATATGAGCAAAGCAAATTCAAAAATACATCAAAAAGATCATACACCATGACCAAATGGAATTCATTCCAGGGATGCAAGGATTGTATGATATTTTTAAATCAATTAGTATTATACAGAGCATTAACAAAAAGAAGGATAAAGGCATATGATCACTCAATTGATGCTGAAAAATCATACGAAAAAATTTAACATCCATTCATGAAAAAAACTCAACAAAATGGGTATTGAGGGAATGTACCTTAAAATAATAAAGATTGCCTTTTATACAAACCGACAGATAGCATTATACTCAAAGTTAAAATGCTGAAGTCTTTTCCTCTAAGATCAGGAGCAAGACCGGGATCCCATTCTCACCACTTTTACCCAACATAGTACTGGAGGTGCTAGCCGTGGCAATCATACAACACAAAGAACTAAAAGGCATCCAGATTGCTAAGGAAGAAGTAAAACTGTCACTATTTGCAGAAGACATGATACTACATATAGAAAACTCTAAAGACTCCTCCAAAATACTATTAGAACTAATAACTGCATTCATCAAAGTTACGGGATACAAAATTAATATGCAGAAATCTGTTCTAGTCCTATATACTAAGAATGAAGTAGCAGAAAAAGAAATCAAGAAAACAATTCCATTTACAATTACATAAAAAAGAATAAAATACTTTGGAATAAACCTAACCAAGGAGGTAAAAGACCTATAATATGGAAAATATAAAACACTCATGAGATAAATTAAAGAAGACACAAGCTAATGGAAATCTATTGAATGCTGATGCATAGAAAGAAGTAAATATTGTCAGAATGGCCATTCTATCCAATGCATTTACAGATTCAATGCAATCCCTATCGAAATACTAATGGAATTTTTCAGTGAACTATAGCAAATAAACCTAAAATTCATATGGAACCAGAATAGACCCCAAGAGCCAAAGCAATCCTGAGAAAGAAGAACAAAGCTAGGAGGATTATGCTCCCCAACTTCAAGCTCTACTACAAAGTCACAGTAATCAAAACAATTTTGTACTAGCACAGACCCATAGATGAATGGAACAGAATAGAGAGCCCATATATAAACCCATGAATATGTGTTCAATCAGTATATGATAAACCACCCATGAATGTATTAGAAAAGACAGTCTCTGAAATAACTTGGCTTTGGAAAATTGGAGGGCTACATTGTATGAAAATGAAACTGGGTTTACTGTCTAACACCACACACAAAGGTAAACTTACATTTTATTAAAAACCTAAATGTGAGAGATGAAACCATCAAACTCTTAAAAGACAACATAAGCATGCACATTCTCTTTCTGTACATATCTCCCTGGGCAAGGGAAGTAAAATCAGGAAGGAACAAGTGGACTGCAGCACACTGAAAATCTTCTGTACAGCAAAGGACACCATCAACAGAACAATAAAATAACCTGCATTATGGCAGAATATATTCATAAATGATTTATCCAATAAGGGGTTTTCTTCCCAAACATATAAAGAATGCCTATTATTCAACACCTAAAAAAAAATTAAGCAATTAGTAAATGGGCAGAGGACCTGAATACATTTCTCCCAAGAAGAAATACCGATTAACAACAGACACATGAAAGATGCTCCACATTGTTAATTATCAGGAAAATGCAAATGAAAACCACAATGAGATATCTCCTCACACCAGTTAGAGTGACTGCTATCTAAAAGACAAGAAATAACAGACATTTGTGAGCATGTGGAGAAAAGCACACCCTCTTATGACACTGGTGAGAATGTAAATTGGGGAAGCCACTGTGGAAAGCATTATGTAGGTTCCTCATAAAATTAAAAATAGAAATTGACTCCACTTCTAGGAATTTACAGGAAGAAAACAATCTTTATTTCAAAAAGATACATGCACCCCTATGTTTATCACTTGCATTATTTACAATAGCCAAAATATGGAAGCAACCAATGTGTCAATAGTAGATGAATGGATAAAGTAGAGGTGGTACATATACATCATGGAATATTATTTAGCCACTAAAGAGAGAAGTCCTGCCATTTGATACAACATTAATGGATCTAGAGGTAATTACGCTATGTGAAATATACCAGGTAGAGAAAGGCAAATACCTTCTGATTTAACTTATTTGTGGAATCTAAAAACACAACAAAAAAGGAACAAAATAGCAGTAGATTCATAGACACTGATAAATGACTGGTGCTTACTGTGGGTGGAAGAATTTGGGTGGGTGGGTGGGGAAGGTGAGGGGGCTGTAGGGCACAAACATTCTTGATCACAAGCTGGTCACAGGGTTGGTAGTACAGCATGGAGAATATAGCCATTGATTCTGTCACATCTTCCTATGTTGACAAATAGTAAATTCACCAGTTGGTGTGAGGATTTAATAATATGGGTAACTACTGAATGAGTGTATTTTACACTTGAAAACAATATAAGATTGTATATCAACTATATTTCAATAAAAATACAAAATAAAAACAGAAATATTATAAATATTTGCCATGGGTATATTAAATGCCTTGTATTATTTTAAAGAACTTGCTTTCTAGTTCTAGCTTATTGAGTATTTTTATCATGATAGTGTATAATTTTATATAATTCATTTTTTTAATCTGTTGTAATTTTTTCCCTTCATTCTATTTTTGTGTATTACATTGACTGATTTTATTTCCTTGAAAACCCTTTGCAATCCTAAACTAAATCCCTAAACATTGTCTTATGGTGTATACTACTTTAATGTACTCTTGGTTTGAAACACTTCTATTTTTTGAGCATTTTCACCTTAACATTCATAAAACATATTGCTTTGCTGTGTTCTTTTCTCTTGATACCATTTTCTATCTTTATTGTCAGTGTAATTCAGGCATCGTACAAAGTACTAGGAAGTGTTCTTGTCAATTTTTTGTTTTTTCTTTTCTTTTTGATGATGTAGAGCACCATTGATCTTAATTCTTAAATATTGGTTAGACTTTGCCAGCAAAGATATCTGATTTGGACTGGTTTGGTAGAGAAGTTTTTAAGTACTAACTCAATCTCTTGTGTTATATGTCCACTAATATTTTATAAGTCTTCTTGTGCCTATAGTAGTAATATACGTTTTTTGGGGAATTTGTCCATTTCATCTAAATTATCAAATGTGTTGGCAGTTGTATGTTCATAGCATTCTCTTGTAATCATTGAATTTTTCACCCGCCCACTTGTAATAGTGCCCCCATTTTCTTTTTTTTGCTGTCATTTGCATCTTCTCTCTCCTTTTTAAGTCAGTCCAATTAGAGTTTGTCAACTTTGTTGATCTGTTCATTTTTTAATGTAGTAAAATTCACATAACTAAATTTAATATCTTAACCATTTTTTACTGCATAGGTCAGAGTTCCTACAACATTCCTACTGCAGGGAAACCATCACCATCCGTCCCATCACGTTTATCATCTGGGAAAACTGAAAACCCATTCAGCCCTGGCTCCCATGCTTTTGCCCTGACCACTGACAATCATCAGCCAACTTTTTGTCTGTGATTTTACTACTGTCAGTATCTCATATAAGTGGATTCATGTAGTGTGTATTTTTGTTACCGACTTATTTCCCTTGGAATCACATTCTTGAGGTTTATCCATGTCTACTCTATGACGTAATTTCCTCCACTTTTACTGTTACTGAGTATTCAATTTTAGGTATGTGCCACATTTTTTTATCCACTCATCTGTGGGACACATGACGTTTCCATGTTTCAGCTGTTGTGGATAACGCTGGTGAAAACATGCACACAGATCTCTCTTCATGACCTGGCTGTCCACTGTTTAGATACATGCCCAGAAGGGGAATTGTTTCATCATATGGTAATTCTATTTTTAAATTTTTGTTAAAAGAATAACAAATAATCTTTGTTAAAGTCTTGCACTGTTTTCCATGGTGTTTGTGCCGTTTTATGTTCCTGCCAACAGGGAATATTTCCTTATTTCTCCACATCCTCATCAACAGTCAGTATTATGTAATTTTTGCTTTGATGGCTCATTATTATTTTGACTTGTAATTCCTTAATGGCAAGTGATGTTGGGTATCTTTTCTGTTACTTTTATTTGTTTACCTTCTTGAAGAAAGGCTCTTCAAGTCCCTTGCCCATTTTTGACTGAGTTCTTTCTGTTGTGGACTTTTGGGAGTATCTACATATTCTAAGCATGTTCCCTTGTCAGACATTGATTTGCAAATATTTTCTCCCATTTTTTCACTTACCTTTTTACTCTGCTGTCATTCTCTTCCATGTGCAAAATTTAAAAATTTTTCATGAAGTCCTATTTGTGGATTTTTTTCTTTGTTCTCCTTTCCTTGATGTCATATTCCACAAATCATTGCCAATGTCAAAGACATTGCCATTAAGATTTTGGCATTTTTCTAAGAGAATTTAAAAAATATTTTTAGATTCTGATTCTATATTTATGTTTTTCATAATTTTTAGAAAAAAATTTTATGTCATCAATTTTTAGTCTTACTGATTTTCTCTATTGTTCAATTCATTGTTTTATCTTTTCTTTAATCTTTGTTATTTTCTTCTACTGGCTTTAAGCTCTATTTGTTTCTTTCTTTTCCCTAGTTTCCAAGGTATAACTTCAGTTTCTTGATAAAAGATCTGTCTTTTTACTATAGTTCTTGAAAGCTGTAATTTTCTCTCTGAGCTCTGCTTTAAGTGAATCCCATGAGTATGAAAGGCTGTTTAGTTTCATTTTTATAAAATTTTTCTCTAATTTCACTAGTAATTTCTTCAACGACACTTTGGTTTTTCTGAGAGTGTAGTTAATTGTCACATATTTATAAATGTTTGAGATTTACCTTTTTTATTTCTAATTTTATCCCATTGTCATCTGAGAAGATACTTTTAAAAATAATACTTAAATATTAAAGTTGTTTTAATGTATAAAATATGATAAATCTTGTAAAATCTCCAATGTTCATGAGAAAAAGAAGTATTCTGTTTTGGGATGAAATGTTATCTCTATATTACTCGTATCTAGTTAGCTCTGTGAATACTTGTTTCATTCTTTTGTAGGCTCTGTTATGTGGTGCATAAAAGTTTGTAATCTTCATATCTTGATGAATTAAAATGTTTATCAACATGTCATTTACTGTTTTCTCTCATAACAATTTTACTTTGATTCTATTTGATATTAGTATTGGCTTTCAGGTTCTATTTTCGTTACTGTTCTCAAAGTATACCTTATTCTATCCATTGGTTTTCAACCTATTTGTATCTTTAGGTCTAAAGTGAATCTCTTATAAATTGAGAATGTTTAGTTCCTGTTATTTTTAACTTTTTATTATTCCAATTTCTGTCTTAATTGTGTAGCTTAATTCCTTTATACCTAATATAATTTTCAATAGAGACAAATTTACTTCTATTATTTTGCTACTTGTTCTCTGTACTTCTTATGCCTTCTCACCCTTGATTCCTCCAATACTGCCATTTTTGTATTTTATAAATTTTTTAGTATACTGTTTTTATTCTTTCCTTTTCATTCTCCATTCTGCACATTTTCAAATTGTTCACTAATGTTTACAAAGGGGATTACAAATAATATCTTAAGTTTATACCAAGGAAGTTTGAATTTATATCAACAGGTTCAATAGCATGAATTAATTATCTTCTTATCCAGCTCCTTCCTCCCATAATTGTGTTATTAGTGTCTTAAGTATACTTTATACACTGTATTGTCGTTAACATACATTTATTGCCATTGCTTTATGCATTTGTCATTTAAATAATATAGGACACAAATAATGTATTATAAGTCAACAAAATGATACTAGCTTTTGTGCTAAAAAAAGAATCCATAGATTTAGCTCCACCAGGAAGGACCATGTTTTGTACTTCTTGTGACTAAGGTGTACATTTGTGACTGTGATTGATAATGTTTATAATGTTTTGTTGACATCTGGATATTTTGAATATTGTACTGTATTGACTCCGGAATAATGTTCCTTCTTTCTCACTGGATTGGTGAAGTTAAGCACATTTTTCATCATATATTGGCTGAGAAGCTATTTAAGAGGTTATTAAAACAGTGGTCACACCAAGCTTGTCCACTAGTGAACCACAAATGTCAAACAAAGCATACATTCATGTTTCCTGAATGGAAAAGTCCTTATTACTTAATTTAGCATCTACAGCCTACAGTAGGAACATACATCATATTTCTATGTATACCTGATATGGGATGGGGTATTGGGGGTGATTGCCTCCATGTAAAAAATGAAACTCACCAAAATTTCCCAGCCTTGTACTTCATCAAGCATGTTCCAGAATGCTGCAAGTAGTCGACTAGGGTCTGGTGCTTGGAAATAGTTTTTCTACCAAACGCCTTTATCTGAATATTTATTCTTTGGTTGAGGGACTGACTCCTGGGGCTCTGCACTCTAACGTCTTCCTTGATATAGTTTTTGCTTTGTATTTTTCAGGATATATTTCCAGGGATAATTTTTATTTATTCATCTACTGTGTAGATATGTAAAAATATAAAATTCTTATGGAAGAATTATCTTCTAGCTTGTATTATTTTAATGAGAAATATATTTTGCCTTCTATATTTATTCTATATGTATAGCAGTTTCTTTTTTCTACTATTTGTGTCTTTTCTCTTTTAGATATTCCCTTTATCACTTCATTATTTTTTGACTACGTGAAATTTTCTTCATGTTTCTAGCGTTTGCAATGCATATGCATTGTTCTTAGAAATGTGAATTTAACATCATCACATTTGTAGAAATCTGTCCATTATTTTTCAAATATATCTCTGCCATTATTCTTTTCTCTTTTTTGAACTACAAATTTGCATATCTATATACAATGATATGTCTATGTATCTATACACACAACATATATATATATATACATATATAACTATATATCTTCATTCAGTTGACATTTTTCTAGTTTCCTAAATGATTTATGTCTTATTTTGTGTAGTTTCTATTTATATACCTTCAGGTTCAGGTACTATGTTCTTCAATGTATAACCTACCATCATCCCTATCCTGTGTACACTAAATTTATTGTCTGTAATAAATAATTTATAATATATTTATATATAAATTATTACATATAAAGGTAAATTATATGTAATATATGAGAGTGACAGACCTACTAGGTTAATTTCCAAATATTTTATTATTTTTCTTGCTACTGACAGTGGGGGAAGTTTTCTTTTTTAGATAATCATTGTTGATATATAGAAATGCGATTTAATTGAATGGTTTATATCTTTCAATTTTACTCTATTATTTCATTATATAAACACTTTTGTGGAAGAGTCATTAAGCTTTTCTGTATATAAAATCATGTCACCTGCAAACAGACAATTTTACCTTTCTTTTTTTCTGATTTAAAGTCCTTTCTTCCTTCTTTCCAGCTTGCTCTGACTAGGACATCCATTACTATCATGAACAGTGGCGGTGAAAGCGGACATTCTTTTATTGTTCTTGATCTTAGAGGAAAAGCTTCAACTTTCCCCACTGAGTATGATTTTAGTTGGGTTTGTCATAGATGGTATTTATTATGTTGAGGTACATTTCTTCTCTACCTCATTATTAGTAGTTTTTATTATGGATGAATCTTGTCTTTTATAAAGTGATTTTTTCCTGCATCTGTTGAGACTATCATAAGATTTTATGTTTTACTCCATTAATACAATGTATCACATTTACTGATTTCTGTACTTTAGTAATTCTTACACCCTAGGGTTCAATCCTAATTGATCCTGGTGTATGATCATTTTAATATGTTATTGAATTAGTCTGCTAATAAATTTTGGAGAATTTTTGCATGCATATTTATCTGAGAAATTGACTTTTTTATAGTAGTGTTCTTAACACAGTAACCCTGGCTTCATGAAATTATATTGGAAGCTTCCCATCCTCTTAATTTTTTGAAAGATTTTAAGAAGAATTGATATTATTTCTTTTTTAACTGTTGGGTTGAATTCACCAGTGAAACTATTTATACCTGGGTTTGCATTGGCAAGTTTTTATTACCCTTACTTATGGATTTGTTCAGATTCCGCATTACTTCATGGTTAATTATTGGTAGTTTACGTATTTCTAGGATTTTTCCATTTTTGTAGGTTGTTTAATTTCTTGTCATATATAGTTATTCATAGAAGTGTCATGATCCTAATTCTATAGTATCACTTATAATTTCTCATTTATTTGAAATTTTACATATATTTTCTTGTCTTTTTTTCTAGGTTAATGTACTTTAAAGTTATTTTGGTATACCTTCTCAAGATCCAACTGTTTTGTTAAACTTTCCTGTTCTTTTCCTGTCCTGAATTTATGTCTGTTCTAATATTTATTGCCTTCCTTCTGCTAATTTTTAAAATCTTTTTTATTTGTTATATAAAGTATGTTTATTTAAATATTTTTCTTGATCTATGAAATTATTTCTGTTAAGTTCCTTGTTATACCTGCTTTTGCAACATCGTATGAGTTTTAGTATATTGTATTTCCATTTTCATTTGTCTCAAAATATGTTTATTCTATTTTGATTCCTTCTTTGGTCTATTTTATGTTCAGGAATATTGCATTTGGTTTTCATTGACTTTTGAATTTTCCAGTTTTCTTCCTGTTATTTACTGCAGTTTCATTCCAGTGTTTGAAAAAGATACTTGGTATTATTTTAGTCTTTTTATTTTGCTAAGAATTGTTTTGTAATTAATATATTGTTTATCCTAGAAGGTACTTAACCTATGATTTATTCTATGTGTGCTTGAGAAGATTTTGTACTATGTCTCTGCTTGATGTGATGTTCTATATATGTCTCATGTGCTTCCCAACAGGCAGTATCAAACAGCTATGCTGCTATGACCAGTATCCTTAACTTGGGAACATGGGATGCATATACAATACAATTTTTGTGCCTGGGCTTCTAATAGAAACAACTGTGTTAACTCTTTATTCGTTTAGCTTGATTGATTATTTCCTTTATGTGTGGTGTTTCATTGCTTTACTGCATTCCTGTTATTTTGGATTCCAGAAATTATTCTTTTTTTTTTTTTCATGTCCTGGTTTTATTTGTATTAATATGAACATACTTCAGAATTTTTCTGGGATACAGGCATTTATTTTGAATCAGCTTTCTACTTTTTGCTGTGACTTGTTAGGCTGCTCTGAAGCAAGGTTCAGTGTTGGTCTAGTTATTTTAAACTATTGATCCAAGCCCTTACTGCATATAAAACAATCTGAAATGAATTCTTCAGTTTTGTTGTTTGTAAAAACCAAGACACACAACCTGTATGGGCCTGGGAACTCATCCTCACATTAATTCAAGAAGGGGGATCTTCTCCTGAACCCCGCACATCTTTCAATGAAGCTTTCTTCCCTTCACTACTCTGCTTGACGACATCAGTCACTTTGCTCCATATCCCCTGATCAGGGAGTCACTGGAGTCCGTCTCCTATGTCCTTTTCGACAAGTGACCTTATTTTCCCTGAATTTATCCCATAGATTTCTATCACTTTGTGACATTTTTGTCTGTTTATCATTTCTTATTAGAACTCTTCATGGGTCAGCCATCAGACACTGTCCTAAGCATTAGATTAGAAGCTTAAATCATGTGTAATAGCAAGTTTCCTTTCTCATTCTGTGGCTTCCAATTTTCAAAGTTATTGCATTAGCCATTAATTGTGATGATTTTGAGACTTTCAGAAAGTTTCTCTTAATTTAGTTATTACAGTGAGAGTTGAACCCATTGATGCAGTTTTACTTCACATTTTTAACACATATTTTACATTGTACATATATATTTACATAGTGATTTAGCCACCAGTGAATCATAAGCCATTTTTGGGAGCTTATGCTTTCTTAAGTTTTACAAATCCCTACTCTAAATTTATCTCCTAAGAATCATACTCTTGTCAGTCTAATTAATCTCAATGGATTGGCAAAAATGCCTATGGAAAACAAAGCATGGACAACCTGCCCCTTTCCAGGAGGCTGCAATTACTTCCCCTGAGGATGGTCAGAGATACAAGTACAGCTGTGTAATTCAGAAAGCGTTCACCAAACACTTCAGACAGGCCTGAGACACATATATTCTTGTGGCTTAGAGCACAAACACACCTCCAAGAAAGAACTCTCTGTACAATGCTCACTGAATTGAACTGAAGAGTAATGAAATTGGGCATTTCATCAGTCTGTCTGCACAAGTGCTCATTGCAGGAAGAGAGAACTCACATCTCATTCTTCAGGGATATCTGTTTTTGCTCTTAATGCTTATTTCCTTATGGGATTGCAGTTTGATTGTTTTATCAGATTGAGGAAAACCAAATTGCCAATGTACAGTGATACCATTCAGTGTTATTAGCATTTTCATGTTTTCCTATAATAAAAGCCTTTCATTTTATCAATTTATTTCTACTTCCTAATTCTATAACCATTAGACATGTGATATGCATAGTTAAAGTCTATAAATCAAGTCATTTCAGGGTGTGTAGATCATATGAAGAGTTTTGTCCTCTCAAATTTCTGCTTGTAGGAACATCTTATCACTATATCCATAGACTACAAGTTGCAAGAGCATGTTAGTGAACATGGAGAACTTCACCTTCTTCAGGAAATTCCTCCTCATAGATGTCTCAAGCTCCTAGAAACTCCAAGTCTTGGAAGGTCTACTGTTTTTAACGATTTACCTGGGAGTCTCAGCTGGAAATTTTCTCACTTTTACCATCATTGTTATGGACACGCAACTTCACTCCCCAGTGTACTTCTTTATAGGCAATCTATCCCTCATAGATTTTGGTTACATCTCAGTTACTGTCCCCAGTTCTATTGTAAATTCTCTAAAAGGCAGTAAACTGATTTCTCTCACAGCTTGTGCTGCTCAGAACTTCCTATTTATTTTCTTTGGGTCCACAGAGATCTTCTTCCTTTTGGTCATGTCCTATGATCGCCATGTGGCCATTTGCCACCCTCCGCACTATGGGCTCACCATGACCCCACATCTGTGCACACAGGTGGCAGGTGTCTCATGGGCCAGTGGCCTGGTCTATTCTGCTGTCCAAATAGGGACCATGTTTATGCTTCCCTTCACAGAGTCCAATGTGATCCATCAATATATCTGTGATGTGTCTCAAATCATGCACTTATCATCTTCAGATATTCAATTTTCTGAGACTATGGCCCTTGCTGTGAGTGCTGTCATTTTTTTACTCTTCTCTGCCATTTTTCTCCCCTCATATGTTCACATTCTTTTAGCTGTGCTCCAGAGGAATTCTGTAGAAGCCCAGAACAAAGCCCAATTGACACGCTCCCCACATATAGCTACTTTTATTCTGTTTGTAATTTCTGGATTATTTGCTGTATAGGGTCCTGTCTCAAATGTGTCAACCATTCAAACCCAGCTCATGGCCATGTTGTACACCACGGAGCCCCCTTCACAAGTCCTATCATATTCAGCCTGAGAAACAGGGAGATTAAAAGTGCTTGGGGAACAGTGTTTAATAAATAGGTACAGGTCCCAGGAAGAGCTTTTCTTACTGGAAATTAATATTTCAATAATCAACTTGGGAAAATAATTATACCACACAAACTGTATTATGTTAAAGTATTATTCATTTATTTTTATTAAAAAATGGAGAATAACGTATACATAAATTACTAGTAATCATATGAACAAAAGTTTTACTTGAATAAAATGAATGATTATTTCTTACACCCACTCTTTTGAATGCAATTTATGTGGTATCTAGTGAACTGTTGTTTATATTCCCACTGTTTTGTAAGTCATAAAGGCCTGGAACAATATGAGTTACTCCCCCATTTATACATTGATTTGTTCACAAATATTTGATAAAAACTCAAGTCTAATTGTTAAAAGATGCCTTATTTTAAGTTTTTCCCAAGAATAATAATTTTTCACTTTGATCCTTTATGTCAGTATAGGATTTTTTGTATAAACACAGTCTATAATTTTATTAGAGAAGAGAGAAATATCTATCTAAACAAGTCTGTTCATGTGCGTAAACATAAAATAAAATCAATTTCAGAATTGCCATTCATCAGAGTGAATATCAAAGAGAAGGAAGATATTTGGTGCAAATGCTTCACAAGCAGATAATTACTTTATTGCAGCCATAAAAAATCAAAATGGACAATGCACACAAATAGTGTATGGAGAACACACAATGTTAGCATAAGAAACACAAACTTCTGATAATGTTCTAATGCTTAACATAAATAATATTTATAGGATGAAGAATGAGAGCCTGGCCGTAAGGGAGTTGAATGAAGTCACTTGATTCTGTACATTGAATGTGGATAACACATGATGGCCGGGATTTGGAGAATCCAAAGTCAGGACAGTAAAATGAGTGACAATTCATATCACAGAGAAAAGTACAGTGTGGAACATACATGAACAATCCTGATCAGATAGAAAATAGATTTTCCCCTCAACATCTTAGAAAGTCTTAAAAACTGTGGATGAATTTTACTTGTATAATGCTTATTTCAGTGTTGAGTTAAATATTTTTGTTCCAGGAGTAGAGGGGAATTTATAATTAGGAAAAAGGGTGTCTGCTATTTCCATGATGTTTTGATATGTAGATAACCACATGCTAATCTCAGAATTAAATCTTAAAATTAACAAATTTTTGTGGTCATTGTTACAGACCCTAATTGAGCAAAACCCACCAGCTGTTCTCTTTCAAATAAAATTACTGCTAGGTCTGAATTTATACTAATATGTCTATCCATGTATCTGTGTTTTGTTAATTCAAATAAAAGTTACTAAAAAGTGTCACTTTCTGTTTTGATTTGTTTAACCCCAATGGGTCACTGAAAGCTGCCTAAGTATATCTGTTTCTTCTGTTCTTATAGCATTACACCTCATAGCATGGGCCACACATTATTTATTCATGCCTTTATCCATAAGCACCTTAGCTATTCTAACTCCCATCTTACTGAAGAATTTTGTTTCTAAAAATATCTTTACCAAACATTGTTATATACACCCAATGGAATTTTATTCACCCATAAGAAGTAAACAAATCCTAACATTTGCAACAACATGGATGGAGCTGGAGGATATTATGCTCAGTGAAATAAGCCAGGCAGAGAAAGTAAATTACCAAAGGATTTCAGTCAATTGTGGAGTATAACAACAAAGCAAAACTGAAGGAACAAAACAGCAGCAGACTCATAGACTCCAAGAAAGGACTAGTGGTTAGCAAAGGGGAGAGAAGGGGGAAGTTGGGCAGAGAGGGAGGGAGAAGGGAATTGTGGGTTATTATGATTGGCACACATGGTGTGTTTGGGGTTCACAGGGAAGACAGTGTAACACAGAGAAGACAAGTAGTGACTCTGTGGCATCTTACTACACTGATGGACAGTGACTTCAATGGGGTATGGTGGGGGGCTTGATAATATGGGTGAATATAGTAACCACAATGTTTTTCATGTGAAACCTTCATAAGAGCATGTATCAGTGATACCTAAATAAAAATAAAAATATCTTCACCCGTTTATACTCCCCTCAGCATGACACTGTGAATTCTTTCTAAAGTGGAGTACAACAAAGCAAAACTGAAGTAACAGAACAGCAGCCGACTCACAGACTCCAAGAAAGACCTAGCAGTTACCAGAGGGGAGGGGGAAGTGAGACACAACTTTCCAATACTTGCCACTCTTGCAATTATAAAATTTCATCTCATTTTCATTTCAGATTGCTAGTGTATTAGAAGTCCTCATAACTTATAAGAATGTGGAAATTATCTTATGGGTATTTTAATGTACTTTTTTTTTGCCTATTTTTATTGTGTTTCTGGACATATCACTTTGATTTGAAAGTGTTATTATTGTATATTTAATATATCAATAGAAGGCAAGTTTTTCAATTGGAAAAAATCGATTTTCCTCTATTTATTTAAATTTTGACCCTATATCTCTCTTTGAAGAATTAAATTTTCTTTTAATATCACAATATACTTTACCTGCATCATTTCTGTTTCAGTAATATTTGTGGAGCTTATGCTGACCTAAGATTCCAAAGGAATCTCTATTTCTAGTATTTTTTTTATATCTTTTAAACTGTCTTTTAGTAGCATCTAATATGACTTGTAAATTATTTTTGGGTTTCTATAATATATGGTGACGAAGGTATACTATTAGTAAACTTTACCTAAAAATTTAAGAAGTAAAAATGTCAAAATCAATAATGCTTTAAATTTACCAATACAATTGTTACTATCAATGTTATTACTATTATACCTAGTCTGACATAGTCCAAATCAGAAGACAATTTGTGATTATAGCTCCACCTCATCTCAGAATGGCAGAAACTCTAGTTTTGCTTGTACTTTAAAAAGGTGATGTTTTTCTTCTGGCAGAATAATCCCAGAAATACTTGGAATTCTGACCTTACAATTATTATATTATTTAATCATGTGTTCAAATATATATTTAGTCATGGAAGTAATCCATGGAATTAATTGTAAAATTAGAGTATACAAGGCAAAACAGATCATGCTACCTATCAAAAAGTTGTTTCAAATCTCCTTGAAAATAATTTATATTCCATATCTATAGCTTAAGTTCCAGTTTTAAATGAACACTGGGCAGTTCCATTGAATAAGCTGGATTAATACAGTGCTCATAGAAAACACTCCTGGTTCCGGGAAAAATATATTTAATAAGAGACCTCACTAACCCTGAATATGTGCTGGTTACATCCCTGTCCATTCAGATTGGGAGAAATGAGCATATTTAGCTTCTTTAGGCTTTTCACTCTAAAATACCTCAATCTACTACCTCATCTGTAGGCCTATAAGGAATTTTGGCTTTAGAAATGAAAGGACACAGAAGGACCGAAATGATTAGTATGCTGGTTACTGCCTGAGACTCCTGAGGGTGTGAACCAAAGGACAATTGAAAACCTATTTTCCAATGGTGTACATTTGTTTCCCATAAGCCAATGTAATTTTATTTATATAGACTTATTATACTTTTAAGACCCTCCCTTACTGATGTATAATTCATATATCATTCATTAATATATAGTATATATTCCTGTTTTAATTCAGAGTTGTACAACCAACATCACAATCAATTCTGGAACATTTTCTAATCACAAAAAGAAACCCAACATGCTTTAGGAGTTACTCCCAATTTCCTCAAACTTCTTTTAATTCTAGGGAATCATTAATCTACTTTCAGACTCTATGGATTTGCCTATTTGTATCTAATATATAAATGAAATAGTACAATATGTGCTGTATAAATTGCCTTTTTAAACTGTGTGTAATGTTTTTCAGGTTTCATTCAAGTTATAGGATGTATCAATGAGTTACTTTTCCTTCTTGTCCAATAGTATTCTAGTACATGAAAATACTCTAATTTCTTATTAATTTATCAGTCAATGAACATTTTAGTTACTTCTACTTTTTTGGTCATTATGAATAATGTTATTTTAAACATTGACATACAAATTTCTTGCAGACAAATGTCTTCTTTTATCTATATACCTAGGAGTGGAAATACTATGTCATATGATAACTCTATATTTAATCATTTGGAAACTGCAAGCCTGTCTTTCAAAGTGGCAAAACCATTTCATATTCCCACCAACAAGATATGGTGCTCAAGTTTCTCTACATCCTTATTAACACCTGTTATGCCTATTTGCAGATGGCATGATTTTCTGTATAGAAAACCCTAAAGAGACTATACCAAAAAGCTGTCAGAGAAATTTGCATTCAGTAAAGTTACATGATATTAAATAAATGCACAGAAAAGTTACATTTCTATAACTTAAAACAAAGTATCTGAAAGAAATTTAAAAAGCAATCTCATTTACAATAGTATAGTATTGAAAAGCAATAAAATACTTAGGGATAGATTTAACCAAGGAGATGAAAGACCCTATACAATAGAAACTATAAGGCCTTGATCAAAGAGATTGAACAAAATAGTGTCTATCAATAGATGAATGGATAAAGAATATGTGGTACATATACACAATATTCAGTTATAAAAAGAAAAGAAATCCTCCCATTTACAACAACATGGATGGATCTAGAGGGTATTATGCTCAGTGAAATAAGCCAGGTGAAGAAAGACAAATACCATATGACTTCACTTACACATGGAATCTAAAAATGAAACAAAACAAAATGATCAAAACAGTAATTGACTTATATAAATGGAGGAAAGACTGGTTGTTACCATGGTGGAGGGCTTGGGGTGGGTGGGTGAAACAGGTGAAGGGGATAAAGAGGCACAGAATCACAATATAATATAAATTAGTCACAGGGATAAAAGTATAGGATAGGTAACATAGTCAGTGGTTCTATAACATCTTTCTATGTTGACAGACACTAACTACACCAGATGGGGTGAGGATTTAATAATATATATGACTGCTGAAACACTGTGTTGTATACCTGAAACCAATATAATGTTGTGTGTCAAATGAACTTCGATCAACACATAGCAAAAAGACACATGGTCCTCAGCATACATCACAGTTAGAATCATCTGTCATGTCCCCCATATTCTCTGGTAGACAAAAAAACATTCTGTTAGACCAGATGTTCAAAAGACTTAAAAATTACCTTCCAGGAACCAGATACAAATGGTTGAAACTTTCTTTAGACATGTGTATTCTTTTCTACGCAGTATAATACTAATCATTTCTAAAAAGACATTACTTTTCTTTCTTGTGAAGAGAACATTCCAGGTCCACTCTCCTAGCTACCCTCACACAGAGCATACTATTGTTAACTACAGTTTGAGTTAGGCTCGCACACAGTTTTAGTTAGGCTCATGGAGCTTGGTGGCAGCGCGGGGAGAGCACAAAGGTAGTGCCAGGCCTCCCAGGTGTTTGGACAGTGGTGTGTGTAATTAGCAGCCTGCCCCTCAGGTTGCAGCTGTGATGATGATGCCGGGGTTCTTGTTCGCAGAGTCCATGGATGAACTTTGCACTCAAGGTAGGAGAGCAAGTCAGAGGCTTTTATTTGGAGACAAAGTGAGAGGATAGAGCTCCTGGCTCATGCCAAGAGGGGAAAAGAGATCTCTGGGGTGGTGCATTGTTTAGGGGATTTATATGCAGTTGAGAGACAAAGGGCTAGGGATGCAGACCTGCTAAGTGGTCCCAAAATGTTTATATTTGAAGAGACATTTTTTTGTTAGTTTTACAGGTTATTTACAAGAAACGTACTGCTCTTATTTCCTCCCAGGATAGCAGCTTCCTAGTCTGGGGGCGTATCAATCAAGAGCGCCTGCTTTGCTTCCAAGGTGAGCTGACTTATTTTCTTCTGGTTAAAGAGTATGTTAACAAAGTTACTTTTTTAAATTGGGTTTTAAAGTGCAACCTTCAGAATGGAGTCCTTCCTGTTTTTACTAGGTGCTTGCTAAATCAACTGCCCAGGTTGCAAATTACTTGATTAGGGCTGGAGGAGGAAAAGCAGCACCTGGGTAAAGTCAAAATACAAGCTGGGCCCCCCAGCAGTCTACAGCAAATCCCGTGTCATCTTGCTTTGTTTTTTACCTGGAGGCCCTCACACCCCCCTCTGCTTCAGCCCATGGTCCCCGTCTCAGTGAAGGCTAAGAGAGGACAGCGGTCTTGTGTGGTTAGCAGCCTGCTCTGCAGTTGCTGCTGCTAAGCAAATGGGTGCCTTTCTAGGAAGGCTGAGCTCCAAGTGCACTGCGCCCTGGAGGCCGGAGCGAGTCACGACTCCAGTCACTGTCCGGCGGGACCCACCCCTAGCCCACTGGCTCCTAGAGCCACGCCTTCTGAGGTGGACCCGGCAGCAGCCACAGAATCCCAGATGTGCCCCCAAAAGCCGGAGCAAGGCCGGGGGCGGGCCAAGACTGCTTCCGGGGGCTCTGCGGAAATTCCGAAACCCGCCCCTCAGCGAAGCTCCGGGACAGGCACACAGGCCTCCTCCTGGAGGACTCCAGGTGGGTGTCAGCCTGGCACCCACGGTGACCTGTAGGCGGGAGCCAGCCGAGAACCGTCTCATCGGAGTCTTCTGGACAGAGACCCCTCCAAGGCTTCCAGGGCCGGGCTGCCCCTCCGGGGCAAATGAAACCCCGCCCACGGGCGAGTACACGCTTTTCCCGGAGGTCCCGGCGAGCTGCAGCTCCGCGGAGGGAGCGGGTTTGCATGATGCTCCCTGAAGAAGGGAAAAAGCTGCTCGTCTTTACAACAACCGCGATGGCGCCGCCCGGATAGAGCGTCAAGATGGCGGCCGCCTGCGAATAGCGTTAGGACGGCGCCCGCCCGTGTAGAGCGTCAAGACGGCGCCAGCCATCGTAAAGCGTCAAGATGGCGGCCGCTCGCGTATAGCGTCAAGACGGCGCCGGCCTGCGTAGAGCGTCAAGATGGCGGCCACCCGGGTGGAGAGTCAAGACGGCGACCGCCCCGGTAGAGAATCAAGACGGCGCCAGCCCGCGTAGAAGGTCAAGATGGTGCTCACCCGGGAAGAGAGGCTGTGGCCAGCCTGTGGCGCCGTGTGTGTCCTGGTTCGGGTGCCGGCCCCTCGGACTGAGCCCGGCGGGTGAGCCTCGTCCGCGGAGAGTCCCGGCGCTCCTGGATCGGCGGCCGTGTCGGGTAAGTCCCGCGCAGCCTTCCCAAGCTGTGAGCCTTCTCCTCGAGGGCTGGTTCCCAGGGCGCCATGTTTGGGACAGTGTGTCCTC
Organism: Manis pentadactyla; assembly: GCF_030020395.1. Classification (NCBI taxonomy): domain Eukaryota; kingdom Metazoa; phylum Chordata; class Mammalia; order Pholidota; family Manidae; genus Manis; species Manis pentadactyla. Next base: position 53,749,707 of record NC_080031.1, read on the forward strand.
AGCGGTGTTTTTCGCGGCAGCTCGCTTCCCAGCCCGCGTTTGGCTGCCTGGCCCTCGAAAGGCCAAAGCTCGGGGGACCAGGGTCGGTGAAAGGGAAGGCTGTTCTGTTCAGGAGGCTGCAGCCGGGAAGGCGGCGGCCTGGGCCCGGGGCTTCCCCCGCGGGCCCTTCAGCGCGACAGCCTTTCTGAGGGGCCGGGGGCGCCAGGGGGCTCTGCCCAGGATCCGCAGCCACTCAGGGGCCCGCGGGCCGAATTGCTGGCTTCAGGGTGACTGTGTGCTCACAGCTGGGTCCGGAATGGCGTGTCTTTGCCTGTTTGCATGGCGGCTCTGCGTGAAACTGCTGAAACTCAAGGTCTGGCTGGAGGGCCCCGTGGAGGGAGAGGTGTCACTCGGTAACTTGTTTCCAAGCGGAGTGAGTTGGGCTTTGTGAGAGCCTCTGGCAGTGGCAGGTCTTAAACTTAGCGGCGCTCTATGTGGGGTTTAAACCGTTCGTGTTCGGAGAGAAGCTCTTGACTGGGCTGCCCGCCCTGGGGTGGGTTCATGGCGAGACCATGTCCCAGCCTCTCCTGCCCGCTTCCACGCGGCGGTCTCTTACTAGCCCCATACTTAGGAGTGCTTTGTGTGCAAGTGTATTTCAGAAATTGTTGTTGCACCAGGAGCTGCATATTCTGTGTGTCTATGGGAAGAGGTGAGCGCGTATCTTGCTATGTCCCCAGAAACCCTATCATAAATGGGTGAATTATGTCAAAGGCTTTTTCTGCATCTGTTGAAATTATAATATGATTTTCATCCTTCATTTTATCAAGCCATCCCTGAATATCTCCCTTTATTAGGGTGCATGATCTTTTCAATGTTTGTTTAATTCATTTTGCTAATACTTTCTTGAGGATTTATTGCATCTGTGCTCATTAGGGTTATTAGCCTATGGTTGTCTTTTTCTGTGGTGTACTTGTCTGGTTTTGGTATGAGGGTGATGTTGATCTCATAAAATGAATTTGGAAGCATTCTCTCCTCTTACGTTTTTTGGAAGAATATGAGAGGGAAAGGTATTAACTCTTTCATTATTTGGTAGAATTTGCCCGCAAAGTCGTCGGCCTTTGATTTTGTTGGGAGTTTTCTGATTACTGATTCAGAATTTCCTTCTAGTAATTTTTCTATTTCTTCATGAATTCAGTCTGAGAAGATTGTATGTTACTAGGATTTTTCTATTTCTTCAAGGTTGTCCAATTTGTTGGCTATAATTGTTTGTGGCTGTTTCTCACAATCCTTTTGAGTTTCTGTGTGTAACAGTTATGATGTCTTCTCTTATTTTTTTGAGTCCTCTTTCTTTTCTCAGTGAGTCTACCTAAAGGCTTATCGGTTTTGTTTATTATCTTTTCAAAGAACCTGCTCTTAGTTTCAATGACCTTTTCTATTGCTTTTTTGCCTTTATTTCATTTATTTCTGCACTTCATTATTTCCTTCCTTCTACTGACTCTGGGCTTTGTTTTCCTTTTACTAGTTCCTTTAGGGTACAGGGTTAGATTGCTTATTGGAGGTCTTTCTTGTTTCTGTTTTTTTTTGAGGTATCTCTATAAACTTCCTTCTTAGAACTGATTTTCTGTATCCCAATCGTATTGAGTTTCTGTTTTTCATTAGTCTCCAGGTATTTTTTTAATTTTCTCTTTATTTGCTGAACCTTTCATTAGGCCCGTGTGGTTAGTCTCCACATGTTTGTGTTTTCTCTAGTTTTCTTCTATAACTGATTTCCAGTCTTATTCTGTTGTGGTTGGAAAAGATGATATGATTTCGGTCTTCTTAAATATTCTTAAATTTATGAAGACCTATTTTGTGGCCAAACATGTGGTCTATCATTAAGAAAGTTCCATGTGCATTTGAAAAGAATATGTGTTCTGCTGTTGGAAGGACTGCACTCTGTGTATCTGTTAAGTCCATCTGATTAATGTGTCATTTAAAGCCAATGTTTCCTTATTGATTTTCAATCTAGGTGATCTGTCCATTGACATGAGATATTAAAATCCCCTACTATTATTGTATTGCTGTCAGTTTCTCCCTATATGACTGTTAACTGTCACTTTATATATTTGGGTGCTCCTACATTAGGTGCATAAATATTTTTAAATGTTATACTTTCTTTTTGGATTGATTCCCTTATCATTATGTAATGCCCTTGTCTTTTTTACAGTCTTTGTTTAAAGTCTATTTTGTCTGATATAATTACTGCTACCCCATCTCCCTTTTCATTTCCATTTGCATGGAATAACTTTTTCCATAACTTCACTTTGAATTTCTGTGTATCTCTAGATATGAAGTGAATCTTTTATAGAGAGATGGATGTTGTTTTTATCCATTCAGCTATCCTATGTGTTTTGATTGGGGCATTTACGCTATTTACACTTACCGTAATCATTGATAGGTATGCACTTAACTGCGATTTTGTTAATTGTTTTCTGATTGGTTTGATAGTTCTTCTCTGTTCCTTTCTTCTCTTGCATAGGTATGCACTTAACTGCGATTTTGTTGATTGTTTTCTGATTGGTTTGATAGTTCTTCTCTGTTCCTTTCTTCTCTTGCGTTTTTGTGGTTTGGTGTTTTTCTTTAATGTTATGGCTGGATTCCTTTTGTGACTGGGCAGTGTGCATTGTGGATCTCCTGGGTTCTTGTCTTGAAGGAAAGAATTCAGTTTAGAGACCCAATAGACAGTTAAAGCTGCAGGGTGTTTTTATTTAGCGAAGCAAAAGACAGTACACTCCTGAGACAGAGAAGCAGGCTGACCCCAAGGGTGGGTAGCCACTCATTGGGCTTTTCATTGTGTCTTTTATGGGCTTTATTTGGCTTCCTTCCTCCCATTTTTTCATTCTCACACTGTCTTTCGGATGTCTTGTTTCCTCCTCTTCAGCCTCTTTGTACAAGTTTGTGTTTGTCATTTTTTCCCATGAACGTCCAAGAGAGATGCATGGTGGGGTCAAAACTTTAATGTAAATGATGCAATAATGATATGGTGGCTTCAGGGTCATTAACAACAAGGTCTTTCGTAAGTGCATATGCTTTAAAATCAGGAAGGTCCCAGTGACCGTATCTTCTCTTTATCAGTTTGTGCTGGACCACTGAACGGGTTGTTCTGAAGGAGACAGGGCGGTCTCTGACCAGAGACTGGGTGGGCGGCTGCCTTCCTCTCTCCTCTCCTGCTCCTGTCTCTCTAACTGCCTACTCTTAACATTGCCACTTTATTTTTTGTGTTATCTATTATGTGTTTTTGGTTTGTGGTTAGTATGAGATTCATATATGCCAAGCTGTGTGTGTGTGTGTGTGTGTGTCCTCTTCTCAAAGGAAAGAATTCCAGATACAGAGTTAAAGCCACAGGAGTTTTTAATCTAGCACATGTATGTAAGACACTCTATTTTCAGTTGCCTGAGAGAATCCCACCAGGCCCCAGCTCCTCCAGCAGACTATTTGAGGTTACCAAATGAATCCCCATCTCATACAGTCTGGACGTATTTCAAACTGCTGCTTTTGCACTGGTCCCAGGGTGAACGAGTTTATGTGTGAACCCTTGAAAATCAGAATCTCAATTTCCTATAGCCTTTTGAGTCTCCTTGGAATAAGTCCCATTGGTTTTCAAAGCAGATGTTTTGGGGGGTCATCTTTCTAGTACAGATCCCAAAGATTGGGTACCTGACGTGGGGCACATACCCCTTGCTCCATGGGGAGCTCCGCATGTGTGAGCTCCCTCCTCACTGTGGGTCACTGCCCTGGAAGGAGGGCTGTTGGCAAGACTGACTCTGCCTCTCCTTCCATCTCAGTGTGGCCCTTTCATCATCTGTTCAGAGGAGCTTACCAGTCTTCTTTTCTATTACCTCTCTAAGTTTATACTCCTCTCATTTATTCAGTTCCTGAACACTTCTTTTTAGTGTTCCTGGAATGGGCCAGCCATGCTCTTGAGAGACTTGGCTCCTCTTTCTCTTGGTACAATGTTTTCATCTCAGATGTCGGGATTCCAGACTGTCTAGGTTCCTTCAGGTCTTTTCCTGGAAAGTCACATTGAAACCTTCCCTGGCTACCCAATCTACAATTTCAGCCCACTTCCAAGATGTCATATCACCTCTTTTTTCTTCTTAGCTTCTAACACTCTTTACACTATTTCCTTTCTTTACCTTGATCATGTCTTTCCCCCAAAAAAGAAAATTTGTGTCTTTACTACTATATCTCTAGGACTTCATTGAATAGCGTTAAACAAATGAATAAAGGGATTATAGATTTTTTCAACTTTATTTTCCAGCTATTGTATTTAAATATAATTTTTTCCCATTAGATTTTGAACTTTTCAATAAGTTATTTTCCACAATCTGATGTTCTTATAGCCTTCTATACCACTTAATTTTACTGATGTGTTACTTTCCCTATTTTCTTGAAGCTAGTAAATCATTTAAGACTTTTCATCTGATCATTGCTTTGACCTAATCACCAACTTCATTTAATCTAGTCTTTATACTTTTTCAGAAAGATCCATGGAACATTAAAATAGCCCATTGGAATTTTGGGTATGGTTGTGCTTATGGATTTGCTGGTCTTCATTGTAGGTATTAGGTCTGGGCCTTTTTTTTATTGTCAAATAACAACTCTCAACGTCTTAAGGTTTTTCTTTGGAGCTGGTGAGATTCCCTGGAGAAGAATTATCCACTCTAGTACTTAAAAGGCGTAACTTTAGCTGCTGGTATTCTCAGGCCAAGTAGAAGGAAGGACATTGTATCTCACCGTTTAATAGGAAGAATTTCCTTTCATCTTTTTCAGTCTGGTTTCCACATCCTCACTGGTGTCCATGTATTTCCCAGTTCTGCATCTCTCTTGTTAAATCTCTCCAAGAGGAAAATTCTGATTTTCTTCTAAGGAGGGAGAAAATTGATTTTTTATCCTTAGGATAGGATAGAGGATCTGTAGCCCAGTTTCAGGGGGGCTGTTCCTCCAAAGTCCTTAATTTTTCTCTGATTCTTCAGTGTTTGCTCTCTATTTCTTCCCTGGCCAGTCTAGAGTTTGGTTAAGTCATCTAATACTAGTATATCCATCTTCCAAATTTTATATTTAATTTCTGTAATCACCTTTCCTATTCTTTGTCCTTTTTGGCTTATGCATTTTTGTTTCTTAAATCTCTTTACTGCAATTTCAGGAGGGAGCAGAGAAAAACATTTCAATTACTTCATTTAAAATAGTAAAATTATTTAAACAGTTCTGGTTTTGCATATGTCATGAACAATTTGTAGTATACTTTATACATAATAATTTCCAGTTAAATTCAGAGCAGTAGAATTTGGGCCATTCAGTTTCTTGTATTCCTTTATTTATAAGAAAGGAGAGTTAACACAATAGAGTAGAAAAACGAAAGCAGCGTGACTTAGGATATGTAAAGGCCAGGATCTGAGCTGTGAAGATGCCATTTACTCTGTCTCTAGGCAGTTCTTCACGGTTCTGGGTCTCCATGTCCTTCCTCCTGAACTGTTTTAGGTTTAGAGAAGTGGTTCCTAAGATCATTCTTAAATAGATATTTTATGTTTTATTAATATAAATAGGATTCCATTGGTTTGTGTATTTTAGCATAGATTCCATGGGATCACTCCCCAAATATGTAAGTTGATTATATTGTGCTACCACTTTATTGAGATTTCTGACTCTGTTTTTTTATTACACACCATTTGTCATGACAATTTGCCTCCCTACAGCAATACTGAAAGAATTTAATCAGACTCAGCTAAGTTTTGCTGTGCTCACAGGCCCTATTGAAGTTATTATTTGTCAGATAAATATGGAAATCATTAAAGCAAGATAATTATCTAGAGATCATTGATCCTACTTTCTCCTATCACAGATGAGGAAACTTAAGACTGTATAGTGATAAGGATTGCTCAAGATCAGTGAGATTTAATTCCATCTCAAGATTTAATTCCATCTACTGGCAAGACCATGAACTGAATTATTCCAAATCATGACCCGATCAGGATTCCGTCACTGTTGTAGTCACTTTATTTGTCATACTATGTTTTTGTTCCGTTTCATTGCACACAGTGATTTTAAATAGGTGTCACTGATGTCCACCTTTTAAATCGGTAAAGTAGCCTCATAGCTTATTAATTCTTGTAAACACTTTGTTTTTCCATTACTGAGTTCTAATTCAGTACGTTAGTCCTGAGCATCTCGTTATTTCACTCCCAAAATGTAGTAAAAGGGAGCTATCAAAAATGACAAATTGTCATCATCAGAAATTCCAGATGACGACAGATAGCTGAAGAAATGAGAATTCTTGTTGAAACATTAAATCCGTCCCCTTTAGATTTATCCAGTTAGTTCAGTTAAGAACTGCAATAAAGAAATAACATTTTAGCATTTTCATTCTCCAAATGTTATTAATTGCCAATTTGATGTAGTGTAAAATGATGTTTTTACTTTAAGACTTTGTTTTATTAAGAACAAAAGATGTCTTCTTCAGGAGTCAGTATTTTCAATAATATAACAGCTATAGTGGTCAGGGGTGGGGAGGGAGGTATTCAGTTTTATTTAAAATTAAATTTGTGATGTAATTTACCAGAGTGTAGCTCTTCTCTGTAGATAGTAATGCTCATCTGGGAGATTTCTTTCTTGCATGTTTTTAAGCAATTTGTGAATTCCATCAGGAATGGCACTAAAAATGTTAGATTAGGAATTAATATGCACCAGTAAACTTAGTTAATTCCATTAAATATCTGAGGTACCTAATTAGATTCTGCATGTTGGTTAAGAAGCCTACACAGTTAGAAAGCTTTTACATCAAAATTCTTAAATTCCTAAATATAAACTTCCATTATTGGCCACAGGAACAGTTCTGTTGATGTATTTTGCTCTTCAAAGTTGGAGGTGTAAAGGCGTCCCCCACCTGGCCTCACAGGGGGCAAGGGAATTTCTTTGCCTGTCGGGTCTGCCCCAGAGGCGTTGAGACCGCGCGCTCCGCTCCCTGCCCTCGGAGCAGCCCGGCCTTGGGGCGCTTACGCCGCCGCTGCGCAGGGGTCGTCCCGGCCGCAAGTGTGGTGCGTGGGCCCTGGCCGCCCCGCCGCGCGGCCTCCCGGGCGGAGGGCCGCGAGGTCCAGACAGGCAGAGGGCGGGGATGGCGGCCGAGGGCCCGGAGGCCGAGGAGGACAGGTCGGCGGGCCCCGCGGCTGTCGCTGGCGGAACCCGAGCGCGACCTCCGGGACCCGATAGCCCGCCGGCCTCGGCCAGGCGCTGGGAGGGGGAGCGCGGGCGTCCGCGGCGCCGCCTTCCGGGCCGGACCCCAGCGACAGCTGCCTCTGGCCCAGCGTCGGGGACCCCGGCCCTCGGCTCGAGCGGGGCAGCGCCCGCGCCGGAGGAGCCGAGCCGCCCGGCCGCCGTGAGCGCCCCGGCCGACAGACCCCGCCCCCCGGGGAGCGCTGGCTCCCTGCCGCGGCCTGTCCCATTCCAGCCTTGCTGCCCAGGCGCGCGGCCTCTGTGGCTCCCTTGCAGGGCTCCACTGTCAGGGCCCATTTTCAAGAAGCATCAGGGCAGCATCCGCTGTGGTTGTACGCTTTGTTTTTTTACTAAAAGTTTGGCTGACTTAATGTCTCGCTCCTCTAACCAAAGTTGTGGCCAGATGACAAATCTGTTTGAAAAACTCCGGTCCTTTCTCTCTAGGCAAGTGTTTGCCGCCAGGGAGTAACGCGCTCCACTCTGAGGGTCCCACAGGAGGTCCTGACACATATTTTAAGCCCTGAACCTGAGCTCAAGGGTTCCCCAAATTATCCCAACTGTCAGGCGACCGCTCTGAAGGGAACAGCAAAAATGTGTTTACGGAAACTATCAGCGTCACTTTCTGAGAACCCGCTGCTCTCCACAGGCGGGGCCCGGCCTGTGCTCCTTCTGGCCCGTAGCATCCTCACTGCCTTCCACCTGCATAGTCCCACTTCATTCGCCTTTTGAGTGCTGGTGCCCCAGTGCTGGGAACAGCAGTGACTGTTCACCTTTCAAAGCCTATCCTGTATAGACCGTATGTATGGGCTCTATAGGCACAGTTCTTTCTAGCCCTACTTTTTAAAATTCTAATATTGGTAAATCTAGGAATTGCATACCTGTAAGTTTAAAACTCCAGCATTGCAGAAGGGGGCGTGTCTTCCTCCCTGTGTTCCTGGCTTCTGGTCTTCCCCTTCACAGACAACCAAATTTCCAGGCTCTTGTATATCGTCCTGGTTACTGGCTGTGTGTGTGCAAGCACATGTGTATATACTCCACTTGGTTTACACAAGCTGTGGGAACACTGACTGAGCAAAAGCACGGAGATGACAAACATGGTGCACAGGGAACTTTAGATTTTAGATAGTGCTGTGCACAGGGAAAGAGAGAAAAGGATGACAAAGTCCAGAGCAGGGGACCTAGATTGGCCCTTGAGGTCCCGAGATCCAAACTTTCTTCATAGGAATTAGTGCAACGCAGTTGGGTCAATCAATTCCCACTCCCATCTCCACCCTCAGGCGCTTATTGTCAATATTGTACTGTATTTTGGCATGAAGCATTGCATTTGTGTTTTGTTTCTGTTTCTTTTCCATGGCATTTTCATTCATGTTTTGAGTTGGCTCTATGGCAGTTAAGTGACTTTTTCAGGAGTGACTCTTGTAATATTTTTTTTTAATGCACATTTGACAATTTCTGCCAGTTGCTTTTACACTTGAAAACAACTTGTCTGCAGATCATACTGCAGTATTGTACCTTCTTTTTCTCAACATCTGCAGATACTCTACTATTTCTCTACTATTTTCAAGCAATGTATGTTGCTTTATGGAAGAGTAAAGCCAGCTTGATGTTTAGCACTTGCCATGACTTGCTTTTCCTCTTAGGATACCTGAAGAATTTTGTTTGTTTTATCCTTTAAGGAAAAAAAATAACTGCAATTTAGGAATTCGTGGTTTCAGGTCTTCATTGCAAGTGGTGTTTTACTGTGGCATATCTTGCATAATTGTCTGGTTTATTGGCTGACCTTTTTATTGTTACGTTACATCATTTCACCTTTTTTTATCTGTCTTCTCATTGTGTATTTGTCCTTTCCTTTATAACTGCTCTCAAGTAGATATGTCAGTTTTTCAGTTGGAAGATTTATTCTGTTATTCTGTTTCTTTCTGGTCTTAAGTTGTTTATTCATCCTGTTTTGACCTTGTTTAGCTTTTTATTCCCCCCCCACCGCTTTCCATTTTTATTTCTTTGCTTTGGCTTGTCATCTTGTCTTGACGCCCTTGTACTGAAGCCAGTTGCCAGTTCTATGGCATGAAGAATGCTAATATACTTCTTTGTCTATTCCTTAGGTTACATTTTTCAAACAGCATTTTTTTTCTTTATTTCATTGAACTTTGTTTTCCTCAATATGTTTACCTAGTAGCTATGCTCTCTTCAATAGGAAAAACTATTGCTCTTGTTTAATTAGAGATTTCCATTCTCACCCAGCCTACTGTATTTTACTGCTGGTGAATTTACTCTGACACTCTGTGCTTGTCTTGGTGTGGGAGCTGAGAAAAAAATCTCTCTCCACTCACCCCCCTTGGAAAAGAAGTCAACTTCTTTCCCTGGAACCTGTGAATATGTTACTGCAAGTGTCAAAAGAGGCTTTTTAGGTGGGATTTATTTCAAGGTTTTGAAAAGGGCAGATTATCCTGGATTGCCTGTGTGGGGATGATGTAATCACAAGAGTCCCTAGGAGAGAGAGAGAGAGAGAGAGAGAGAGAGTGGCCATGTGACAGCGGAAGTGGATGTTGTAGTGATGTATTCTAAAGATGAAGGAAATGAAGGTGCGCCAGCAATGTAGGCAGCATCTAGAACCTGGAAAAGGGAACAGAGTCACCCCTACAGCCTCCAGGTGGGACCAGTTCTGCTAACATCTTGATTTTAGGCAGTAAGACCCATAATGGAGTTATGATCTCCAGAACTGCAAGATAAGAAATTTGTATTTTAAGCCCCTTACACAGTGGTAATCTGCTGTAACAGCAATAGGAAGCTCATACTATAAGGCTTGTTTAGAATAATTCTTTCTCTTAGTTCTAGACCTAATCTGAACCATTTTATTTTTGAGAAAGATTTTTTCTGTCTTTAGTTAATTATTGACTACTAACTTAAGAATACTCCTTAGTCACTAGCTTATGGTTATTTCATTGGTTTATATTTTCTTTTTGTTCCTGATCTCCAATTCCTTCTTGATGCCCTGCCCTATAGGCATATAGTATAATGGGCGTGGCTTTTATTATTGGAAATGTATTCTGTTGTATTTATCAACCATATGTTGCTCATCCGTTCTGAGTTAGAAACTAAAATGCCACTTCCCTTCCCTTATAAATAATGCTGTGAATATCACCCTTGTAAAGATCATGTTACAGAATGAGATTATATGCTCATAGGTTATATGTATATTTAATTTCATTAAATGTTGGCTAATTGTTCTCCAACACAGCTACATAGGTCGATACTTCATTTTATATCATGAAGGTTCCTATTTTAATCCATATCCTTACAATTATTTGTATAGGGTGGTCTAATTTTTACCAATTTGGTATGTGTAAAATAGTATGTAATTTTTGCTTTGGGTTTTTCCATTAGCTGACAAGGCTGAGACTGTCTTGGGAAATGTGCCTACCGTTTAGTGGCTGCAAGAGTCCGAGCCCATGTGCGTGGAACAGCATGAGGCAGGACCTGCTTGAGGTAAAGAAGGCTGAAGCTGGCTGGATCACTGCCTGGCTCTAGAGCAACTGCTTAGTTTGAAGGAAATACACATTGCCCCTCAGGGAGCAGACAGTCAGTGGGAAGTTGGAAGTAGAATGGAGCTAACTAGAGTTCAAGCCCTGTGCAGAGCCCATTGGTTTCCAGGAGACTGGGGCCTAGAACTGAAGCTGGAGAATGAAGCCGTCATGCTTGACAAGCACAGGATTCACGATGAGGGTCATGGGATGTAAAGCCAGGGGCTTCCTATTTCCCTGAAGGCTCTGGGGAAGTGATGGGGAAGAGAGTTTCAAAAGAGACAATGGGTTGTTGAAATACATGAGCCTGTTCCCTATAGTGGGGAAAATTCAATAAATGCTGGAGCTGTGTGGAATCACAAGGTGTTTGCAAACCCACTATACATATACACCTCACATACAACTTTTATGTGCACATATTATATGGCACTGCTAAGATATGACAGTTACCATGTTATATGGGGCAGGAATGTTCTAAGCCTGGTTCAGGTAATGCCTTATTCTCACCCTTGGGGAAATTTAGCAATGTGGTTACCCTAGATACATAAAGTAATGATCTTTTGTTTAATCCACATCATTGGTTCCCAAGTTTTGATATGAAGTGTAAGAAAAAAATTCAAGTTGATAAGAGTTTGTGTTGGATAAAAGAGCCCCCCCACCCCCGCCTTTCAGTGGTTTGCTCTGATGCTCGTGTCAGAATGCTCTGGATCCCTGTCTCACATCATAATGGCCCTCCTGGTGTACTTAAGCACCGGCCAGTCCAGTGAGTGACTGAGTGCGGAGAGAGCCTCTCTAGTTGCTTGTTCTTGGATAGTGAGTGCTGAGAGCCTTTCCAGTTGCTTGTTGTTGGATATACTTGAACCTCTGGCAGCAGAGTTCCAGGGAGGAAGGCACACTTCTCCAGGATGTCAGGAGGTGTGTCTGTGATATTCTCTGAGCACTGGGGATCTGAAAACTCTTCTAAAGAGAAAGAGCAAGGATTTCTACTTATGCGCGAGAAAGAGCAGGAAGGCTGGAGGGAGGAGAAGTGTGGATGCGCTGGTCTTTCTAAGGAAATAGATAATCTGAGGGTCAAGAGCAGGTTCCTGTGACTAGGTCCTTGTCTCTGTGGCGTAGGACCTGTGTTCCCTACATCGTGCCGCTCTGGGTTACTGTATCACAGATGTAGTGATTGATTACTATAACTTTTCTTATATAATGTATTTCCCTTTATTTTTTTTTTTAAAAAACTGAGGGCATTTGTTAAGTGGATATTGTAATACATTTTCCAATAATACTTTTTCCAGTTTATGAAGAATGTGTGGCTCATAGAGGTAAGTAATTAGGAAAAAGTTTGAGAACCTAAAATTGGAGGTGTGGGGATGAGAGTGTGAAGTCAGGTAGAAAATGACTTGATTTCTTAGATTGTCTCCAACATGAAGACCTTTCTTTCATTGTCTCAGAGCATAGAGATGTAAATGTTAGGCTCCTTTATGAAATGTAAGGAAAAGACCAGCAGGACACACACACGCACTTGCAAACATATGTACATACAATACCATTTAACCACAATGGTTGAATTAAGAAAGTTCGGTTCTTTCTAGAAAAAATCGGAAACTGAAATAGTTGTGACTGTGAGGTTTAAAAAGTAAACAGGTCCTATGAGGAAGAGCCAGTGCTCAGCAGCAGGAGGGGACAGACCAGGACCAGGACCCAGGGTCCCAGTGGGGGCTCATGAAGGGAACGTGACATTTGGGTTTCAGCACAGCCCAGTGGGGCCTTAGGAGGAGGCTTGGGAAGTGAGTCTGTCTGCAATTCAGCTTCAATACAAATAGTGCGTGTTCAGAGATGTATTTTGTGTAAACTATAAAGCATGTAAAACACATTCACACCAATTCGCACATACACACATATATAGCGTAAGTAAGCCAAGGGGAAGACAGTAATTTCTAATGTAATGCCTTTCTTAATATGTACCAGTTCCGAAAGCAACGGAAGCTGCTGCTGTTGCTTCAGAGTGCGTCTCCTGTGTTCCTTGTGAGAAGAAGCCTGCTGGTGCTGGTAAGAAGGGACTATTGAGTGGGATACAAAGGACAGTGGGGATCTAGGCAGAGCCCAGAGATGAGCTGAGTGATTCTGCTCATCAGTCAGCACAAGGCTGCACAGTACAGAAAGAAACTCAAAGTGCGTCTCCATCTTCGTTAATATAATCCCCAGCAGAAGTAGTAAATTCCAAGGGAAAATACTTAGAAGGATTGGAGCGAGCCCAAGGAGACAAGGGGAGAGCAGTGAGGTATTTGAGGAAATGGTGGAAGAGGGCCTAAGGGGATGAGGTGTATCAGAGAAACATGGAAGAACATGTCGGTATGAACTGGGCAAGGACAGGTTATATTACCAAGAAGGTGTGACAGCACTAATAGCCTAAAGCAGGCACTACGTCGTAGGATCCTCAGGTCCTGACCTGAGTATAGACACACCTGGTCCAAGACCCCAGCACAGAGGTACCTTCTCATAGTTGATGTTCTCAAGTTCAACCCTATACAGACCCATCAGCATGCCCTGTCTTAATCATTCACTTCCTTGTCATCTTTCACATGCATCTAAGTTCTCTAATCTGTTTTTGTCCCAACCAAAGAGTGATAATTCCTCTGATTACCAAAGTGCTTCATTAGTTGTCCCTATGTTTTAATGTTATGTAAATAGGAGTGCACAACACATGCTTTACGTCTACTTCTTTTCACTCTCTGTACCTGTGTTTGTAATCATCATCCGTGTTATATGTGACTGTAGTTAATTCATTCTTGGCATATAGATAGTGTCTGTATTGATTATACTTTTATGAGCATTTGGGTTACATTTCAGTCTAGGGTTACTCTAAAAGAAGATATTCTGAAAATTCTATTACATGTTTTTGCTATATGGACATATGTCTGTTTGGTGAACACCTCCGTGTTAAAGTGCTAGGCTTTAGTGTCCGTATTCTATCTCAACTCTTTAGACCTCAATCTTTCAAGATTTTACTTTTGTAATGCAATCACATGTTGCTCTACATTTATTCTTGCATGCTCTTTCCTGCACCCTCATTTACTTTGGAATCAAATAGTTCTGTATTCTGAAAACTCATATATTCTTTCTCTTACAGCCATTGATTTTCATATCCTTCTGTTCTTTCACTGTTTGTTACTTTAGATTTCACAGATACATTAATTCCACTAGTCTCAAAGAGAATACTCCCAATAATTCTGTTGCACATCTAAGCCACCTAACAACATGTGAAACACGCACACACAAATCCATAATCGTAGGACACGCAGTCTGCACACATAGATAAGTGCTGACCTAAAACACAGACAAAAAGCACACATACCATTCTCACGCACACAAGACTCACTCAATATTCAACTGTGCAAACACCAGATAAGTCACACATTAAACCCTAACCTAGTTTAAACCATCAGGTTAAGAATTTATGCACACAACGCACATGACATTCATCAGACCATTCTGCCACAATGTGCGCACGATGCACACACCTGATACATTCATCGGAGGTGAAGGTCATTTTAATTCACTGAGGAAAAGTGAGCTTGGTCAGCAGAACAAAGACAGTGACTAATAATATAAAATAAATTCTGCATAGATAAAAATTCACCAATTGTTTCATGTGAGGTTGTAAATCTAGGAGGGGGAGTGCAAAGGGCACACCCACACACAAAAAAATGGTAGAGGAAAGCAACTGGTACAAAAAGTCTTCAGCAAGGTGAGTGAGTGTGAGGAGCCTGGACTACAGGGTCCAGAGAGTAACCCGGAAAGCTGTAATAGGCCCATTATCTGTCCAAGCCAAAGGTAAATGTTTAGGGCTATATCAGTATTTCCATGAGGGAGGGAAAGTGGGGATAGTGCATTAGGAGGAAGAGTAGGAGGGAACAGAATGGAACCAGCTGCTCTGTTACTTCGCTCCATTTTCCAGGAGTCTCAAAGCTCCAGGCATCGGGTGCACCACCTTGGTATTTGGAAGATGAAACTGTGGGTCCTGAAGGAAATAATGGACCCTGTGGATCCGAATACTACACGTCTGGCTCCTCTCTTGACTCAGCCTCTTGTACTGGTGAGTAAAAGGGAAGAGCTGCTAAAGTCTAGTCCGATCAGACCTTAGAAATCTGTGTCAGTGTCTCTGCTCAGCCAGAGAGAAAGGTATACTTTGGGCCCAGTCGCAATCTCCTCCTCTGCAACTTGGGAGCCTAGGGCTCTGTTTCCATGTCATCAAAAGGAATTCATTTCAAATACCTCCTTAATTTAATCACATTTGCAGAGTCCCAATGGCTTCATAAGGTTAACATTCATAGGTTCTGGGGAATTGAATATGGGCGGGGGACCTTATTCAGACTGTGACAATGAAAACATAATCTGTTTAACTCAATGACATATGTAGTCGGGTAAACCTAAGGAAAAAAAACTTGGAAAAGCAAAAAAATACAAGAGTGGGTATATTCCTTTACATTTTGTTCAATTTAACAGAGATCTTCAGGAAACAAAAGCATATTGGAGAGCCTGGTAATCTTCCCCAGAAGGAATTAGAAAATACCTCTACCTCAGATTACCCCTCCTCTCTCTCTGACTACGAGAATAGCGGTAAGTAAAGGTGTTTAACCTGGAGGCGGGAAAGGGACGTGTGAGAATGGCCCAGAGATCAGCCTGAGATTCCCTGGTCGATGAGATAGAAGCTGATACAAACCCCTGTCCAGACATGAGAGAACACAGAAAGATGACAACGTTTCTTTCTGCTCTCGGTGAGAGTCAATGCAGGTACATAAGGCACAAGCTTGAGATTCAAGGGAAATCTCAACAAGGACAAGTGCCCAAAAGTGCAAGGGTATCAGACAGGGCCGTGTTGGAAAAGGTGGTAAAGCTGACAGAGTGACAGAGAAATAGGTGTACTAACTCAGGCTGAACCTGAGCAGATGTGCTCCACTGGTCACAGTGTCACAAATCTCTCACAGAGAGCTGGAGGGAGCCAGGAAAGTCCAGAATGAAACACGCACGCAGGAACCCATAGTTTGCTCCTGTCTTACAGAGGAGAGCAAAGCTCCTTCATGTGCGTCCTCTCGTGCATGAAGAGTGGCTGCAGATTTGAAAGTGGCCCCTCAGTTCTTGCCTCCACTCACCTCCTGTCATGATCCTTCATCACACCCAGAGCTGCTCACACTCACACGCACTAACTGGGCCATCTCATCTCTAGACTCACAACCTAAACTTGTTGAAGAAACATGACAGGCACATACACATCAAACTATACTTGCCAAACTTGGTACGCACACAAGCTCTCAAAAAACAACACACACTAAGTTTTCCCTTCCCCACACCAATGTAACCCACCAGACACTCTCTAACCACCTAAAGGAGAAAGTGGATATATTTTGAGAAGTAAACATTGGGTTGGAGGCGTAACTGAAGTTTTTAAACAGGGGGAGGGGCTAAATGTGTTTTGTTATTTTTCCAGGAATAATGATTTACCTACTTAATTATTTAAGTTTGTGAATTTAAAGGCATAATCTTTTTACTGGAAATGTAGAGGAAAGCTTCGTGTTGCTGATGAGGATGATAAGGAAGCTCACAAAGGTTGGACAGGATGAGTAGCTGAGCTGCTCAGCCCTATCCCTACGTTCCCTTCAAAAAGATGAAAGGGCTTCAGGGTGGAGGAAGTAAGACTTGAGGCCTCTGTGGAGGGACAAATTGGGGGTGTGCTTTCAAGGATAGGACAGTTCCCCATGTGCACACTGTGACAGCTGTGAGTGAGGCAGTGGGCTGTGCTGATAACAGTGTGGGAATTCAGTTACCACCTCTTCCCTAAAATCAGCACAAACTCTCTCTCACACACACACATTCCTCCATACCAGGTACAGCTGCATTATTCCTTTTCACTTTCTCATATGCACATGTCTTCATTCCAGATGCGTCTTTCCCATTCTCTGCAAGTGTTACACATATACACACTTGCGCCTTTCCTCCTCACACAATCATTCTCAGACTGCTGTCTACAGACTAACCCATAATAATGTACACCCTTTAATACAGTTAGCTTGTTTTAGCTCCCTCAGAGCCAGCGTACGCGCTCAAAAACTCCTAATGCCCTGATGGGAATGCACTTTCATGTGCAGTCTTTCTTTTCCATGTACCACCTCACCCATAAAAGCTTCAGCTCAAAGCCTTCAGCCCCTCCGGGAGCTGCGCTTCTGGGGAGCCCAGGCACAGTTCCTCCAACACACTCCGTCTTAACTGTTTCACAATAAGAACGTGTACCACCCCTGTTCATGTGTATTGTCTCACACACACACATGTACACTGTCATTCACCACCCCCTTACCTGTGTGAGAAACACTCACCAGCTATGTCCCAGAACATACATAGATCTTCACACCCTCATTCCCACAGAATCACACCACAAACATACCTCAGGTGAAATATGCCACACATGGCATTCTTTGACTTCACATACATGTGTACCTGGGGGACTTGTGCGCACATAGAAATATTCTCATGACCATCGCAACTCCTACAGACTACACACTTATTCTCATTTTCTTGTTTGAAACTTCTTTTCCCAGAAATCACCGAGTTACCTGAAGATGTTCCTCGTGTTGGGGCCCTTGAGATGACTCCGCCCCAGGTCTGGGAGGAGCGGGAAGCTTCCTCCTCCTCTCCCTCCTCCTCCTCTCCCTCCTCCTCCTCCTCTCCCTCTTCTTCCTCTCCCTCCTCCTCCTCCTCCTCTACCTCCTCTCCAGTCCCTGTGAGTCAGCAGGGTGAGTTTTCTCTGTTCCCACAACACATGGACACAGCACCCATCAGGGAAATTTATTACAGGCGTGTCTTTCTGAAAAGAGATGTGACTGTCTGGTGGGGTGGGGTGGAAGTGTTGGAGCCCGCGTCCAAAAAGACCAAACTGGTGCAGTGTGTTTTTTCTCAAGCGGCCCAAAAAACATCTGGGGCCTTTTTAACACCAAAAAGCCAGAATGCTTTTCTGAGAAGACCCTCTTATGTGTCTCCACCGAAACACCTCACTGACATGGAGTGCAGCTCAGATAACAACGCCCTGCACTGGGAGGAGCCGGCTGGCAGTGCAGGGGAGCCTCCAGGCCAGAAGGAGGGCTCCAGGGCCAGGACACCCCAGGGGCTGGGGACCCTGGACAGTGGCTTCAGGTGCCTGGGCTGCTACCAGGTTTTCCACAGCTTGGAGGTCCTGCAGGCGCACGTGGAGAATGCAGCCCGTGAGCGCTTCAGCTGCCACGTTTTCAACCGTGCCTTTGCTCAGATGATCAGCAAGTACAAGAAGAGAGCCCGAGAGCTGGGAGGAGAAAATCAGGATGAGAACGTATCCCTGCCAGACCAAAAACGTTCTCGCAGTAAGACATCCTCCTGCAAGTAAACAGACCCCAGAAGAGTGAAAGTGAAGCAGGCCAGCCTCTACTGAGCCACCACTACTGGCCCTTTCAGCTCCTCTTTTTTGAAGGACTTGGCTGTTTTAGCTGTTACTTTAATTGATTAAGCATGCTCACTAACCCTTCAATAAATCATTTTGCCTCAATTAGCCAGTCTTTTACTGTTGTTTGTAATCTAATGTATCTTCACGGATGCAAATTAGCTTTAACATGATAATTTCTTTTTAATCATTGAAATGGTGTAGGGTAGAAAGGAGTAGCACACTATAGTCCTCTGAGTTTGTACTGAAACAATTAGGGGTATATACTTACACTTGGTATGTATACTATGTTCTTGATTAGTTAGGAAGCTGTTTTGAAAAGGTTTACATATGTATACAAAATAACTGGAGTTCAATAGAGTAGACCTGGGCTTAAATTCTTTACCAACTCTTAGTTTTGCACAATTTTAGGTCAGTGCTCTCATCTTCACAGAGGAGAGAATGTTACCTTAAATAATGGGAATTGTGAAGGTAATAGACACCGGTAAAAGCACCTAATATGGTGTCTGGCATAAATGGAGGCTGAAAATAATTTCTTATTCCTTTTTGAGATTTGTTTTCTTTACCTCTGAGAATCAGCAGTTTGATTAAGATGTGTCTGCATGGGGTCTTTAATTTTTTTAGTTTATATTAAGATTTGCTGAACTTAAAAAAAACCCTTTTAAATGTTGACATAAACTCACAAGAAGTTGCAGAAACCCCATGAGGCAGCTCCCCCAACGTGATCACAGCGCAGTATCCGAACAAGGAAGTTGTTTGGAACAACACCATAGGCCAGACTACAGACCTTCCTCAGATTTCACTACTATGGCAGGTGTCATTCTGCTTATGTTTTCATGTATATTTCTATGACATTTTACCATGTATAGATTTATATGCCCATCATTGCAATCAAGATAAAGAGATGTTGTCCTCAAAGCAAATCCCTCATGTGGCTCTTGTTACATCTGTCCTTCCTTTCCCTAACTCGGTGACCACTTACCTACTCCCCATCTCTATTTTTCTTCTCACGTCAAGAATTTTATATAAATGGAGTCATTTAGTATATAAACTTGTGAGATTTTTTTGTTTTTTTATTTCAAACATAACCCTTAAGACCCAGCCAGGTTGTTGCATATATTGATAGTCTGTTACTTTTATTGCTGAGTATTCCATTTCATGATGTAGAACAGTTCAGTGTATCATATATTCAAGGGCATTATGCTGTTTCACATGATTTTTGATTATAGGTTAAGCTGTGACCTTAATGTCGAGATTTTTGGGATAAATTGTTTTCATCTTTTTCATACAAATGCCTAAGAATGTTAGTGTTTGGTCATATGGTAAGAATGTATCTTCTTTAAAAACTCAGTTTCCATAATGACCTTACCATTTTTGTATTCCCACTGATGTATGAATAATTCTGTTTGCCTGCATCCTCACCAGTATGTGATAGTGTGAGTGTTCTTAAGCCATTTTAACAGAACACAGTGGTGTGTGGCTTGTGTGGTTTTTAACATGCGTTTCCCTAATGGCTAGTGTTGCTAAGCATCTTTTTCTGTACTTGTCATTTGCATATTTCCTTTGTGAGTTGTCTGTGTAAGCTTTTGGCCCGTCTATTAGTTGGGTTGCTTATTATTGATAGAGCTTTTAATATGTTCTGGATATTAATTATTTGTTGTATATGTAATTTGAAGATATTTTGTCCCAGTTGGTGGCTTGTTGTTCTCATTCTCTTGACATGGTCATACACAGAACAAACATTTTCAATTCTTATGAACCAGCCATACCAGCTGTTTTCCTTTATGGAGACAGCCTTTGGTGTCATGTCTAAGAACATGTCACCTAACTCTTAAGTCCCAAAGATTTTCTCCTCGCTTTTCAAATTTATACTTTTAGATTTTATACGTAGTTCAATATCTGATCCACTTCAGTTCCTTTTTGTATGAGGTGTGAGGTTTAGATGGATAATTCTTAGTTATTCATGTCTACTTGTCCCAGCACCATTTTATAAAAAAAGGCTCTTCCTCCTCCACTGAATCACTTTTGTAACCTTGGTCAAAAAATCCTCTTGTCACGTTTGTGTGGGTCTGTTTCTGGTGCTGCCAGTCTGTCTCTGATCTTGTGTCTATCCCATACTGTACTGTTTGCTGTAGATACTCGTGATTACATCTTAAAAAGCGGGTCCTGTGGTGCTTATAACTTCCTGCTGCTTTTCCAGTAGTGTTTTAGCCATTCAAATTCCTTTGTGTTTCCACATAAGGTTTAAGGGAAACTTGTTAATTTATGTGGGAAAAAATCTTGTTGGGCTTTTAAAAGGGTTCACATAGAACACACAAATCATTTTGTCAAGAACTGACATCCTCAGTCTGTTGGGCAGTCCAAGCCGTGAAAATAACTTCTCTCCATTTATTTGGGTCTTGTTCTTTAATCAGTACTTGCATTTCTGCATTTCTCATTATACAGATCCTGTTCATGTGTTACAAAACTCACTCACTGAGCTTCATGAATCTATACATACATCTGTCCCCAAATTTGGAAAACTTTGGCCATTATTTCTTCAGATATTTTCTGCATGAATTTTAGAACTTTTGGTGCCCCACAAGCCTTGGAGATTCTATTTATTCCTTTTTACAATTTTGTTCTCCAGATTGAATTTCTACTTCCTTGCCTTCAGATTCAGTGTATCTATCTTTCCTTTGCAGTGACAGTACTCCTGTTTGGCCCAATGTGTGATTTTTAAAAGTCTAATTATTTTAAATTCAAGTCTAAATTTTTCATTTTGGTTCTTCTTACGGTTTGTACATCTGTCTGTGCTCCCGTTTTCCCACTCATTTCAAAAGTGTGTTCCCTCATAGACTAACTACAGTTGGTAATAGCTGTATTAAAGTCATTTTCTGAAAATTCCAATATCTACATCATCATGAACATCTGTTGGTTATCTCTTCCCTTTAAAATTGATCACATTTTCTGATTCTTTGATTATTGGATAATTTATAATTGTTTCTGATTCATTTTCAATATTATAAGATTATGAGTACTTAGGCTGAGAGTGCAAATTCTGTATCATTTTATGTGGGTGACGGTTCCAATGTCAGTTAAGTTTTCAAAGCCTTGGTTACCCTTCTTTAGAGCTATCCTGTGCATTTGCTATGCAGGGGTTAGGGACTTGGCCCAAAATGAATACTCAAATGTTTTTTCATTCATTTTCAGTTTTTTGTACAGCTTGTTTGAAGCTGAATTGGAAATAATGGGTCTTGCAGGTCTCTTAGTCATTTAGAAAATGCCCTTTATATTAATCTTATCTCTGCACTAATTGGTGCAGAGATAAGATTAATTCTGCAAAGTGATACGTATGAAAGAGTTTCCCAGCAAATTTTATTAAATGGGCAAAGAACATCATTTCTTACATGCTTACCAATTCCATTTTTGACATTTACCATTCTTATTTTCTATATGATCATCTGTTTATTGGTTACATTAATTTGATCTTTTCCATTTGCCTATAAAAGTCCATGTCTGTATCCTTTTGAGATTCAGAATCCTCCCCATGCTTGGCTTCATTTTCTTCCTCAGTTCCAGCATATCAGTATTCAGTATGGTGTAAAGTAAGATTTTAAGAAACTAATCTTCTCTGTAGAGGCTACCACAGAGTGATTTAAGTAAGGAAAATTATCTGTTTAATGCAGTAAGTAGAGTTCTCTAGTTTTCGACATGTTGACAATTAAGTCCCATTTTAAAACATTTCTATATTACAGTGTTGTACCTTCTGAAATTTAGTTTTTTTTAATTTTGTGTAACTTTTCCTAATTTGTGGAATAAAATTTTAATAACACTTTTGCCATCACAGATAGAATAGCTTAGAATAGTTTGTAGCTTTTGTTTAATTTTTAGAACTCAACACTGTGAAGAAATGAGTTTTCAAACCATGAAAAGACATGGAGAAACCTTAAATGCATATTACTAAGTGAAAGTAGCCAATCTGAAAAGGCTACATACTGTATGATTCCGACTATCTGACATTTCTGGAAAGGGAAAACTAGAGAGACAATAGAATAGTGGTTTCCCACAGGAAGGGAGAGGAAAAAGATGAATAGCCAGAGCACACAGGATTTTTAGGGCAGTGGAAATACTCTTGTGTGGTATTCTAATGTCAGATATATAATAACCATAGAATATTTGGGTTCATACAACAGCAAGAGGTAAGGTAAATTATGTGTTAATGTAGGTTCATCAGTTGTAGCAAATGTAGTACAGGATGATAATGGGGAGACTGCATGTATGGGAGTAGAGGAGATTTGGGGTATCTAACTTCCTCTCAGTTCTTTTGTAACCTTAAACTTCTTTAAAAAACTAAAGTCTTTATTAAAACACTCATCAATATCACATGTGATAACAATAAAGGAAATGAAATATATCCTAAGTAATATATTTTGCACAATTAAAAGCTTTTGATTTTGTGACAATAAGGAATTAAAAATACTAGTGTTCTTGTTTCTAAAAACATTCATGTAAATACTGTCATATTACTACTGAGAGGTGGACTTGAGAGTATAAGGTACATAAAAGTAATGCCACAATGACACCATGTTCACTTGTGGTTTTTTTTTGTGTTTCAGAGCAGACAAAAGTAACACATGAAGTTGTTGCTTTTATTCAAAGTACAGGTAAGGTAGGTAGGTCAGTACATAGATGATTAGATAGATAATGCCAATAGCTCTAAATTCTTTAAGAGCTTCCTGCAGTTACTCTAAGAGGTCGGTGTTGACATTTGTAAATTAATAATCTCAGCATTTAGAAGGCGGGTTTTCATGTATGAGTTATGTACAGGAAGTCCAAAAAATTGGAAACCATAGGACAAGCTGCTTTAAAATCCCATTTTCCTTATGTTTCTACATTCCTGTGTACTCTTATGTTTTAAGTAGTTTTGCAAACGCTTTTCTGAGCATAAAATGAAAACCATTGTACAAAACCAGAAAACAAAATTCCCTTTCAACCATAGAGTGGTCCCATACTTAATCTGAAAAATAAATACGTTAAAACATCCAGGAAGACTAGAAACATAGTGATGATAATGTGTGTACTTTACTTTTCTCAGATTAAAACTAAAACATGATACTTCATGTGAATCTGTGTCTACATTGTTGCCTACGAGAAAAGTGCCGTCTCGTTCCTCTGTCAGTTTTATCCTCCTTGATTTTACTATTTGTCATTGTCATTAATTCAGTTAGGCGGTGGCTGGATGGAGCTGCCTATATATTTCTTCTAATTGGGGTCCATTTCTTATGTTTGCTCATTTATAGGCTATGAAACCTAGGAAAATTTCAACCATGATTGCTCGTCCCTGGCACCGCGCCTGCATACCCTGGCGGCCCCTAACCCCGCGCAGGTCCGTGGCACTGGGTAGGCGGCGGCCCCAGTCCCCCCGCGGGCCCGCTGCACTGTGGGTTGGCGGCGGCCCCGCTTCCCCACTGCGCTGTAGGTAGGCGGCGGCCACGGTCCCCCTGCTGGCCCGCTGCACTGTGGGTAGGCGGCGGCCCTGGTTCCCCCGCGGGCGCGCTGCACTATGGGTAGGCGGCGGCCCCTGCCCCTTTGCTGGCCCGCTGCATTGTGGGTAGGCGGCAGCCCCAGTTCCGTGCGGGGTCGCTGCACTGTGGGTTGGCGGCGGCCCCGCTTCCCCACTGCTCTGTAGGTAGGCGGCGGCCCTGGTTCCCCCGCGGGCGCGCTACAGTGTGGGTAGGCGGCGGCCCCTGCCCCCTTGCTGGCCCGCTACACTGTGGGTAGGCGGCGACCCCGCCCCCCCCGCTGTTCGGCTGCACTGCGGGTAGGTGGCTGCCCCAATTCCCCAGCGGGCCCGCTGCACTGTGGGTAGGCGGCGGCCGGGGGCGCTAAGGAGTCCGCGGCAGGGGTAGGGCGAGGGCGAGGCTGCGCGCGCAATGGCTGAGAAGCAGCAGCACCAATATCTGCAATACTTGAATTCCTTGCAAATTGTATAAGTGTCAAAGGAAGGATACCATCTAGGTTACTATAGGGAAGGTACTTTTATACTTTAATAAAATAGATGATTGTTTAAACAAGTAATGGCTACTTTAAAGTTTTAAAGAAGATTTAAAAGGGTCCTACCTCTGTCTTCACCCCTGAGCACAATATAGCCACTGACTTACTAGAAAAATGGGCAATTAATTTCAAAAAAATTAATGGTTAGTAACACTAAACTGAACCACCAAACCTCTCTTTTGAAAAATTTGTAAAACGAAAGGGCAAAATAGTCTGAGTACCTTTCAGCTGAGAAATTATTTGATTTGGATAAATAAATTTAGTATTGGGTACTAGGATTCAGAACTCCATTGTGCAAATTTTTTTTAAAAGGAACTAATATCATTTATTTTCTCCAAGACTCAGCAGAATAAAGGTAGGTTTCTTTAATTGGTAGAACAGTAAATGCCAGTGTGTTCACATTTGTGTGCAAAGGCATGAGTTCCCACAGGAAGGCAGCGAGTGCCAGCCATGAGCAGTTCAGCAGCGTCTACTGAAATGTCACCTCTAAGGGGCCGAGCAAGCCCATATTCCCACAGCAATCTCTAAGGCTACCCTCTTCTTTAAACTCACGGATGCAAATTGTCCAGCCGGGTTTTAATTAAAGCCCCGTTTCCACTTTCCCTTGGGTTTTTCTATCATATACACTTCTCCTTTTTTGTCCCTTAGTCACCTTCCTCCCTTAACACCTTCTATCCATGGGCCATGGTGAAGAGAGCCGACATAATGAGGCCCCAGAAACTGGTTCAAAGCCTGCTGTAAAACTTTTTAAATTAAGCCCTTGATGTTGTGCCCAAAGTCGCGAATATCAGAAGACCACCAAGGAGCCAACACCGATGCAAAAGCAAAGACCCTTTATTCGAGCTAGCTCGAGCTCAATCTCTCATCTACACCAACGCAGTGGCGAGATGGCAGAGAAAGAGAGCGCGTTTCCCCCAGAACAAAGGTTTTATGGGTTTCCAGGGCGGATTGGCGGGGGTGATGGCCGTGGCTCTGGCTGATTGGCTGGGCCTGGGGGTAGTTGGGGGGAGGGGTGATGAATCGTGGCTTTGGTCAGTTGGCAGGGTCTAGGGGTGGTGGGTGTACCTCTTGCTGACTGGAGAGAGACTAAGCTCCGATTGGCTGAAATAGTATCTGGGAGCTTGCCCTTTCACTTGATATTTTAAGAGTTGTAATTAGAATGCTCTATTTGAAATGAACTAACATTACCCTGCCATCTGGCTGGCATAATCCTGTGCCCGTGGGCCTGCCAGGCTCTGGCCAAGAGGGCAGTTTCCCACCACTGACCATCCTGCCCTGAACGTGGGCAAAGTTTTCCTTGAGCCATTTGGGAGATGTCCCCAGTTCTCTTCTTGTTGAACCGTTAGAATGTGTTCAATTTTCCACTATTAGGGTCAGTTGGTCTGACAAATACCTATGGGGATAAGTCTTTCATTTCCTCAAAATAGATTCCTGGAAGTAGAATTAGACATGAAAGGGCAGAAATACATTAAGGACTCCGTGTTAGATTTCGAATTCCTATCTTTTCACTCATACATACAATCAAATATTTATTGAGCAGCTATATGTGCCACGCACGTTTCTAAGGTGCTGGAATATGGCTATGAACAAGGCGGATGTAGTCTCTGACCTCATGGGTGCCTCATCTAGCAACCAAAAAGATAATAAACAAGACAGACAAAATATACAATTTAAAATGGTAACAAGTGTTATAAAAATACATGAAATGGGATCATAGAGAGTGGGGGCTGGCTTCTTGCCTGCTTTTGTACAATTTACCATCAGATTTGGTGAGCTTTACCTTCTGAGATATACACAGAATCCAATCACTTCTCACCACCCTTGTCGCTCTCTCCCCCTGATCCAAGTGACCACCACCACCTTCCTTTGCCCTCACCTTACCTTCTTGTGTTCTACACTCCCACAGCCGACTGATTAATTCTTTTTAAGTGTAAGGTTGGATCATATAACTCAGCTGCAAAACCACCTCAAACAGTGTCCCCTTTCTCTCAGAGTGAACTCCTGTCACTGCCATGGCTGCAGAGTGATCTGGAGG
Source organism: Manis pentadactyla (assembly GCF_030020395.1). Classification (NCBI taxonomy): domain Eukaryota; kingdom Metazoa; phylum Chordata; class Mammalia; order Pholidota; family Manidae; genus Manis; species Manis pentadactyla. The sequence goes on from NC_080031.1 coordinate 53,775,982, forward strand.
CCTGGACGCTTTTCTGATCTCAGCCCCCATCTCCACCACTCCCCTCCCCCTACAGGCTCCTCTCCAGTTCTTAGGCTCCTCTCCAGTTCTTAGCAGGATCTTGCCTCAGGGCTTTTGCACTTGCTCTTCCCTCTGTTTGGAATGGTCTTTCCCAGTTATTTCTCATTACTTCAGCTCTTTGCACAGACATTACCTTTTAAGAGAAATAAGATGACAAATAAGATGGCACGACATTGCCATGCCTTTCTTCTTTATCTGTTTCTGTTTTTTGCCATTGCACTTACCATAATTTGACATACTTGTCTATTTTACTGATGGTTTTTACTCACTAAGATAGAAATACCATAAAGGACTCTGTTTTATTCAGTGCCATATCCACGGTGCCTAAATTGATACCTGGGTTCATTATTTGTCAAATGAATGCATAAACTACCACATGCAAAGTATGTTCAATAATTGTCCATTTTGACCTGGCAAGAGAATTCTAGGGATATGATGTAGGACTAGATGATGTGCCCTATCTTGTTTTCATTTTTATCAATGACATGGATCAAACATGGTATAGGGCTTCACAAAGTGGTGTACATGTGACCTGTTATTAGAATCATGTTCAGCAAAGTTTCTCAAACTGCATATCATAACTATTAATAGGCAGTGGATATAGTTGGCAGGTTGTGAACAGCTTTTTCTTAGCAAAAGAGAATACAGCCAGGCTAGAACAAAATGGAATGGAATTGGGGGAAAACTGACATTTATCACAGGTAATACAAGGAAGATTGTTTTAATTATATGCACGAGGGCTCTTTGTTGCCCATATGGAGATGTGATATAATGAATATTTATTACAATTCACAGTTTTTTTAAAGTTTAAAACACAATGACCTAGAGTGTTGATTCCTGCAAAGCGATCTAGGAAATAATCAAAATAACAAAAAACAAGAAATGAGAAAATCTTAAAAGATAGAGAGAAAGAAACAAAAAACTGGTTCTTTGAAAAAAAAAAATTAACTGACTAGCTATACTGGCCAAGATAAAAAAGAGAGGAGATATAAATTACCAATTTTAGGAAGAAAGGGGACATCATTGCAGATCCTACAGATAATTATGACCATAAAGATGAAGCACACATGAGGAAAAAACAGATATCTTGAATAATCTAATACATACTTTAAAAATAAAATTTGTGGCTAAAAACCTTCCAGGAAAAAAAAACACTTTAGGCCCAGATGTCTGCACCAGCAAGTTTTCTCAAACATTTAACAACTGTACACAAATTTTTCCAGAAAATAAAAGAGAAGGGAATGCCTCCCAACTCACCTCCTAAGGCCAGCATTACCTGATATTAGAAACAGACAGTACAGGAAAACTAGAGACCAAATATCCCTCAGTATCATGGATTCAAAGATCTTCAATAAAATACCAGCAATTGAAATCCAAGATTATGTTAAAAAGATAATACAGCATGACAAAGTGAGGTTTATCTCAGCATGCAAGGGAAGTTAAAAATCCAAAAGTCAATCAAGTTAATTCACCATATCAGTAGATAAAAGAAATAAATATGCTCATCCCAAGAGATGCAGAAAATCATTTGACAAAATTTAGCATTCATGCCTAATAAAAACCTTCAGATAGTTAATAATAGAAGGGACCTTTCTCAAACTGAGGAAGAGTGTCTATAAAATGGCCTGCTAACACCACAGTTAATTGTGAAAGGGTAAATCAAGAACAGTATCAGGAACAAGGCTGGGAAGTCCACTTTCACCACTGTCATGTGACTTCATACTGAAAGTTTTACTCATTGCAATAAGAGAAGAAATAGAAATAAAAGACATAAAGGCATACAAATTAGAATGGAAGAAATAAAAGTAATTCTCTTCACAGATGACATGATTGTATATTAGAAAATGCCAAAGAATCCATGAGAAAGTCACAAGGACTAATTAGTAAGTTTAGCAAGGTCAATGGATAGAAGGCCAATATAAGTTCCATTTACAAAATCAATTGCATTTCTATATATAGTTTATATATTACCAAAAAAGTTGAGAATTTTCAAATAGTGCCATTATAATAACATCAAATAATATAAAATACTGTGGTGTATTTTAACACCAAAATTTAGCAAACTCTGTGTATAATCTCCAAAACATTGATTAAAGAAATCAAAGACCTAAACAAATTAGAGATATACCCTGTTCATAAGTTGAAAGTCTCAATGTTGCTATGATGTCAATTTTCCCTCAATGCAATTTTAATATCATAGCAGGATATTTTGTAGAAATTGAGAAGCTAATTCTAAAATGTGTATGGAAAAATCAAAGGAACTACAAGAGCTGAAACAATTCTGAAAAGGCAAAGTTGGAGGATTTAAACTGTCTCATTTCAAGACTTACTATAATGGTACATTAACCAAGGCAGTATAGTGTTGGAGAAAGAATAGTCACATAAAACAATGTAAAGGAGCAGAGTCCAGATGTAGCCTCACACATAAATCACCAATTTATTTTTTAATGAAGATGTAAAGGGATTGCAATGGTGAAAAAATAATCTTGTCCTATGACATGGAGATTTATGGTTGGTTGTTACACAGCAAATTGCTGACTGGTACATAAATTGACACACAGATGTGGGGTACTTCCATAATTGTAGCCAGAAATATGTAGCTTTGGTTGTGGGCTACAAGGAGACTGTTAGTGGAAGCAGGAAAAATGCTGCCATGTATTATACAGAGACAAAATATTTGGCATAAATGTTGCCTGTGATAACTTATAAGACAGACACTATAGCTAATGAAATTATAACATTAGGCAAAAATATTTTGAGGAAGAATATTGACAGATGAGCTAAAATAATTACATGCTAAATTATTAAGGAAATAACAAAAGAGCTGAAATGAGTTTATGAGTTCAAAGTCTCAATGATGTTGCTATGATGTCAAATTTTCCTTAATTGTTCTACAGTCAACTAAGAATGCAGGGTTGGATAATGAAGAAGTTCTTACCATATCAAAGGTATGGCAATTATTACACAGTCTCATGTTGTTGATGTTATTGAAACATTGTCAGAAGCTAACAATTAACTGGAAGCCCACAAGCTCCCATTTGAAATCAATAAAATTAAAGATAGTTGCTGCAGTCTACAAGGCAAGAAAACCAGAACTGCCTAATAGATAAGGAAATCAAGGATGAAATTAGGAAGCCATGGAAGGGAAGGATGAATGCCAAATATCTTCAGAGTTGTTTTACATCTTCTGAAGATTTGAATTCCAAGGCTCAAGAATCAAACTGGCTCAACAGGGGTCATATCCCCATGCCCTAAGTAGGAGAGGTTATAGTTCCATCTAATCATGGAAAAGTTAAATCCTAAAACCAAATCTGGCTACTGTTAGGAAAGAAAATATATGAAAAGAAGAAAAACTATCTTTCATACTTGGTAACTGCACACACCCTGCAGAAGGTGGTGAAGAAATACCTCTCAAGAAACTCCCACTTATGCATGAAATTTACCATGAGTTTTACCACTTCTGCTTTCTCTCAAGCCTCACTAAAATGACAATTAAGGGATTACAAATAATATAAATCTTCAAGAATCAAGAAAGTTGCAATGGAGATGACAGTAACAAAATTGTAGACTTTGCAAAATGAATGGGTAATCAACATAGCACACAAAGGAAACAGAAGTTTAAGCTGGTAATACAGTAGCCCAGAAGTGCAGATTTATACAGCAGATTAATAGAAGTCTCTAGAATTGGGGAGGAGTGGGGGTTTGAACGGTGAAGAGCATGGGGGCTGGTTTAAAAGTCTGCACAGGAGTAGTTAGATCCCTATGGTCAATGAGGTGCCCCTACTCTAGCCCACATGAAGATGGGGGGGTTCACCTGGGAGAACTCTGTACTCAGGAACTCCATACTGATCCAAGAAAAAGAGCAGTGAGCTGAAATCAGGGCCACTGAGTGATACTTCTTTCCCATCTCATCCACAGATCCCTTTCTCTGTAAGATTACCAGGATGTTGGCAGCCAGACTTATACTTTACAGGCTGGAAATTAGTGAAATTCTCTCTGGGTATACTGGGAATTTATTAGGAGAGACTTCCAGATCTTGACATTTAGAGGTCCCCCACTGAAATGGCTGAGACATCACTCAGTTGTGAAGGCCACCAATCAACCACCTTTGTGCATACTATGCTTCTAAATAATTTTTATTGATTCATCATAAATATGAAGAGCTATGAATCACCAGTCATTTTTAAAACCTCTAATATTAGAGAAAATATACATACAAGAAGAAAATCTCCAGGGAAAGAAAGATAGTAGATAAAATATATAATACATTTCCTTAGAGAAATCAGAAAAGGTACTGCATCTTTCAATTAAAACCAAATGGAACATCACATCACACAAGAAAAAGAACCCCCAAAGAATAAAATGCCCCTTAAAGTCAGAAATTTGACAGTATAAATGATAAACTCAATGAAGATGGTCAAGAAAATCTCCTATAAATAAAACAAACCCAGAGAGAAAACTAGAGAAAATGTATACTTAAAAAAATGGAGAGCAGTCCCGAAGCTTCAATACCTGAATAGAAGTTCCAAAAAGAAAGAAAAAAGAAAACAGAAGGAACAATTATTATCGATAGCATAATATACGAATATTTCCCAGAATGAAGGCCTTGAGTTTTAAGTTTAAATGGACCCACCAAAGCACTCATGATTCATTTTAAAAATGACCCACACCAAAGCACGCCATGATATTCAGGTTATGCTGGAGAAAGAGAAGACGCAAATGCCTTCAGAAAGAAAAAGTAAAATAGGTTATAGGAAAAGGAGTGAGAATAGGAATGCTATCACACATCTCAAAAGCAACACTGGCAGCTAGTAACAATGGAATGATCCTCAATTCCAATCCTCAATGATCCTCAGAAAAATCCATCTATTCTGAGGAATAATGATTTTCAGCACAAAATTTCACACTGACCCAAAGTATCAATCCATTGTGTAGACATGTAAAAACATTAACAGACATTAAAAGCCTAAACAACTTTTTCCCCCACATTCCCTTCTTTAAGACTGCAGTGTTTTCAGGAATGTGAAAGAAGACCAAATATACCTGGGAAATAAATATTTGGTCATTTGAATGACCAAGTATGTATTTCTTATGACTCATTTTACCTCACTGCCCTTTAGGACACCCCTCTCCCTTCTAACACTGGCAGCTCTGGTACAGGGAAGGAGGCGACACTGAAGCCAGGAGCACTGCATGCAAATCCTGCCTCTGCCCCCTACTAGTTGTCTGATCTTGTGTGAGTCACTCCACTTTTCTGGGCTGCAGTTTCCTCATCTGCAAAATGCAAATGCTAAGATGGAGTTGTCTGAGGATTAAGTGACTCAATCAGTGTAACTGAAGAGCTGTAACTGCCTGGCACACAGTAAGTGCTGGAGCACCACTTACTGCATTGTATTTGTGTGATGTAAGGACATCCTTGAGTGTACTCTGCTCCCGACTTTGAGTCTAACCCTTGCTATTAGTTACCTGCTTCGCATTGCCAGGCTTGCTTTTGTTTCTGCTTGCTCATTCCAACATGCAGGAATTGGTGTCCTCATCTTCCATCCCAGGCCTGCTGACTTGGATGTCGTAACTCATATGCTCATATGAGCACCCTGGGACTTGCCCCCTCATGCTCCAGATTCTCAATGACTAGATCTCTAATAACTGCTATCAGAACTTTTTGTTAAAAACTGTCTGCCCACCTTACCCTACCTTACCTCCCCCATACTAGTTCAATTCCACAGATCCTGACATTTGTGGAGACATGGACTCTAAAATCTTTACTCACCGCCCACTTACTCTGGATCTGTGCATCTGGGGTTTGTATTTTAGGTTCCTACTTGCATAGACCTATAACTCATAGTAGTAACTAAAATTGGTGCAGCCCTTACATACACACACACACACAAACACACAAACACACATATATATATTCAGGCAAGATAAATAACTTGTCCAAAGTTGTAAGGAATTAGTTGCAGAAATAGAACTAAAAACAGGTTTTCTGACTCCAGACACTATATTCTTTCCCACATGTCACAATACCTATAAAGTCTGAACAGACTCTTCAGACCAGCCTTCTACCAATCAAAACTCAGTTATAAAAATTTCTAAGCCTCATTCAAAGGTTTGATGTTCTACAACAGATCAAAGCAAATAGCATAGTGATTTTGGAAGTTAATGACAATGAGGATTGTCTTGCCAGCAGGCTTCAGCCCCAGGCAAGTTCACTATGGATTCAATGAGACCAAAGAATAGCAATGGAATGTTCTTGGGGTGAAAGCGTTTATTACCTGGCTTGTTCTCCTAGCGATAGGTGGAGCTCTGGAGCACTAGAATTACGTCTGCATCCAACAGTCTGCAGGTCTGCAATCCGCCTTTGTCTCTGCCTTTGCCCAGAGCACTGGGCAGAGCTCTTTACATAGTTACTCAGTCAATAAAAGCTTATTGCCTACGGGTGCAGAAGCAGCAGCCTAGCAGCAGGCCAGTTACATCATCAAGTAGTTTAGGGTCAGGTGAGGATCCTGGCCACAGGAACCTTCACTTTATCCATAGGATCAATCAACTGTTAGAAACCACACTCCCTAAAAAACATAACATCAATTTCCAAGCCTCCCCATCCAGCCCTACCCCCTCTCCTAAACTTTCACACCTGCACCAACAGCTGCTGGGGGCCATGTGTGGCTCAGGGTGCTCACTCAGTTCACTGGCTATAGTATGGCTCCATTTCTGTCAATGGCCTCAGATTTTCACTACAATCAAAACCTCAGAGTAACATCTGACCTGTCCCTTGCCCCCATCTGTCCCATTCAGGTATCTCTTGAAATCAGACATTGTCCTTCTGCATTATCTGCTCCATACGAACCGCCCCCTCACTCCTACACCCACTGCTGGGATCCAGGCCCTCACAATCTCACCTGTCAGCTATTACTCTAGTCTTTGCCTTGGTCTTGTATTCTCCCTTTTTGTTCCATCCTGAAACCACACCAGATTAAGCTTGGTACCTTATGTCATTTGTCTCCTGCAGAAAAGCTTTCTCTGGCTCTCCACACCCTTTAAGATAATATCAATTCCTGAACATGTGCTTCCTAAACTGTGTTGAGAAAAACCACTGTTATTTGGATATTAAAAGATGCTTCATTTAAAAAAAGGAAGCTACCATCACTTCTCCATTTACATGCACATTAGGTAAGTGCCTAAATATGTGATAGGGACATGAAACTTTTTTTAAAACCAGCACTTCAAAATGGTTCTGGCCACAGAACACGCTTTTTTTTCAATGAAAACATAGGGATATCTGGTTAGCACCAACATTCCACAAAACACAGTTCAGGACATTCACCACCTTACTTCCACACCCCTTTCTGGACTTACCTCCCACTACTCTCCTACACAAATCCCTCTCGGCCTATAAACTGACTCCTAACCAAAATGGAAGGAGTATTACCTCTGAGTTGAACACTGTTCTTTTCTGACCACCCGAAGCCTACTGAGTGTTCCAGACTCAGCTCACTGCATTTGAGACCACGTGTTCCCTACATGGGATTTACTACATGGTCCCAGCTTCATATGATTTTTCCTGTTTTAAAAAAATGATACAAATATAGTGTGGAATGCAGTTGTTTTTTACTTTGAGGGATTCTTACTATAAGTAAATTCATGTTAAAAAAATCCTTTATTAAATTACATATCCTGATTTACAATTTATACAGTTGGTTCACTGTATAGTATTGAGCATGCCTTTTTTTTTTTTTTTACCATTTATTGGAAGCATGGTGTGCAGTACTATATGGTTAATTATGTTTAAAATCCTTTCAGATCTCTCCTACTAGGTTGGTCCATTTATCTCCAGCACTTACTGATCTCCCAAATTTAGATGCTCAATAACATATGTTGCTTATAATCACTCTAAGGTTGCTGTCAGACTAGCTCAGAAATTTTCAAATGCCAAAATCCTTTTTACCCAAAAATACAGATTTCAGCTTTAAAGACCTAGCTAACTGCCTAAGAAAAGAATACCCTGCTTTAAATAGTAAGGTGTCGTCTGTAGTGGAGCATTTTCAAGCCAGTAAGTTTAAGGGAAACAAAAGACTCATACGAGAGTCCTTATTGCACCTATTTGCAGAACTTGCTGGGATTTTAGGTCACTGCTCCTTTTTAAGATTCACCTGGTGCTCAATGATCATAATTGAAAAACTACTTGAATAACTATACAAAAGCAGAATATGAGCCAGTGTCTTTAGGTGCTTACAAAACAAATGAATGCACTAAATTACTTGTGGGTGAAATAATTGGATATTTTGGATTTGTTTCAAAACACTGCAGCAAAAACAAATATCCAAAGACCATAGGTCAAAGAAAGATTAAATAAGACTGGCAAAATGTTGATAACTGTTGAATTGGAGAACAAATACTTGAGGGCTCAATATACAGCTCTATTTTTATGTGTGTGTGAAAATTTCTACAGTAAAAAGCTTTAAAATGTGTGGATGACTGATGTGTGTTGAAGGGAAACGATGATGAGGGTCCAAGTGCCTTGCTTATCACATCTGTACCTCTACTGGGTTCTAATCATTCCACTGTCAAGAGTCAGACCAAGCCAGGTTCTCACCCACTCTCACAATCACCCTGCATGGCACTTCAGGCTATGTCACCCAAGGCTCTGAGCAAGGCCAACCCAGGTCTAACTTTCACCAGGAGCAGGTAAGGAAGTGGAGCCAGGGCTCCTTCTTTTTTCCATTTGTTTCTGGTGTCCATCGGTTCTTCTGCCCACCAGCTTCCATACTTCCTGTCATCCCACCCAACTGCCACCTGCACAGCTGCCTTTCCATACTTCTCACAATATACACCTACAACTGCAGCTTTCTCTCCTGTTGATGCCAAGAATATGAACCTTATGCCTCTCTTTGCCTTTCTGTGTGCTCTTGACTGCTCTCTGACAATGCGGATGCCACCCAAACCCTGACCTCCTATGCATGCTCTAATTCCATGGTCCCTTAGATAGGCCCTCACATCATGCTCTCCATCTGGGCTTTAAAGAGGCAGGGAGAGGCAGAAAATGTGTGCAGAAAGGTGTAAGAGAATCAAGAATATATCCTACCATAAAAAAACAGAGAAGAATGGGTTTCAAGGGTATACTGGTCAAAGGGGCAAAATGCCCTAGAAAAATCTATGACGAATAAGTAGCTAGAAGGTTTGGCTAACTAGGAAATCATTACCAACTGAGATAAGTTTGGAAAATGATAGAAATGAGTTCTGGAGCATAAAATTCAGGCAGATACACTGAAAATTTAGGAAAGGGTATACAATGATAGGAAGGAGAAAAATATGATAGACCTTATACAGAAAAAAGTTCAAACCTGGGGGTTTTCCAGACAAGGTAAGCAGATCTAGGTATGTTAGAAAGCTGAGAGAGGACCCAGTGAAAAGAGACACTGAAGAACCCAGTGAGTCAGAAACCAAGAAGATTGTGTTGGGAGCAACAGAAAGGAATGAGTATAAAAAAATATATACGGAGTCAGTTGGGTAAAAGTCTACCCAGGAGGAAGGGCCAAGATGGTGCTGTGAGTAGCACAGCGGAAATCTCCTCCCAAAACCACATATATCTATGAAAATATAACAAAGACAACTCTTCCTAGAATAAAGACCAGAGGACACAGGACAACATCCAGACCACATCCACACCTGCGAGAACCCAGCACCTTGCAAAGGGGGTAAGATACAAGCCCCAGCCCCACGGGACCCGAGCGCCCCTCCCCCTACCTCCTGGTGGGAGGAGAGGAGATGGAACAGGGAGGGAGAGGGAGCCCAGGACTGCTGAACATGCAGCCCCAGCCATACGGACCAGAGCACGGAAACAGTGCATGTGTGGGGTCCTGGATACTAGGGAAACAGGGCAGCAGGACTGGTGAGCAGGTACCAGAGGCTGGCACCGGAGGACAAAAGAAAAGCGAGTGGCCATTTTGTTTTGTTTTGTTTTGTTTTGGCAAGTGCTATTTGGAAGTCTTAAAGGGACAGGGACCCCAATACTAGGGAAACAGGGAAGCAAGACTGGTGAGCGGGTGCCTGAGGCTGGCACCAGAGAACAAAGAAAAACAAGCGGCCATTTTTTTTTTGTTGTTGTTGTTGTTTTGTTTTGGCGAGTGCTTTTTGGAAGTCTTAAAGGGGAAGGGTGGTACACTTAGTCCAGAGGTAGGGAATCCGGGGATCTCTGGGCACTCTAACCCCCTGGGAAGCAGGGAGCATGGAGGCCCCTCATGGAGATAAATAGCCTCCCAGTCGCTCCCCCTCCAATGCGGCTCCACCATTTTGGAGTAGCAGCCCTAGCCAGGCCATGCACACAGGAACAGTGGAGATAAACTCCATAGCAGCCGGGCAGGAAGCAGAAGCCCTGTCTGCACGCAGCTACACAGCACAAGCCACTAGAGGTCGCTGTTCTCCCAGGAGAGGAAGGCCACAAACCAACAGGAAGGGAAGTTCTTCCAGCTGTCACTTGTCCCAGCTCTGCAAACTCTTCCTATCACCATGAAAAGACAAAATTACAGGCAAACCAAGATCACAGAGGCAACAACAGAGAAGGAGACAGACCTAACCAGTCTTCCTGACAAAGAATTCAAAATAAAAATCATAAACATGCTGACAGAGATGCAGAGAAATATGCAAGAGAAATGGGATGAAGTCTGGAAGGAGATAACAGATGCCAGTAAGGAGATTACAGAAATAAAACAAACTCTGGAAGGATTTATAAGCAGAATGGATAAATGCAAGAGGCCATTGATGGAATAGAAACCAGAGAACAGGAACACATAGAAGCTGACATAGAGAGAGATAAAAGGATCTCCAGGAATGAAACAATATTAAGTGAACTGTGTGACCAATCCAAAAGGAACAAAATGCGTATTAAAGGGGTACCAGAAGAAGAAGAGAGAGGAAAAGGGATGGAAAGTATCTTTGAAGAAGTAATTGCCGAAAACTTCCCCAAACTGGGGGAGGAAATAATAGAACAGACCATGGAAATACACAGAACCCGCAACAGAAAGGATCCAAGGAGGACAACACCAAGACACATAATAATTAAAATGGCAAAGATCAAGGACAAGGAAAGAGTTTTAAAGGCAGTTAGAAAGAAAAAGGTCACCTATAAAGGAAAACCCATCAGGCTAACATCAGACTTCTCGACAGAAACCCTACAGGCCAGAAGAGAATGGCATGATATATTTAATGCAATGGAACAGAAGGGCCTTGAACCAAGGATACTGTATCCAGCACGACTATCATTTAAATATGATGGCGGGATTAAACAATTCCCAGACAAGCAAAAGCTGAGGGAATTTGCTTCCCACAAGCCACCTGCACAGGGCATCTTACAGGGACTGCTCTAGATGGCAGCACTCCTAAAAAGAGCACAGAAAAAAACACCCAACATATGAAGAATGGAGGAAGAGGAATAAGAAGGGAGAGAAGAAAAGAATCTCCAGACAGTGTATATAACAGCTCAATAAGCAAGCTAAGTTAGGCAGTAAGATACTAAAGAGGCTAACCTTGAACCTTTGGTAACCACGAATTTAAAGCCTGCAATGGCAATAAGTACATATCTTTCAATAGTCACCCTAAATGTAAATGGACTTAATGCACCAATCAAAAGACACAGAGTAATAGAATGGATAAAAAAGCAAGACCCATCTATATGCTGCTTACAGGAGACTCACCTCAAACCCAAAGACATGTACAGACTAAAAGTCCAGGGATGGAAAAGCATATTTCAGGCAAACAACAGCGAGAAGAAAGCAGGGGTTACAGTACTAATATCAAACAAAATAGACTTCAAAACAAAGAAAGTAACAAGAGATAAAGACGGACACTACATAATGATAAAGGGCTCTGTCCAACAAGAGGATATAACCATTATAAATATATATGCACCCAACACAGGAGAACCAGCATATGTGAAACAAATACTAACAGAACTAAAGGGGGAAATAGACTGCAATGCATTCATTTTAGGAGACGACAACACACCACTCGCCCCAAAGGATAGATTCACTGGGCAGAAAATAAGTAAGGACACGGAAGCACCGAACAACACAGTAGAACGGATGGACCTAATAGACAACTACAGAACTCTACATCCAAAAGCAACAGGATACACATTCTTCTCAAGTGTACATGGAACATTCTCCAGAATAGACCACATACTAGCCCACAAAAAGAGCCTCAGTAAAATCCAAAATATTGAAATTCTACCAACCAATTTTTCAGACCACAAAGGTGTAAAACTAGAAATAAATTCTACAAAGAAAACAGAAAGGCTCACAAACACATGGAGGCTTAACAACATGCTCCTAAATAATGATGAACGAACAAATTAAAATAGAGATCAAGAAATATATAGAAACAAATGACAACAACAACACAAAGCCCCAACTTCTGTGGGATGCAGCGAAAGCAGTCTTAAGAGGAAAGTATATAGTGATCCAGGCACACTTGAAGAAGGAAGAACAATCCTAAATCAATAGTCTAACTTCACAATTATCAAAATTGAAAAAAAGAAGAACAAATGAGGCCTAAAGTCAGCAGAAAGAGGGACGTAATAAAGATCAAAGAAGAAATAAACAAAATTGAGAAGAAGAAAACAATAGCAAAAATCAATGATACCAAGAGCTGGTTCTTCAAGAAAATAAACAAAATAGATAAGCCTCTAGCCAAACTTGTTAAGAGAAAAAGAGAATCAACACAAATCAACAGAATCGGAAATGAGAACGGAAAAATCACGACAGACTCCACAGAAATACAAAGAATTATTAAAGACTACTATGAAAACCTATATGCCAACAAGCTGGAAAACCTAGAAGAAATGGACAACTTCCTAGAAAAATACAACCTTCCAAGAATGACCAAGGAAGAAACACAAAAGTTAAACAAACCAATTACGAGCAAAAAATTGAAACTGTAATAAAAAAACTACCCAAGAACAAAACCCCTGGGCCAGGTGGATTTACCTCGGAATTCTATCAGACACACAGAGAAGACATCAAACCCATTCTCCTTAAAATTTGCCAAAAAATAGAAGAGGAGGGAACACTCCCATACTCATTCTATGAAGCCAAAATCACCCTAATACCAAAACCAGGCAAAGACCCCACAAAAAAAGAAAATTACAGACCAATATCCCTGATGAATGTAGATGAAAAAATACCTAATAAAATATTAGCAAACAGAATTCAAAGTATATCAAAGGGATCATACACCACGACCAAGTGGGATTCATCCCAGGGATGCAAGGATGGTACAACATTCGAAAATCCATCAACATCATCCACCACATCAAAAAAAGACAAAAACCACATGAGCATCTCCATAGATGCTGAAAAAGCATTTGACATAATTCAACATCCATTCATGATAAAAACTCTCAGCAAAATGGGAATAGAGGTAAAGTACCTCAACATAATAAAGGCCGTATAACATAAACCCACAGCCAACATTATACTGAACAGCAAGAAGCTGAAAGCTTTCCCTCTGAGATCGGATACAAGACAGGGATGCCCACTCTCCCCACTGCTATTTAACATAGTACTGAAGGTCCTAGCCATGGCAATCAAACAAAACAAAGAAATACAAGGAATCTAGATTGGTAAAGAAGAAGTTAAACTGTCACTATTTGCAGATGACATGATATTGTACATAAAAAACCCTAAAGACTCCACCCCAAAACTACTAGAACTGATATCTGAATACAGCAATGTTGCAGGATACAAAAATAACACACAGAAATCTGTAGCTTTCCTATACACTAACAATGAACCAATAGAAAGAGAAATCAGGAAAACAATTCCATTCACAATTGCATCAAAAAGAATAAAATACCTAGGAATAAATCTAACCAAAGAAGTGAAAGACCTATACTCTGAAAACTACAAGTCACTCTTAAGAGAAATTAAAGGGGACACTAACAAATGGAAACTCATCCCATGCTCCTGGCTAGGAAGAATTAATATCGTCAAAATGACCGTCCTGCCCAAAGCAATATACAGATTTAATGCAATCCCTATCAAATTACCAGCAACATTCTTCAATGAATTGGAACAAATAATTCAAGAATTCATATGGAAATACCAAAGACCCCGAATAGCCAAAGCAATCCTGAGAAAGAAGAATAAAGTAGGGTGGATCTCACTCCCCAACTTCAAGCTCTACTGTAAAGCCATAGTAATCAATACAATTTGGTACTGGCACAAGAACAGAGCCACAGACCAATGGAACAAATTAGAGACTCCAGACATTAACCCAAACATATATGGTCAATTAATATTCGATAAAGGAGCCATGGACGTACAATGGGGAAATGACAGTCTTATCAACAGTTGGTGCTGGCAAAACTGGACAGCTATATGTAGGAGAATGAAACTGGACCATTGTCTAACCCCATATACAAAAGTAAACTCAAAAAGAATCAAAGAGCTGAATGTAAGTCATGAAACCATTAAACTCCTGGAAAAAAACACAGGCGAAAACCTCTGAGACATAAACATGAGTGACCTCTTCTTGAACATATCTCCCTGGGCAAGGAAAACAACAGCAAAAATGAACAAGTGGGACTAAATTAAGCTGAAAAGCTTCTGTACAGCAAAAGACACCATCAATAGAACAAAGAGGAACCCTACAGTATGGGAGAATATATTTGTAAATGACAGATCTGATAAAGGCTTGACGTCCAAAATATATAAAGAGCTCACATGCCTCAACAAACAAAAAACAAATAATCCAATTAAAAAATGGGCAGAGGAACTGAACAGGCAGTTCTCCAAAAAAGAAATACAGATGGCCAACAGACATATGAAAAGATGCTCCACATCGCTTATCATCAGAGAAATGCAAATTAAGACTACATTGACGTATTACCTCACACCAGTAAGGATGGCTGCCATCCGAAAGACAAACAACAACAAATGTTGGCGAGGCTGTGGAGAAAGGGGAACCCTCCTACACTGCTGGTGGTAATGTAAATTAGTTCAACCATTGTGGAAAGCAGTATGGAGGTTCATCAAAATGCTCAAAACAGACTTACCATTTGACGCAGGAATTCCACTCACTCCTAGGAATTTACCCTAAGAATGCAGCAATCAAGTTTGAGAAAGACAGATGCATCCCTATGTTTATCGCTGCACTGTTTACAATAAGCCAAGTGGAGAAAGAGAAATACCAAATGATTTCACTCATCTGTGGAGTATAAGAACAAAGGAAAAACTGAAGGAACAAAACAGCAGCGGAATCACAGAACTCAAGAGTGGACTAACAGGTACCAAAGGGAAAGGGACTGGGGAGGATGGGTGGGTAGGGAGGGATAAGCGGTGGGGAAGAGGAAGGGGGGTATTAAAATTAGCATGCATTGGGTGGGGTGGGAGAATGTGAGGGCTGTACAACACAGAGAAGACAAGCAGTGATTCTACAACATTTTGCTATGCTGATGGGCAGTGACTGTAAAGTGGTTTACAGGGGGGACCTGGTATAGGGGAGAGCCTAGTAAACATAATATTCTTCATGTAAGTGTAGATTAATGATAAGAAAAAAAAAAGAAAGAAAGAAAGAGAAGGGGGATTACTCCCTGATAGGACAAAACTAACTGTAAATCAACAATTAATGCATGCTTTAAATATCCTTAATTTTGATCACTTAAAGGGTTTCAGATGATTGGTTATGGAGGTACATTTTTCTGATAATATCCCTTTCTCTTAAAAAAAAAAGCAGTTCCTGTGTGATGACCTCCAATGAGTTCTACACAATGGTATAAAGGGCATATCAAAGTTTGGGAAAGGTTCTGTTTGTGTTTATGCAGAGGATCAAAGCCTAATTTGGCTACCCAGAAAATGAACTAAGATATGATATGAAGATGAACTTCCAACATCAGCACTCTCTGGAAGAGTCATACCAGAAGATGATCATCAAAAAACCTCAACGAAGATCCAGGCTATGCTGCAGTTGTAGCTGCATTCATCCCAGCAGTTCCTGGACTTGCCATGGGAATGAAGAAGGAGATATCTAAGCTGGCCTGTGCATACAGTAAAACAACAAATTTGACTGGAGCTGTACTGTTGGAACTCAACCAAGAATTAGGAGAAGTGCAAGTTGTAGAGCTCCAAAATCTTACGACTACAGACTATCTACTGTTAAAAAAACATATGGGATGTGAACAGTCCCCAGGAATGGGTTGTTTTAATTTGTCTGATTTATCTCTGACTGTTCAAGTTCAGTTGGACAATATCCACCATATCATAGCTAAGTTTTCACAAATGCCTAGGGTGCCTAACTGGTTTTCTTGGTTTCACTGGAGATGGCTGGTAATTATAGATCTGCTTTGGTTATGTAACTGTATTCCTATTATGTTAATGTGTGTACACAGTTTAATTAGTAGTTTATAGCCTATACATGCTTAAGTTACTCTACAAGAAGATGTGTCAAATAAATAATCAATCTTCCCATGTTTTCTTCCGTCTGCTACTCCTATAGCTTTTCTTCCTCCTTCCTAATTACAACCCTTAAATAGAATTCATGCCTCATATCGAATTTACCGAGTATCATGATTCTTCCAAGTGGTAAAGATACATCAAGACAAATACTGGGCATAAAAGCCACAGGGCATAAATCTGCAAAGAAGTAAAAAGCTAACCTTTTCAAACAATATTGCCTCTCTCTCACTTACCAACTTTAAATTTCCCTGTATGGCCCCAAAAGATGTCTGGTTAGCAAGATACGGGTAAGATTCCTCAAGGGAGGAACCACCTAAGACAGGCACAGTCGCAGGGGGGCCATCAGGTGAGAAATTGGGGATCAACAGAGGTGAGGCTTAGAACCTCCTCACCCCCCCTGCTTTGATAGAAATCTGCATCCGTGGATGTTTTAATGCCCTTGTGTAGCTTGGATTAACCCTTAGTCCACAGGCAACACACCTGATCATCTACATTTGCTCTCTTACAGCACTAAACTATGTTTTGTAACTTTATCTTGCATCTACCTACCACTTCAGCATTTTATTAATAATAATAATAATAATAATAAGGGAGAAATGTGGGATTCACATATACATCAAGTATAAAAATCAAATGAATATTCATATTTGACCTGATTGTTTATAGTTTATAATGTCTGATCAAAACCGAAAGTTTCTGTGATGACTGCCCTTGTACTGTTCACCATGTAAGAACTTATTCACCATGTAAGAACTTGTTCGTTATGCTTCAGAAGATTGGAGACTGACGAGAATTAGGCTTGGGGTGGATTGATGATTGTGCATTGAGCATTGAGTCCCCTATACAGAATTTTATTGTTGTTTACAACCATTTGATCAATAAACATGAGAGATGCTCTCTCAAAAAAAAAAAAAATATATATATATATACGGAAAGTGTTGGCCATAAGAGGAAGAGCTCACCTGTCTGATATTAGAAGGATAAATGGAGGGCTCAGATTTTAAGGAGCTCAATTTTGAAAAAGCTAAAGATTTTCCCTGAACAGTTTTGACGTTCTCAGTAAAAATGTATTAAATTAAAGGAGATAAGATATGTGAAATACTTGGCACAAGGTTTAACACATAATAGTTGCTTGACATACGGTGTCCTAGGAGACTTAATATTAGCGGTTAGGGGTAGTAGCAGCACAGAAGCAAACACATTGTTTATTATGTGCCTGAAACCTTTCTAAGCTATTGCAGCAGTACTAACGGGTGTACAAGGAGCAAGAACAGCAATAATCAACACAGACTGTTAAAGAATAAAGCTAGCAGAAGTAAGCTTGAGAAACACAGAAGGTTGGTTGAGAGCTACTATGGAGATTTCATCAGCAAATGAACAAACTGATCTTAAGCATCTGTAGGAACTCACTTGAAATTTTGTCCAGGCATTGGTACTGGGAAAGGTTGGTAGGAGTCCAGACAGAAAGGAAGCTAGTGGAATAGGTGAAACTGGATTAAGCAGTGAGTCATACTAGGCAAGCAAGAGAACAACTACTTTAAAAGTTTAGCAGATCATATCTCAGAGGAGGATTGGTGATGCTCAGCCATGAAGCTTAAGCATCTCCTGTGTCCCTTGAAACTTTGGTGAAATCTACCTTACTACTAGTTAAGAGAAGGGGTGGAAACAGTCAAGGATGGGAAGTATGGTTAGTATATTATAACTTAACTGCTAAAGTCATGAAAATGCAGCAGATGATGAATGGACAAGAAAACTGGGAATGAGGTCCTGTAGTCTTGCTTCATTTATGGACCTTATGTGACTGCAAGGAGGTTAAAAGTATAACCCTCAGCCCACATTGCTGCCTTAATTACAAGGCATCATCAAAGCAAGCAGAAAAGTAGTCTTTTAGAAATTTTTTAACAATCTTGACAAGAATTTCTGTATGAACTGGTGATACCATAGACCTCAAGTGAAAAGACTAGAAAATAAAGGATCAATCACTATTTGATATTAATAGATATAACCAAACATAGTCTTTCCCATTCCCACTGATTTCAGGGGAGAAAGGGAAAAACTAAGTCTCAGGGAGTGAAGCAAAAACTAACTGGACTGTCATCAGTTATCAGTCATGCATGGTTCCATAATATATTAATAATATATTCATATTATACTCAGGCACTCTTATGTGTTTAATTAACATACTGGCATTATGCTACATTTCTTTTACTTTTTCTTTACTCATAATTATATTTTTAAATGGGTTAAGGTAGACACTTAAATTCAGATCATTTATTTCTAACCCCTGCTTTGTATTCCATTATTTGCATATATCACATATTTTCTACCCATTTCTCTACTACCAGCCATTCAAGTTATTTCCAACTCTTTGCTAGTTCAAACTAGGCAGCAGCAAATTTCTGAGAACTCGCATTTCTTGTGTCTCCAGAAGAGTCTCTGTGAGGTATAAACTTAGGAATGATACTTCAAAGATAGAATACAAACGTGCTGCAATTTCACTAACACTCTTAAGCTGTTCTCCACAATGACTACACTAATTTATACCCTCCCTCACCATACAAGGCTGTTCCTTTCTCTCCACATCCTCACCAGTACTTTATATTATCTGGCAATTTAATTGTTGCTAAACTGATGGTTAATAAATGGACTTCTCATTTGTTCTTGTTTTTTTGTTTTGTTTCTGGTTAGGTGTCTCATTTAATAGTTTGTTTAGCATCTTGTAAGTGATGCCCAATGTGTTAAGTCATCTTCCTGAGGATGGGAGTCTAGCCTCAGAGTCACATTTGGTAAATACACTCCTCCACAAACTAAGGTAGAGCAATAGTTCTAAATGTGTTACATCTATTTATTATTGAATTTCAGAAAATGCGGGGGGAAATTTTCAGTAGGTTATGTTTTCCAACACACTGCACTTAGCTCCTGTGAAAGGTACTGGCTCAGAGGGGCACGGTAAGGAACATGGAATGGATGCAAGATAAACATGTGGGCCAATAAGTGCTATCTTCATGTACGCCCAGTTTTGTTCTCCCAAAGAAAAAAGCTGTCTTCTCTTAGAGATCTGATCTGATTAATGATTTTTACTAAAATCCGTTGAGAAATAGGACAATTTTTCTTTTACTTCTTGGCAAAAGATAGTGTGATCCTGAAAGGCTAGTGTGAAGAAATGGTTAAACGAAAGCCAAGTATCCATGTCATAGCAGTTGATGCAAAAAGAAACAAGGGAGATTGCATGGTTGTTTCAACGTTATTATCTCTGATTAAATACAATGTTGAGAATCTCTGCAATGACTTGTTAGCCATTCAAATTCCTCTTTTTAAACAGCTTAATCACATCCTTTGTCCATTTTTTTTTAATGAATAGTGTACTTCCTTATAGAACTCAAGATTTTTTAATATATATTAACAATTCAAGTATCTTTTCCTAGACTATTATTTCTACTTATGTTGTCCTTTGTTAACCAAAATATTTATTTTTAATGTAGTCAAATCCATCAACTTTTCTCTTAAAGATTATGTATTTTACCTTTTTGGTATGTCTGGAGTACCTAATTGATTTTCTCCCATATAATGAACCTATTTTCTTGAAACATTTATCTTAAAATTAAAGCATTTTCCAATTAAAGATGGCAGTGTTAGAGGTGAGACAGAGAATCCGTCCCCAGACCACATAAAATACAAAAATACAGTTAATACAACTAATCTTATAAGAGCAACAGGAAAGAAGACTGCACCAGACTGCATACACCTGGAGAACAGAGCAGACCTCATGAAACAGGAGTGTATATCAGTGATACCTTAATAAAAAAAGTTTTTAATTAAAGCATTTTCCCCTGATTTATGATGCCATTACCATAATTTAGCAAGTTCACATAAAGACACATATCTGTTTCTGGACTGTCAGTTCTGTACTGTATGTCTATCCTTATATATTTACCAATGTATTTTACAACTTACTGCTTTGCAGTGTATTTCAGTATCTAGGACGGTCACTCATTCTTTCTCTTCTCCATCTAAGTTCAAAATTTTAAACTTTTATTAGCTGTTTTAGGGCCTTTATTTTTCTCTCTATATTTTTAAATCCACATGCCAACTTGCCTCATGATTCCTACTGTAATTATCCTTAAAAATGCATGTAATATATTCCAAATTTGGAAGCCCTAGCATTTTTACATGGTAAAGTCTTCCTACTCATGAGCATGGTATATTTCTACATTTACTTGGATTTTCTTTCCTGTCCTTTACTAGAGTTTTACCATTTTCATTACAAAGCTCTTGTGTACCTTGTTAAAATAATTTACTTATTTTATAGCTTGTGTTGCCATTACAAATATATGTGGCACCTTTTCAACTACTGTTATACCTTAGTTTGCAAAGCAATGTGACCTTGAGGCTAGACACCGGTCTCAGCCAGATGGTTTAACACATTGAACATCAATCACATCTGGCACTTACAAGACTCTAATTCTTTTATCATTTAAATTGATTATTGTTGGTATAAGGATGTCTTATTTACTTTTACATGCTGATCTTATATTGGGAAATCTTGTTGAAGTTTCTTATTGGTGTGACTACTTTGCCCATTAATTCTCTTGGATTTTGAATCTAAGTTATTGTATTATCAGTAAATAGTTACAATATATTCTCCATATTAATTAGTACTTTCTTTCCTTTCCTTTTGGCTAGAATAATTAGTACCCTAGTAAGTACCATTTATACAAAGTATATGTCTTGCTCTTGCCTTTAGAAGAAGTGCCTTATATTTATCTATTAAATATTGTTAGGCAGAAAAATAGATATGAGCAGGTGGAGGGAGAATAGGGCCAGTAAAGCCCACTGAATGGGAGTCAAAAGAATTAATCACATAAAACCAGAGAGCCAGGAAGGACTCGCAGAGTCAGTGCCCTTTACAGTGTGAGTTCATTCCACAGGCTCTGAATCTGGGCTGACCTTGAGACTTGCTCTAGTTAATGCAGGTGAGAGACGGCAGAGACATGGAGATGCATCATGATTAATTTTCCTAAAAAATGCTGAGATATGAATAGCATAGTAAGAACAGAAGGGACTTATCTTAAGGCTAAGAATCCATTTTAATTAGTAGTTGTATTCCTAACATATTCTTTGGTAATCAGCCAACAACCTATCTTAAGGCAAGGCAAGCAGTGTTAACAGGTATGTTCCCAGGGCGTGGAGGTAGCCGTTATCTTGGAGAGGAACGGGAAGTATATCCTACAGAATTATCTGGAGCACTGACTCTGGATAATAACATATTGTCTCTCACCGGAGATAGGCATCATGAGACTGCATGACAAGCCTATGCCCACAACCCTCTATCTTTATCCCATTCTTGAAAATCCTTAAAAGACAGAAATCCCAGCTTTTAAGCCCATCTTCTCTCTGAGATTGCCCAGACTACCCTTTATTGGAGTGTGTATTTTTAAAAGACTTTTTGCTGCTCAACTTACTGCATTTTATCTCTGTGCTCTTCCAGTAGTGTCTTCGTCCCTTTGCTATTTCATTCTGTTTTCAAGATTTTAAGCACAAGTCTTCACTCTGTCCTACCTCAGATAGGTGGGGAGGAGGTACTTAGAGCTGGGATTTGAGCTTGCAAGTTCCCGTCAGTGAGCTTCCCCTTCCTCTTTGTTTATTCAAGCAAACCTGTCTTTGTCTGCCTTGCCGCTGGCCCGTTCCTCCATTCGAGGGCATTTAAACAAAACTTTTGCTCCCCTTCACTACTGTGTTTCTGCCCTTCCATTTTTTGTTGTGGTGGGGACGAGAACTGAGAACTCGACACACTGACAATATGACATCTGTTGTAGGATATTTGTATATGGGGCTTTATTTGGTTATCAAGTTCCTATTTCTAGTTTTCTAAGAATTGTCATCACTTTTTCCCAAGCGTATTGAACTAACTCTGTTTTTCTTTAGTCAACCATTGTGATATGAATTCATAAAGTTTCTAAAGCTGAATCATCTTTGTGTTCCCAGGAAAGCTGTCCCCTGGTAACAATACAGTTTTTTTTTTTTTTTTATAAATGCTCAATTTCCTTGGATAATATTAAAAAATGTTTCCACCAAAAAATCAGTGTATCTTTTTCATATATTTATGGGAATAATTTTAATCTAACTTATACAAAACTCACAAAATGAGTCGGGCAATTTTTTTCTTTCTGTTTTATTTTCTGGAAAAACATTATGGGGATTATGTGTCCCTTGAAACTTTGGTAAAATCCACCACCTGTAAAATTATTTTTCATGGGACTGGTGAGAAGAACAAAGATGTTATCTTTTTAACATAATTCAATGTCATTAATGATTATAATTGTACCAAGTCTTCTATTTCTTCTTGGACTAACTATGCTTTTATTTTCAGATATGTCTCTATTGTATCCATACTTTTTAACAATGTTGTTTCATTGGCTTTATTCTCTACCGTATCTAAAATTCCTAACTTTTCATTTTTTTTTCACCAAATGACATATTATTAGGATGTTCATAGAAGCACTCTTTGTAAGAGTCCCAAACTAGACACTACCCACCTGTACACCCCTCAGTAGTTAAATGGATAAGTTATAATATTGTCATACAATAGAATACTATACAGCAATGACAAAGAATGCTATTCAACTACATACGACAACATGAATCAGGCTCACAAACATGTTGAACAAAAGAAACTTGACCAAAAAAAGAAACTTGACCAAAAATAAGAGTATATACTCTCTCACTTAAACCTACTATTGCATAACAAGCAACCCCGAAACTTAGCATCTAAAACTATTTATTTTTCATGATTGTGTGGGATAGCTGTGCCGTTTCTCTTTTGATTTCAGCATTGGAAGGTCCAAGGTGACCTTACTGACATATCTGGTGGTGCCTGGCTCATTTCCATGTGGCCCAGTTCTCCTCTCTGACATGGCAGCATTCCAAGAGGGTGAAGCAAGGCCTCAGAAATTGCATTGCCTTCATTTCTCTGCATTCTATCAGTCAAACCAAGTCAAAAGACCAGTGCAGATTCAAGGGGTGGGGAATAGACCCTACCTAGTGATGGGAAGTCACCTTGCAAAGGGTCACACATACAGGGATGGGAGAAATTTGTGGCCATAATTTCCATCTACCGTAATACAGTATGATTTCACTTATTTAAAATAGAAAAGCAGACAAAACCAATTTATGCTGTTACAAATTCCTTAGTAGTAGGGCTGGAGAGGTATGTGAAGAACATCTGAGTTCCTGGATGTATTACACTTCTTCATCTAGATCCTGGTTACCAGAGTGTGTTCACCTCAACAGGCTATAAACTTAAGATTGTTTATGATTGCTATACTTGAATTAAAAGTTGAATATGTGCATGTATTTATATATACATATATAGAGAGACTTTAAAAGAATGAAGTTCACCTCTCTTTCAGCTCACAGCCCAGCCGGTCCATCTGGTAGAGCAACTCAGCTCCTCGAGGCCACTGGAGCCACAGGTTACGTCTCCCTTGCTGTTCCATCATACTGCCCTCATCTAAATAGTTGGAGCCGCTGTTGACATTCTGCACTCCAGCTAGTGGGAAGGCATCCAGAGGGGTAATCCTGGACAAATACGTTTCTTTCGAGCTAGTAAGATGGAAGGTACACGTGCCACTCCCACTCACAGCCCACTGGCACGAATTTATTCTCATGGCCACTCCTGGCTGGGAACGCAGTCTTAGCTGGGCAGCCTGTGCCAGGAAGTACCAATTTCAGGAAACAACTAGCAGTCTGCCACATTTTTTTTGATGAAGCTGTTCTCTAATACTTACATTTTCAAAAAGCCACTCAAAAATAACTAAGTTCCTTTTTCTCCGTGTTAAAAGATTAAAAACACCAAGTGAGCTGAGTTCTATTCTTGTCATTCCTGGGTCAAAATGAAAGCCATTACAGACTGAAAACAACATGTCTCTCAGTACCAGATGTGAACACATATAACTGAAAGTAAATTTCTGCTGCTACCAACAAAAAGAGCAAAAAGTATTAGAAGTATTTCTTAGTGACTGTGAACTCAAAACCCCTGGGGGACTTCCTGTAACCATCATTGTTCAGGAAGATAGTGATCACCGGGGCTTGTCTGAGGCTTTCATGATCCCAATGATACACACTGCCTTGCAATTTCTTAGGCTGGGATCCTAAGAAAACAGTATTTTGAATACAAATTGGGATCTAAATTATATACAGACTAGATTATCTGTGAGGAATAGAACTCAAATTGTACTCCACTGGCCTAAATATAGTTCACTCTTTTCCAGGCCATTTTTAACATTTCAATAAAAATAGAGATCCTCTTATGAGACAGTATAAGCCACCAAAAAAAAAAAGAGATGGCTGTTAATCATCATCATTCATTTTTCTTAAATATATAAACATATTTAACTTATACATAAATATATACATTTCTTTAAATTTTAAATATGTAATTGGCCAGATTCCAAGGGCATATATACTTTCTTAGGAAAAAAGGCATCTGTCTTTGGAAAATTCCTTTATAGGATTTTAGAGGGAGAGCCTCTAAAATGAAGTGTTCAATTAATGTTCAATGGACAAATGATGTATTTTAGCAGACTGTATCTTAGGTGCTCAGAGTACCTGATTAGGGCATGTAAGACTAAAAATCATATAAAAATATTGGCATTTATTAATCTTTTTTCTACTTAAAATGCACAGATAATGCATTTTTATACCAAGCACACATGTAGAGTTTCGGGCAACAATTTTATTGGTAATAGAACCCTGCTAATTCATCAGAAGTCAACCGTTTTCTCACATATGTTTCCTGTGTTCCTTTCCCTGGGATCTCCTCTGAACCCACTCCCTTGGATTTTCTGCCTCACTGCCTGTTTTCCTTCGAGTAGAAAGGGTCAGCTGCAGCACTAACAGTTCAGCATTCACTACAGCTTTCCTTGAGACACCTGGGTACTGCTCCTGGGCACCTGGCCAGAAGGATCTCCTGAGAGCCAAAAAGTCAATAACTGACCTAGAAAATACACTAGGAATGTCATGGTCTATGAATTTCTAAAATGAACTTTGTGACATCATGCAAAGGCAAAGGGGCGGGGAGGAAATTATTCAGCTTTTAGTCAGACAGACCCAGGTTCAAATCTCAATTCTTACCCTTCCTACCTACGTGTATAACCTTGGGCAAAGGACTCGATATCCCTGGGCCTCAGCTTCATCATCTGTGAAATTGGAATAACGAGAACTGTGCTGAGAACAAACGTATTCAGGCCTTTGTAGGTGCTCAGTGAAGTAGCTTCCTCTCTGACGACCATTTTGTCCTGCCAGAGCTCAAGCATCTGTAACATCAGGAGTCAACGGGAGGCTGAACAATGACTGAAGGTTAGAAAGTAAGATCTAAGGAAAATGGGTAAAGGAATGGTGAACATTTTATTTGGAAGGGAGAGTGCTTAGTCTGAACAGAGAGGGCAGTAACTATGGCTACCACTTATAAGCACCCACTACCTTGGCTCGGCATTTACTATAGTTATGGCCAATCCTCAGATAAGCTCTGTGAGGAACCTAATATTATAAGCTCCATATTGTGAGGAAACAGGTTTTATAACTTGTCCAAGGTCATCCAGCTAAATGCAGAAGTGGAGATTCAAACTCCAGTCTGACACTGCTTTGCACTAGCTTCAGATTCTCCTCCTCCATGGCATGGGGCGTTGGCTCCAGAGGGAGCAGGAGGGAGACAAGGAAGATGGCTGTCAGCCCCTGTATCAGGGGCAGGCAGGGGCCAGGGAAGACAAATGCAGTCTCTCTTTGGCTAGGACTCATCGAAAAGGGAATCTCCAGGCATCGGCTGCCTTACGTGTAGGCCTGACTGAAGGCAGGGGGAATCTATTTTCCCAGGAAGAAAATGGGCTTGTCAGGCTAGGGACTGATCTGGGGACCACACAGGCAGACCTAAGCACCCCACCCCTCCTCACTGAGGGGGACTCAATGGCTGGCACACAGTTGAGTCCATCCTCTACTTTTTTCCACATATTCTATTGTTATTGTAGAGATTCCCTTTGCCTTACACTGGCCATTTTCAAGAAAGAGTTTATATAAAATGGAATGAAAACACTAAAATGTAAAAATGAAGTTTGTTTAGTCTTAATCTTGGAACCTCTCCATTTTCTTATCCACAGCACAGATTTGATAACTCCTATAATTCTGGGCAAGGGCCTGTGGTTATTAGCTTTTTAAAGTCATCTCAAGTCTTATTTTCATGCAGCGTCAGCACTGGTCAAGGAAGCGACCACGAGCAGGCAGGGATATGCCACCTTCCACTCTGCTACTGCTTTGAGTTGAAGCCAAGGCTTTTGTTCTCCTTGCCCTGATTCTTCACATTGCTGAGGATTAGTGACTGCAGCTTCATCTCATGTCTACTGTCCACTTCCTCGACAGAGCCACATTATGCTTTCCCATCTAGGCAACTCTGAACCAGAACAGAGGTTCTCTCCCCATGTACTTTTTTCTTTTCTGGAGACATGGAATAGATCAGTTCAGTACACTCAAGCCCTTTGCTCTGACTCTCACAGAAAGGCCTATCACTCCTTTACCTATGGGTCATCACTCTGAGCCATAAACTTTTTCTTGAAAAGGAGTCCCAAAAGCTCACTAAAAATTTCATTTGTATTTAACTTAGATTGAGAACCTTATGTTTAGTCCATGTTCCTAAACTCCACACCTGAATTTGAACCACAGGACTTAAATTGATTTCTAACACTGCTAAACCTTCTAAGTGAATCTAAGCAAAGAATACCAGTCCCATATCACCCTCGCCACAAGATAACATGGAATAACAAAGCCACGCTGACAAAGGAGGGGCCACAGTTTGATATTGTCCGGTCAATGTCTCTTGGCCTCAGAATGCTGCCACTTCTCGCAGTTCCAGCCCTCGGCTGCGGTCCACTCGGAGTAAGTGAATCCCTCTGCTGAAACTCGCACACAATAAGGGGATGGTGTCACCAACAGCCAGGGAAGTCAAAGGTCCTGATCCATCCAAAGGCAAGGTGAAAAGGCAGGCTCCAGTATCTTGGTTCCAAATTTTCACTTTGCAGTCATGTGATGAGGTAGCAATGAAAGGTGTCAAGGCCAATGCTCTTGGTAGGAAGACACAGGATGCAACAGTCTGGAAATGTCCTGTATACTCACATATTCTGTTCCGTGTCTGCCTTAGGTCCCACAATATGGCTTCACAGCCTTCCCCTTCAAAGCCATCGCTGCAGGAGATACATTTGTGTCCATCCTCACTGACCTCGCAGTAGGTCTGAATGTGCTGTTTTGTGGAAAACATATGAGCTACCTGCAGTCCCCGACTGTCCCATAATCTGATGGTTTTATCTTCAGATGTCTGTAGTATATATGGTTCTCTGGGGACCCAGCACAGGTGAGTGACCAGATTCGTGGAGACTGAAGCTCTCTCCACAAGCTGTCCAGTCCCCACATCCCACAGAAGCATGCTGTTGTCCTGAGAGCCAGTGCACAGCTGTGATGAGTCTGGACTCACAGCCGATCCGGTGACCACCATGGCGTGGCCACAGAACTGCTTCCTTGGTTGTGAGGAACCATGCAAGTCCCACATCATGACCATCCTGTCGCGAGAGGCACTGAATAACTGGTTTGATTTGTGAATACAGGCTATCTTGGTGATTTCACGATCATGTCCTCTGAACCTTTTCACCACATTTCCAATTCTCCAATTATAGGCCACAACTGTCTTATCTTTCCCTCCGGAGATGCACAGGTCCGAGTTCAGAGGGGCAACAACAGAGACAGTATCCGTATGAGCTGGGCTATACTCTGGACAGGCTTTAGTTGACATTTTCTCTTCTACAATTCCGTCGGGCCTGCTGTATTTGTAAGTGCTGTGTTTGATTTTGCTTTGCAGTTTCCCCATTGTGGCATGGAAGCCACATGAAACCTTCTGAGGAGGAGCTCATTTCAGATGGCACCTGAGCAGCAGCATTCCTTGTGGCTGCTGGAAGTTGTGTTCCCTTTATTCAGGAAACACCTCCTAAGCCCTTAATGCTGGTCCTGTTCTGGTTGCTTTAAGCTCTTTGTCTAAAGCTGCCTCTCAGAAAGCGCTGTGGCATTACGAGACAGAACTCTTATTAAGCGTTTGGCAAAAGCCCGGAACTTAGTTAAGTGCTCAACTATGTTTCCTCCGGTCACATTATTTGGTGTTTTATGTTTCTTATAAAACAAACACGCATACAGAGGGATTTAATTCAGCCAAAAAAATCAAACAGACGTCTAAAGCGGAAGGGATCTGGAGCGGGGTCGAGTCAGGGGTGCGGGGTGGGCGCCCCCCACGCTACCAGAGAAAAGCGAGAGGTGGCGCAGCGGCCGGCGCGCAGGGCAGCCGGTCGGGGCCGGAGGGCGGGGTGAAGGAGGCCCCGCCCAGCAGCCACCTGCGACAGGTGGGGCGCGCGGCCCTGGGCGCTCGGCCATGTCTGCGGAGGACGCGGCATTGGAGCCCGGGCCGGCGCCCGAGCCGGGCCCGCTGTGCCCCGAGCACGGCCAGGCTCTGAGCTGGTTCTGCTGCTCTGAGCGACGGCCAGTGTGCGCCGCCTGCGTGGGGCCGGGGGCACCGCATCCGTCGGGCGGAGGAGCGCGCGGAAGAGCTGCGGGTGAGCGGGCGTGGGCCCCGGAAGGCGGGGGACTCCCCCTACCTTTTCATTTTTTAAATTCATTTGAATCATTTCTCATTTTTCCTTAGTGAGAAGTCCAGTTTCTCCACCCTCTTGGAATTTTTAGAGACTCAAGATTTTGGTTATACTGTCTTGTTTCTTTCCTATGCCTTTGATTTCCTTATGTATCATTATGATTTCATTTATTTTTGATAATTTAGGTTTATTCTCTTGCTCTTTTCCTACCACCTAAATTTCTATGCATTTACCCTAAAAATTTATGCAAAGCCCCAGAAGTAATTAACTTTTTCTCCTTGGGTCTTTCTCCATAGATATCACCAAACCCAGTAATTTTGCCAACCTCTTCTCCACTGAAGTCAAAAAGGAGCAATGTCTTTTTTCCCCAGAAGCAGGCAGCCCACCAGTGGGTCTGCAATCTGGTGACAAAGGGTTGAGGAATGTGGAGATGATGTAGTTATTTTCAGTCTCTGTTCAAATACAGATCCCACATGATTCCAAGACTGAGAAAACTCACAGCAACCCTCCAGGAAGGGATGAGTGCACCATCAATCTGGGGAACCCTAGGCCCCAGTAGAGAATTCCCTGTGTTGACAGAAGTCTTCACATAAAGCCAGAATCCAGCTAAAGAAAACATTATGTATAAAACCCCAAACTCTTTGTCACTGGTAAACTTTGCTTTAGGTCAGGGCTTATACATCCTGAAAATTACGTCCTAGATCCTCCTGGCTCTGTTTCTAAAATTCAGAATCATGTCTACACTGTTGTTTGTGAATGATATAACATCCATGAGTCCTGCTCACTAAGGAGGCCTGTCCAAACTGAGTCCCTTCCCACTGCTTCTCACCTTACAGGAAACCACGTGCATAAAAAAAAATGAGCAGTCACTCTTAGTTCTAAAGGTTCCATGCCAGAGCAAAATAGAAGGGTGGGATACACTGATCATGGCTCTTCAATGTAATAATAATTATGTGACATCTACGTAGCACTTTAGAATTTACAAACTTTTTATACATGGGAGCTCATTTAAAATTTCAACAGCTTTTTGCAATAGCTCAATAAAGTAGTTTTTAAAAAAGAGAGAATAAGAAGTGAGGAGGTATAGACAGAAGTACAGACATCTCTCTTGAGGAGTTTTCTAATTGCATAAAAACAGAACCTAGATGAAAAGATGGGATCAAGAAAGATTTTAAGAGGGGAGAAATATGTTTGCTTAATTCTACTTATATGAGGAATCTAAAGTAGCCAAACTCCTAGAAAAGAATGTAATAGTGGTTGCCACGGGCTGGGTTGGGGGGGGGGGATTGAGGCATTGTTATTTAAGTTGTACTTCATGAATAAACTCTAGAGATCTGCTGTACAACACCATATCTATCTCTAGTTAACAGTACTATATAGTGCACTTCCAAATTTGTTAAGAGAGTAGATACCATGTTAAGTGTTCTTGCCACAAAAAGAAACACAGGGAAACTCTGGAAAGTGTTGGGTATGTCCAGTCCCTTCATTATGGTATCATGGGTGTTTGCATACGTTCAAACTCACCAAACTGTACATGGTAAATATGTGTAGCTTTGTATATTTCAAGTCTACCAAGTTAAAAATAAAATAAAATCTCAAAACAAACTGCTAATGAGACAAAGGTTGCGTTTTTATTCTTATATATCAATCATGTGACCTAAGGCTTGAACAAGGAAAATTACTTCCTAACGTATACATAGCAAAAAAAAAAAAGGCAAATTTGGGATAAGAACCTAGAATTTTGTTTCCAACTCTTTGCTACTGAGGTAGGGCAGGGATACAGAGCAAGCATCATGATTAAATTTTTCTGCCTATGATGAAAAATGCCAAGATATAAACAGTATAGTAAGAATAGGAGGGACTCCATCTTCAGGCTAAGATTCCATTTTAAAAACCAGGGAGTTAGTAAGATTCCTAACATGTTTTATGGTAATCAGACAATACTGGACACTCTTAAGGCTGAGCAAGAAGTCCTGAATAATATGTCCACAGTGCTTGAGAGTAACCACTAATTTGGAGAAGAATAGGATCAATAAATTCCTTGTGTTATCTTACAGAATACCTAGGGGACTGACTGTGGATGGTGATATAATGTCTTTCACCAGAGAAACATCATAGGACCACATGTCAAGCCTATGCAGATGCCACCCCCAGCCTTTTGCCCCACTCAGAATCCTTAGCCCTTAAGTGCACCTCCTCTCTGAGGTTGCCTGCACTCCTCCTTCTTTGAGTGTGTATTTTTGCCTTAAATAAAGCCTTCTCACTGCTTAACTTACTGAGTTTTGTCTCTGTGCTCTTTCAGTGGTTAACTGATTTGTTACTTTGCTATTTCATCCAATTTTCTAGACTTAAGCACAAGTCCTCACTCTGTCTCCGCTCTACTTCAGACAAGTAGTGAAGGGCTGCTGAGATCTCTGATTTGTGCTTGAAAGTTTCATCCCCTGGGTGACCTGGACAGGACTGCAGCTGCACGATCATGTTCTTTAACAGCCTGCCCAAAAAAATCTCCTTTCTTTGCCTTTGGGAAGTTCTCAGAACATAATCTCACTCCCTCCAGTGCTCTGTGGCTCCCCCAAATCCTGGGGTGGTAGGGATTCAGTTCCCATGCCTTGGAGATTCAAGCAGACACTGGTCACCAGGTGACCCTGGCTGTAGGAGTTGGCAAGGGATTTGCCCTCTGCCAAGCAGAAATTCAATGAGCTTCCCTTTCCTCCCTGTGCTCTTCCATGCCCTCTGCTGCCTGCACACCTGCTGAAATTCGCACCTACTCTCACTTTAACGATCTCCTTCCTTACCTACACTCGTCAGACCTGTTTGAGAACCCTCCCCCATTTAGGTTGAGGTTTCACCTAGTGTGCAGGGAGAGACCTCCCCAGACATATTTGCCTGGCAGCACTACTCCATGGCGTTTGGGTTCCAGCCTCACCTCCAGCCCCTGGTATCGACACTTACACTTTATGGAGAAGGGAAATAGGACCAGTAAGATGGTCTGCTTCCCACAGGACTATGCAACATTGCACAGTAGCTTCAACATAAGAAGTATGGAGGGATTGAAATAGTTGTTTACCATCAATACGGGAAGTCACTCTACACTCTCATGGGATTGTTTACCATGTAAATATTCTGTGATGATGGAGATTGCAAACTGGAAGATGTGTAGAACAGAAGTATATGGTTTACTCATCTGAGAAATGTAGACGGTAGTTTCCCCCACACCCATCTCCCTTTCTGGTTTCTTCTCATCTTCCTAAACTCCTCACATAGGGATTACCCCAGGGCTCAGTTTGGGGAACTTTCTTTCTCTAACTATACTCATTCCCATAATAATGTCACCCAATTTCATGAATGTAAATACCACCAATAATTGATGACTTCAGATGTATACATCTATCTTGGACCTCTCCTATGAACTCCCTGGGGTTTGCAGATCACATGCCCAATGGCCAATGAAACAGGCGCAAGTGGATATCTGATAGACAGCTAAACTGACGGTGCTCCACACAGAACCTCTGGTCACTCATTCATCCCAGACATGTGCCCCTGAGGCTTTCCTTGTCTCAGGAAATGACACTCTCTACCCCTCGTAATGCTCAGGCAGAAAAAAAAAAAGTCATTCTGACTCCTCTCTTTTTTTCACACCCTATATCAAGCCTGTCAGGAAATTCTGCTGGCTCTACATTCAAAATATATTCAGATTCGAGCCACATCTCAGCATTTCTGCTGCCAATCTGATCTAAGTCACATCTGTTCTCATCCGGCTGATTGTAATGCTGATCTATATGCTTCCACCCTACTGCCTATGAACCATTTTCAGAGCCATTCCAGGGGCTTCCCATCTCACACACATGAACGCCAAGCTCTCACAATCCCATAAGAGGCATAGCCTGCTGACTGCCCAGTACTTCTGACATCCTTTGCTGCTATTCTGTCCTCACGCACCCTACTCAAGCCACACTGGCCTCAGTGTGCTTCAAACAGGCCAGGCCTGCTGCCCAGTCAGGACCTCTGCCTGGCTAATCCTTCTGCCTGGAATGTTCTTTCCCCAGAGAGCCGCATGATTTACTTCTTCATCTCCTTCAAGTTTTGCATCAAACATCACCTTCCCATGAAAACCTTCCTTAAGCATCCTACTGAAATTGTATTCACCCCTTCACATTTCCTACCCTCCTTTATTTTTCTCCATTGGACTAATCATTTTCAAATATGCTATATATTTAGTTAATTTGGGTATTGTCTCTTTTCCTCAGAATAAAAGCTCCGTCAGGACAGGAATTTTTGTCTGTCCTGCTCCCTGAGCTACATACCCCAGTACCTAGATGAAAGCCTGGAACATAGTAGATACTCAACAAATATGTGTTGAATTATTCAATTAGTGAAAAAAATGAATGCATAAACAAATTAGAACAGAGGACCTCTACAGTCCTATGACGGTGATGCACATACACACATGCACACACAGGATGTACTGGGACCTGCCAAAGTCACCTAGGGGCAGAAGCACCCCTTGCTGGGGGCTACCTA
This sequence comes from Manis pentadactyla, assembly GCF_030020395.1. NCBI lineage: Eukaryota > Metazoa > Chordata > Mammalia > Pholidota > Manidae > Manis > Manis pentadactyla. The sequence continues at coordinate 53,809,685 of NC_080031.1, forward strand.
GTGCAGTTTCCTGGGTCCTTCACATGTGTGAGAGTTAAGAAAGGAGATCATTTGTGCATCTCAACAACCGGCCCCTGCCCTAGCCATTGGATAAATTAAGACCTCTGACACTCCACTGCAGGTCCTGGAGATGCCACCTGGTCCGGCATGCAGAGATGGGAATTGCCATGACGAGAGAGGACCAGGAGCCCTCTAGGGGAAGAGGCTGGCACCAGCGAGACAGGACTCGGGGCGGGGGACCCTCCGGGATAGAAAGAGCTGTTTCTCTTGGACAACCGGAACATCATCGCATGTGTGCTGAGCCCCCTTATCTCCCACCTTGGGGAGGGATTCTGTGGTGAGTTGATCACAGGACGATTCTGCCCTCCCTCTGGAAGGGGCTAGAGTACTCCTCTCCTCCCTGTCCTCTCACCCTTCCCAGGGCAGAAAGCCAGCTAGGGTTACAGGATCAGTCAGATGCCGCTCTCCCCTCTCAGAGCTCTGCATCTCCCTTTCTCCCCCTTTCAAGTGCATCTCTCCAGCTGCCCAACACAAATCCTTAGCCTCCTGGTTCTCATTTGGCCTGTGGCCTCTCTACCCAGTCACCATAATGTGAGTCTGCTGTCCATCTACTTCCAAGTCAGCCCTCTTTCTGAGCCCAGGTAAGAAGTCTGGTGGGTTGCAGGTGGGCGGACAGAGGAAGAGAAAGGCACACCCAGAGTACAGCATGGAGTTAAGGAAACGGAAGCACTTCCCAGCCTGATTTGCCTGGAGGAGACGATGCCTGTGAGAGAAGCATTTCTTCCCATGCCACCACCCTCCAGAGGGCAGAGTTGGTGTCCCACACCAGCACATCGTGGAGCACATGGGGTTCAAGTGTTCTGCTCTGACTTGGGGAACTTTCGATCCTGAGTGCAGGTAGGGCTGAGAACGGGGAACACAAGGCAGCTGCAGACCAGGCCCTCTAGGTTCTACTTTCACTGAATGACTTTGCTCAGATGCATCTCTTTCGCCTGAGCTTTCCCTTCTAAAACAGGAGAGTCCTGTTACCAACCACAGGCCCTCTCCCCTCAAAGAACACCTGGGCCTCCATTAGAACACACCCTCGGGCTGGCAGAACCATGTACTGTCCATTTCATTACATCTAGTCATTTGCTTTTCTCAGCAACCATAGGAGTCTAGCCTGGAAACTGAGGGGTGGGTAGTACAAGGGTGGGAGAGGGTCCCTTTGGAAAGAGCTCCTGAAGCCATTATCATGCACACACCTCTCAGGTGGGCTGGTGAAGGGTTTTCTGACCCACAGGTATCAGCAGAGCTCTCTCCTGCAAGGTGGCTGGTTCAGGAGATCAACATTTTTTTCTCACCAGTGCTTTGCTTTTGTTTTGCATTTTAATGAATCATAAATATACCCTGGCACAACTGAGGTGTCCTTGACTTCCTCCTCCAAGCAGCTGCCTCACCATTACTTAGTTCCAGATCTCAGTCTAGCCTATGATCAACAGGAAAAGAAATAGCATCTTGTAGAAAAATGGTCTTCCAGGTTTTTGAGGGGAGCCCTCTGGCTGTTTTGTAACACAAGGTGCAATTTAGAAATGAAAAGTATTTTCAAGCCTATTAAAATTGACTTCCTGGACAATGACAGTTGATTTTGAAACTAAAATTTTAAAATCAATTAGTACCCCTTTAGAGCAAAGATGCTAATATTTTTTCAAGTAGACAGTGTGATTGGTCCTCAGGCCCAGAATACTTTTCAAACTCTAACAGTACAAGAATCACACATTTATGTGTGATAAAGTTGACCATGGTGGTCCCAGAATTGGGACAGTCTCTTTGCCAGATAATTTTGATGTTGAACATTAAAGTGCTTGTTTTCAAGCATTTTGCTCTTCCTCAGGTGGAAACCTGGGTCAGAGATATTAGTTTATATGGGTGCAGCTTTACCTAAGCAGGGAGTTTCTTTAAAAGTATCAAAGGCAGAAAGCCAGCTCCAAAATCAGTAGGATTCCTAGATTTGTACAGTTAAAAGCTCCTTTCCAGATAAAAGTAAAAGAGAGCAGAGAGCCTGAAATGATACTTTACTCAAATTTCAAATTCCACAATGGATTTTTGGAGAAAAGAGAACTAACAGTGGCAACTATACAGGGAGCTTAAACAGAGGTGCTCGCATTGTTGTAATTCTGATTTATCAAGAAACCTGTAGAAAAAATGCTGGCCAAAATGCAAAACCCAAGGTAACGTGTTGACCCAGACCTAGAGAAATAAAACATTGCCCTTGTTACCATCGTTTTCAGAAGTTCTCCAGAGTAGACAGAAAAAATCAGGGGCATTGAATTTTAGTAATGTGTAGAATCACTCAATACTTCAGAAAACACCCTAAAAGGGAAAAGAGCAAGAATGTCTATGTAAGGAAAGCATTCCCTATTAAATCTCCTTAAATTATTTTAGGGGATAAAGATGCCAGGAAGAAACTAAATAAAAGGATTTCCTGCATTTATTTTCAAAAGCCTTTGACAAGCTATCTTATCAAATTTAGTCATGAAGGACTCAGTATACTGCTTTATCTTGTAAAAGGAACTGGCTCACAAGACAGAAACACCATGCCAGAAAAGAGGCACATATCCCCGGGCTCAAGCCTGGGACCATAAATGGTTGGAAGAGGAGGTACCCAGTGAAATCTCTACATCAGGGATAATATTTAGCTCCTCTGAGTAAAGAAATTACCAAGTCACTAATGAGAAAAAACACTAAAAAAGTAAGTTTGAATGACAGAGCAAGAAATGGCAAATGTATTGTAATTCAAGGGATTTTACTTCAGAAAACAAATCTAAAGCTGACATACATAATAATGCAAACAGATGTAAATTATGACTTTCAAGTTATCTGGCATAAACCAAGGAAAAGGCTGATAGTGTAGGAAAAGGAGTCACAGAAATTATAGTTATCGTCTGTTATGTTGATGGAGCTCAAAGGCTGGCATGTATAGAAGTTGGGTTATAATATAATTAATAACCATCGCTTGTTGCCTACTTTGTGCCTGACACTGTGCTGTGGGCTTCCTTTGCAGTGTATCTACTTCTCACAGCAACACTGTGATTTAGACACCAGTATCTCCATTCAGATGTAAAAAGACTGAGAATCAGGAAAATGGAGTACATCACCCAAAGGTAATGGGCTCGTAAGTGGGTGAATCAGAAATTGACTCTACAGATATCTTCTTCCATAATCTGTATGGTCTTTGGAAGATAATAGAAACCCTAAGAGAATATAAGTGGAAAGACAGAAAAAGAGAGAGAGGGTGGGAGAGAGATGATGATAGGGAGACAGATAGAAAGATAGATAGATAGATAGATAGATAGATAGATAGATAGATAGATAGATAGATAGATAGATAGATAGATAGATAGATGATAGATAGGAAGACAGGTAGGTAAATAGGAGACAGATTTATCTACATCTATGTCTACTGAACTCCCCATGAATTTCCTAAATCAGAATACAATGTCACCTCTGCTTCCTGGACCCCAGAAAGACAGAAAAGATATCAGAAAAGTGACAGAAAGAATACAATCAAGAGATGAGGAGATTTTTCATGGTGGAAAGATGAATCCTCAGATGAAATATGACCCAAGCCTTTAAGTCACAAAGGATGAGATAAAAGACAAGAATTTTTTTAGTCTTTTTATGCACCCACTGTCTGTGGGGTTCTGTGCTATTTCTTACATGTTACCTCATGGGATCCTCACAAAGTTCCTCCTTTGTTACCCCATTTACCAGTGAGGAAGCAAGGCTTTGAAAGTGTTAATTAACTTGTTCCCACTCTAAATCAAGCATCCAGTGAATAATAAGGCAAAAATTTACACTATGAGAACACTGTCTACTTCACTGAGCATTAAGGAAAAGAGAGACTATTTTTCTGAATGTATAGTGTGTGTTTTTCCTAAACAGAAGCACTGGATGAAAACAGATTCCAGAACAACTTGAATAAATCCACAGACTAGAGGCTCCTGACAGGTTATTAAGTCATGTCAGGGACATTCAGGCATATTTATAATCTTCTAAAACTAGAATGATCTGATTTTTCTCTGATCTCTCCTTTGACGTTTTTGTAAACACTAAAACTAGATCAATAGGCTAAAGTCTACTCTGGTAGACAATTCCGGCAGAAATATAACCATCAGCCAAGAGCTGTGAGACCTGGGCCCTTTACCAACTCTGCAGCCAACAGACAGCAGTGAGAACCCAGGCTGGTTATGTGACCTCTCAGGGCCTCACTTGCTACATAACATGAGGATCTGGACTGTTTACTTTTTGAGCCCCATTCCAGTTCAGCATTCTATAGAATCCTCTAGACCTGGAGGGGCTGACCTGCCTCTCAAATCTCTCATTCCACAACCTCTTTTTAGAAGTACTTCCACTGACTATTAAAATGACCAATTAAAACATCATTGTTACAGATAATTTCAATTATTCTGCACAATGAAAATCAAATCCCAGATCTGCAACAACAGCCCAGTTAGGCTTCCAGCCACATCCAGATGTCCTGGGCCACCAGCCAGCCATTTCATTACCCTTTGTGTACTCCAAGGAGCCCCACACTATTAGCACAGCAGCTCTCCCGGAAAAATAACAAGCAGCAGCAATGAATATCAAATCTATGGAGAAATTATGGTTAGGTTTGCTATCTTAGATTATCTTCATCACCGCTCACATCCACACGTCCCCAAGAGAATGTCAGCAAAGGGAAATCTGAGGCAGAACGCCAAGGAGAGTAAAGGTAATTCCTGGGCAAGGAAAGGTGGGAGATGTGGGAAGCTGGATAGGGTGTGACCCATGTGAGGAGGATTTTTTAGGAGAGGCGTAAGGAAGGAAGGCTGTGTGGGGTTAAGATTGTGGATTGTGGACTCTCAGGGCCTAGGTTGCTTGGGTGGAAAGACTGGCTTTACCACTGACTAGCTCCATGACATATTTAATTCCTTTAGGCTTCAATTTCCACATCTATAAGATGGATATAAGGGTCCATGTACCTCATCAAATGTGAGTTAAATGTGCAAAGTCCTTATGAGCATTTGCCTGCCAATTTCTCTTAAGGAAGGATTACTGTTGATGTTCTTAGCCACTGGAAGAGCGCAACTCTCTGCCTTCTCCCCCGCCGGCAAGGAGGTGGGTCACGCATGCTTTGCAACATTCTTTTTTCCCCTGCAGCTTCTCCCACTACGGTGGAGGCAGTTTTTGAAGAGACCAAATTCAAGTTGTGCGAGTGTCTGATTCTCCCTTTCCTTCAAAGAGAAAAGATATTTCTGACAAACACTCCTAGAGTTTGGGACAAATTCTCCTAAATACTCTAAACAAAGTAAAAGACTCTTGAGTCTCCTTTTGATTGAACTGACTTATCTGACCTGCTTTATAGGACCTGGTTTGTAAAACATGATACACCTTGAACTACAGTTATGGGTGCCACCACCCAACCTTTCTGGTCATCTGCATTTCTGTGCAGTGTGAACACGAAGGGGAAAGAAGTGGGGTGTCTCTGTCTCCCTGTCCCTAAAGAGATGAAAAGGCAGAAGTAAAGAAAAGGCAAGCCGAGGCAGAGGGAAGAGAGCTGCCCTGGGTCCTTCAGTTTTGTCCCACCTGGACCTCCAGGGAAGCCAGGTGTCTGGTTCACACCTAAGCTACACCTGGCAAGGAAGAGGGGCTCAACACAGGTTTGTCAAATGCACTCAAAAGAATGAATACCAGCCAAAAACAAAACCAAAGAAACGAAGGGCTCTCAAACAGATAGGAAGTGATAACACCTTCTGCCACCCACCCAAAACCCTCCAGACTTCTCCTCCACAAGACTGTGGACTTGTATTTGAAGGTGCTTCATTCACATGACAAGAAAGAGAATAGGCAATACTGGTAAAATAAGTCCTCAGAAGTCTCCTTCCAAAAAGGAGCATTCAACAGCAAAAACCAAGCTCTTCCAATTCCTACCAGTTCTTCTACCCAATTTACCTGCTGCCCTTTATCCAACTTTATTGCTGTTGCATTCTGTGCTATAACAATATGCACAAATTCCAACACTGATTATCAACAATGACTCAAAGAGTCAATAAGAGAAAATAGCAATTGAGTTACAATTAAAGATAATTTACATAAGAGATAAATAAAGGAGATATAATTAGTAACGACTGGAAAAAATCATACATCCTTCTCTACTTTGCATTTCTTACCAATTCATGTTTCTTCCCACACCCCGCCACAGAGGTGTGGAACAGCTGCCGCTGAACTGCATGCTATCAATGTTTTCCAAATGTTGCCTGAAAATGAATCACTAGATAATGCTTAGAAAGAAGCTGTATTCAGTTGGAAAATTTGGAACACACTGCGAACTCTGAAAGACAAGTTAGAACAGATACACATCACTTTTCCTCATGCTGACAGAGTATTCATAAAAATATTAGGGAGGTATTGTTTCTGATGTACCCAGTGAGGCCCTCCCATTAACCAGCCCCTACTGCCTTCAGTGTCTGCCTCCCCACTTGGCAGAAACTTAGGTGTCTATTTAAGGCTAAATAAAAACAGATTGACTGACTGATGTCAGTGACCTTTTTTATGACTACATAAGGAACCATGGGAAGTTCTGGATTCAGCCTCAGAAACCCAGGTTCTTTTCTTAACTTTTTGTGAGCAGTTAAGCCTTCACACACACAGACCAGCTTTATTTTCCTCTTTAAAATTAAAATTTTAATTTTAATTAAGTTAAAATTAAATTAATTTAATTTTAAGTTGTGTCTGAGATGATCACTAAGGTCCTTATCTGCTTCTGTCTTTGTGATTCTGTGACACACCACAGAAAGGCAACTCAGCAGTGACAGAGGAGGGCAGGGAGGAAGAAAGAGAAGCAGGTCCTGCAGACGCACTTCCTGCCTTGGGGAGTTCAGGCTGAGACGGACAACACTCATGTCTACATAGGATCGCAGAACAGTAACTGGAGTCAAAGGCAGGGAATTCTTTGTAAGTAGTCAGGAGTGAGGCGCTGTAAAGGGCCTAAAAATAGGCTTGGTTGAAAAGAGCATGTTGAGAAAGCAACAGGCCAGGAGGCAGGAATAACTGCACCACTTTTCTGAACAAGTGGTAAGCGCTGTCCCCTGTCTACAGCCACTACTCCTTCCCCCTGTCCCACAAGCTCTCCCTTCCCCCGTTTCTTTCCCACAGGCGTCTCTGGGTGGCTGGTACATGGCCAGCCCCAGCAATGCCACCGAGCCCTGTGGCTTTCCCCTTCAGGGCTTCTCTGAGTTCCCACAGCTGAGGCCTGTGCTCTTCTTGCTTTTGCTGGCCGTGCACCTGGCCACGCTCAGTAGAAACCTCCTCATTCCAGTGGCAGTAGCCTCAGTGCCCAGCCGGCCGCCAATGCTGCTCTTCCACCTGTGCCAGCTGTCAGCCATGGAGCTCTGCTACACGCTGGTGGTGGTGCCCCGCGCCCTGGCCGACCTGGACACACCTGGCCTCGGCAGTGGCAGCCCATCTCCTTCCTCACCTGCGAGGTTCAGATGCAGATGTTTGTGGGACTGGGGGGCGCCAAGTGCTTCCTACTGGCCGCCATGGCCTATGACCGCTACGTGGCCATCTGCTACCCGCTGCATTACGCGGCTTTGCTGAACCCCCGGGTGTGCGCGCGGCTGGCCCTGGTCTGCTGCCTCGGGTGGCTGGCGGTGTCGGTGGAGCTCACGCTGGCCATCTTCCACCTGCCTTTCTGCGGCTCCCGCCTGCTGGTGCACTTCTTCTGTGACATCACGGCGCTGCTGTACTGGGCCTGCACGCGGAGCTATGCCGATGAGCTGCCCTTGCTGGGCGCCTGTCTCGTGCTGCTGCTGATGCCCTCGCTGCTCATTCTGGCCTACGGCGCCATCGTCACCGCCCTGCGCCGCCTGCGCTGCCCCGGGGACGGCACAAGGACGCCTCCACTTGCGCCTCACACCTGGGCGTCACCCCACTACATTATGGCTGCACTACCTTCATGTACGTGCGGCCCAAGGCCAGCTACTCCCCGCGGCAGGACCGCACGCTAGCGTTCATCTACACGAACGTCACGCCGCTGCTCTTCCCGCTCATTTACAGCCTGCTCAAAAGCGAGATCATCGCCGCCACCCGCCAGATGCTGGGGCAGAGGAGGCCTGGCCACGCCCCAGGTCAGGGTGTGTGTGAGCCCTGACAGCAGGCAGGCCAGAGTGGGGAGGTCCGCACCCCTAAATTTTCCTCCCTCAGGTGGCGTCCGCCAAGTGAACACTACCAAGGAGGGTGCTCAAGGACTGAATTCAGGAAAGCGAACCAGGAAAAATGTCCATGCACAGGGCATCTCCCTGCAGTTGCCCCATCCTCCACTCCTCCTTAAAGAAATGGCCAAAATCAATAGAGCCCCAGAATAGCATTTAGTGGTTCCCTAATTACCTGTTGGTTCTCCCCATGTGCTGGGGCCTCTGCAAGGTGGTGGGCTTGCATTGCTGAAGGCACAACTCATGACCTCCAGGAACTCCCAGCCATAGCGAGCACTGCTGTGAAGCATGAACCACAGATGTATGGAGAGGAGACAGTGGGGAGAGGGGGATAATGGGCGCTTCCATTTTGAACATGCGAATTAAAATGCTGCCAGGACAAGTCAGAGAAGATGCTGAATGACAAGGTAAACACACCCATCTAAGCACAGGAAGAGGTTCAAGGGGAAGGACAGATTTGGAATTATAGGTGGCCACTGAAACCATGGAATGGGTGATATTACCCTCCAAAAAGATAGAGTTGCTATGTGATGAGATTCTGGGTGATTTTTATTTTCTTGCTTGTGTATCTTCCAAATTTCCCCTAATCATTTTTTATGGAGATTATTTTTATATATAAACAATCATAATTTAAAACAAATTATATTGGAGACCCCTCAGGGAATCAGACTTCTTACCCTCCATTCCCAAGATAAAGGCCTGAGTCCCACTTGCCTGAAACTGTCTCCTTACCAATAGTTCTGGAGTAAAGTGGAGCTAGACTGAGCTTTATAGTGGTGGATCCAGTACTGTACCTTGTAGTACAAGAGTAGGAGGGCACTGAAGAGCTTTTAATACACCTGTAGCTGGGAGGAAATATTACTGTCAAGGATAAAGTGAGGAGACATTAAGAGGAAGAATTACTAATCCATGTGGCCTTGTAACCCTAGAGAAAATAAATTCCCTTGATGTGACTATTTCTATACAATGTTACAAGCAGTATATCCTAGTATATTAAAGGAAACAAACTGGCACAAAATTTTAAGTACAAACATTATGTTACACTAGAAAAATGCCAGAATTTATTCATTCATCCATACATGCAACAAATGAATGTTATTAGTGACAGTTGCATGCCAAGAACTAGACAGTTAAGGATTCAACTGTAATCAAAATGCCATTATATTCCTACCACCTCAATCCAAATGATTAAAGGAATGAATCTGAAGCCCATGTGGAGTCCGAAGTCTCCTAGGGGACTTAGGTACATAAATAGGCATTGCAATACTACTTAATAAGTACTGTGATGGGGAAAAGACAAGATCCTACAGGAAGTACATAGCCTAGACTTACGGTGGTAGGAGCATCAGGGAAAGCTTAGGAAGAAGTCATGCGTAAGATCTAAAAACAAACGGGTAGTTATAGCCAGACAGACATAGCTGAGAAAGGAGAGTCCAGACAGAGGGAGCAGCATGTGCAAATGCCCAAGGCAAAGGAGACTATTATACATTCCAGAACTTGTCCATAGGACTGGCTCTTACTGGTGGTGATGGAATGGTGGTGTGTACTCTGTGCTGCTAGTATTAATAGATTATGCTAGAGGTGCAGATAAGGACCAAGGCATGCCCACCTTGTCAGTCATATTAAAGAATTTGGATTTCACCCTAAAGAAAGCAGAGAAAAGTAAGAAAAAAAGGAGAAGGAAGGGGAGTATGAGAAAAAGAAGAATAAGCCAATAAACCTGCTTAATCAAGGGAGTGATATGAACCAGTTTGAACATACTGACTACTATGCTGAGAATGAAATAGAGAAAGACATGACAAAAAATATTAGGCAGCTAGTACAGAAATACAGGTTAGAGATGACGTTGGCACATTTTAGGCAAGTGGTGATGGGAGGGGAGAGATATCGACAGGTTGGAGAAATAATTAGCAGGTAGAAATGACAGAAATTAATGAAAATTGATAAGGACAAAAGAGAAGTCAGGGATGATGCAAATTAACTGTCCTGGGGAGACAGAGCAGGGATATAGGACAAGCATCATGATTAAATTTTTCTGCCTATGATGAAAAATGCCGAGATATAAACAGTATAGTTAGAACAGGGGGGACTCCATCTTAAGGCTGATTATATTTTAAAAACCAGGGAGTAAGGAGGTAAGATTCCTAATGTATTTTATGGTAATCAGACAATAGCTGACACTCTTAAGTAGTCCTGAATAATAAGTCCCCAATGCTTGAGGGAAACCACTATCTTGGAGAAGAACAGGATAAATTCCTTGTGTTAAGTTTATCTTGTGGAATATCTAGAGAATTGACTGTGGATGGTGACATAATATCTCACACCAGATAGAGATATCATAAGACCACATGTCAAGCCCCTCACCTCCACACTTTGCCCCATTCTTGAAAGCCTCAGAGGAAAGAATCCTAAGCCATTGAATGCACCTTCTCTCTGAGATTGCCCACACTCCCCTTTGAGTGTGTACTTTTTGCCTTAAATAAAGCCTCCTCACTGCTTAACTTACTGAGCATTGTCTCTGTGCTCTTCCAGTGGTATCTTTTTACTTTGCTATTTCATTCAATTTTTCTAGACTTAAGCACAAGTCTTCTCCCTCTCTGTTCTACTTCAGATAAGTAGGGAAGGGCTACTGAGATCTGTGATTTGGGCTTGCAAGTTTGCATCACTGTGATGACCTGGATAAGACTGCAGCTGTATGATCATGCTCTTTAGTAGCCTGCCTGAAAATGCCTTTTCTTGCCTTTGGGAAGTTCTCAGAACATAATCTCACTCCATCCAGTGCTCTGTGGCTCCCCAAATCCTGGGGTAGTAGGGGCTTAGTTCCCATACCATGCAGATTCAGGCAGGCAGTGGATGCCAGGTGACCCTGGTTTTAGGAGTTGGCACGGTATGCCAAGCAGAAGTTCAATGAGCTTCCCTTTCCTCCCTGTGCTCTTCCTTGCTCTCTGCTTCCTGCACACCTGCTGACATTCACAGCTACTCTCACTTTAATGAACTCCTTCCTTACCTACACTCATCCAACCTGTTTGAGAATTCTTTCTCAGTCAGAGTCAAGAACCCTTCCCCATCCAGGCTGCGGTTTCACCTAGTGCACAGGGAGAGACCTCCCCAAATGCAGCTGCCCAACAACAATGCTGAAGATGACAGATGGGCTCACTGAGATGGGAACGAAGGACAGAAATGGGAAGAGACCTTCATCTTTCACTAAATATTTTCTTCACATCCATATATGCACTACTTATTCAGTAAATGCTTTCAAAATAAAAATAAAGGCTAGGTAAAGGAAAAGGAACATACAGAGGAATTTTTTGTAAAAGAATAGTCGGGGGGAGGAGCCATGATGGCAGTGTGAGTAGTTCAGCAGAAATCTCCTCCCAAAAACATATATATTTTTGAAAATACAACAAATACAACTTTTCCTAAAAGAGAGACCAGTGGATACAGTACAACAGTCAGGCTACATCTACATTTGCTAGAACTCAGCATCACACAAAGGGGGTAAGATACAAGCCATGGCCTGGCGGGATCCAAGTGCCCCCACCCCCACCCCAGCTCCCTGTTGGGACTGCTAAACAACGAGCTCTAGTAATCCACACTGGGAGCAGAGACACATGGTGCACGGTGTTCTGGATATTAGAGAAACGGAAAAGTAAAATGTGCAAGTGGGTCACTGCAGCTGGCTCCCCTGGGACAAAAGAAAGGCGAGTGCTTTTTGAAAGTCTTAAAGGGACAGGGACCTCACAGCTGGACGAAATAATCCTGGCACACTCAGCCTAGCAGCTGGGAATCCTGGGAAAATCCAGGCGACCTAACCCCCTGGGTGGCAGCGCAGCTCTGAAGCCCCTCAGGGTTATAAGCAGCCAGCCAGTCATTACTCCAGCTGGCACAGACCCTGACACACCAGCCCAGCAGTGCGAGAGCGGCTGCCACACCCATGGCGGGCAGTGGCTGCATGTAGCAGCAGCAGTGCCGGAGGTGCCCAAGAGACACACGTGCTGGTGGCAGCGGTGCCAGAGGATCCCAGGAGCAGCTGTACTCCCAGCAGCTGCCCAGAATCTCCTCCCAGCGCACAGCCACCTGGGCCAGACCCAAAGGCTGCCACCAGTATGCACCTGCCTGGCAGGGGCACCACTCTCATAGGAGAGCACACCTGGCATGCTTGCCATTCCCCACAGGGCTCTGTGCTGCTCTGACGGAGACCCCACCCACAGCAGCTTAGAGGATTAACCCGGAGGCTGCTCCAGGAGTGCTGGTAACCGACAAAGGCAGCAGAGAAAAGCAAGGAGACCAGCAAGCAGGAAAGGACTTTGTTCTCCCAGCTGACACACATGCTACCTGCCTACAGCTATGTCTATCACCATGAAAAGGAAGAAGAATTTGGTCCAGCCCATAATTACCAACACAACCCCTGAGAGAGGGCCTGGGGAGATAGACTTAACCAATCTCCCTGAAAAAGAATTCAAAATAAAGGTCATAACCATGCTGATGGATCTGCAGAGAAATATGCAAGAGTTAAAGGATAAAGTTGGGAGGGAGAATACAGAACTAATACAATCTCTGGAAGGACTTAAGAGCAGACTGGATGAGGTGCAAGATACCATTAATGGAATATAAGTCAGAGAACAGGAACACAGAGAAGCTGAGGCAGAGAGAGATAAAAGGATCTCCAGGAATGAAAGAATATTAACAGAACTGTGTGACCAATCCAAATGGAACAATATTTGCATTATAGGGTTACCACAACAAGAAGAGAGAAAAAAGGGATAGAAAGTGTCTTTGAAGAAATAATTGCTGAAAACTTCTCCAAACTAGGGGAGGAAATGGTCTCTCAGAAAATGGAGGCCCACAGAACTCCCAACACAAAGGACCCAAGGAGGACAACACCAAGACATATAGTAATTAAAACGGCAAAGATCAAAGACCAGAGCAGAGTATTAAAGGCAGCCAGAGATAGAAAAACATGTCACCTACAAAGGAAAACCCATCAGGCTATTATCAGACTTCTCACCAGAAACCTTACAGGCCAGAAGAGAATGGCATGATATATTTAATGCAATGAAACAGAAGGGTCTTCAACCAAGAATAGTGTATCCAGCATGATTATAATTTAAATATAAAGGAGGGATTAAACAATTCCCAGACAAGCAAAAGTTGAGGGAATTTGCCTCCCACAAACCACCTATACAGGGTATTTTAGAGGGACTGCTCTAGATGGAAGCACTCCTAAGGCTAAATAGATGTCAACAGAGAAAATTAAATCACGCCAAAGAAAGGAGACCAACCAAATATTAAGGGCAAAAAATAAAATCAAATACTCACAAAAGCAGTCAAAGGAAACACAAAAGAACACAGAATAAGACACCTAACATTAAAGAATGGAGGAGGAAGAATAAGAAGGGAGAGAAATAAAGAATCATCAGATTGTGCTTATAATAGCTTAATAAGCGAGTTAAGTTAGACAGTTAGATAGGAAAGAAGTTAACCTTGAACCATTGGTAACCACAAGTCTAAAGCCTGCAATGGCAATAAGTACGTATCTTTCAATAATCACCCTAATGTAAACGGACTGAATGCACCAATCAAAAGACACAGAGTAATAGAATGGATAAAAAAGCAAGACCCATCTATATGCTGCTTACAAGAGACTCACCTCAAACCCAAAGACATACACAGACTAAAAGTCAAGGGATGGAAAAAGATATTTCAGGCAAACAATAGGGAGAAAAAAGCAGGTGTAGCACTACTGGTATCAGACAAAATAGACTACAAAATAAAGAAAGTAACAAGAGATAAAGAAGGACATTGCATAATGATGAAAGAGTCAGCCCAAAAAGAAGATGTAACCATTATAAATATATATGCAACCAATACAGGAGCACCAACATTCGTGAAACAAATAATAACAGAATTAAAGGAGAAAATAGCATGCAATGCATTTATTTTAGGAGACTTCAACACACCACTCACTGCAAAGGATAGATCCACCAGACAGAAAATAAGTAAGGACACAGAGGCACTGAACAACACACTAGAACAGACGGACTTAACAGACATCTACAGAACTCTACACCCAAAAGCAGCAGGATACACATTCTTCTCAAGTGCACATGGAACATTCTCCAGAATAGACCACATACTAGGCAACAAAAAGAGCCTTGGTAAATTCAAAAAGTCTGAAATTCTACCAACCAACTTCTCAGACCCCAAAGGCATAAAACTAGAAATAAATTGTACAAAGGAAACAAAAAAGTGCACAAACACATGGAGGCTTAACAACATGCTTCTAAATAATCAATGGATCAATGATCAAATTAAAACAGAGATCAAGCAATATATGGAGACAAATGACACCGACAGCATAAAGCCCCAACTTCTGTGGGACGCAGCAGAAGCAGTTTTAAGAGGAAAGTATATAGCAATCCAGGCCAATCTAAAGAAGGAATAACATTCCCAAATGAGTAGTCTAAAGTCACAATTATTGGAACTGGAAAAAGTAGAACAAATGAGGCCCAAAGTCAGCAGAAGGATGGACATAATAAAGATCAGAGAAGAAATAAATAAAATGGAAGACAATAAAATAATAGAAAATATCAATGAAACCAAGAGCTGATTCTTTGAAAAAAATAAACAAAATAGATAAGTCCCTAGCCAGACTTATTAAGAGAAAAAGATAATTTACACACATCAACAGAATCAGAAATGAGAAAGGAAAAAATCACAACGGACCCCACAGAAATACAAAAAATTATTAGAGAATACTACAAAAATCTATATGCTAATGAGCTAGAAAACCTAGAAAAAATGGACAACTTCCTAGAAAAATACAACCTTCCAAGACTGACCAAGGAAGAAAAATCTAAACAGACCAATTACCAGCAAAGAAATTGAAGTGGTAATAAAAAAACTACCCAAGAACAAAAACCCTGGGCCAGATGGATTCACCGCTGAATTTTATCACACATATAGAGAACATATAATACCCATTCTCCTTAAAGTTTTCCAAAAACTAGAAGAGGAGGGAATACTTCCAAACTCCTTCTATGAACCTAGCATCACTCTATACCAAAACCAGGCAAAGACCCCACCAAAAAAGAAAATTATAGACCAATATCCCTGATGAACATAGATACAAAAATACTCAACAAAATATTAGCAAACTGAATTCAAAAATACATCAAGAGGATCATACACCATGACCAAGAAGGATTCATCTCAGGGATGCAAGGATGGTACAACATTCAGAAATCCATCAACATCATCCACCACATCAACAAAAAGAAGGACAGAAACCACATGATCATTTCCATATATACTGAAAAAGCATTCGACAAAATTCAACATCCATTCATGATAAAAACTCTCAACAAAATGGGTATATAGGGCAGGTACCTCAACATAATAATGGCCATATATGACAAACCCACAGCCAGCATCATACTTAGCAGCAA
This sequence comes from Manis pentadactyla, assembly GCF_030020395.1. Classification (NCBI taxonomy): domain Eukaryota; kingdom Metazoa; phylum Chordata; class Mammalia; order Pholidota; family Manidae; genus Manis; species Manis pentadactyla. The sequence continues at coordinate 53,825,367 of NC_080031.1, forward strand.
GAAGCTGAAAGCTTTTCCTCTAAGAATGGGAACAAGACAGGAATGCCCACTCTCCCCACTGTTATTCAATATAGTACTGGAAGTTTTAGCCACAGCAATCAGACAAAGCAAAGAAATACAGGGCATCCAGATTGGTAAAGAGGAAGTCAAACTGTCACTATTTGCAGATTACATGATATTGTACATAAAAACCCTAAAGACTCCATTCCAAAACTACTAGAACTAACATCTGAATTCAGCAAAGTTGCATGATACAAAATTAATACACAAAAATCTGTTGCTTTCTGATATACACTAAGGATGAATTAACAGAAAAAGAAATCAGGAAGACAATTCCATTCACAATAGCATCAAAATGAATAAAATATCTAGGAATAAACCTACCTAAGGAAGTGAAAGACCTATACCCTGAAAACTACAAGACACTCTAAAGAGAAATTAAAGAGGACACTAACAAATGGAAACTCATCCCATGCTCCTGGCTAGAAAGAATTAATATCATCAAAATGGCCATCCTGCCCAAAGCAATGTACAGATTCGATGCAATCCCTATCAAATTACCAACAGCATTCTTCAGTGAACTGGAACAAATAGTTCAAAAATTCATATGGAACCACCAAAGTTCCCGAATAACCAAAGCAATCCTGAGAAGGAAGAATAAAGTGGGGGGGGGATCTCGCTCCCCAAATTCAAGCTCTACTGCAAAGCCACAGTAATCAAGACAGTTTGGTACTGGCACAAGAATAGAGCCACAGACCAGTGGAACAGAATAGAGACTCCAAACATTAACCCAAACATATATGGTCAATTAATATATGAAAAGGAAGCCATGGACATACAATGGGGAAATGACAGTCTCTTCAACAGATGGTGCTGGCAAAACTGGACAGCTACATGAAAGAGAACGAAACTGGATCACTGTCTAACCACATGCACAAAAGTAAATTCAAAATGGATCAAAGACCTGAATGTAAATCATGAAACCATGAAACTCTTAGAAATAAACATGGGCAAAAATCTCTTGGACATAAGCATGAGTGACTTCTTCATGAACATATCTCCCCAGGCAAGGGAAACAAAAGCAAAAATGAACAGGTGGGACTATATCAAGCTGAAAAGCTTCTGTACAGTGAAGGAAACCATCAATAGAATGAAAAGGTACCCTACAGTATGGGAGAATATATTAAATGACAGATCCGATAAAGGGTTGACATCCAAAATATATAAAGAGCTCACACACCTTAACAAACAAAAAACAAACAGTCCAATTAAAAAATGGGCAGAGGAGCTGAATAGACAGTTCTCTAAAGAAGAAATTCAGATGGCTAACAGACACATGAAAAAATGCTCCACATCACTAGTCATCAGGGAAATGCAAATTAAAACCACAATGAGATATCACCTCACACCAGTAAGGATGGCCACCATCCAATAGACAAACAACAACAAATGTTGGCGAGGTTGTTGAGAAAGGGGAACCCTCCTACAGTGTTGGCGGGAATGTAAATTAGTTCAACCTTTGTGAAAAGCAGTATGGAGGTTCCTCAAAGTGCTCAAAATAGAAATACCATTTGACCCAGGAATTCCACTTCTAGGAATTTACCCTAAGAATGGAGCACTCCAGTTTGAAAAAGACATATGCACCCCTATGTTTATCACAGCACTATTTACAATAGCCAAGAAATGGAAGCAACCTAAATGTCCATCAGTAGATGAATGAATAAAGAAGATGTGGTACATATACACAATGGAATATTATTCAGCCATAAGAAGAAAACAAATCCTACCATTTGCAATAACATGGATGGAGCTAGAGGGTATTATGCTCAGTGAAATAAGCCACACAGGGAAAGACAAGTATCAAATGATTTGACTCATATGTGGAGTATAAGAGCAAAGAAAAACTGAAGGAACAAAACAGCAGCAGAATCACAGAACCCGTGAATGGACTAACAGTTTCCAAAGGGAAAGGGACTGGAGATGATGGGTGGGAAGGGCGGGATAAGGGTGAGAAAAAGAAAGGGGGCACTACAATTAGAATGTATAATGTGTGTGGGGGCACAGGGAGGGCTCTACAACACAAAGACAAGTAGTGATTTTACAGCATCTTACTACGCTGATGGACAGTGACTGTGAAGGGGCATGTGGGGGGGATTTGGTGAAGGGGGGAGTCTAGTAAACATAATGTTCTTCATGTAATTTTAGATTAATGATACTAAAATAAAAAAATCAACAGTATGTTAAAAGAAACAGTCAAAAAAATTTTAAGGGGAGCTCTCAGGAATTAAAAGCATGGTATCTGAAATAAAAAACTCAACAGAAGAGTTAGAAGATAAAATTTATGAAAATTCTCAGAAAGTAAAGCAAAACAAAAAAAAACAAAGGAAGGTCAAAGTAAAGAGAATGCCAATCCAGGATATCCAGTAGCCAAAACTTAGGAGTTCTAAAAAGAGAGAAATAAATGGAAGGGGAAAAATTATCAACAAAACAATTCAAAAATTCCCAGAACTAAAGGACAGGAGCTTTCATATTATAAGGACCTGCCAAGTATCTAGTCCATCATCATAAAATTTCAGAACCCTGAGCATGGATAGAAGCTCCTATGAGCTCATAGAGAGGGAAAGGGGTGAGGAAGATGCCACTTCCAAAATACTAGGAATTAGAATGGCTTTCAGCTTTTCAAAGGTAATTTGGGAAGCTAGAAGACAATGGAACAATTATCTCTAACCTAGAATTCTCTGTCAGGATACTCAAGGGCAAGGGCAAAATAAAGACTTTTCAGATCAAAACTTAAAAAAAAAGCTTACTTTCTATATACTCTTTCTCTGGGACCTACTCCTCCAAAAGATGGAACCCCAGGATGAAGAGAGGGGCACCAACCATGGAGATAAGTCCAGGCTTCCATGAGAGACTTTTTCAGGCAAATAAAACCTTAAAGAGTACCAGATGCAATCAAAATTGTTAAGAAAGATTTAGACTATTGATAAATTGTTTGAGAGCAAAAAGCAAACAAAACAAAGCAATTATCAACTGAACAGAAAATGAAAATATGTACAAGAATTTGTTTAATACATGGTCCATCATGAATGCCATTCACATTGTCATTAAAAGAAAACCTATTTCTCTACTCACAACACTTCTGACACCAAATTAGGGAGTGAGGGGTAGCCTCACACCAAACAGTCCTTCAACTGTCCAAACATCAACTGGGTGTCCTACAATTCAATTCTGACACTAACTGCTTAAAGTCAATGCAGACCCACAAGCTAAGGGCTCAGCCCCACAAGACTGCCCACTTTCTCAAATGCCAGTTACAAGTCTCAGGCTATCACTGTAGCTCTAGCCAACCAGCTATAAACTGGGGGTTCACAGACCCCTTCCTCAGGAAGTGTAGCTATAATTTGCTATTAACAGTTTGAAGAACTCAGAGAAACACTTTACTTACATTTACCAGTTTATTTTAAAGGATTCAGATGAACAGCCAAAAGAAGAAGTACACAGGGTGTGATCCAGAAGAGTTCTGAGCACAGGAACTTCTGTCTTCAAGAAATTGAGATTCCCACCCTCCTTGGTGACGATGTGCATGCGTTCACCAATGGAGAAGCTCTCTGAACCTTTGTATAGGGTTTTTATGGAAGTTCCATTATGTAGGTACGGTGGATTAAATCACTAACCATGGGTGACCAACTCAACCTCCAGTCCCTCTCCCATTCCCAAGATTGGAACTGGAGCTAAAAGTTCCAACCTTCTAATAATGTATTAGTCTTCTGGTGACCAGCCACCATCATAAAGCTAGGGACCCCAGCCACCAGTCATATCATTAGCATACAAAAAGATACTCCTATCACTCCAGAGATCCAATGGGTCTTATAAGTTCTTGAGACAGGGACCATGGATGTAGTCAGAGTAGGTGACGGCCTCTGGGAAAAGCAGGGTGGAATATTTACAGTCAGAGCAATGTAACAATGGGCAAAGAAGTCCCTATTGAAAGTCTGTGCTAAGCATTATGCAAAGTCAAGGTCACACTAATACTCTAGGGAAAATATATAGACATCTTCATTGAGATCAATTAAAGCTCAAAAGGCCAGCCAGAAGCAACTTGGCCTGGAATGTTTGAGTGTTCTGCAAGGGTATCAGCATAACCCGTGACTCTGCTGTCAGCCCTAGCAATCAGACTATGACCCAGCCCACCTTGAGGACAGGGCAGGTGATGCAAGTCCACACCCCTAAGATTTTTTCATGTTCTCTAGAAATCCTCAACTGCCTATAAAACCCCCTAGACAACACACCACTATGGGCTCTCTTGTCCCCTCCTGGCATAAGCCAGGAGCTCTATTCTCTCACTTTATCTCTAAATAAAAGCCTGTACCTTGCTCTCCTACCTTGACTGTTTGTGAAGCTCATTCTTTGACTACACCAACAAGAACTCTGGCATCACTCTTATATCAAGAACTGGAGTTAAAGACCACATATTAGAACAAAATATGTTCCTGGCACCTTTATCACTCAGGAAATTACAGAGGATGGGTTGAGTGGGAAGGGACAGGGGACGTGGGCTGGGGAAGAGCCCTCACATACAGCACTTTGGGTGCTCGGGCGGAAGGCCTCACGAATAAAAAAGGCTGCCAGAGTAGGTTCAAAGAAGGTTCCTGTCTCCTCCACTCACTCCCTCCATCACTGGTGGGCAGGCTATGGAGACAAAGCTGGAATGAGATAAAACATTCTCCCCCATCCACTTCCCTAGGCTAATCTTGTCTAGGCCTTCAGAGGATGCGCTCTTTTCTGGCCGTTCTGTGTTTGTCTCACTTTATTTTCCCTTTTGCAGACACCCATTAGGTTTATTGCTATTCAGCAAAAAGGGGCGTACGTTCTCCAGGATTAATTTCATGAGCTTGCATTGGGTGACTCATCCTTGTTTATTGTCTATTGAATTTGAAAGCAAGGCATCTTCCTGGAAAACCTAAAGGGATCTGGGAAGGAGAAAACTAGCAGCTAAACCTGTACCTTGGCAGTTCTGTTGGTTGCCCTGTCCCCACCCACCACACACACAGCTCTGGGAGGCCAGCAATGACTCCCAACCCCCCATGCTTCTTTGCTTACAATGGAAATTAGAAAAAGTAATTCCTCCCTCCCAGCACCCTCCCTACTCTCCAAATAGTTATCATGGATCATATGGTAGGATCTTGTCTTGTGAAGAAAATGATCAGAGTGAAATTGGGTTTGAGATGCCATGTTGTTTGGTAGAAGAAGACAAAAGAAAAGACTAAGTATATGAATTCAGACAGCTATGAAATTTAGCCAAATCAGGGAAGAGAAAATAAGATGAGAAAAAGCATGTCTTTGACTTCAAAGGCATGGAGACAGTTAGACAAAAACTCAAGAGAGCCTTGGCAACTGGGGTATTTTTTAACAGCAGAAAGGGAAGAATAAGGAACATAAGAATTGCTGTGGAGGTTTTGGTGGTAGGCTTGGATGGTTGTGGGGGTGGTCAGCCCAGCAAGGACACAGGGCAGAGAGGCATGCTGAAGGGGCCGGGGTAAGGAATGGGACAGCCAGCCCATGGGAAGGTTGAGCTGGGACTTGGGAAAACCAGCTAATATGCTAATTTGGGTTAAGTGGGATGAAGTCACAAGACTTATTTACTCCCCACAGATCTCCTGGAAGGGAAGGTAGTTAGGCTTCTATGCTCTCTGGTGCTGAGATTAGAGAGTTTATAGGGCTTCCCACCAAAGCAGCAGCAGAAAGGGAAGGCAGTGCTGCCGCTGATGAGGAAGACTCCCTGGGCCTGCCCGTTAGGCCTTCTATCCTTCTGGAGGTGGCTCCAGACCTGGCTGAGCACATTTGCGTGTTCTTGTGAGGTTTACCCTCACCGTGAGGTTTGTCAAGCACCTTCTCCTCTTGTGAGAAGGGACTGGACACTTCTGTAGTGTTCTAACTGGAGCTATGAAGCACAAATGTGAAAAGCAAACACTGGTTGAAAGGGTCTGATATGCAATGACTGGGTAAATGTGTAGGCTTGCTGGCCACCTGCAGCGTCCATCCCCAGGCAGCAGCAAACGCATCAACCTTGAGCTCGGTAGTGTGGGCCTGCCTGTCCTGTCCTTGTCTTGAGCTGTTTCCTGATCCCTTTCCCTGGTGTCTGCCCATTATCCAACAGCCTTTGCCTGCTCCTTGCCTGTCCCCATAGCCTGGGCCACAGCAGGCTCTGACCTGATTGCCAGGGAACAGAGATGCCCCCTCAGACTATCCTTTGCTCACCCCTGTGCAACTCTGGGATTGTTTTGGTCAGATTTGTTCTGGGTCACATGTCCTATGAACAGGAAAATAATTTCCAGAATCTATAAATAAATGTAGTTGTTGAGGTGGAGGTTACCAGGTTACATATTCATGAACTGGGGGTTCCAAGTATCTGAGCTGTCCCTCAAGACATGGAATATAAAATATACCATATATTTTAGAAATAGAGAAAGAGAGAGGAAATAGGAAGAAAAATCACTGCCAAAATATAAAGGATGGAAAAAATACTTCAAACCCAATATAATGAAGCTAGGTAAATTAATTTTAGGGAACAGAAGAAAAGTTACAGATATAACCTTAAAACCATGCATAATAATATTTGAGAAAGGATAGCAATCAAGAAAAATTCCAAGAGTCTGGAGGAAAGTAAAGATTTGCCCAATTATCAGTAGGGGAAAAGTAGATTTTAGAGATTATAAGTTAGCTAAGAATTCTTAATGTTAATTTCTAAACAAAATTCCAGAATAAATCATTAAACTCACCATTTTTCAACAATTGGAAAATAATGTGTGGCTACTAAGGTCAGAAGAGAATCACTGAGGACAAATAGTGCTAAAATAATACCAATTTTTTTCTGGTTAAAGGTTCACCGAAGTAGAATAAGCTACAGACCAGGACTCACAAACTCAAAGTCGGGCCATGTGGTGGCTTAAGTGAGAAGAGTCCCAGATCAGAGCCTCAGGATATGGAGGGGTGACCGCAAATTGGAGAGGCATGCCCAGTCCAAATGGGGCTGCATTATTTAGCTCCAGCCAATTGCTGTCCCTGGAGAAGGGCTAGCCCAGTGCTGCCCAGGTCTCACATTCACCAGAAAAAATAGAGGGCTGGAAAACTGATATTGGCTTGCTGTCTCCCAATTTGTGAATGTTAGCAATTAAGTCAAAGTTTGTGAAGAGCTTTAAAAACAAACAAACACATCTATTGGTCATGTTCCTCCTCAAAGAACCACCCAACACCACCTCTGAAGGGTGACTTCAGAATTTACTAAATGTGGTGCTGACATAAAACCCCCATACTTCAGATACACCAGCTATAGACATGTGAGTAATACCTGTTTATTCTTCCTCACAGAATGTAGACATAGGTGGCTGGACAACAGGTGAAACAATATATTGTATTGAAAGTTCTCTGTAAACTCCAATGTACTATCCCACACTGTTCACATTATCTTGATTTCAAGAAGGCATTTAGTAAAACCACAAATGAAGTCCTTGTGAATTAGATGAAGAAATCTGTTGGATGATAGTGTAATTTGAGCGGATTATTAGCTGGCTGCACCATAACAAAACATCAGTGATTAGTGACTCCAAGATAGTATGAGCCTCCTTGGTTGTCCTACAAAAACTGTAACATGCCCAGTCCTCCCCTCCAACTTACACTTCCATAAAACTTATCACCACCTAACATATTCATTTAGTTAACTGCCTTTCTTCCTCCATTGGAATGTAAGTGTCTTTAGGGCAAGGATTTTTGTCCATGTGATATCCTAGAGAAGTGTCTGGCATATAGTGCCTGCTCAATAAATATTTGTTGCATGAATGAATACATGAATTTATAGCTACCTCTTCAAAAACCTGACCTAATGTTCTTCCTTCTTCAGGTTCTTAACAGTCTAGATGAAGACACACTAAATAAAACTGCAAATGACTCACAGTACAAATATAATGGATGATTGAAAGGAAGGCTAAAATTACCTGAATTAATTGGAATGTTGAGCTGAATATAAAAGTTCACATTCAATGGGTATAAATGTGAAGTCCTTCTTTTACTTCCTAAAACTCAGCTTCTCAAGTTTTATAAGAGAAAGACCTGGCTTAACAGCCATTTTCATTGACTGCATATTCAAAATTAATCAACAAAATTCGGTCAGATGATGAGGCCTACTGGTCTTTCTAAATAAGGACACTATAAATCAGACTTCACTCAGAAGAATATGGTTAGAAATCAGTCATTAATGACTATTACACAGGAGCACAAATTTTGGTCAAATCAAGGACAAAACACTGGTAGTGTCTTTGACCCTCTGACACCATGCATCCCTCAGGAAATTCTGTTGCTTACCTTCAAAATACATTCTTTAAAAATGTGAAACAGATCAATCCTTCTATAGGTCCTCTTTTCATGCAGGAGAAAGTGAAAGTTCTTACAGTGACCTATCAGGCCTGTACATCCCCATTTCCTCCCAGATTTCCTTCTATTATCTGATTTCACTTTCTCTGCCCCCATTGTACTGGCTTACTTGCTGATTCTCAATCACCCAGGGCTCCAGCAGCAGCAGGCAGAGCCTTCCATGCAAGCCTAGCAATTGCTTCTCAGCCAAGGGCACCAGGAGGACCCAGGTTCTAGCTAGCCTGCTCCAGGCCTTGTACCAATGAAATGACATCCCTTTCTTTGCCAGAAAACCCCTTCAAGTCTGTAGACACTTCATCAGTTGTACCTCCTGCAGAGATCCACTGGTCATTCAAACCTTTCCTGACCTCTCCCTCTTGGGAGCTCCAAGAGTATCCATTTTTAAAACAGTTTCTTTGGAATGCAGCCACACCCATTCATTTACTTAGTGTACAGTTGCTTTTATGCTTCATGGACAGAGCTGAGTCGTTGCAACACAGACTGTGTGGACTGCAAAACCAAAAATATTTACTATCTTGACCTTTATAGAAAGAATTTGTCAACCCATTTGCTGCAACACTGCTTATTTCTCAATCCTGCGCAGTATGTGGTTAAAAAAAAATGGCCTTGTGAGCCAGACAAATCTGTTTTAGAATCTGTTCCTTCAATTATGAGCTATGTGATCTGGGGAATGTTATTTGTCCTTTCTGAGGACCTCAGAGTGTTTCGGGGAGGATTAAATAAAATCATCTACACTAAGTGCTCCATGCAGTGCCTGACGTACAGTAACTACTCAGTGTTCACCAGCTGTTACTATTAGGGATCGTATTTCATACTGTTGTTCCAGAGAAGCGAAGAGGCCCCCCACAAGGTCATGCAACTTTTGGTTGGTAGAGTTTGACTCAGCTTTTAAGCACAAGGACAACTCTGTACCATAATGCATGTATGTGAGGATGTATACAATATATAAGGGATATATATATGTATTTATGTATATAAATGATGGAGAATTTAGCAATTTGTAAGCCTTCTAAGTTCCCTAGGTGTGAGTTTTGATGTTGGCGGTTAACACTGTTCAAGAAGTGCCATCAGGCCATGGTTCTGGGATCTACAAGAAGCTGTTTTGTTGCCAGGGACTGTGCAGCAACCACACCTAAGAGGAGCTGGGGCTCTGTTCTGCTTCATCTGATTCAACAGAAAGGCAGGGCAGAAGCCTCTTGGTGATGTGCTCACCTGAGGGAAAGTCCTAAGGAGGTGTATCTTCCTTTTCTTTCGCACAGTGATTAAACACACAGACCCTGGAGCCAGACTGCCAGAGTTCAAATCCTAGCTCTACCAATTTACAAGCTATATTTGTTTGAGCAAGTTCCTTAACTTTAGGGCTCAATTTCCCTGTCTGTAAAACAGGGATAAAATGGTGTGCCTACTTCATGGAATTGTGAGTATTAAATCAGCCCATGTATCTAAAGGGTTTAGAAAAATGTGTAGCACATTATACACTCTTAATAAGCAGTAACTACATTCCAGTCCCCTGTAAGTACATTTCCCCTCTCTGCATTCCATAGATATTTCAGGTTGCCAAAGCAATGAATTTCTGTAAGGTAGGAAAAAAGGTCCACAAATTACTAAGAAAAAAACCCCTGTGATTTTCAATACTATACTGAGGCCTTCCTTCATTGATGGCAGAGCATAACTAATGTTTTAAATGCTTCCACTTGCATCTGGATGTATTCAACCTCAGATTTCAAAGTTCTCAGTAAAGGAGTGTCTCCACGTCTTACATAACACAGTGGACTTCAGTTAGTGAAGTGCATTTGCTACACAGCCCCGTCCTAATGTGTGTCAGGATCTATACCAAGAAGACTGTGGTTTAGCCCAGTGGATCCTACTGGACATCAGAGATGAACTCTGTGTGGAACACAGTTGCACACTGCACACTGGAATCACCTAGACAGAGGGAAGGCCACTGCTTGCTACACTTGTCTCTCACCCTGATGAATCCTTAGCTGTAGGTGCAGGTCCTTAAATCACAGAACTCTGGATAGCTAGGCAGATAGTTTAAGGGTCATGACACAGGAAAAGCAGTTCTTGATAATTTTAGGATTTTACATTTAAACTTTAATACTCAACAAAAGGCCATAAAGGTGGCCAGATGTGTGCCTAAAATCTGGTACCTGCTGCCTCAGTTATCAACATGAACGTTGTATACCCAATTTTTCTGCTTCCACGGAAAGCCCAGACATGGAGGGGCATCTGCCCTCAGGTCCCCTCCCTGAAAGAGATATGCAGACATGTATCCCACAAAACGGCAGATGCTCCTTTCTTAGCCCCCAGTGTGGGAAAGCTCATCCCCTCCTCTCCTCACCGTGGGTGGTCGATCTGTCAGCTCTTGTAGTTTCCGGTTCAGCATTCTGCATGCCTCCTGGAATTTACTGTCCAAGGCTGGAGATAGGGCCCTCACCAGCCCCAAGATCATGTGGCTCTGCAGTAAGTCCCTGTGAAGAGGAAAGAAACCCACACATCCACTCCAGGGCTCTGGGGATGCTCCCTTGCAGAGGTGCCTTGAGACTCCCAGGAGAAGCCCCTTCTCCATGTTTATAGAAAATAGCTGTTTGACATCAAGAAGAGCTTTTCTTGGGCTGGAGAATGATAGAAGGAACTAACTGAAGAGGCAGATCTCTACGGTCATAGGGAGAGAAGGATCTGGGCTTTATGAAGACTCAACTGAAAGATTTAACAAAACAGGTTTGTCTACTTCCACAACCAAGAAATCTCAGCTCATTTGAAGATGTACCTATAAGCACAACACAGCTGGGATTGAGACCTTTCTCTGCCCCGCTGGCAACTCTGTTCCCAGGTTTGGTCTGCACCCTTATGTAAACCTGTTCACACCTGCCTGAATGCTTGTTTGCTTCCCTCAAAAGGAAATTTCTAGATGTAGCTGCCACTTAGTTCTGGAGGGACCATTAAGAAGAGCCCTGAACTCAAGCCCCTGGAAGGAAGCCACTGTCTTCAGATGGTGGCCACACAGGCGTCAGTGGTGGCAGAGAGCTCAACACCAAGCTTCACCCTATGTCCTGCACCCTCCTCAGCCTGTCTTCCCCATAAGGACCCCAGAATCCTCTCACCCAGCTGAGAAATGGCCTGTCCTTCTTTACCCAGAGCACCGCAGCCTTCACCTTCTCCATCCACTCCTCTCATGTGCCTCTACCTCCTGCCCACACCTCTCAACTGTTAGCAAGACATGCACACCTGAGCTGTCCCCAGAGACTGGCCACCCAGCATCCCCTCCAGCTCAGTGGCTCTCCATAGGCCAGGTTCTGCTGCACGCCTGCATCCTTCATCTCATGTGCGTTCCCCTTCCCCATGCTCCCAAGCCTCTCAGACCTCCTGTTTCCTCCACTGCCTCTTAGGCTGTCCACCCCACCCCTTCTCTCTTTCCCCTCATGTTCATGGATTCCTCCCATCCTCCTGAAGGCTCTTACCAGCCTTCATTCTCCAAAATCTTCCATGGCCTTGAGGCCCCTGGGCCCTCAACCCCTCTCCCCACCACCCTCCTTCCCTGATTTCGGTTCTGCAAACCTGTGCTCCAGCAGGTGCTCTTTGATTAATTGTGACATGTTTTTTAAATACTCCAGGTCATGGACCACGAGGGGCTGGGAGGGGCATAGGGACATGGGTGTGAATGTCACTTGCAAGCACGACAACTGGTCAATGGCAGGGGCCATTGCCTTAGAGGAGAGAGACAAAGGTTGACGGTGGGGGCAGGAAAGAAAGAGATGGGGAGTTCCCTCCCTCAGGGTTTGGGAGGGACTACAGAGGGAGGTGGCTGCAGGAAGGGATGGAGCCAGGAAGATCAAGCAACCAGGTCAAGAGGGCTGGGGAGAGAAACGCTCATGCCCACCCTCCTTCGGGACCCAGTTCAAGGTACCTGCAGCTGGTCAACAGTGACCATCTGGACGAGCTTCCCCTGGGCCCACCGCTGCTCCAGGGGCCTCAGAAACTGAAACAGCTTCGAGGTAATGGTTATGGACAAGGAGGCATGTTCTTGCACCTTGCTTGGGTCTCCTCCCAGCAAAGTTCCCAGCCGGTTCAGGGAGGTCAGGTAATCCCGCACAACCTGGGGGAGAGGCAGTCTCAGTCACGGCCATCAGCAGCCCTTGCCTTTCTCTTAGTGTCACAGGTAAGGACCTTTGTCCACATCACCATCTTACCTGAGCATAGATCTTCTGTTCCTGCTCTTGCTTGAGGGGAATGTCAAACTCTGGTTGGTCTATCTGGACACAAGAGAGACTGGAGAGACATGGGGAGAGCGGAGGAAGGAGAGCATGGCAGGGGTAGAAGCAGGTGTGTCCTGGAAGACGGCCTCAGGAAATGGAGTAAACAGGGCCCAGAGCAGGAGCGGGGTGTGAAGAAAGGGAGGGACTGGGGACAAGGGAGATGAGGGAAAAAAGTGTAGACATGGAAACAGAGAGTGGGTATTTCATCCAGTTTGGGGTGCTCAGCAAGTGAGAAGCATAATAAATCCAGGTGCTAAAGGATAGTGTCCTTCAGCCACGGCCAGGTCTAGAGCAAAGGGAGTGACATGATACTATACCAGATGCAAAACTTCAGAGGGATTGAAAACAGTCATCAAGATAAATAGTATCTTGATACTTTTAAAAACCAAATTAATGCAAAAAATCCATGCTGAATAAAGTAGCAAAACTTTGCTTACCATGGATTTTTTCAGAAAATTGAAAACCTATTTTTGATCCATTTTTAAAAAAAAATTACAAATGTTTTCAAAAGTCTACAAATAAGTTTTGATTGTTTGGAGGGGAGGATCTTTTTTTCCAAAAAGGTCATGCATTTTTGCATTGGCTTTAGTTTTTCAGAAATACTCATTAAAACACGATTTACCTTGATCACTGAGTTTCTGGTGTCCTCTTCAGTTGTGTGCCCCAGGCAGGCAGCTTGCTCACCCGCCTGCCCCTCAGGTTTGGTGCTGGCATGTCCCTCACTCTATTCTGAGGATCTGTGTTCCCTCAGTTTTCCTTTTCTTCTCCAACTTCAATATTCCACTCCCACCTTGAGCTATTACTTTTCCCCTATCTGAAAAACACTTCCACTTGACTCCTTTGTCATATTTTATGTCCAAACGTTCAAGAACTAAAAGTCATCTATACCCCTGCTTTCACTTCCTTACCTCCCCTCCTAGACTCCCTGCAATCTGTGTCCATTTCCAGAACTGTCTTCCTAGTATCTGCTAGAAGCTTTCCTCCTAGAAGGAAGGAGCATTCCTTGTTCTCTGGGCTCTGAAATCTTTGGAAATAAGTGACCCTACCCTCCTGAAGCTGGCTCCTTCCCATCCTCTCAAGTCACCCGTGTGGCTCTGACTACCCCCTTCCTGGTGCTCTTGGTATTCTCAGTGCCCATGCCCCTCACTGGGGTGCTTCTATCCTTTCCCTCCACCCATTTTTCCCCTGAGAGTCCATCCAGTCTCAGGATGTAACCAGCCTCCTCTGATTCATAACAAATAAAAACTGCAGTCTTTCTCTGAATATTCTGTCTCCAAGCCCTCCGGTCACCATGGACCATGACCATGAAGATTCAGTGGCCTAAATCCCCGTGCCTGGCCTTCCTTTCCATTTCTGCCACAGTCATCTTAGTTCGGAGCCTCTGAGTTGCTCATCTGGGTATCCCCAGGTTGCCCTCCAAAACTGCTGACTCAACCTAAAGCTCAGTGTACAACCACCACATTTGAATGACCTCAGCAGGCCCCCACTTTTTTTTCCTGTTATGTCAAAAGTGATTGCCTTGGTCTGGTTTCTTAGGCCAGGAATAATCAGGCCCGACCTCATGTTTTCAGCCCTAGTCTCACCGCCCATGGCACCTCATCCCTACCCCAAAACTTCTGCTCAACAAACCAGCCTCTTCCTGAGCCCACAGAGGAGCTGCACCATCCCAGGCTCTTCCCTTAGCTCAGGACTTCCCTGCAGCCCTTCTGAGGCCCTGCAGCTCCACCTTCACCTGTTCAGACCAACCAGGATTCGAGGTTCGGCTCACAATACCCCGCTCCGATCCTTTCCAGAACCATTTCAGTTCTGAACTATCCCCAAAGGCCACAAGAGTTAAACGGAGCACATAGCTTAGAACTGAACCTTAGAATGCCTCACACTGATGATCAGTTCCTCTTAAATATTTATCCTCATATAATTTTGAGGAATTTTTGAAAGTAGGAGCTGAATATGCAGCATCATGATGCCTACCACAATACTGACGCTGCCAATGTTTGTATTTAATTACTTGTTGAACAAACACTTGGTGTGGGCCTCTAGATGCCTAGCCCCGTGCTAGGTCCTGGAGAACAAAGGTGAGTAAGGTGTGGTCCTACTTTTAAGAGTCTCGGTTTTCAACCCATGTTAAATGCTGAGAGCGTGGGGAATGGGAGGACACAGGGTTCACCCAACTCATAGCCAGGGAGTCAGTGAGGGCTTCCTGGAAGAGATAATAGAGCCAAAATTTGAAAAATATACACGTATTTTCCAGGCTGAGTGGGATGTTGGGGAGGAATGTTGCAGGCAGAGAGCCATGTGTGCAAAGAACTGAGGAATATTCTTGGAGCTGTAAGGGAATGGCTTGGGGCTTCAGGGGGAGGGTTGTGGTGGGAGATAAGGCTGGAAAGGTGTGTACGGGTCAGACCACAGCAGGAACTGCAATGCTTTGCTAAGGATGAAGAATGAGGTCCTAGTGACTTGGTGAGCCATTGAAGGCATTCAAGCAGAGACAATAGCATAATTTGCTCATTTTAGAAAGGTCCCTCTGGCGAAAATGAAAAACAAATACGAGGAGGGCAGGACTGGAGATGGGACTAAGTAAGAGGCTCTGGGGGTAGTCCAGGCAAGCAGTAAGGAAGAGCAGAGCACTGGCACCTTCTCAGACTGGCCCTGCTGTGGCCTTCCCTCATCTCACCTAGTAGCCCTGCCCCTCACACCCGTAATTTTCCCTAAAGATAGGTCTCTTCCCTATGCTGCGTATTCGTCCCGTCTCCCCGGCCCCCAGCCTCCTTTCAGAGAAGGTGGCCCAGGTCTCACTGCCCTGTTGCTCGTGCCCCCCTCACCTGGATGACTGGCACGTGTGGCAGGCTGGGGTGAGGTCGCAGATAGGCTCTGAAGAATGGGAAGTAATGGTACTGACTCATCAGAAGTCCCAGAGTTCAGTTAAAGCCCAAGGAAGTCCAGTTCCCAGAGATTCGCCAGCCTCTGAGCTGGGAAGAGGAGAGACACGGCTCAGCACGGGAGCACCCTCTCTGAGACTCACCCCCATCCGCAGACGGCTGCTCCTTGCAGACCTCTCCTCATGCCCCCTTGTCCCTCTGGGGCCCCACCTCTATTCTCCTTCCTCCACTCTCACCCAAGGGTTGACACACTTCTGCAGGGTTGTCGTTTCCATGTCCTTCCTAGCCCTTGGGGATCCCTGGGAAAGAGACCCACCCTCTAGAAAAAAAAAGGCAGCCCTGAGCATACATTGGTATCTAGGAAAGTGGATGCCCGAGGTCTCACCTCCTCAGTACCTTGTCCGAGGGGACCAGCCCCTGCAGCCTCAGTGGCACCTGCGTCCATGCAGGCCTTGTAGAACTGGAAGGCTTTCTCCTGCCCAGAGCCCAGGTGCCAGGAACCGGGGGCTTCTAAAAAAGGAAGCATGGGAGAATTAAAGATGCAGAGACATGCAGGGGAGCTGGGAGACAGGTTGTTCACAGGAAGGAAAGGGAAGACTCGGCGGGAATGGAAGGAAGGGGAGGAATGGAGGAAAATGGAGGGAAGATGGGACAACCGCTCAGCGTGGGCTGGATCGACTCCACGGAGGAACGAGAGTGGGGAAAGGGAGTGTGGAGAAGGCCACGAGGGAAATAAAGGCAAGGTCAAGGTGAAAATAGGGAGGGAAGACAGGGCAGGAAAGGAAGCAAGAGGAACAAGTGGGCCACGGGTGACGGAGAAAGGGTGGGCAGGGAAGGCAGGAGGAGGGCGGATGAAGACGTCAGGAACATTCGGGAAGCCAGAGAGCCTGGAAGGACTGCAGAGAGGAGCCCTTGTAAGGAAATGTTCAGCAAAGAGGAGGCGGAGGCGCAGGCGCCCTGGTCTGGGGTCCTCACTCCCTAACTGCAGGAAGCAGACACACAGACACAGACAGCACCCCAGACACATCCCCGTTTGAATCATTGACCCCTAGTATCCAACAGCTCTCCCTCAGTCCCCCGGGACCTCCTTATTCTATGTGGGAATAGAATTTATGTTATGCATATTTTTTCCTTTCATTTCTGTGCCTTAGCTGTAAGCGTGGCCCTGCACCAGGGGATGCCCATCTCTACTCCCCTCCATCAAGAGCAGGACAGAGGGTGCAGTCATCGCTCCCAAATTCCAACTGTCAGCAGGTTCCCTTCATTCCCTTGCACTGGGAAACCATGCCTACCATACACGTTCTCATTCCCAAATCCTTGCCACCACCCGCCATCTTCCTGGACTGACTTCCAACCTTACAGAGGCCCTCAGTTCCTCCCTCACGGGTTTCCTCTCAGTTCCCTTCCCTCATCCACAGACGCCACGAGCAGGAATCGTCTTCATGCCCAGGGGTTCTAACTCGGTCCTCTGCCCTCCCGGCAGCCCTGGGCCTGTCCCCAGTCACCCCCTTGCGCAGCCAGCCGAGCCCACCGCACTTCCTTCCCTCCGTCCTCTGCAGTCGTCGGTGCCCACAGCCGCCGCGCCAGCTGAGCCTGCGCCCTGCGCTCCGAGGTTTCCCGGAGAACGGGGGGTGGTGGCGAGGGGCTCGGGAGGATGGCAGGGCGAGGCTGACCCCGATCGGAGCATTAGACGAGAAGGGAGTGAGGGCAGGCGAGGGAAGGAGAGAGCCTAGTGCATCACGGAGTAACGGGGGCGGGAGAGCACCAGACGTGGAGCAAAAGTAAAAAATTTAGGAAGAAAACAGAGATGGGGCTGGGAAAAAGGGAGAAAACGGGGTAATCACGTGTCAGTGGGAAAGGAGAAGATGGGGATTCGGTCCAGTGAGACGAAGAGAGGCGCCAGAAGGGATGGGAGGCCGGGACCCGGAGGTGACCAGTGCAGTGACAGAGGGGCTGACCGCGGCGTCCCTGGGGCCCATGAGGATGCGCAGACCAGCTGCCACTCAGGCGCCTGCGGTTGTGCCCCGCCTACACGGAGGGTCTGTGCCCCTTACCCAGGATTCTCCGGAGCCGTTCCTTGCTCTCCTCTGCAAGGGTCTGGAAGGAAGTACTGGTTCCTGAGGCCCTTCCACAGGCAGAGCTAAGGAAATCGGCACAGGGCGCCGCACTGCTGTTCCCGGAGGCCAGGTACGAGCCCGGAGGTCCCTGCACACAGGCGTCTCACAGGGGCCTGCGGGGAAAGCTCAGAGCTGGGGGACAGAGAGAGGCGAGGGCTCCCCGGGAGGCTTGGCGAAGGAACACCTGGAGGACCAGGGGGAGACCCCAGGGAGAAGGAACCAGTCAGAGGGCAGGAGCCTCAGGAAGACGGACGGACGGACGGACAGGGCCAACATGTGAGGGAGGCCCGACTTGGTGGGGGGTTCCCGGATCTTGCTTACGAGGGCCACAGCTCCAGAAGATGTAGAAGAAAAGCACAGAAGAACCAAGGAGCAGACCGACAAGCAGGGCAGCCATCAGCCCCCGCCGGGCCAGGGCCCGCGGTTGGCACGGTCGGCTCCGTCCGGCGGGCAGGCCCTCTTCTGGAGCCCTCTGTGCAGGAACCAGCAAGGGACAACCACAGGGTGGAAGGGTCAGGAAAGAGGGGCGGGGAAAGGGCAGGAGAGGGGGTGTGGGGGACGAGTAAGTCAGTACCAGGGCGTCTCTGGACGAAGATAAGACTCCCCAGCCCCCTGGCACCCGGCGCCATGTGCACCCGGGGGCTGTGCCAGCGGGGCCTGTCACGCATCCTGGGTAAGGATCAGGCAGGCTGCGCAGGCGTGGGTGTTGATAGGACTTTAGAGCAGGAAGGATGTCCTACATCTGCCCTGCAAAGGCCCAAGAGTCACTTTCCTCCTGGCTCCAGAGAGTCCCCATTCCACTCTGCCGGCTCAGTCACAGGGATTCCCTGAGGTTCGTGGCCTCTCTGGTCCCCACCCTCCTGACCTGAGTGCGGAGAGGGGCAAAGAGAAGCTGGTTCAGTAGGTGGGTGCGTTAAAGCACACCACTTCAGGTCGTGTTGGCACAGCCCCCACACATTCTTCCACCTGGCGGTGTTCCCACCCGGGCTTCGGCGTGAACTCTCCCCAGGAGGCACCCACTTCCCACCCTCGCCCAGCACCTGCTGTCCTTCCCCATTTGCTTCAGTCTCCGACGAGCCTCACATTCCCTCCTCTCGGGGGTAGTGGGGGACACTGTCCCTATTCCCCCATCCTAGGCTTCTGACTCCCAAATGGAATGGTTTTCTCCAGGGGACTTGCCGTCTGTCTGTCCTCTCTGGCTCCTAGGATCCTTCCTGGTTCTGCTCTAGGTGCTGAGTCTGAGAACTGGGATTCAGGAAATGGCCTTCCTCCTACCCCCACCCCAGTTCCTCTGTCCTGGAGAAGGGGAACTTCTGCCTCTCCCCCAACCCCATGCACATGCTACTGGCCTCTGGGTGGAGCCTGTTTATCGGTCTGGAGACACCCAGCCTCCCCTCCTCCTTTATCTCACTGTCTCTGGGGAGGTGTTGGGAGGGAGTCTTCACTCCCCAAGCACTCTGGCCCTTGGCTGGCTCCTCTTGCCCTGCTCTGTGCCTTTGCTCATGGAGTTATTTCTGGAATATTCTTTCTTCTCTCCTTCTTCATATGATTGAAATCTTTCAGCTCCTTAGATTCTTAGGTCAAGTGCTGCCTTACCTGGGCAGTCTTCCAGCTCTGTGCCCATTCCCCCTGCTCCTGAGTAGGAGCCCAAACTCCTCTCCATATGCCAAAAACCTGCTGGTGCAGGCAGAGCAGTGCCCAGAAAAGACCAACAAACCTGGTGGGAAGGTAAATTAGTTCAGTCATTGTGGAAAGCAATATGGAGGTTCCTCAGAAAACTAAAAATAGAAATAGCATTTGACCCAGGAATTCCTTTGTCAATTTACCCAAAGAAAACAAGATTCCAGATTCAAAAAGACATATGCACCCCTATGTTTATTGCAGCACTATTTACAATAGCCAAGATATGGAAGCAACCTAAGTGTCCATCTGTAGATGAGTGGCTAAAGAAGATGTGGTACATATACACAATGGAATATTTTTCAGCCTTAAGAAGACAACAAATCCTACTATTTGCAACAACATAGATGGGGCTAGAGGGTATTGTGCTCAGTGAAATAAGCCAGGCAGAGAAAGACAAGTACCAAATGATTTCACTCATTTGTGGAGTATAACAACAAAGCAAAACTGAAGGACCAAAACAGCAGCAGACTCACAGAACCCAAGAAGGGACTAGTGGTTACCAAATGGGAGGGGTCGGGGAAGGTGGGTGGGGGGGACGGAGAAGGGGATTGAGGGGTATTATAATTAGTACATACAATACAGGTAGGACACGGGGAAGGCAGTACAGCACGGAGAAGACAAGTAATGACTCTATAGCATCTTACTCTGCTGATGGACAGTGATTGCAGTGGGGGGAAGGGATTGTTAATATGGGTGAATGTTGAAACCACAATGTTGCTCATGTGAAACCTTCCTAAGATTATATATCAATGATAGCTTAATTTTAAAAAATGAGCAACTAACCAGGACACCCTGGCTTGCATCTTCATCTCCCTAATGACTGCAGACTCTAGTGGCAGGGACAGTCCCCTTTCGCCTTCACATCCACCTAAGATGCTTCATAAATATTTGTTGGAATGAATGGCATTCCATGCCAGAAGTGCTCTTGCCCACATCATCCTGAGTCTTCTTCTTCTGTCTCAGTGAGCACATTTCACCTCTGTCCCTTGCTTGCCCATTACAAGCAGAATGGGATTCATTAAGATGGTCACATGAATGACATGTTGCCAGTATGTCCTGAACACATCAGCACTTGCTGTGGTGCATTTGTTGGGATGCAGGTAAAGATGGCTTCAGGGCTGGAGACTAGAACAAAGCTACTATGTCCCTGTGCCCGTGGAGGCCATACTGTAGAGCATCAAGAAAGCTGTGAAGAAAAATCAGGGCTTTGTGCGTTATCAAAGGTGGGGCTGAAGGCTTTGGAGGAAGGGTTTGACGTGATGAAAATAGTAGCTACTAAAGGCTGCTGTGGTACTGGAGATCTGGACTGATGAGATAAGAGACAGGATAACAATTCTGTAACATCTTTCTGATAGATAGTAACTGCACTAGTTGGGGTGAGCATTTAATAATGTAGGTAACTGTCAAATCGCTTTCTCATATACTTGAAACCAATATACTGTTGTATATCAACTATACTTCAATATAAAAAGGGACAAGAGACACAGTACCGGTTTGGTGGCACATGGTGAGTGATGAAGTGAGGTCCTGGCCCAGCGTGATGGCAGAGAGAAAGAAACACATGGGAGGAAAAAATTTAAAGGAAGGAAATAAAGTCATGGAAGCTGATTGGATGGTGGTAACAGAATATAGAAGAGGCACAGATGAGCTTCACAGTTTATTCCCAGATGACCAGGAGAATAATGATGCCAGGGATGGCAACAGTGGAATTTCAGTTGAAGGTTGGAACAGGGATCATCCTGTGAGCAAAATGTTGATCCAGGGTTTAGAGGTCTGGGTATATTTGGATACAAATTGATTGTGCCCTCTCATATTACCCTCCCTTCCCCGGAACATCCAGTAGTCTACCTGTGAACACCTAGCTTCCTTCACACCTGTTGCCTTCCCACTCCTTTTTTACCAGTCAGGTGCTCTGGGCTGATGTTTCCCTGGAAAAATTGTCATGGGTACAACTCGGGTTAGGTAAGAGCAGGTGTGCTGTGTGACATCAGCCTTGGGAACAGTCACTGTGGCCTGGGTTTGGGTTTGCTTTCTTCTAGAGAGCTGAGCCAGCCACCTATCCCTACCCTGCCACCTCCTGGAGGCAGAGTAACCTCTGTTCTGGGAGCTGTCTCAGGAGCACACCTCCCCTTAGCTCCCGTGTCCTGCTCTGCTGGGAGCCAGTACCCCCATGGCCATGCCCAGTCACACCATGCACAACAGGGCAGTAGTCACCACCCAGCTCTAAGCACAGAGGGAGTTCCAGCTAGTAGGCACAGGCTCGTGGGGCAGGCCCGTGTTCATCTTAGCAGACCCTGCCTTCTGGTTGCTTTAACTGTTCTGTCTAGTCTACTCAAATTTCAGGATATTTTGTTTGATACCTTAATAATATCAAAGTAATAATAATAATTATAGCACCTATTTTTTACTGAGCACTTCCTATGTGCCAGGGACTAATGAATGCTTTGCTTATATAGATTTTTCCACTTGGTCTTCACAGTAATTTCATGAGGGAGATGAGAGCTGTTTTCCCCAATTTACAAATGAGAGAATAGAGATACATAGAAGTACAGTAAACTTGCCCAAAGTTATAAAGTCAATAATTATCAGAGCTGGGAAATGAGCCAAAGCTTTATCATGGAGCCTCACAGTCATTAAGGTTCTGTTTTGGGGAGTCTCTTCCCTCATGGCTTGACTGTGTTACATCACTGCCTTGAGGGCTATTATTCTTCAGACTCTCAAACAGCCAGCTTCACCTTTTGAGAGTCATGCGTTTGTTGTCTGTCCATGATCACCCACCATGTACACCATGTCCATAATAACCACCATGGTTAAATTATGAAAACCAAGGATGGGACATTTACCTACATATTGTGACACTCTTAGGTATGTACTTCAGTGGCAATTCACTTCTAAAATCACCTGATGGCAGTGATAACAGCTAAGAGCTGCCTCCTAAGGAGCAATGAACCACATTCTGAACAAACCAGGAAAGCCTTGATGTCATAGGCAATTTTGGGGAGTTTGATAAGAAGAGGAAGAAACAGATCACTGGGTTGGGTTTGGGGACATTTCTCTTTCAAAAAGAGCCATATCAAGAACTGGGCATCACCTTCGGGAAAGAAGAGTTTATGGCTTTTGAAACAATTTAAGTGACAAGTAGATGGACCACTCTTAGTATTTTCATTTTCATATATACTTTTTCTTTTATAGATATAAGACTAGAATATATAATCCCTGCTCAATTAAATTAGTAAATCAATAAAAAATACATTTAACAGATAACAGTTGGTTGGTAATGAATATGGCAAACACTTGAAGGTAATGCCCAAAACACTGAAGTCTGAAATGTGTATATATCAACATGCCTCGAAGGGATGATCCTCATGTTTATTTTTCTTAGTATTTTTTGCCATGTCACCACTCCATTCTTTATATAAGTGTATCAAATCACCACACTGTACATCTTAAACTTACACAATGTTATATGTCAATTATATCTCAATGAAGCTAGAAAGAAAAAAAGATCACCCTTACCAGTGTGAGTGGGCCTCATCAGATCTGCTGCCTGCTGCCGTAGACCAGAAGGCTGGAGGACGGGCAAATGTGCTGTCATTGCTTGACATGAGACATCCTCCTTCTCCAGGCCTTGGGCACTGGTGCTGCTGGTTCTCAGACCTTTGGACCAAAAGCACAATCCAAAAAAGGAGTAATTAATAAATTGGACTTCATCAAAATAAAAATTTTTGCTATGCAACAAACCATGTTAAGAGAAGAAAGACTTTTCTCAAAAAGTAAAAATTTTGCAAACCACCTATCTGACAAGGACTAGTATCTAAAGTACATATTTTTAAAAACCTCTCCAAACTCAACATTTAAAAAATGAACAATCTGATTAGAAAATGGATGAATAAATTAATCCAATTACAAAATAGACATTGACAGGCATTTTTTCCTAAGAGGATATAAAGATGGCAAATTAACACATGAAAAGATGTTCAATGTCATTAGTCATTAGAGAAATGTGAATTTGAATTTCAATGAGATATCACCGGTATGTATCAGAATGACTATAAATAGTGACACCAAATTCTGAGAAACCATATGACTCTACGTTGTTTGTGGAAATGCAAAATGGTAAAGCCACTCTAGAAAACAGTTGTACATTTTCATAAAAAACTAGATATGCAACTATTATGTGATCCACCAATTCACTCCTGGGTATGCATTGCAAAGAAATAAAAACTTATGTTCACACAAAATGTGTACTCAAATATTGGCAGCAGTTTTATTCATAATAGATAAATTGGATACGACTCTGATGTCCTTCAACTGGTAGATAAACACACTATGAACAGCTTCCTATGTTGACAGATAGTAACTGCACTAGTGGAGTGAGGCTTTAATAACGTGGGTAGCTGTTGAACCACTGTGCTGTATACTTGAAACCAATATATTTTGTATCAACCATACTTCAATAAAAAATGAATAAATAAATAAAATAAACACACTACAGTAACCCATACCATGAAAAGGAACAATCCATTTATGCCACATGGAAGAATCTCCAAAGAGTTATGTTGAATGAAAAGATGTCAATCCCCAAAGATTACACACTATAATTCCATTTACGTAACATACTTTACATGCCAAAATTTTAGAAATAGAAGTGCAAATTAATGGTTGTCAGGGGTTAAGCAGGGGGAGGAGTAGGATGGAAGTGGGTGTGGCTTTACAAGGGCACATGAAGGATGCTGGTGGTGATGGAAATGTTCCGTAGGTTGACTGTACCAATGTCATATCAGTGTCAACATCCTGGCTGTGTTATAGCTTTGCCAGATGTTACCACTGGGGGAAACTAAGTAAAAGGTACTGTGAATCTTCAAATATCTCAAAATTTTAAAAACTAATTTAAAAATAGTTGTCAAATTGCAAGATAGGTTCTATCACTGCCCCGTAGAGTAAACTGGATAATGTATCAGTCTGATTATTTTTGCAAACAACAGAATCTACTCTAGGTAGTTTAGTCAGAAAGGGAATCTATTCGATGGTATTTGGAAGTTCACAACACCTGGGATGGGCAGAGACATAGAATTAGAGTCTATGCATCAAAAAGACCAGAATGGCACCATGCTCTGGTCACTTCTGCTGCCACCACTGTGGCCTAGACCCTGTGGCTCCCATCAGCGATGAGGGGAACAGACAGCAGAAGCCCTGGCACTAATACTGCCCAAAGTTGATCCACACTACATACTCTGTTTCCTATATTTCACTTTGCAGGTGTCTCTGACTGAGCCTGTGTCTGACTGCAGGAGAGGCGGGGGGTGGCATGGCCTGGCTTCCACAATGCAGAAGAGGGATTTATAATATGGGAAATTCCCCAAACACAGGAAGGTATTCAAAAGATATTTGTCAGCCACAAATGTGACAAATGTACAACATAGGTATAATGCCATGTTTTGAAAAAAAATTATTTACTTTTTGAAAATTTAGAGAAAACGTTCAAACACTGGTAAATAGGGTAAGTAGGGGAAGGAAGTGTGCCTCTTTGATAACTTACCCACTTTTCCCTTCAGTTCTTGTTATTCTCTATTTTTTAATCTAATACTGATATATTGTATTTTTATTAAAAGTCATACATTTTACTTACCTTTTTGATTGCATTCACTGTGCCTATCATTTCTAAATTTTAATGTTTTCTCCATTGCTATGTATTCTCTTTTTTTCTCAACTTCATTTTTCATTCCCTTTTCTTTTTTATTACAAAATACACATTCATCAGAGCAAATATAAAAATCAAAAAAGCACAAAAAAAGAAAACAAAATAATTTTAAATCCAGGACCTGGTGAAATCCCCATATCTACTCCATTAATATCCCAGTGTAAGTGCATAGGTGGGATTGGCTCCACCACCTTAGGTTACCTACCATACTTGGGTGACCTAAGGCCATAAGAATGAGTTCACACACACACCCACTCTGTCCCACCAATGCAATGAGTTCCCTTATAATCAGTCAGTGCCTGGCATTCTTCTGGCCAGTGGTTGGTTCAAGATTGGGCACATGACCTATGTCATCCAGTTTTAAAGAAGCCCTCTTCTGCATGTTAGAAGAGATGTTATCTTCCATCACCACCCCCTGCCCCCTAACCATACAGACATAAGTGTAAAGGGAAAGCATTTAGCCCCAGAGCTACTGAAAGCTATGTGCAAGTCAAGCTGATATTCAGGAGATGGAGTTAAAAATGGAGAAAGAAAAACTATGCTCTCATCCCATCATTTGAGTTCCCAACACCAGATTCTCATAAATCTAGTTCTGGGTTGTTTTTACTTCTTAATTGATTAAGATAAGATTTCCAGATTAATCATTTGACAACTAGAAAATGTGTATTTTGCCTCTATCCTTGCTCTGGATCTACTTGTGTTCCGGTCTTGATAAGGGGTCTCCAGGACAATTCTCTTTTGGAGATTGGAGTCTCCCAAGCAAATCCTGTTTTGTAATGAAATTTTCTTAACTTTGCTTTCCAGATTGTCCTCTACATTTGCTGAAGCCTATGGTCCATAAATATAGAATTGGCGGATGTAACTTGATTTTAGTACAGCAGTTTGAGCTTTGGTGCCAACGCTATGTTTGAAATGTAAGAGTGTTATTGCATTTGTACTATGTTTAAAAGACTGATGGGTTCCTTGCTCCTGGAATGCCTAACCACTCCTGAAAAGGGCCACAGCCACACTTTGTGGTTCTTCAAAAAAGAGATGATGCAGAAGCTGTCATCTGTGAATGTCTGAAGCTACAGGACATGAACCCCTGTCCAAGCTACTATTCCTGAGCTTGCACTTAAATGTGCTGCCCTTCCACTGACTGCACCCGAGCACAGTTTGCAGACTATTAAGACACTACTCTGATTTCTCTCCCAATACTTCTATACACACTGTGCCTGGAGTAGTGAGATGCCGTAAAACAACTCTTTAACCCTGGCTTTGACAAGATTCTAACCTGAAAGGTGGATCAAAGCTAGCATGTTTGGTTACACCTTGAAACTCACTTAAAGAAATAAAGAATCCAAACCAGCTCCACCCCAGAAGTAGGAAGACAGTACAAGTAAGTGACCTTTGACTCCTATTCTCATATTTATAGATGGCAGGTCTTGTCTGTATTTCTTTTGGTGTTTGTATTTCTAACAGGTTTTACTGAGGCCATGGCTTCTCAGAATTGCACAAAAACTCTAACCCCTAGCACACATTGAAACTACTGTGCTCATTGTACCTGCTTCTGACCATGACATGGGGGAGCCTCCCACAGCCTCAGACAATGCACTGCTTCTCCAGACCTCCACTCTATCTTCTCGCCTAGGCATTTTTGGAAACTGCTGTTTCTGAATAGTATTTTTTAAAATAAAATGTCATAGAGGTGGGTCAAGGCAAGAGTGTATGCAGTGCTCTCACACCCAGAGGGAAAGAGAGGCAGACAATAAACAAGTGTTGAATTAAATACTGTAATTTTAGGAAACAGTAAATTCTGGGAGGAAAAACAATGCAGCAAAAGGGGATGGACAGAGTTGCAGGGTGGTGGTAATGAAGTACCATTTTTTATAATGTGATCAGCCTTTGAGAAGAAGGAGTGAAAGTCGGCCCTGTGATCTGGGGAAGACTCTGAACTCTCCTTTATGTGTAGCAGGATGTCACTGGACAGCTTTTAGATGATCACTCAGTCTCCTGGGAGAGGTAGTCTTGAATAGAAGCAGGAAGACTGGTCAGCAGGCTACTGGAATCATCACAAAATTCAAGCAAGAGATAATGAAGATAAGGATTAAAGTGACAGAAATGGAGGAGATAAGAAGCAGCAGAAGTCTAGATATATTCAAAGATAGTGCCAGTAGGATCGGTTCATGGATTCCACCTGAGATGAGATGAGAGAGAGATGGATCAAGCACAGTGACACAATGCCCGTGTCTGACACCTGAAGAGCTGAATGAATTGTGGTGCCATTTCTTAAGGTAAAGAAACCTGAGAGAGGAGTGGCTGTGAGTGTGTGGGTGTAGAGAGCTCTGTTTTAGGTGCTTAAATTAAAGGATGCTTATTTGACATTGAAATAGAAATGCTGAGTAGGGAATTATATATAAACATCTAGATATCAATGTAAAGGTCAAGAATAGAGACAACAAATTGGAAGTCTGAATGTGAATAGATTATCTTTAAATTCAAGGAAACACAGGAGATCACCTGGGGATGAATCTAGGAGATCAGAACATGGGCCTTTGCAACATTTGATGGCCAGAAGGAGAAGAAACCAGCAAAGGAAATTAATTTGGGGAATGCTAGGGGATTTCTCATCTGTGTGTGCTTTAATGTTTTTCAACTGGTAGATGTAGATATTGAAGATATGTGATAGGAGATGTATGGGTATTCATACAGATCTCTTTATGCACTAGAATTATTCTTTCTTTTTAATTATGTTTATCAGAGGTTTTATATTTATTTTTATTTTTATTTTATAGTTACATTTATCATTTTCTTCTTCTCTTCAAGTAACCAGCTCTTAATTTCATGTATGATTTATACCAGTCATTTTTTATGTTTTTAATTTACACTTTTATATTATTTTCCTTTTTCTTTAGATTGATAGTTTGTTCTAGTTAAGAATTTTTAAGTATAAAAGTTTTTCATTAATATCTCCTTTTTATTTCTCCTTATTAAAGACCTTTAGATGAGTACATTTTCTTCTAAACACTGTTTTGGCTGCACATTCCCAGCACATTTTGCTATGCAGAGCTGTGTTTGTTATTACTTTAAAATAGACTTTTATTACATTCTTAATTTTTTCTAAGCCAATTTTTACTTACAAAAAGTATTTTTAATATCCCAAGAAATTAAGCAATTTGTTAGTATTTTCATTATACATTTCTTCTTAAATGAGTTACGGTTAGAGAATGTGTTGGAAGAATTCCTGCTATTAGGTTGGTGGTTAGCCTTTTAAAAACACCTCTATGGCCTATTTATGGTTTTTTTGTGTGTGTGACATCTTTATACAGATATAATTTCAAATTTTCCCATCTAATTTCACAGTAATTTGTTTAAATTATCTGAATAACTGGATTGTCCAAGCCTTCAATATTTTCACTACCTTGTTTCATCGTATTGATGCTGTCAGTCCTTCGCTTTCCTACCTCTGAGAAGCACCGCTCTGTTTGAAGTAATCCTGACCAATAAGAATCACATTGCGGGTCATCCTATAAGTCTGAGGAGTTTGTGATGAGTGCCACTGCTCCAAACAGTGTATTTTAATGGCTGGGTGAGGCTCCTGGGTCATCGCTTTCCTATCATGACCTCTGCATGATGCTGCAGAGCTGCTGAGTCCATTCTGGTCGTCCTCTCCACCAGGACCGGATCTCAGCTCCAACTCAACATTACTGTTCCCTGGGAAACTTGATCCTGCCCGCTGAATCCTTGGCACTAGATGAACAGATGAGTCAACCACAATTATGCACCCATGGTTACTGCTTTCTGAATCTGAGACCCTATTTGGGATCTTCTCAAAGTGCTGAATTCTGCCAAACAGAAATCCATGCTTGCCCCTGGGATCTACTTGCCTTGGGGAGTCACAATATTGTTAAGTCTAAGTCCAACTTCCTTCCCTGCCACATCTGAAATGCCTACAGTCTGAACATGCTGAGTACGTATCACATTCTGATACCGTGCAGCTCTCGCCACAAATGTATTATTTTGTCACTCTCTCCAGGTAGTCTGGGTTACCAGGGAAATAGATGCCAAACCGCATTAACTCTGCAAGTGTGTATTAGGGAAAAGCCTGGGAGAGAATAGGAGGAGGGAGCCAGAGAAGGCTGGGGGAGTCATCAAGCACAATGCACGTCTGACCTAGAGTGAAGGGAAGAGGGAGAGAAGGTGGGTGGGTGGAAGCAGTTCAGACTGCCTCATCGTCTAAGGAGGCTTGGGAAGTCACTGCGGAGTCCTCAAGCTGAGGCTTCAGTCAGAGGCATCCCTAGTCCCCAGGAATGGGTGTGCCTTGGATCCCACGGGAGCAGCCTGCGGATGCCTCTGCCTCCCGCTGTCAGGGATGTCACGGCCCAGTGGCGTGCCCCTCAAGGCACGCGGGGGTCTGCGGCGAGACTCTGATGGCTACCATTTTAACAAGCTTTCATTAACACATTTTAGTGTCACATTGCTTTACTGAATGTAAAATTGTTAAAGTGTTCTTTTTTATTGTGCCTTTCATTCTTATATAATGACTATGTGATGAATAATTTATGCATTGACTTCTATTATATTTGAATATCATTTATACTTCCCTTATAATTTAGTAGTGTCTTAGCTCATCTTCTATTTTTAAACTGTATAAGTTGGCTTTACTTTTAAATACAGAGTGATACTTTGATTTTGGGGTGTATAATAATCTGTCTAGGGTTTAAAGGGATACATCATTTTGAGAATGGCTAAAATCCACTTAATCGAATCTTTTATCTCCCTCCTATATGTCTTAATCACATTTGCTTTAATAATTATGCCTTTTTATACATAGACATTTACATGTATTTTTCTTAAAATGTGATGAAGATAGCTTTATGTGATGCACTTTAACTCCTAGTGGGTGGACTAACAAAAACATTCTTACCTTTATTTACTAAACACTGAAAATAGAAACTCTGGACTCCTTTCTCTGAGATGAAGCTTTGTAAGAATTGTTCCATGTCTAAATGTGTGTTCTGTTCATTCTTTTCTTTTGTTAATATCATATATAGTTTCAAGTCAGGAATTATACTGATCACGACATTCAACTAGTTGCTATCAAAGTTTTCAATTAAGTCTTTTTAACATGATTTTCCCACATAGTAAGCTGCTAATAGTAATTTTAAAATGATACTCAGAGGTGAGATATGTGGCCACAAAATCTCTCTCTGGTGTTTGAACCTGTGAAAAATCGTTCTACTTTTTTTCCCACATAATCGATCACTCAACCAGAGAAATATGGTCTTTGGAGGAATAGAAACTCTTTAACAACTTATAAATAAAGTTCAGGATTTTAGGATTTATGTTCTAAAGGTTGTAGGCACCATAATATGTAATCTTTTGAATGTTATCAGCTCTCTTTCAGATTGCTATGTCATCATTACAGCCATTGACAAGAAGGTGAAAGCAAATCATTATGTCTGTTTACTCACCCTTTGTTTCTGTTATTAGCCGGTATGTTTTTGGTCATAAAAGACAGAAACCCAAACTAAACTAACGTAGTTGGAAAGGAGAATTGTTTTCCCATGTACCCACAGGAAAGGAAGTGGGGCGGTGGCATAGCTGGGCCATTGTACTCTGCAGCCCTCCTCACAGATTCTTTCTAATACTGGATCCATGATCCTCTGCACCTGGGCTCCTCCCAGTGGGTGGCCACAGCTCCAGGAAGGTGTGTTCCTTAATTCCCACCATCAAGGAGGGAATGACTCCTTCTCCTCCAAACCCAGTTTGAAAAATGCCAAGAAAGAGCTGGGATGGTTCCTGGGTAGGTCAGGGAGATACCTGCATCGTCAGTCATAACTGTGGGGAGATGGTGGTGCTTAAACAGTTGGCTCCGCTTTGGTTAGGTGCTGGCCTTTATTTAGGCCTATCATTTGTGGTCAGGAGCATCGAGTTGGAAAGAAAATCACATATTTTTTAAGCCAAAAGTTTGCAAAGGCGAGAGAAGCATTTCCCAACAGAGGGGGAAGCTGCCCCAGAGAAAGAGGGAGGAGTTTTAGGAGACAAAACAATCCATATTCATTGTACT
Organism: Manis pentadactyla; assembly: GCF_030020395.1. Classification (NCBI taxonomy): domain Eukaryota; kingdom Metazoa; phylum Chordata; class Mammalia; order Pholidota; family Manidae; genus Manis; species Manis pentadactyla. Next base: position 53,856,482 of record NC_080031.1, read on the forward strand.
GACTTTTGCTGATTTGAAACCACCTATTCAGGAATTCCCTTTAAACCCTAGACAGATTATTATACACCATTCTTGTATTCAGTCATTTTTATTTCTTTATTTTAATCCAAGTATAGTTTGGGCTAGCCTAACCCACCAACTGTATTTTTCAGAGTTAACAACAATATTCTTCTTTATTAATATTTTTTAAATAATTTTTAAAACTTCAAATAATATAGCTATATGTAAAGTAAAATGTGAAAATGTTTAGCCTTTGACCATTCCCCCAAATCCCCAGTCAGCTGATATAACAATCTGGTATACATCTTTCTAACTCTTTTTCTACTCATATCCTACCACATGGGAGTTCACACATGCATGCATATACACACAGAGAGAGAGAAAATTTTAAACAAACTACATAGTGCTTTTTGTGATGCTCTGCAACTTGCTTTTTAATTTAAAGTACTCAATTTTATACATCTATATATAGTATTTCCTCCTATTTAATGACTACATAGTATTTCATTTATTGGTATAATATGATTTGTTTCATCAGTCCCTTTTTAGTGGGCATTTAAATTACTTCTAATTTCATTATTTCAAGGCAAAGTATATGCATGTTTCCAACAAGGGTATACATTACCTTGTGTATATATCTGTGCACCTATGTTTAAGTATATCTAGAACAATTCCTAGAAGTGGATAGCTGGGTCAAAGAGTATGCAAGCAATATTCTGAATTGTACCATTATGGTATGACCTAACCTGTCTTAGATCAATGGCTGCTAAGGTTCTTCTCATTTCTTTACTAATAGATATTTTCCATTCTTCACATTTTGATCATGATTTTTGAAGTCATTTCCTTACAGATAAGTTAGAAACTTCTTCTGGGGTCTGATGTATTATGAAATTGTTTTATTGTACTAGAACATTTTTCTTGCCTCATTTTTGTGTACCTATGTCAGTTTTAGATATTGATGTTTTCATTTGTTGAGGGTTTGTGTTGGAATTTTACTGTGTTTATCAGAAAAAGAAATCCCTTACCAGTGATTCTGCCATTTTGATGATGCTTCAGTTAAGCATTTTAAAAAATATATTCCAAAGCACTACTTATCTGAAATATAATAACTTTATATGCCAAAGAGTCTAAGTTTTAAACTCTTCATCATCAAAAGTTTTCCATTTAAATTTAAACATTAGGGATGAAAACAGTCTTGAGAGAGCTCCCAAGCATACCTGAATGTAACTTTGGTCCCTCAAGACAACCTCTGGGCTGTCACAATCATATAGAAATGATCTCTGAAAAGATTTGCTCTTGCCCTAATGAACCCATGTGTTACTGTCTGAGGTCCTTGGATTGGCTTTGTAGGATTTTTCCTCTCTGACATGCCTCTCAGATTGTGAGCTAAAACACTGGTCATTACTTTCAGTAGGCCCTTCCCTTTCCTATCTACTTCTTATGAATAAATCATTTTATCAAGCTTGATATAATTGTCTCCAATAAATAAATAAAATAAACAGATTAAAGGAAGCCTGAGTGAGTGAGGTGTCTAAGCTTTATTTTGTACATGGACTTTGGGATATCTATTTTGCCTGCTGGATGGCTTATTTTGCTTTTTCTTGATCGTAGCCAGATTCTAGAAAAGTGCAGTGATTCTGTAGTTGAATTCTGGATGAATAATATCTTACTATATATATACTAATTAGCATCCTTAGAGAATTAGGGTTGTAGAGTATTCCAAATACAGAATTTTTAAAAAATGCCAGAATATCAAAGGAAGATATAACTATACTCAAGTACTAGAGTTCAAAGCATAAAGTCCTCATATGGTCCAAACTAAAAAGAAAATATTTTGAAATATTTTTCTACCTATCTGTCCCCCAGCCATCTGATTACCCCTTTCTGACAGGCACCCAATGTTATCAATATTCTTGTGCATGTTTGTAGAGGTACTTTAAGCAAATTCACATAAACCCTTTTCTTTTTGGTCCAAAGGCAGTTTATTAAATGCATGTCCTACCCCTGACAGACTGTCTTGCAGATCATTACATATCCACACCTAAGGGATCACTCTTTTTCCTTTTCCTTTCCAAATGGTTCCAGTTTACTCCACCATATGGATGTGCCTTTATTTACCCCACTGATCAATATTTGAGTTATTTTTGATCTGTTGATTTTACAGTCAATGATGCATTTAATAACCAAACACATCTATCATGTCCCTATGTCAGAATATCTGAATTTCCTATGCCAGAATATCTGATGATTCCTAGAAGAGGAATTAGTAGGTTAAAGGGTACAAGCATTTGTCATTTGGATAGATTTTATGAAATTGCCCTTTATATAGGTTACTGCATTTTACATTATTTTTCCCACAGAGTGTCATAAAACTTTTTGATATTTGTCAATTTAATACCTGGAATAGTATCTTAATGTAGTTTTAATTTACACTGATCTCCTTATGAGTGAAGATGAAGATATTCCCATATGTTCTTATCTTTTGCCCATTTCTTCTATCTGGTTGTTATACTTTTTCTCATTGATTTGTAGGAGCCTTTTATTTTTAGGCAAATCAACCTCTGATGCTATGCACTGCAAATATATTTCCCAGTTTGTTACTTGTCTACTTACTTTGTTGCAGGTGGTATTCTTAATTAAAATTCTTAATAAAGTCAGAGTTTTCGGTCTTTTCTTTCTTGACTTCTATGCTTATGTCATACTTAGAAATGCTTTTCCATTCCCATATCATTCTTTTATTTCTTATTTAAATGTATAGTTTATTTATTTATTTACGTTTTATAGGGGAAAGCACGAACGCAGTGGTAGTCCCCCACTACCACAAATTATGCAGTCGAGTTTCCCACATTTGGGGAAATCACAGGGGTCAGCACACCCAGAGTGCAGGGGATCAGCCTCGCCCTGGGAGAACCGCCTTTGTTTACCGCTGCCGCGTAAGTATGGTTTATTTTTTACCTTTAAACCTTTAGCGCATTTAAAATTTATCCTGGGGTAATATATGTAGGGATGGATTTAAGGTAATTTTTTGTCCTAAATGATCTCCGAGTTGTCTCACCATACATTGACTAATCCACCTTTTCCAAATGACAGTACTGAGTGTTTTAATTACGGCTGTACAGTCTGTTCTGTATGTCTAGTTCCTCCTCATTGCTCTTCTCTTTCAGAGTATTTTTGACTATTTTTTGCTTGCTTATATTTCCATATACAAATTTTAATCAGCTTGTCTAGCTGAAAAAAACGTTGATAATTTTAATTGGGATTTTATAATTTTCATGGATGAATTTAGGGGAGAATTGATAGATATCATACTGTTAAGCCCACATTTCCATTTGTTCTTTTGAGTTTCTCAGCAGCATTTTGAAGTTTTCTTTATGCAAATATTGAACTTCTTAGTTTATTCTCAGCAAAGTTTAGTTTTATTTATTTATTTTTCCTGCTTTTGTGAAAAGGGTTTTTTTCCATAATGTTTTCTAATTGTATGTTTTTATATATTTATGAGGACTTTTGATTTCTGAATGCTAACTCTGTGCCCAGCCATGTTTCTGATTTAGCTTATTCTTTGTAGTTTGTTTTCTTGAATTTTCCAGATGTTCAATCAAATTATTTGAAATTAAGGTTAATTTTGTCTTCTTTCTCATATTTTCTACTTGCATTTTTTTCTTTTGTCTACTTGCATTGGCTAACATGACAGAAATTTTAATTAATTTGTTCAGACTTACCAGGTGAATTTTAATTGAAGATCTGTCATTTCATGAAACATATAACTGATCCATCCCTTTACTAGGAGCACAGACAGCAGCTAAACTCTAGGAAGCTGGCCTGAGAAATACAGAAGTCTGGAAAATGGAAGCCCTGTATAAACTTCAAGCAAAGAGGCAAAAATTCCTTCCTAACCAACTATCATGCCTCTAGGGAGGGCAAAGATTGACATTAATGTCTTTGCTGACCTCTTCTGGCAAATCTGAAAGCAGCCAGAAGATTAGATTTGATGGACTATTTTTCCCAAGAAGTTCCTGGGTTTTCCAGGGCTGTCTCTCTAAAAAGATTTTTTAGTATCTTGAACGTTATTTTTAAATTTCACTTTGCTTTAACCTCTCGGCCTCCTTCTTTCCCTCTCCCTCTCTTTTTACATAACTTTCAAGTCTTTATCTCCCTTTACACTACCTCAGATTTTTTTTACTGTTCCCACATTCCTGTTTGCACAACTATCATTTCTGACTGGCTTTGTTTCTGAGCTCCAAACTCATGCAGTCCTTGAAATGTGGCGCTTGGGAAGGCAGTGGCTGCCTTGACTGAAGCAGTTTCAGTGGGCATTTGGGAGGAGAACCCATCTTGCTGTGGGTGAAGTAATGAAGTGGGTGTATAGTTCTATTTCAGGGTAGTTGGCAAGGAAAGAAAGAAAAGATTGAATGGTTACATAATGGTGACAAATAAGGAAAACATTCATTCGTTTGTTTACTCACTCATTCGTTCATTGCTTAGGGTGTGAGGTGGTCTTGCAAATGCATTTCCTGTATCTCTGATGAGCAGGAAGTGTAACTGATGGGCAGCCCCAGCTACTGTGCTCTGAGATCCTTCCCTTCCTTCACTGGGACCATGCTTCCCACAGGCTGCTTTCAGCTGGTGATTATGGATGGCAGGGGCACCAGGGCAGGTCTCTTCCTTGGATATCCAGGACAGTTAAGATGCGTGACAAGCTCAAGAACAACTCGATAGCCTCGTTGAATTTAGGACTGCGCACTGCAGTGCGGTGTATCCAACCTTCACCCAGCCTTCACCCCTGCCCTCTCTCTTTCACAAAGCTTATACATGACAATCTGTCAGCTCTCCCTGACTTCTGAACCCCAGTATTCTTCGTCTTCCTCCCTAATAGGCATTTTCCCTAAAATTTCTTGGACTTCAGATCCTTTGTGTCTGCTTCTTGAAGGACTTAGACTAACATAGACTGGAATACCCTTGAGGATGTTTGAAAGATAAGAGCAGGGGTGGAGAAGAGTACTTATTTCACATTATCTTTCTTGCAGAATCCTTTCCAAACTTTCTAGTTTTTGTCTGTCTGCCAGCCACATGTTTAACACAGCTTTCCTCTCAGTACCTTCCTTCTCCCAATGTGATTCCTGACCAAGTCTCAAATCTGAACTTTTGTGGGTAAAATTGTAATATTTCCAGAATATCTCACTTGGCTTTGGTGCATTTGCATATCCTCAGGCGTGGAGAGAAGTTCATCTCCATGTCAATGGGTAATTACCTGGGCAACCGAAGGCATGTCTGAACTTGAGAGGTTAAGGGGATGGGCTGGCTTGCTTGCTTGCTCTGGAGCAAACCTGGTGGGCTCCAAGGAGGGCAGCTACTACATGGTTTTATTTTTACTGCAGAAACGTTGCTCATTTTCTGATTGCCTACATAATGACATGTTGAAATGGGTGTTTTCATTATAGGATTTCAAAGGACAAAGCTCAAGAAATAGGCATTAAGAAACAAATTCTAAAGGAGAAGTGCCAGATACAACTCTGCAAGTCCTATGAAAAATCGAACAACAGTCCATTGACCTTCATTCCACTGCCCATCGAGGCTATCGGAACAGAAGACTACAGTTACCAGTGGGAACAAATTCATAGGTGAAGAGTTCTATAGTTCCTTCTCTCCCACCTGCCCTAGACAAGTAAAGGCAGTTTCCAAGATGAAACCCCCATAAGAGATTAGAGATGTAGGAGTGGTCCGTTACCTATCCTGCTCCTTAGTTGGATGCAAAACCTAATGGACCCAACTTGGTTCCACTAGAGAAGCAGCAGGATGATGAGAGTTCTATGATAAAAAGAACAACTATTCTCAAAGCTTGAGAGGGCAGAGAGAGCTGGGGATGATAGCCAGCCTGCACTCTTATCATTGATAAGGCAAAAGGGGACAAGTGGGTATCACAGAAGGCATGAGTCATCTTGAAGGTTCCTTGTCCAAGAGCACCTGCCCCCTCAGATGAGGAGACCCTGGTGATGCCAGGGTTCTTGTTCACGAAGCCGACAAATGAGCTTCACAAACAGTCAAGGTAGGAGAGCAAGGTACAGGCTTTTATTTAGAGATAAAGTGAAAGAACAGATCTCCTGGCTTATGTCAGGAGGGGACAAGAGAGAGCGTGGTGGTGCGTTGTCTAGGGGATTTATAGGCAGCTGAGAGACTAAGAGTTAGGGATGTGGATCCACCAGATGGTCTCTAAGTGTTTATTTTCAAAGAGACACTAAGTTTCTTATCGGTTTTTCAGACTATTTTGTGGAGTTAACATAAGAAATTTACTGCTTTGATCCTTTCTCAGAATAGTAGTTTCTTGGTTTGGGAGCATATCAGTCAAGGCTGCTTGTTTTGCTTTCAAGGTGAGCTGAGTTACTGACTTGGTTAGGGCTGGGGGAGGAAAAGCAGCATCTGGGTAAAGTTAAAGCTTAACTGGGCTCTTGGCAGGCTGAAGTAAATTTTACAATGGCATCATTTAATTGGCACAAATAAGACATGGGCTATGCTGCGGTATTTTCTTATCTGGGGGATGTTCAAACATTCCAGGCCTGGTTATTCCTGGCTTTTTAGTTTTAACTAATATTTTCTGAAGAATGCTTATATTCCTAGTTTGATACTTTAGAGAATTAGTGTGACTCTGTCTTTGTTTAATTGTTTAATATGGAGTTTTGGTGGGGTTCTTTTTCCAGAGGCCCTCACCCTACTCTGACTACACCCACGGTCCCTATCTCACTGGTACTGAGAGGCTGTAAGTTGAACAAGCAGTGCAGGAATTGGAAGGGGATCTCTAACAATGTGAAATGCAGGTGTCCTTTCAGGATATCTAAAGAAGGCACAAATATGCCCACTGAGAACGCTTGCCCCACAAATGGCATCAGTGTCTAAGGAAAGGATAAAAAGCTCCAGACAAGAAAAGGACTCCTGTCCCTTTCCGCTACCTCGTCCCTGTTCTGACACTAGAAGGTGCAGGGAAGAGATGGAGGGTTGGAATAGACTAGCAAAGAAAACCAAAAGAGTAAACCATTCCTGCTCTCCACCTGGAGATCTCTAGGTTGCAGGTCAGACTTGACCAGGGGAGAAGAAACTCTTTAAATGAGATGCAACATTGAAGTTCTAATATAGACTACGATGTACAACTTCACACCTGATGGTGGGTGGAATCGAGTAAATATAATGTTCTTCATGGAATTGTAGATTAATGATAACAAAATGAATAAAAAAATCAGGCTGTTCTATTTAATCATCAGGTATAATTTTAAATACTAGCCAGTTACAATAAATTAATGGTTGCTTGGCAACTAAAGAGCTGAGATTTTGAAAGGAAGAACTCCATTAAGCTCAAATCAGAACACGAGATTTGTTGAAACATTCTGAGTTCTGTTGAATTCTTCTTGATGAAACCAAACCCTGGGCCAACAAAGGGAAAAGCAAGGGAACACTCACATTTTACAGCTTAATTTTAGAAGAGTAGAGAGGAAGTAAATTACATCTTGTCTCCTAGCTTGGGTTAGAACTGCCCAATTTGAGAACAAGTACTAATTAGCTAAAAGTAAAGCTCAGCTGTGACTTGGCTAAAAATGGGATCCCTTGCAAAAATATACTGTAAAACTGAGTGCAGTAGATCTGATTCACTTTGCATGTGAAAACTGGACTCATACTGACAAAACAACATGTGGGAAAAGAGTCTTAGAGCATTTTGAAAACTTTAAGGTGTTTGGTTAGAGAAATGACCAGCTAACTTGCCCATAATATATCCAGAAATAAAATCCAGACTGGCATTTTTGACCCGGACTCTTTTGATCAGAGTATCTCCAGCCAACATTAACTTGATTGGCTAAGGGAGACCTAATAACCAGGAAAAGGATCAGAGATAAGAACAACATTTTTAACAAAAGGAAGGAAAGGAAAACAGACCATGGGTAATTTGGAAGCTTTTTAAAAGGGTTTTGGGAATGCATATAAGCTTTGGAGAAAACGTAAGCAATCATTTTAGAGCTTACTTTAGTAGTCGCTCAAAACTATTCGAATGACTAAATGGTGAGTTAACACATATTTGATTTTGAAAATCCTCTATACTTAACTTTTTATTGAATTTAAAATTCTATTGGTGCAAGTAATATTGATTTTGATGTAATTAACTTCTTGTGACTTTCTGCATTAGGAAAATGAAACTTCTTATAATGTTGGAGACTCCATCATTTTAATGTTAATATTTCTTAATCATACATGTAGATAATATACTTTGGAAATATATCTAAGATGCTGGCAAGAGAAGGATGCCTTGAGGAGCAGGAATTGGGTGTTGGGGCAGAAGGGATATCGCTTTTCACTTGCTTTTGGCCTTCATTTGCTCTTACACTTCTGTACTTTCTGAACTTTTTAGTGTATGAATTTATTAATAATTCAACAAAGACATACAATTTAAAATAAACATTAAAATTAAATTTTAAATGCACATGGGTTCAAAGAAAAGCAACATGAGGTAATGGGAAGAATGGGATCTGGAATCACAGACTTGAATGTGAATCTCACCTTGGCCTTTGAGTTCTTCTGAGAGTATAGGAAAGTTATTTGTCATCTCTGTGTCTCCATTTTCCTTATCCTGTACATGAGGCAGAATGTTTAATTTACACAGTTGTGGTTAAAATGAGGCAGTAAATTTTCTATGGCAGACCTGCTACATGGCATGGGCTCCACAGACTGTGGTTGTATTATTAATAGCACTCAATACATTCAATAAAAGCAGTTTAAGGTGTACCACCCATAATCCCCACAGAGACAATAAACATGTTTGTAATAATAATCCCAGAAATATGTATCTGAGAACTTAGTTTTTCCAGATGTAACAATCTGAGTTTTACAGTCCTAAACATTTCACCCACCTTTGTCCCAGGTCCTCGGCTCTCCTGGAGGGAATCAATATAGCATTGAACACCCTTCAATTATTCTTCCTGAAGGCCATCTCCCAACCTGCCTTGTAACAGTTCAATGGTCATAAGGTCTGCTCTTATTCTCAGGCTGGGAGTCTCTCTGTAGCTCTCCAGCAAACAATTTTTGAAAATCCATTTAGCTTCAGAAATATTTATTATTTTCAAGTTTTCCAAAAACCTGTCCCCATATTTTCTTTTTTGTTTGTTTTGTTTTTACTCCCTTCCCCACTCCGGAAAATGAGCATGTGCTCAGGTTCTCACTTTCCTATGACATTATCCTGAAACATGCTTAGCAGTTTATTGCCTGAGAGCTTCCGGGTACCACCGCTGCGTGATTCATGGCCACCACTAGGTGGGCTGTATACACATTTCCAAGAAGGTACACACCTAAGGGACTTGTTTGGGGTCCCTGGAGATTCTGGTTCTTCCTTTGACGGAGGGTAGGCGATCACAGTAATTGTTTACTAACATTAATTAACTTGGAAAAATGATATAAATATAATGAAGATAACTATAATCAAGCAGAAAATATCTCAAGCAAAAGACTTCTCGTATCACCTCTGTTCACCATAGTTAACAGCATTCAGATCCAGGTAAGCACCCAGACTCAGCCCGTTGCCTTTCTTTCTCATTTGTTCCGTAATGTATTCCTCTGTGCAACACACAGTCATACATCTGTATAAAGTACATACTGGGGGCATGTTATTGGTCTGCAGTGTATACCCAACCTGGGGTAATATGATGCAAGGCATGGCTGGCTTGCAGAGGCAGGATGAAGTCCTTTAGTTGCAGGGCTCTTTCAAATGATAACAAATTATTAAAATCCCATATTTGACACTAAAAGTTAAAAAGTGGATCATTTTACTATCCCTTAGTTGAGAAAATTCATACAATACAAAACTGCAAAATCAGCAATCGATGGGCATTTCATTCACCAACAACATACATTTAAACATAGCCATCTACTTATTCAGCTGGTTGACAATGCTTGGCGTGCGCATGTATTTGCAAGCACCTCAGAGTAACAATGGTTGGGGAGCACCAGGGTGCTGCTTTGGCATCAGATAGACCCAATTCAGATACAACTTCTCTCACTTCCAAGTTGTGTTTGTTAATTCTGTGGGCCTCCTGCTCGATAATAACCTTTTCTTAGCAAGATTGTCGTGAAGATTAGAATTAATGTGTGCAATGCCATCAGCAGGAGGTATGGAGGTATGTTCTGAGTAATGGTGGTATTTGTTGTTAAAAGTTAAATTTTACCCTTTTTTTTTTTTTTTTTTTTTTTTTAATAATTATTTTTTATTGAAGGGTAGTTGACACACAGTATTACATTACATGAGTTTCAAGTGTACAACACAGTGGTAGAACATTTATATACATAATTCTAGGTTCCAGCTATCACCCTACCAGGCTGTTAAAATATCTTGACTATATTCCTTATGCTATACCTTACATCCCGGTTACTAATTTATTTTACCATTGAAAGTCTGTCCTTTTTTTTTTTTTTGTGAGGGCATCTCTCATATTTATTGATCAAATGGTTGTTAACGACAATAAAATTCTGTATAGGGGAGTCAATGCTCAATGCACAATCATTATTCCACCCCAAGCCTAATTTTTGTCAGTCTCCAATCTTCTGAGGCATAACAAACAAGTTTTTACATGTAGAACAAATTCTTACATAATGAATAAGTTACATAGTGAACAGTACAAGGGCAGTCATCACAGAAACTTTCGGTTTTGCTCATGCATTATGAACTATAAACAGTCAGTTCAAATATGAATACTCATTTGGTTTTTATACTTGATTTATATGTGGATACCACATTTCTCTCTTTATTATTATTATTTTTAATAAAATGCTGAAGTGGTAGGTAGATACAAGATAAAGGTAGAAAACATAGTTTAGTGTTGTAAGAGAGCACATGTAGATGATCAGGTGTGTGCCTGTAGACTATGTGTTAATCCAAGCTAGACCAGGGCAATAAAACATCCACGTATGCAGAAGATTTCTCTCAGAACGGGGGGGTGAGGTTCTAAGCCTCACCTCTGTTGATCCCCAATTTCTCACCTGATGGCCCCCCTGCGACTGTGCCTGTCTTAGGTTGTTCCTCCCTTGAGGAATCTTACCCGTCTCTGGCTAACCAGTCATCTTCCGGGGCCATACAGGGAAATGTGAAGTTGGTAAGTGAGAGAGAAGCTTTATTGTTTGAAAAAGTTAGCTTTTTACTTCTTTGCAGATTTATGCCCTGTGGCTTCTATGCCCAGCATTTGTCTTGAGGTATCTTTACCACTTGGAAGAATTATGATACTCGGTAAATTTGATATGAGGCACGAATTCTATTTAAGGGTTGTAATTAGGAAGGAAGAAGAAAAGCTATAGAAGTAGCAGGCGGAAGAAAACATGGGAAGATTGATTATTTCTTTGATATATCTTCTTGTAGAGTAACTTCAGGATGTATAGGTTTTAAGCTACTACTTAAGTTGCACACACACATTAACATAATAGGAGTATAGTTACATAACCAAAGCATATCTGTAATTACCAGCCATCTGCAGTGAAACCAAGAAAACCAGTTAGGCACCTTAGGCATTTGTGAAAACTTATCTATGATATGGTGGATATTGTCCAAATGAACTTGAACAGTCTGAGAGAAATCAGACAAATTAAAATAACCCATTCCTGGGGACTGTTCACATGCCATATGTTCTTTTAACAATAAATAGTTTGTAGTTGTAAGACTTTGTAGCGCTACAATTTGCACTTCTCCAAATTCTTGGTTGAGTTCCAACAGTATAGATCCAGTCCAATTTTGTTGTTTTACTGTATGCACAGGCCAGCTTAGATATCTCCTTCCTCATTCCCATGGCAGGTCCAGGAACTGGTGGGATGAGTGCATCTACAGCTGTAGCAGTGCGTGGATCTTTGTTGGGGTTTTTTGATGATCATCTTCTGGCATGAGTCTTCCAGAGGGTGCAGATGTTGGAAGTTCTTTTTCATATCGTATCTTAGTTCATTTTCGGGGTAGCCCAATTAGGCTTTGATCCTCTGTATAAACACAAACAGACCCTTTGCCTACACTTTTATATGCCCTTTATACCCTTGTGTAGAACTCGTTGGAGGTTACCACACAGGAACTGCCCTTTTTTTTTTTTTTTTTTTTTGCTATCACTAATCTACACTTACATGACGAATATTATGTTTACTAGGCTCTCCCCTATACCAGGTCTCCCCTATAAACCCCTTTACAGTCACTGTCCATCAGCATAGCAAAATGTTGTAGAATCACTACTTGCCTTCTCTGTGTTGTACAGCCCTCCCTTTTCTCCTACCCCCCCATGCATGTTAATCTTAATACCCCCCTACTTCTCCCCCCCTTATCCCTCCCTACCCACCCATCCTCCCCAGTCCCTTTCCCTTTGGTACCTGTTAGTCCATTCTTGAGTTCTGTGATTCTGCTGCTGTTTTGTTCCTTCAGTTTTTCCTTTGTTCTTATATTCCACAGATAAGTGAAATCATTTGGTATTTCTCTTTCTCCGCTTGGCTTGTTTCACTGAGCATAATACCCTCCAGCTCCATCCATGTTGCTGCAAATGATTGGATTTGCCCTTTTCTTATAGCTGAGTAGTATTCCATTGTGTATATGTACCACATCTTCTTTATCCATTCATCTATTGATGGACATTTAGGTTGCTTCCAATTCTTGGCTATTGTAAATAGTGCTGCAATAAACATAGGGGTGCATCTGTCTTTCTCAAACTTGATTGCTGCATTCTTAGGGTAAATTCCTAGGAGTGGAATTCCTGGGTCAAATGGTAAGTCTATTTTGAGCATTTTGATGTACCTCCATACTGCTTTCCACAATGGTTGAACTAACTTACATTCCCACCAGCAGTGTAGGAGGGTTCCCCTTTCTCCACAGCCTCGCCAACATTTGTTGTTGTTTGTCTTTTGGATGGCAGCCATCCTTACTGGTGTGAGGTGATACCGCATTGTAGTTTTAATTTGCATTTCTCTGATAATTAGCGATGTGGAGCATCTTTTCATGTGTCTGTTGGCCATCTGTATTTCTTTTTTGGAGAACTGTCTGTTCAGTTCCTCTGCCCATTTTTTAATTGGGTTATTTGTTTTTTGTTTGTTGAGGCGTGAGAGCTCCTTATATATTCTGGACGTCAAGCCTTTATCGGATGTGTCATTTTCAAATATATTCTCCCATACTGTAGGGATCCTTCTTGTTCTATTGATGGTGTCTTTTGCTGTACAGAAGCTTTTCAGCTTAATATAGTCCCACTTACTCATTTTTGCTGTTGTTTTCCTTGCCCGGGGAGATATGTTCAAGAAGAGGTCACTCATGTTTATGTCTAAGAGGTTTTCACCTATGTTTTCTTCCAAGAGTTTAATGGTTTCATGGCTTACATTCAGGTCTTTGATCCATTTTGAGTTTACTTTTGTATATGGGGTTAGACAATGGTCCAGTTTCATTCTCCTACATGTAGCTGTCCAATTTTGCCAGCACCACCTGTTGAAGAGACTGTCATTTCGCCATTGTATGTCCATGGCTCCTTTATCAAATATTAATTGACCATATATGTCTGGGTTAATGTCTGGATTCTCTAGTCTGTTCCATTGGTCTGTGGCTCTGCTCTTGTGCCAGTACCAAATTGTCTTGATTACTATGGCTTTATAGTAGAGCTTGAAATTGGGGAGTGAGATCCCCCCTACTTTATTCTTCTTTCTCAGGATTGCTTTGGCTATTCGGGGTCTTTGGTGTTTCCATATGAATTTTTAATTATTTGTTCCAGTTCATTGAAGAATGTTGCTGGTAGTTTCATAGGGATTGCATCAAATCTGTATATTGCTTTGGGCAGGATGGCCATTTTAACGATATTAATTCTTCCTAGCCACGAGCATGGGATGAGTTTCCATCTGTTAGTGTCCCCTTTAATTTCTCTTAAGAGTGACTTGTAGTTTTCAGAGTATAAGTCTTTCACTTCTTTGGTTAGGTTTATTCCTAGGTATTTTATTTTTTTTGATGCAATTGTGAATGGAGTTGTTTTCCTGATTTCTCTTTCTGTTGGTTCATTGTTGGTATATAGGAAAGCCACAGATTTCTGTGTGTTGATTTTGTATCCTGCAACTTTGCTGTATTCCGATATCAGTTCTAGTAGTTTTGGGGTGGAGTCTTTAGGGTTTTTTATGTACAGTATCATGTCATCTGCAAATAGTGACAGTTTGACTTCTTCTTTGCCAATCTGGATTCCTTGTATTTTTTTGTTTTGTCTGATTGCCGTGGCTAGGACCTCCAGTACTATGTTAAATAACAGTGGAGAGAGTGGGCATCCCTGTCTAGTTCCCGATCTCAGCGGAAATGCTTTCAGCTTCTCGCTGTTCAATATAATGTTGGCTGTGGGTTTTTCATAGATGGCCTTTATTATGTTGAGGTACTTGCCCTCTATTCCCATTTTGCTGAGAGTTTTTATCATGAATGGATGTTGAACTTTGTCAAATGCTTTTTCAGCATCTATGGAGATGATCATGTGGTTTTTGTCTTTCTTTTTGTTGATGTGGTGGATGATGTTGATGGACTTTCGAATGTTGTACCATCCTTGCATCCCTGGAATGAATCCCACTTGGTCATGGTGTATGATCCTTTTGATGTATTTTTGAATTCGGTTTGCTAGTATTTTGTTGAGTATTTTTGCATCTACGTTCATCAGGGATATTGGTCTGTAGTTTTCTTTTTTGGTGGGGTCTTTGCCTGGTTTTGGTATTAGGGTGATGTTAGCTTCAGAGAATGAGTTTGGGAGTATCCCCTCCTCCTCCATTTTTTGGAAAACTTTAAGGAGAATGGGTATTATGTCTTCCCTGTATGTCTGATAAAATTCCGAGGTAAATCCATCTGGCCCGGGGGTTTTGTTCTTTGGTAGTTTTTTGATTACCTCTTCAATTTCGTTGCTGGTAATTGGTCTGTTTAGATTTTCTGTTTCTTCCTGGGTCAATCTTGGAAGGTTATATTTTTCTAGGAAGTTGTCCATTTCTCCTAGGTTTCCCAGCTTGTTAGCATATAGGTTTTCATAGTATTCTCCAATAATTCTTTGCATTTCCGTGGGGTCCGTCGTGATTTTTCCTTTCTCGTTTCTGATACTGTTGATTTGTGTTGACTCTCTTTTCTTCTTAATAAGTCTGGCTAGAGGCTTATCTATTTTGTTTATTTTCTCGAAGAACCAGCTCTTGGTTTCATTGATTTTTGCTATTGTTTTATTCTTCTCAATTTTATTTATTTCTTCTCTGATCTTTATTATGTCCCTCCTTCTGCTGACCTTAGGCCTCATCTGTTCTTCTTTTTCCAATTTCGATAATTGTGACATTAGACCATTCATTTGGGATTGCTCTTCCTTTTTTAAATATGCTTGGATTGCTATATACTTTCCTCTTAAGACTGCTTTTGCTGTGTCCCACAGAAGTTGGGGCTTAGTGTTGTTGTTGTCATTTGTTTCCATATATTGCTGGATCTCCATTTTGATTTGGTCATTGATCCATTGATTATTTAGGAGCGTGTTGTTAAGCCTCCATGTGTTCGTGAGCCTCTTTGCTTTCTTTGTACAGTTTATTTCTAGTTTTATGCCTTTGTGGTCTGAAAAGTTGGTTGGTAGGATTTCAATCTTTTGGAATTTTCTGAGGCTCTTTTTGTGGCCTAGTATGTGGTCTATTCTGGAGAATGTTCCATGTGCACTTGAGAAGAATGTATATCCCGCTGCTTTTGGATGTAGAGTTCTATAGATGTCTATTAGGTCCATCTGCTCTACTGTGTTGTTCAGTGCTTCCGTGTCCTTACTTATTTTCTGCCCAGTGGATCTATCCTTTGGGGTGAGTGGTGTGTTGAAGTCTCCTAGAATGAATGCATTGCAGTCTATATCCCCCTTTAGTTCTGTTAGTATTTGTTTCACATATGCTGGTGCTCCTGTGTTGGGTGCATATATATTTAGAATGGTTATATCCTCTTGTTTGACTGAGCCCTTTATCATTATGTAGTGTCCTTCTTTATCTCTTGTTACTTTCTTTGTTTTGAAGTCTATTTTGTCTGATATTAGTACTGCAACCCCTGCTTTCTTCTCGCTGTTGTTTGCTTGAAATATGTTTTTCCATCCCTTGACTTTCAGTCTGTACATGTCTTTGGGTTTGAGGTGAGTTTCTTGTAAGCAGCATATAGATGGGTCTTGCTTTTTTATCCATTCTGTTACTCTGTGTCTTTTGATTGGTGCATTCAACCCATTAACATTTATGGTGACTATTGAAAGATATGTACTTATTGCCATTGCAGGCTTTAAATTCGTGGTTACCAAAGGTTCAAGGTTAGCCTCTTTAGTATCTTACTGCCTACCTTAGCTCGCTTATTGAGCTGTTATATACACTGTCTGGAGATTCTTTTCTTCTCTCCCTTCTTGTTCCTCCTCCTCGATTCTTCATATGTTGGTTGTTTTGTGCTGTGCTCTTTCTAGGAGTGCTCCCATCTAGAGCAGTCCCTGTAAGATGTTCTGTAGAGGTGGTTTGTGGAAAGCAAATTCCCTCAGCTTTTGTTTGTCTGGGAATTGTTTAATCCCACCGTCATATTTGAATGATAGTCGTGCTGGATACAGTATCCTTGGTTCAAGGCCCTTCTGTTTCATTGTATTAAATATATCATGCCATTCTCTTCTGGCCTGTAGGGTTTCTGTTGAGAAATCTGACGTTAGCCTGATGGGTTTCCCTTTATAGGTGACCTTTTTCTCTCTAGCTGCCTTTAACACTCTTTCCTTGTCCTTGATCTTTGCCATTTTAATTATTATGTGTCTTGGTGTTGCCCTTCTTGGATCCTTTCTGTTGGGGGTTCTGTGTATTTCCGTGGTCTGTTTGATTACTTCCTCCCCCAGTGTGGGGAAGTTTTCAGCAATTATTTCTTCTAAGATACTTTCCATCTCTTTGCCTCTCTCTTCTTCTTCTGGGACCCCTATAATACGGATATTGCTCCTTTTAGATTGGTCACACAGTTCTCTTAATATTGTTTCATTCCTGGAGATCCTTTTGTCTCTCTCTATGTCAGCTTCTATGCGTTCCTGTTCTCTGATTTCAATTCCATCAATGGCCTCTTGCATTCTATCCATTCTGCTTATAAACCCTTCCAGAGTTTGTTTCATTTCTGCGATCTCCTTTCTGGCATCTGTGATCTCTTTCCGGACTTCATCCCATTTTTCTTGCGTGTTTCTCTGCATCTCTGTCAGCATGTTTATGATTCTTATTTTGAATTCTTTGTCAGGAAGACTGGTTAGGTCTGTCTCCTTCTCTGGTGTTGTCTCTGTGATCTTTGTCTGCCTGTAGCTTTGCCTTTTCATGGTGATAGGAATAGTCTGCAGAACTGGGACGAGTGACGGCTGGAAGGACTTCCTTTCTTGTTGGTTTGTGGCCCTCCTCTCCTGGGAGAACAGCGGCCTCTAGTGGCTTGTGCTGCGCAGCTGCGCGCAGACAGGGTTTCTGCTTCCTGCCCGGCTGCTATGGAGTTAATCTCCGCTGTTGCTGTGGGCGTGGCCTGGCTCGGGCAGCTACTCCAAAATGGTGGAGTCGCGTTGGAGCAGGAGCTGCTGGGAGGCTATTTATCTCCGTAAGGGGCCTCCCTGCTCCCTGCAGCCCAGGGGTTAGGGTGCCCAGAGATCCCGGATTCCCTACCTCTGGATTAAGTGACCCGCCCTGCCCCTTTAAGACTTCCAAAAAGCACCCGCCAAAACAAAACAACGACCACAAAAAAAAACAAGAAAAAAAAAAAAAATTTTTTTAATAAAAAAAAAAAAAAAAATTTAATTAAAAAAAAAAAGGTGGTCGTTCGTTTTTCTTTATTCTCCGGTGCCAGCCTCAGGCCTCTGCTCACCGGTCTTTCTGCCCTGTTTCCCTAATATTGGGGTCCCTGTCCCTTTAAGACTTCCAAAAAGCGCTCGCCAAAACAAAGCAGCAAAAAAGCAAAAAAAAAAAAAATGGTCGCGCGCTTTTCTTATGTCCTCTGTCGCCCAGCCTCCAGTGCCTGCTCACTGTTCTTGCTGACCTGTTTTCCCAGTATCGAGGGCCCTGCACTCTGGCCCGGATGGCTGGGGCTGGGTGTTCGGCAGTCCTGGGCTCCGTCTCCCTCCCGCTCTGCCTGCTCTTCTCCCGCCGGGAGCTGGGGGGAGGGGCGCTCGGCTCCCGCGGGGCCGGGGCTTGTATCTTACCCCCTTCGCGAGGCGCTGGGTTCTCTCAGGTCCGGATGTGGTCTGGATATTGTCCTGTGTCCTCTGGTCTTTATTCTAGGAAGGGTTGTCTTTGTTATATTTTCATAGATATATGTTGTTTTGGGAGGAGATTTCCGCTGCTCTACTCACGCCGCCATCTTCCGCCCCTCTGATTCTGCAACTTTTAAGGAAAGTTTGTATCTGTAACTTGCATTTTCAGCTTTACCAGTAGAGCCACATTTTGGACAATTAGACCTTTTGGAGATGAGAATTACCCGAGAGAAGCACTTTTGACATGAAGGATATATAAAACTTGAATTCTGGAGAGCAAGAACTGAGGCAAGAAGAAATTTTCTTCTTCCATTCATGTGTTCTCACTGTGGCCTGAGAAGAACGGGAACCTGCCCCAAATTTTACTCTTAAGCGGTTCAGATGTATCTGGGATATTTAGAAGTATTCTTTATCCTTTCCTATTGGATCCTAAGTTTTCTGCCCTATTGTCAGCCAGCTGAGCTAGTTGTCCCTGGATTTTGCCTGCATTAACTCTCCCAGCTGTACCAGCCCCAGCCTCTGCTCCCCACTCCCAGGCCCTGCCTCCAGGAGTGTTCCCTTCACTTCCTGTCTACTCTCATTCTTTCTAAATGCAATCATCCTTTCTAATATCATGTACATTTTTCTGTATTCAGTCACATCCTTTCTAACTACACGTTTCATCGTCTTAAGTTATCTTGATATTTCTTCACCATCTAGTCTCTCTCCATCTTCCCGGTCTCTCCAGTTTCCTTTTTGAGTGCACATCAGCACACATACTTTTATTTTAACTCAATGGAAAGAATCACAATCATAATCCACAGATAAGTAAGAGAGGGACCAATTTATCATATCACTAGATACAGTCACCTTTTTCTAATTTCCTTTTTTTTTAAATCCCTCTAAAGTTCTAACACTTTACCCTTGCACACTGACTTTTTCAGCATGTTTGCTTGTATAATTCATCCCATTAACTCAGCAGGGTATATGAGACAGCTTGCATTCTGTGTCTCTTACACAAGCACCGTATTTCATTTTTCTCTAGCAGACACCTGAAGCTTGGGAAAAATTAGAGACCCCAGTAGACAGATACACCTGCCTCTCAGTTCCCAGAGTGAAGATGGGAAAGGCATTCTGCTTGAGAATAAGCTTGGCTTGCGGGGCAGGGGCATAGTGGCAGACAGTGATGGACTGAATGTTTGTGCCCATCAGAATCCCTGTGCTGGAGGCCTGACCCCAGTGCAGCTGTGCTTGGAGATGGAGCCTCTAAGGGTGCACTTAGGTTAAATGAGGTCATGAAGGTGGGGCCCTGATCAGCCAAGATCAGTGTCCTCAAAGAAGAGATGCCGGAGCTCACACTTTCTCTCCACGCACACGCACACAATGAGGAAAGGCCATATGAGGACAGAGAGAAGGTGGCCATCTGCAAGCCACAAAGGGAGCTCTCACCAGGAAGGGGATTGGCTTGGACACTCAGTCTCCAGAACTGTCAGAAAGAATTTTCGGTTCTTTCAAGCACCAAATCTGTTATTTTGTACTGGCAGCCCAAGCAGACTAACACAGATAGTAAGCTTTCTTCATAATCACAGACAAAACACAAAAACCTGCCTCTGGCACAAGAGATGTTTAATGCCCCATCCCTGTTTCCTTGACCTGGCACTCTCCTTCTCTCATGTCCTAGGCACAGCCATAGAGGGATTTCTGATTCTCTCCTTAGACAGATTCATGTGAGAATATCAGCAAGGTGCCCAGGGTGCCCAGGGAAGCAGACCGGGGCACTGCATCACTTGAGGCACAGGAGAAGATGGGAATGCTGATGGAAGAGGAGGGGAGGAACAGGAGCGCATTAGCCTGGGGAGGCCAGAGCTTGACTCATGGGGAAGTGAGGAGAGGGGAAGAAGGAGAAAGAGAGGCACCCGAGCTGGAGAGGGACAGGAGAGAGGAAAGAGAAGCAGGCAAGCTGGTGGGTGAGCAGGGTGAGCAAGGCGTGGAGGTGACATGCCACAAGGAGGACAGGTTTCCACGTTACCTCCAAGGGAGCAAAGGAACTTAGCCCCATTTTTATCCCCAAATATTTTTGTATCCCCAAGATTTGCCAATGAGAAACATTCCAGGCCCATGATGCTCACTCTACATTTGTTCTGTGGAAAATGTATGTAACACTATATTGACTTTGTGCACCAAATCAGGATAATATGAGTTGGTACTCAGGGCCCAAGATAATGTGATACATAACCAGACAATTAGGGAACCATGGATATTTAAAATCTATATGGCCTCTTTGCCAAGAAATTGAACAATTATATGGGAAAAAACCTACAATATTTGATGAAGAAACTAAGTGAGCTTCTCTCCTTTGTACCCTGAAGATGTCATCTCCACACCTCACCTCCCTCCCATTTCCTTCCTCCTCCAGAAAATGATTTTCAGAAATGGATAATAAGCAAACTAATGGGACTAAAGAAATCTACATACTGTGTGCATTTCCTCTCTCTAGTTCCTCCCATCCCAAGGATATGCTTCCCTGAGGCCAACAGTGGAGGTAGTGGAATCTGACTGAGATGTTCTAGGAAGCAGAGGGGAGCTCCATTTTTACCTGCCTGGTCTGCTCCCATGGCCTTACTGGGAATTGTACACAATATTTGACTTTTATAACCATGATAATGGTAAGATAGGAGTTAGGGTTTTCTAGCTTACTGAATAATCCATAGTGAGAATCATACCAGCTACACCTGAGAGAATAGTTTATCCTTGAAGAGTTGACAGCAGTGTTTCATATTATCTTGAAGAGCCTCTTTGACTTTGTCATTCTGGAGCATGAAGGTGAAAGGGTTCAGGAAAGGGGTTAACACACAAATCAATGGGAAACTACCTTATTGTACTCAACTGCCTGCGTTTGCTTGGGTTTCACGTAGAAGAACAGGCAGCTGCCATAGCCGATCACAACAAAGGTGATGTGGGCGGCACACGTAGAGAAGGCCTTCCTCCTGCAAGAGGCGGTGGGCATCCTAAGTATGGTGAAGATGATGTAGGTGTAGGAGACAATTGTTGGGGCCAGAGAACCAATGATAATGAAAACAGCCATTAAAAACAGAACAAACTCTGTGAAAAGAGTGTCATCACAGGATAGTTTGAGCAGTTGCCCTCGGTCACAGTAAAAATGGTCTAACACATTTGATTTGCAGAAAGTAAACTAAAATGTAGCATAGATGGGCCAGATTTCAGAAAAGAGCCCAAACAGCCATAAGGCAATTACCACCCAGATGCAGGTTTGACTGTTCATGATGATGTTGTATCTCAAGGGGTGACAGGCAGCCACGTAACGGTCCACAGCCATTGCTCCCGCTATTGCAAACTCTGTGGTCCCCAAAGCAAGGTACAGGAAGACCTGGGTGACACATGCAGTCAGAGATATTGTCTGCATCCCAGGAAGCAGCAGCCCCCAGAGCATCAGTGGGACGACAATGGATGTGATCAGAGTCTCCAAGGCAGAGAGATGACCGAGGAAGAAATACACGGGGGAACTGCAGGCGTTTATCAACAGAGACAATCACGATGATGACAGCGTTTCCCATCAGTGTCACTGAGTAGAAGAAAAAGAATACAGCAAAAAGAAGGCGGTGTAGTTCCTGGGACCCAGAGAAACCAAGAAGACAGAATTCAGTAGCACTAGAGTGATTGCTCGTCACTGGTTCTTGTTTCTGTTCCTTGATTATAGATGAAAAGAGAGGTAACACTGCTCCACATGGTTCTGTTCTCAAGATATAAGAGACATATTAGGATGAGAACTTTGTTCAACCTGGTGATCAGGTGAGATTCTCCTACTATTATCTGCACAAAGCCAGACCTAAATTTTGTCACCTTAAATCTATCTCAATGGTTAGCTGCCTATAGTGGGCGAATAAACCTTTTTTTATTGGGCTGAAGTAACCCTTCCTTGTCTTTTTCACTCTGTATGTACCTTCTCAAAGGGGATAGAGTATAAGACCATTTAGTGGCCAGTTTTAATGTTAAATTGATCAGCTTCTCCGGCCTGGGATTTTCCTACTTGCTTGTGGGTTAACTGCAACAGATGACACAATGGCACCCCACATGATGCTCAAAACAGGAAACTTTGAACCCCGTGCCTCATCCTTATTGGTACTGCATAGACCCACCTTGGGATCAGCAGAAGAGGCAGAGGGTCTAAAACTAGCATCCCTGCTTTCCCAAGATTTTATTGACCCATACAGAGCAACAAGATGTCCAAATGAGAGCTCTAGAGATTGGATTGATTTCCCGGAGAAGACTGATTCTTCTGTAACTCCATTTTCTTTCCAAAATCTTGGAAACAGGGGAAGATGACACTGACCCTGGCATCATAGATCCAAGGCCATCAGCTACTCAGACATCGGGATTTCTGCCCCACACTTTATCCATCCCATTATCCAGATGTCATCTCCTTAGAGGGTTCTTTTCAATTACTCTACCAAGACAGGAAAGACATGTTCATTCTTAGACTTCAGTTTTCTTCAAAGCACTTATCATAATACCTAATATTATATGTGCAATCGCTTTTTCATTCCTTCATTTAACATTAAACAAACACAGCAGTGAAGAGTACAAAGAGAAATCCTGCCCTATGGGGCTTATAGCCAAGCAGGGTTTGGAGACTAGACCATGCACAAGTAAATAAATATAAAAGATGAAGTTTCATTACTCATGCCATCAATGTAAAAAATTAAGCAAGGAAGAGAGATAGGAAGTTTAACTTTACGCTTCACTACTGACCTAGGAAAATAGCACCCCTGAAGGCAATGACATGTTTTTATACCTATATAATATTCCTTAGCCATGGAAGCAAGCAGTGCTGAAAACTTTTGGGAGATGATGGATGTAAGGATGTATGATATATGCTTAAATATCACTTGGTCCTGGCTAGGGCTAGTTAGGCCATATCTTCTCTATCCTAGTCTTCTTGGTTCCCTTCCTGCCTCACATTACCATTTTCACTTCTCTTGCTGATGCAACCTCCGCAATATCTTTGTGGCTTTTTTATTTATGTGCAAACACACTTCACAGACAGAACTCTTGGAAGAACTCGGTGGACTGCTCCCCATGATCTCTGCATAATCAGCACAGGGTGAAGAAAATGAAAGGGAAGGACCCTGGTTGAGGTGAGGGAGCTGTGCCCACCCCTGGCATTGGGGCTGGAAGAACCAAATCAGCTCTCCTCTCGGCAGGGGTATCGGGTGGGGAGCCCGTCCACTCTGCTCTTCCTCTACCCCACTCTTCAGGCTCCTGGGGACCTGGTGCTGGAAGGCAGCCAAGCCCAGAACTTCCCATCCTGATCCTCTCCTACTCTTTCCTTTGCAGAGGAGAACCCCGAGAAGACTCACCTCCATTGGTGGAGGCTTCACCACCACTTCTAGTCTCCAGGCCTCAGCCAAGGCTGACTCCTGTCGGACTATTGCTGAGCCATGCACGGGGGCCAGAGCAGCTTGCTGCTGTCTCCACTCATGGTGAAGAAGGAAATTGTCCACAAAGGAACATAGGGAAAAGTCCAGAAATAATAGCATTGTAGGGAGGTGAGGGTCTAACTCTGTCTCCTTCCCTTCTGCTTCCTTCCTTCCCAAGGGGAGTTAGTCACTGAGGTTCCTGTTCCTAATTAGCTCAGCTTCAGGGCATCCCTAAGCAATCAGTCTGAGGAGAACAGAACAAATTTTAGGTATTCCCATTTTTGACCAATTAACACGCAGAACTTTTTAAAAGTTTTTGCTGAATGGGAAAACCTGAAATTTCACCAATCAGAGGCTTCTCAATACCACTGCTGCCTTCTCCAAAGGCCCCAAACCTAGGTTTCCAAAAGATGTCTCACAGACTCTAGGCAGATCATCCCTTCTGCCCTTTATTGGGCATGGAATGGGTGAAAACACCTTCTTTCGGGGCCAAAGTAAACCTCCCTTGTGTTTGTTCCTCTGCTGGGTACGCCTTCTCAGAGGATAAGACCCTTCATACTGGCCACTTCTAATGCTACATTGACCAGCTTCCTCAGGCCTGGGACTGTCCTATTGGTTCTTAGGTGAACTGTCCCAGATGACATAACAGCACTCTACGTGACGTCCAAAGCAAGGAACTTCGAACTCCATGCTTTACCTTTTTTGGTATCACCTAGACCCACCTTGGTCTAGACATTAGGAATGTGAGCCAGAATCAACACTCACCTCCAGAATGAAACACCACAATTAATCTCTAAAACATGGACCAATACCAAAAAGCCCATATACTGGTCTCAGTCAATGTTTTGAATTCACCAGAAATCCCCTACAAAGCCTGATTTCTCCTTCACTCATTTTACAGAGGACCTGCTCCTAACCCTGTGGACCCTCTGGAACACAGTGGAGAGGTTCAGTCCCTAAATCGAACTCCAATCTCTGCTACTGTCTCAGGGTCCACTCCTCTGGACATAGGTGCATCTGTGTGCATTCAAGCAAGATTCCTCCACCCATTTACTTCTATATCATTTCTCCCATCACCAGCTGGGCTCTTTAAAGTGGGTAGAGCATAATGATGGTCTAATATGGGCAGTTGTATTTACAACCTGGAACAAGTGACAAAATGTAAATTAGGAACATGCTTGATGTTAGAGGAGACGAAAAGTGAGAGTTACAAAACATTTTCTGGATTGCATTTGAAATTACCTGCTTAATCTGAGAAGGCCAGTTGGTACAGAAGGGTATAAATTGGGAATAATCTTCCTCTCAGTTCCTTAATTGCCCAAGCCAACCAGACTGCCACATAACCTTAAAGGCATCTCTTAGGTTTGTGTTTGAATGTCCTTTTAACCTAAGTGCTCTGAAAATGTGTTTAATGATGTTTTCTCTCTCACTTAACAATATATAAAAGATACTGTCCCATATCAATATATCACAACTTTTTCTGTTTTTGCATAATATTCCATTGTATGGATGTCCCATTCTTTATTAACTAATACTCTATTAATTATTTTTCATGTTATTTTCATTTTTATTATGAAAAATAATGCTATAAATAAAATTACACATTTATCCTCCATACATACTAATATTTCTGAAATAAATATCTAGAGTTGGAATTTCTAGGTCAAAAGGTAGTTATATTGTAGCTACTGTTTTTTATTGGCACCAAATTATACTCCAAGGATTTTAGATTGATCCACTACCAACCAAAGATATAATCAAAATTTAACGTATGTTAAAAGAGGAATCAATTTAAAAACATGATGAAATGGAAAACCTTTTGAAAGATAAAAATGATCAAAACTGTCTCAAAAGGAAATTGAGTAATTGAATATTCTTAAATACGTAAAATGAATGGAATTAATAATTGGAAATCTTTGCACACAGAAAACTATAGGTTCAGATTGTTTTTACTGGTGTATTCTGTCAAATATTTAAGGAAGAACCCTATATAAAATCTTCTAGAAAATTTGGAAAGAAGATTGCCCAATTCATCTTATAAGACCAGAATTATATATTTTTGCTTGTTTGTTTTTGTTTTTGTTTTATTAAGTTATCATTGATATACACTATTATGAAGGTTTTACATGAGAAACATTGTGGTTATACACTCACTCACATTATCATGTCCCCTATGCACCCTGTTGCAGTCACTGTCCATCAGCGTAGTAAGATGCTACAGAGTCAGTACTTGTCTTCTCTGTGCTACACTGTCTTCCTTGTGACCCCCACACACAATGTGTGCCAAACACAATACTCCTCAATCCCCTTCTTCCTCCCCCTCCTCCCCTTTGGTAACTGCTAGTCTCTTCTTGGAGTCTGTGAATCTGATGCTGTTTTGCTCCTTCAGTTTTTCTTCATTGTTGCACTCCACAAATGAGGGGAATCCTTTGGTACTTGTCTTTTCCACCTGGCTTATTTCACTGAGCATAATACCCTCCAGCTCCATCCATGTTGTTGCAAATGGTAGGATTTGTTTTCTTCTTGTGGCTGGATTATATTTCATTGTGTATATGTACTGCATTTTTATCCATTCATGTTTTAATCAGGTTATTTGCTTTTTATGTGTTGAGACATGTGAGTTCTTTATATATTTTGGATGTTAACCCCTTGTCAGATATTTCATTTTCAAATATATTCTCCCATAGAATAGAATGCTTTTTTGTTCTACTGATGGTGTCCTTTGCTGTTCAGAAGCTTTTAAGTTTACCGTAGTCCCATTTGCTCATTTTTGCTTTTGTTTCTTTTGCCCAAGGAGATGTGTTCAGAAAAAAGTTGCTCATGTTTATATTCAACAGATTTTTGCCTATGTTTTCTTCTAAGAGTTTTATGGTTTCATGACTTACATTCAGGTCTTTGATCCATTTCGAGTTTACTTTTGTGTATGGAGTTAGACAGTAACCAGTTTCATTTTCTTACATGTAGCTAAGACCAGAATTATCTTTGATACCAAAGATATCACAAGAAAGTAAATCTAAAAGCCAACATCCCTCATGAACAAAGATGCAGAAGTCCTTAACAAAATATTAGAAAATCAAGTCCAGCAATTTATAAAGAGAATAATATACCTTTACAAGTTGACGTTTTATTCCTGAAATGCAAGGCTAGTTAAACATTAGAAGGTTAATCAACATAATTCACTATGTTAATGGAATTGAAGGCCAAAACCATTTGATCATTTTAGTTGGAGCAGAAAATGCATTTAGCAAAAATTGACATTCATTGATTAAAAATGCAGAGCAAACTCAAACTAGGAATAAAAGGAACTTCCTCACACTGATAAATAACAGCTAACAAAAAACTTGGTGTTAACATGAAGTTTAATAAGTAAAGCCTTGGTGATTTCCCTCTAAGATAGGGAAGAAGTCATGGATACCTGTTCTCACCACTTCTATTCAACACTGCACTGGAAGTCTTAGCCATTGCCATAAATCAGGAAAATAAAAAATACACAGTTAGGAAATAAAGAAATAAAATTATTTATCCACAGATGACATAATCCTACATGTAGAAAATCCTAAAAAGTCCACAAATACCCACTAGACCCAGTAAATAATCATTATCAAGGTTGCAAGACCAATCTCATTATGTAAAAACCTATTGTATTGCTATATACTAGCAATGAACATTGGAAATGGAAATTAAAAATATTTTACAAGATCCAACAACATGAAAAACTAGGGGATGTATTGAACAAACTGTGTGTAAGAGTTAAAACTATAAAACATTGCTGAGAGAAATTAAAAACCTAAATAGATGAAGAAATAGTCTGTTTTCACAAATTAGAAGACTTCAATTTTTGTTAGAATGTTAATTTATTTTTCCAAATTAGTCTATAGATTCAATATAATTTCAATCAAAATTCCAGGAGTCTTTTTGTTAAATATTTATTTCATGTTTAATTTCATATTTTCTTTTTTAACATATAAATATTTCATTGTTGTATAGTTAAAACTATTTTTTAGTGTCCTGAGATGTATGTTTTTCCTTATAAAAGTCTATGTTCATATTCAAAGGCAATTTAAAAAGGAAAAAAATCCCATTTGTCACTTTTTACATTTAAGTCCATGTGAAACATCTTGAATTTATATTTTTTAGAGTTATAGATCTAGGGTTATATCTTTTTCCAGATATTTTCTGAATGCAATAAATATTTCTGGAATAAAAGGAAAGAAGGGAGGGAGGAAGGGAGAATAAGAGAAAGACTGACAGAAAGAGAGAAAGGCGGAGGAGGAGGAAGAGGAGAGAGAAGAACCAGCCTAGAGAACTGCCAGGGCAGGAAATACCTCCTCTCTCCTGGCTGGTGCAAGGGGAGTGTGTGTCACAGTCGGAGGTACTAAACAAGAGATTAGAATGACTACTGATACTAATAAGGGCCGGAGAATGTCAGACATGGAGAGAAAAATGTCTTCCATGACTTCATTTACATATGATGAACCCCAAAACCAGAGAGACTGAGTGACTGGCTAAAGTCACACAGCAATTTACTAGGTGAGTTGACACTAGTGAACAGGGACTCCTCACTCCTAGATCCACCTTCTGCATGGTGGAAAGAGACACTTTCATCAGGGACTGATACATGGATAGTTGGCTGGCCAGAGGAACGTCTAAGGATCCTACCAACTCTAAGATTCTAAGACTCAAAAATATACTTTTGAAGATTATTCTGCCCATGAATGTCTAATAATCAGAGCCAGGTGCTTTTAATTGAATAAAGCACAAATCAACACAAAATACAAGCACAATTAAATAGCAAATCAATGAATGTGGCTTGTCCTTATGAATAATAATCAATGATCCTCTTTGGATATGATGAGAGCTTACTCCATGAGCTTAGGTGAGTGACTTATGACCGTCTCGGTATGTAGGATGGTTAAGGGTATGGCAAGGGGAGTTGGCTCCATGGAGTTGGGAGGGTGACTGGGGACTCTCTACAGCTTGGGGAATCTGAAGCCTCAGTTTCTCATTCAACCTGTAACACTGGAACTGGTGACCTGCAAGGCCAGCTGGCAGAGCAGATAATGGTTCCTGAAGCTGTCTGTGCATGGACACTGGGGAAATGTTATTTTACATGGCAAAGAAGGCTTGGCAGGTGTGATCAGACTAAGGACCCTGAGATGGGGAGATTATCCGGGATGATACAGGTGGGGTGAAACATTTGCAGGAATCTTAAAAGTGGGAAAGTTTTCCCAACTGAGGTCAGAGTCAGACAGAGAGTGTGGTGACAGAACTTGACCACACCTTGGTTGAGCCCATTTGGGCCTGTGTCAAACTTCTGCCCTACAGAGTCTATAACGTAATAAATCTGTACTGTTTAAGCCAAATTTGTGGTCATTTGCTACAGAAGCAACAGAAAACTAATATGGTTGTGAAGACCCATATGACCCAGTTTGCACACTTGTCTCTTTATTCTCAAGACATCCTGCCCTGAACTCTCTGCTCACCAGCCATCCTGTCTGTGCACTAGGCTCCCTGGTAGCAGTATACTCCTTTCTTCCATCCCCTCTTATTTCTATCCAGAATAATCTAAAATCTATCCTGAAAACTCCATCCCAAAAACTCAGCTCCTGATTCAGGTCCTACAGAAAGATTGTCTGGCCAACCCCTTCCAACCCCTGTGGTTCTTAGACTGGGAACCATTTGCACTAACGTCATTGGAAAGCTTTTGTGTAACATCTTTTTGTCATTTTCTCTGTCTGTGAGTTGGGTGGCATCCACAAAGTCTGAACATCTCTGAGGTCAAAGGACTGTGATTCAGAGTTTCTTGGGGAGCTTTCTCCTTACCATATTGCCCCCACATTCTTCCCCAAAGTGTGTATTTTTACCAGAGTCAGAGACAATCCCTTTAGTCTGGCCACTTCCCAAGATACATCTTTCAGGGGCCCTAACTCTGAGAGAAACATACCTCCTCTTAAACTTACTCTTTGGATTCTTCACCTTCTACAGAAGACACTGGAGAGTTCAGACAAGAGGATGCCATGTTCCAGGGCCTAATTCACTGTCTCGCTCAATCTCCAAACACTAGATCTGGGAGGGAGACAGAATGTCCAAATGGCAATTCTGGACCTAACCCTGACCATGTACCCGTCTGCCATAATTTTAGTCCAGCTGGGGAAATTCCTCTGTGCTTTTTCCAGGATCTATTTTTTCTTCCACTGTCCTAGGAGCAATAAAAGGCCAGGAGGAAGGCACCACCATGAAATTAATCCTAAGCTATCAGCTGCTTAGATGTATCTAGTGCTCTGCCACTTTCTTCACTCAGATCTTTTTCTCCAGTGTTACTTCCTCAGAACAGGAGACTTCTTATTCCAGAAAGTAACTCCAGTGCCTCACAACCCCAGGGGGCTCCTTGTTTCCCCACCATTCCCACGGAGAACTCTGCTGCAGTGTAAGTTTCCCATCCAGCATAAGCTCCGCATTAAGCCACATCAACAAACCGAGGGCTTAGAGGCACGGTGGAGGGAGAAAACCAAGCATCCTCATCCTTGGGAGAGAAGGGAGAGAAACAGCACCTTCCCCTCCGGTATCTGGGACTTCTTTCCCGTGTTCCAGCTCCCCATCAGCATTGCTGCCCTGGGCCTTGTGGTGCTGTAGGGTAAGCCTCTAATCAGGAAATCAGCGTAAGAACTGGAGATGTTGGAGCTTGTGGAGCCTCTCATCTAACAGGGCCACCCCTTTCCAGCTGTTCAGAACTCCTGTGCATGCCTGTTAGCTGCACCACACTAAAAGGACAATGGACCACATAGTCACAGAGTAGACCCAACAGGCAGGAATCTGTAGACTTGAATTTCCTAATATGAGCAGCTCAAGAAAAAAGACACTGCTGAGAGGCTAAGGTGAGTGGCTGGGGTTTGTATATGGGTCAGGCTCTTGTGCAGCACAGACATAAGGACTGGGTTTGAATTGATCAGCGCTGGGTATACATTTTAGACCTCCTCTTAAGGTTTGTCAGTGGGATGGGTACAAGAAGGGCGGCTAGAGACAAACCTTCTTTAAATTGGGATGCCATTGCTGGCAGCCAGGACACAAGCCCAGAAGCAGCTTCTATGGGGCCAGAAAAGGGGGCAGAGTATATCCACATACAGCTTTGGCTTCTTCCACGTCTGATACTTTGTACTGTAGTACTTATTCTTTGATTGGAAGTTTTTAAAAGTATTCTTTTAGTAAACTTAAATTCAAAAGAGCAGCATAAAACTGTGGAAATATTTACACACACACACATACCCTTAACATACATGTTGGCCCTAAAGAAGGTGGAGAGATGATGGGACAAGAAAATGTGAGGTCATTGGCAGCCATCGCAGTAATAACAATGACTGCAGCTATTTGTTGAACACAGGCCACCAGGTTCCAAGGCTTGAACCTGGATCCAGAGGGGAAAGGAGCTGTTTCTCTCCTCCATGAATCTTACCTCCCAAGTCCTTCCTGCTCTCCGTCTTTGCTAACACACATACCAGAGGACCTCCCTAAAGAAAGCTAATTGATTGACTCAAAACTCTGCCTTTCCACTAATTTCATGATTATATCTGGAGAAATGTAACTGAGGGTCCTCAACAGACAGTCAGCCTAGAAAGACTTGAGGGGACCTTTTAAAAGGGGAGGGGCCTTGGTGCACAGCCTGTGGGTCGTGACACAGAGCCCGCCAGCACCAGCCTGCACTCAGGGACTTCGGGGTGACTTAAGCTGATTCTCTCCATGTTCCCTCCCCTCCCTATCCTTCCCTGTTTCTTGCTCTCGCACACTTGGTCTTCTCTCTTACTTCTCCGTTTCTCCTGTTTCCTTCCTTCCTTCTCCCTCAGTGTCCATGTCTGTTGCTGTATTGTCTTCCTTAATCTATTTCTGCTTTTCTCTCTCCTTATCAAAGGCTTTCCATGCTTTTAGTTCTGAGTCACTAACTCCGTTTCTCTGTGATTCTCATGTTCCATGTTGATATCTCTCTGTTTCTGTCCTTCTGCTTATCACTGACAACCTTCTTGCTTTTCTCTCTCCACTCTCTTCCTCTGTGTCTGTCTTTGTCTCATGGTCCGTGGTTCTCCCTCTATGTCTCTATCTCTGTCTCTCCATCTTTGTGTCTTCTTTCCTCTCCATGCAGGGACCCACCCCTGGATCATGGCAAATCTGAGCCACCCTTTGGAAGTTGTCCCCTGGGGCTTCTCCCCCTTTGGCGAGCTGCAGGTCTGGATGTACGGGCCCTTCCTCATGCTCCGTCTTCTTGCCTTCACGGGAAACACCATCATCATAGTCACGGTCATGGCTGACACTCACCTGCACACACCCATGTACTTCTTCCTGGGCAACTTTGCCCTGCTGGAGATCTTGGTGAACATGACTGCAGTACCCAAGATCCTCCCAGACCTGCTTCCTTCACTGGCTGCATGGCCCATTCTACTTGTGCTTTTCCTTGGGTTCCGCCTCCTTCCTTGTCCTGTCAGACATGGCGCTTGACCACTTTGTGGCCATCTGCCACCCACTGTACTGTGGCACTTTGATGAGCTGGGCTGTGTGTGCCTGGTTGGCAGGGGCTGCCTAGGCAGCTCACTTCCTAGCCATGGTGCCCACTGTCCTCTCCCAGGCTCATCTCAATTTTCTCCATGGCAATGTCATCAACCACTTCTTCTGTGACAATGCACCTCTGCTGCAGCTATCCTGCTCAGACACTAGCCTGCTAGAATTTGGGGACTTCATGATGTCCTTGGCTTTAGTCCTCAGCTCCTTTCTAGTGACCCTCATCTCCTATGGCTACAGTATGACCACTGTGCTGAGGATCCCCTCTGTCAGTGGCCATCAGAGGCTTTCTCCACATGTGGGTCTCACCTTACCCTGGTCTTCATTGGCTGTAACACCACCATCTTCCTGTACGTCAGGCCTGGCAAAGCACACTCTGTGGAGGTCAGCAAGACCATAGCTTTGGTGATGTCAGTCCTCACACCCTTTCTCAATCCCTTTATCCTTACCCTCTGCAATGAGACAGTCAAGGCAGTGCTACGGCGGCAGCTGCAGAGGCTGAAAGGCCTTCACAAGGCACTATGATGAGCCTGAGGAACCTAGTAGGTTCAGTCAAGTAGTTCTGTGAGGACACAGAGTACCAGACTGGATGGGAAGACCAATGTCAAGGTTTTCTCCTCTGTGCTTCTGGGTGAAAACCACAGTGAGTCCTCAGTGCTACCCACTGAGGCCTGAAGCTCCCATAGGCCACCAAAGAGGTGCTCCCCATATTCACTGGAAGTATAAAACCTCTGAGAGTAGCCCAGAGCCCAGGCAGCTAGGAGAGGGCCTTCAACAAAAGGAAGTACCTGGGCTTCCCATTTGAGGAACAGCAGCCATGAAGTGTTCTCTGATCAAGAAACATCACCCAGCCCAGGTGTGTGTGTGTCAGCTTCCTGAAAGCCTGTGAAGTCCCATTCCCTTTGGAAGGAAGAACTTTTTAAACTCTCCAGTGACTTTGACCTCAGAATCATGGTATTATCTTAGCTTTCACCTATCCTGCATTTTCTAAAACAGCCCCGGTTTAAAATGTTCTGTAACCTTGTTTCTGCAAATACACTATAATTTACTAACCTGCATTTCCCAGTAAACCAGGATGACTTCCCTCATCAAGAGAGTACACCTGGTGCCATTTACTTCAAGACCACAAAAACTACCAGTTCGCTGCAAATGCAAGCGTTTTAAAAGTCTACTGTGTGAAAGTAAACAAGATTAGGGCTTGTGGGTTCCCTTGGTGGATACCGGGCTTCTAGCCTTGGAGATGTGGCTCACTTAGTGGTCCATGGGTTCTCATTACGTACTTCTGGTGCCACCTCAGGCCAACCCCTTCCTAACTGAGGTGCCTCCTTCTCTGGATTTCTGAAAAGTTTGCTTCTTTCTCGCTGAGATTCCCCTCACTCAAACCAGAGGGCTTCTTTAAGTTTCAGCTTCTGGTCGAAAGTCTTATGTCTCCTCCAAATACACATCAGATCAATGACTTGGGCGTTTGCTGTTACTGTCACACCAACTGATTTATTTTCCCTAATTATCCTCTGCTCACCACCTTGTAGAGTAAATATTTGTAGAATAAATGAAAGGAGGGTGAAGAAATTAAAAGTAATTCTACTGATAATAACTTACCTTTGTACATATTCACATTTTACAAACTACATTTACATGTGTTTTCCATTTGATTTTACCCTCACAGTAATTCAATTAAGCAAAGATTCATGGATCACTCACCATAAACAATGCATATGCTCAGTACTGGGCATTGAAGATCAAAAAATGTGGATTCTACCCTCAAAGCCTTCTCCATCTGTGAGAGAGAGTGGGAAAAGTACAGTTAATTCTAACACATTTTGATAAGGGGTTTCCTACTTCTAACAAGTTCCATGAGAGCCCGGAAAGGAAATGCTGATTCTTGGGCCACAGCCAAGCAGAGTTTCTGAGCCACTGGTAGTTAAGGAAACCATGGTTGAGAAGGAAAAAGATTTGGTCAAAGTGATGGAAGAACTAACACTAGAATCTGGTTCTTCAAACTTCCATTTCTCTATCCTCGGAAATTCTTCTTCCATCTTGATGAAAAGTTGAATTACCCAAATCAACCAAATTTGAATTAAGAGTTGGAATCTTCAGGATCTGAAGCCACTCAGTGTAGACTCCTTTAGCCCTTTATTTAGTGTGTATCCATCAAGTTTATAGAATTATAATTGCAATAATTCTAGTAACCCCTTCATAACAGTAATTTCATGTTTAATATCCTCATTTGAAAGAAACACATACTGTCAGAAAGCAACTATGGATTCAGGGCCACTTACAGATTAGTGTTTTATTTATCACAATAGTATCCACAAACATTTGAAAGATAGCAAATAACACTTATAAATGCAAGAAAATGTTTTTATTCAGTCCATACACAATGTTCATTGCATGACAGAGTTATACTCCCTTTACTACACAAGTTTCCCCTGTTATCCAAAAAGAGCATGTTCCTATGAGAGTTTTCATAGGCCATAAGGGCTAAAGGGAAGAAGCAGTTATTCACTTAAGTAGAAAATTTTTGAGTATTCCCACTTCCAAAAAATAATCTCCCCTAGTCTTTTCTGATACCTTAGGACACATCTTACCAGTGGACCCACAGAATAAACTGAGATAAGGCATAGATGCTCAGAGACACGTTCAAAGCTCTGGTAGTGTGATGCTAAGATGCTGGGTATGGTTCCCTGGGAAGGGACTTTGTGGGGCCACTTTCAGTGCTCAGGATGCATGCTGCCTCTGTAATGGCTCACTGCAAAACAAACCCTGAATGCTATTTTTGTTTTGCCTTATTTTGCAAAAGCAAAAATCCTCACTGGATTTCATTTGGTTAGCGCAAACACTTAGTAATGTAGGTCCCTCATAAAAACAAAGTGGCATGACACACACTTGTGAAAAGCAGGGAATACCTGTAATACCATTTTTTCCACAATATAGAGACAATTAATTTGGTTGTTAGTCTACATAACATCATTTGACAGAAGGCAAGAGACTTCCCATCCACAGAAATAGCTTACACTGGAACATAATTGCACGGGGTAGGAAAACAAGATTGTTTGTAACACCCAGAACTAATTTAAATATAGGTACTAAGAGTGGTAAAATTTCACGATTCTAAAATTCCTGCCCTACCCCATGACTTCATCCCCACTCACTCTCATTTTGTCAGGCATTCTGGCCCCAGAATATTCTAGTAAGAAACCATAAGAAATACAGGGTTCTAAATGGCTAACACAAGAAACCACTGTCACTGCTGAAAATCCCAGTGGGAAGTCATAAGGTAGATTTATTACTTCCAGCCTGGGACACAAGGGAGCAAGAAATCTAGAGTATAGAAATGCTGAAACTCAGGCTCTGCCCCAGACCTACTGAATCAGAATCCTAACGGGACCCCTGGATGATTCACATGCACATTAATATTTGAGGAGCACTGATCTAGACAGTCTGGTGGAAGTTTTAATGAGAAAATTGTGTAAAAACGTTCTTGTCTCAGTCTCAGTAATGTCAAGGGCATTGGAAGAGGGAATTTGAGGATGTATTTGCTATGATTGGACCCATCCTTCCTTAATGACTTTCATCCTAGGTCCTATTTCTTGAGACAGTAACCAGGATTTAGGCCCCAAGATTTTCATCTTAGTCTGATTTTAAACTTCTTGAGAGACTTTGGCCTAGTGGTCTGGCCTCTAACATGCTGTTAGAACCCTGTGTGGACACGACATTTTGGATTTGGTTTCATACATTCGTCGTGATGTGACAGGGACCCCCAGTGTGTACAGTATCAAGTAAGGCTCCTGAGCAGACATAACAGAAAAGAATCATGCCATACTTTTCTACCCTGCTGGGAGCAATCTTGGAATGCCAGTTCAAGTGACTGTATTCAAGTGTCCCCAGGTTTAGAGTCACTATGTACCTAAATCATTGCCTTGTGGAATTTCAAGGGAGTGCTGAGGTCATGCAGTGTCCCCCCTCTAAGGGTGGACTCCCCTCTGTGACACACGCTCTCTTCAGGTTGGCATAGAGGCCCTGCTTGAACAAAGTCCAGGGATGGAGCACCCCACCTGTGAGGCAGAGGCGCTGCAGTGCCTTTTTAAGACGAAACTTCATGTGCAGCCTCAGTGTGACTCACTCTAACATTTACCCACCGTCCAAGTTCTACAATTTTGAGTTACACAAGAAGAGTAGCAAACAGATGAAGAAAGCTACATATTCCCCAGAAAATATTCATACTTGTGATATGCTGCCCTTGAACAGTTTCTAGACCTGTCACCATGCACATTGTTTCTTCTGGTTCCTGCATGTGTGTGGGCCTTGGAACTGGTTGTGGTACTAGTTCAGACAACTAACTGAGATACAGTGCAGCAGAATGACTTCTCATGCTTTGTTTACTGCATTTCTATTACTGTCAACTAAGATGACACTTGTCAACTAAGATTTCCTTCAGAAATCTCACTATCTCCCTTAACTGGAGCAATCTTGAAAATATAAATGAATCTCCAGTCTGCATTTTTGCCCTCAGCCCACATCTCTCACTGCCTGCTGACAACCAACACATCCTCAACAGGTATAAACATGCACACATAATCCTGCCATCTCCCAAAGCCAATGTCACGTTCATGGCTCCCTAAACCCCTGTCATCCAGCCTTGAAACGTGGAAGGGATCTCTGATTTTCCCGTCTATCTTCTAAACCACTTGAATTGCCATCCCTATAAATATTTTTTTTTCATCCATTCCACCATTCTTTTTCCATTGCCTCTACTCACATTCAAGAATTTGTTTCTTCTTTATTATTGCACCAGCATCCTTAATGGCTTTCTTATCTGTGGATTTCCTTATATCCAACCTATCCATATACTCCTGTTATTTCTCTAAAGTATTATGTTTGTAGGTTGCTTTTTTAATAACCTGAAGCAATGTGATTTCATTTGTATATTTCACTTAATCAAACTAGCCAGCTATCTATATTCATACAGAAAAAGTCTAGTATGCATTTTAAATATTCTCAAAGGCTATCTCAGGTGTGATTAATCATTTATTTATTTATATGTTTCTTATTTAATTGAAGTATAGTTGACATACAATATCATATTAGTTTCAAGTATACAACATGGTCATTCAACCTCACCACAGGTAGTGCAGTTACTATCTGTCAACATAGAAAGATGTTACAGAACCATTGGCTATATTCTCCATGCTGCACTTCCATCCCCATGACCAACCTATATTGTGATTGATATTTTTGTGTCTCTTTATCCTCCTCACCTGCTCCAATAACCCTAATGCATCCCCCACGGTAACCACCAGTCACTTATCAATGTTTATGAGTCTACTGCTATTTTGCGAATTTTGTTTTTAGATTCCACAAACAAGTGAAATCATATGGTATTTGTTTTTCTCTGCCTGACTTATTTCACTGAGCATAATACCCTCTAGCTCCATCCATGTTGTTGCAAATGGTAGGATTCGTCTTCTCCTTATGGCTGAATAGTTTTCCATTGTGTATATGTACCACATCTTCTTCATCCATTCATCTATTGATGGACACTTGGGTTGCTTCCATATCTTGGCTATTACAAACACTGCAGTGATAGGGGTGCACATATTCTTTTGAATCAGTGGTTTTGTTTTCTTTGGGTAAATTCCTAGAAGTAAAATTCCTGGATTGTATGGTATTTATATTTTTAGTTTTTTGAGGAACCTCCCTACTGCTTTCCTGAGTGGCTGCACCAGTTTACAGTGTAGGAGGGTTACCTTTTCTCTACAACCTCGCTAGTACTTGTTATTTCTTATCTTTTGGATAGTGGCAATTCTGCCTGGTATGAGATGATATCTCATCATGGTTTTGATTTGCATTTCCCTGATGATTAGTGATGTGGTGTATCTTTTCATGTGCCTGTTGGCCTTCCATATGTCTTCTTTAGAAAAATGTCCATTCAGTTCCTCTGCTCATTTTTTAATTGGGTTATTTGGTTTTTTGGTGTTGAGTCATGTAAGTTCTTTAAATATTTTGGGTATTAGCCCTCATCACATATGTCATTTGTGAATATATACTCCCATGCACTAGGTTGTCTTTTCACTGTGTTGATGGTGTCCTTTGCTGTACAGAAGCTTTTCAGTTTGATGTAGTCCCACTTGTTTATTTTTGCTTTTGTTTCCCTTGTGTGAGGAGATGTATGCAGAAATGAATCGTTTATGCTTATGTTCAAGAGATTTTTGCCTATGTCTTCTTCTAAGAGATTTATAGTTTCATGTCTTATAATGGTCTTTAATCCATTTAGGGTTTACTTTTGTGTATGGTGTCAGACAATGTTCCAGTTTCATTCTCGTGAATATAGCTGTCCAGTTTTCTCAAAACCATTTATTGAAAAGACAGTCTTTTCCTAGTTGTGTAGTCTTGCCTCATTTGTCATGTACTAATTCACTATATATAGGAGGGTTTATTGCTGGTGACTCTGTGCTGTTTCATTGGTCTGTGTGTCTATCCTGTGCCAGTACCATACTGTTTTAATCACCATATCTATATATATCTTGTTTTTTAAATTCTTTTCATCTAAGTATATATTATGTTACCGATCAGAAAATTTTTTTTAAAACAGCAGGAACATCTATTTCTTCCCTTACCTGCTGAATGAAGCACAAACTCCCGGCAGCAGTCCCAGCCTTCCACAGATCTGCCCATCCAGCCCTCTACCCTCACTCAGCTTGTTCTTGCCACATACTTTGTGCTGCCACCAGACTTAACCACTGCCATTCTCCAAATGTTAATCCCACCCTGCCTTCACATCCTTTTCCTTACCATTCTCTGTGCTTAGAATGCCTTGTCCTGCCATTTTTTCTTGGCAAATTCTTACTTAGCCTCCAAGAACTGTCTCAAATGTCCCTCCTTTATGAATCTTCCTTCCCCATTCAGATATGAGCTTATCCCACCTGTAATTTTGGATAGCCTCTTGTGATCAAATACAATACTATTTCTGCAGCAAAATAAATGAGTATTCACACTAAATAGAATAAATAAAGACTATAAATAGCCTCACATTGATAATTCATGTCAGGTTTAGCTGCCTAGTTAGTTTGACACATAATTAGAAAAGACTTTCCATTGTCAAGGCACTTTTGATTACGGACTTGTGGAAACGGGGTGGTGAATGGTAGGCATCATTCACTAAGGGCCCTCCACGCACTGGCTCTTAGGCCGCAGCAAGGCTGTGAAACAGTTACCGCTTCTCTGTCACTGGTGGTCAAACCCAAGGCTCAGAATGTTTAAAGATCTCAATCCTACATCATATAGTTAATAAATATACAGGTGGGATTTGAACCTAGGGTTTTCCAACTGCAACACATTTTGTCTATAGTTATCAAAAAACAAATAAGTGGAATCTTCAAAATTTTCAAACAGTGCTATATCAATCTTTGGACACAGGATTCAAAGTTATTGCTTAGGTCTGAAATTAGAGAAAGTATGTAGTAAGTGGCAAATTAAGGAATTTATTAAAGAGTAAATTCCCATGATCAGCTGTTCACTATCAGTGATGAGTAGGCAATGGGGAGAGTGATCCTTTCCTCAAAGAAAGACACTGACCTGGTCTCCAATGCTACCCCAGGACCAGCTGAAGTTTCAGCCCTCAGTCTTCCACGTCACGGTGGGAACCCACAGCATCAGGACCCCAGGAGGCACTGCTCCTCCCCTGGCCACTTCCCTGACTATGGCCTCACCACATATTGATGTGTATCACATTCTGTAGGTGTTCTAAATGACAGAGCAAAGATGAGAAGTTCTACCTGTGGGCCTCTTTCATGTTCATTCACCAGCAGTGCCACCCAAAGAACAACATCCTTCTTACCCAACAGGTTTCGGTGACATCGCATGGTGAGGTTCCACAATCATAAAACACTCGAAGTCTTAGAATCAGTGGTAAAAGAGCTGACTCAGCAGTGAGCCTGGAGTCAGGAAAACTCCATGCAGTGCAGCAGGCTTTGCTCTCCACCAAGCACGGCCAGCATCCTTTCCAAACTGTCCTCCAACACAGTCCCCGATATCACACTCCCACCCCACCCATTCGCCTTCCTCCTCCTAACCCCTCTCCAGTCCCTGGGCCTTCCAGCTGAGACTTTGCTCTTCCTGTTCAAAATCTTGCCTCCTATCCCCAATGTGGTGACTGGTCTCCCCCTCTTTGTCCATGATGCATACCCATCCTTCAGATTGCTTCCGGACTCTGGGCCACCACTCCCCTGACTCCAGCTCAGCAATCTGGAACCCACAGCTCAGTATAAGCCCCTGGAATATGTTTAAGACCTGCTGTACTTGTTGAATAATTAAAAAACTCAAGTTTTTATTTGTCAAATCTGATTGCTTAATACAAGCAGAAGTAGCACAGGTTAAGTTTGACTGAAATGTCAAACTTTCCTCTTGACTGTTCTTCGCATCAGGGTCTCCTGTAGACCGCACTGTCCTCTGTGCACCTGCGTGGCAGCCCTTGAGCGTTCTCCACCCTTTCCACTGAACAGATCCTCTCTTGGGCCCAGGAGTCCTGCATCCCACTGGCCCAGGAAAACTCAGCTTCTCCAAGCAGGAGACAATGCAGTGCTCCATCAAAACAGGCCACGTGCAGCTTTAGCTATCACAGAGTTGCCAGGCCAAGGCTCTGGGTGGCCATTTAGCACATTCTGCATACTGGGCCACACATTACCAGTACTGGACAGTCTGGACTCTCTGGCATGCCCTCACTCATGTATTCCTGGTAAGGATCCTCGCTGGTGAGATGGTAAGAGATCTTGTTCATCTCTATCCAAACCCTTCTTGCTGCACGTTTTGCAGATCAGATCTCTGTTGGTGTCAATTAGCAGAGGGCTTACATGTCTTCCATACTGTAACCCTCTGGAGGGCTTGGGTCCACCTGAAAGCCCCTTCTGTGTTTCATATCTTTCTCTCTTTCCACAACACCCCTCTTAATTCTCTTGGCTGAATTATATACCTATGACTTTGGACTTTTAAAACAAGATTCCTGCCCCCAAAATGACTGTCATGTTAAGAACTGGGAATCACAGCAGTTGGCAGGGCCACCACCATGGCACTTGCAGCATTCGTTTGGTCAGCAGGGCCCTGGGCCACGCTGAGCTTCACAAGTGAATAAAAGAGTGGGGGTGAGGGATGGGATGGGGGCAGAGTGGGCATGAGGGATGGGAGGGGTGGGGGGAGAGTGGGAGCGAGGGATGGGAGGGGTGGGGGGTGAGTGGGGGGAGGGATGGGAGGGGTGGGGTTAGAGCAGGGGTGAGGGATGAGAGGGGGTAGAGTGGGGGGAGGGATGGGAGGGATGGGGATAGTGTGGGGGTAAGGGATGAGAGTGGGTAGAATGGGGGCAAGGGATGGGAGGGGTGGGGGGAGAGTGGGCGCGAGGGATGGGAGGGGTGGGGGGTGAGTGGGGGGAGGGATGGGAGGGGTGGGGTTAGAGCAGGGGTGAGGGATGAGAGGGGGTAGAGTGGGGGTAGGGATGGGAGGGATGGGGATAGTGTGGGGGCAAGGGATGAGAGTGGGTAGAATGGGGGCAAGGGATGGGAGGGGTGGGGGGAGAGTGGGGGGAGGGATGGGAGGAGTGGGGGGAGGGATGGGAGGGGTGGGGGGAGAGTGGGGGGAGGGATGGGGATAGAGCGGGGACAAGGGATGAGAGGGGGTAGAATGGGGGCAAGGGATGGGAGGGGTGGGGGGAGAGTGGGGGGAGGGATTGATGTCCCCTCATGGTTCTAAGACCTTTGCAAGGGGCAAGTGACAGCGGAGGACACCGAGGTGAACAGCACAGTGGGGTGAGCAGGCCAGCAGGCAACAAGAACTAGAGGCTGGAAGAGAGGACAGAGGTGCATCAAGAAGGAAGTTAGGCTGAGCTTCCCTGAACCCAGTCTCTGAGGAATGGGCGGAAGGAGTGGGATGGACAGAAGATGCCTGGCTTTTCCCCAAGAGGGAGGGCAAGATGAGACCAGTGCAGGTCGTGGAGTCCTGTCATAATGAGATTCACTGCGACACCAAAAATCCGCAACAGTGTGACCAGCAAGAGGACCCAGGCAATGTGAGTCACCCATTCATTCCCAAAGGATGATTGAGTTGGACTGTGCCGGACACCACTGGTGCTCAAGGAACACAGCGGTGGGACAAAATAGCCCCAGGCCTCATAGCCAAGTTGGGAAACAGACGGTAAATCAGTTTAAAATGACAAACTGTGACAAATGCTGTGAAGGCAATGGGAGAGGCACGACAGAGACTGAGGGGAAGGTATGGGGCTTCCAGTAGCAGGTCCCCTCATGCCACCCAGATCCAGGACTCTGCAGTCATGGCTGGCACCCAGCAGGCAACAGAGCAAGTGCAACGAGCTGAATGGAGCAAAGAGGCCACCCAGGCACATTTCCCTAACCTGGGGCCTCTGGGGCAGTCCCAGCAGGTAGAGACAGCACAGCCCAGGATGGAGACCTCCCCTGACGGGCTCTCTCTCTGATCCCCTTCCTGATGCCCTTCAGGCACTCCTGGGTGAAGCCCTGAAGCCAAAGCACGCTGGGAAAGGTGGCCACCTCCAGCCCTCCTCGGTACTGACAGTGTGCTGTAGCGGGGTCAAAGAGGGGCATGGCAGTGGCCCCCAGGGGCAGCTGTCTCCCCTGGAGGCTTGGGGGCATCCAGCGCCATCCTCAGTCTATGGGAGCTCCAGGGAGCAGCAGGCCACTGCGACTCTACAGCAGCCTCCTGGGGAGAGGGGGCTGCTCTCTCCCTCTCTCTCTCTCTCCCCTGCCTCCTGTGGGCACAGGCTTGGACTCCTGCATGCTGACCACGCTGGGACCCAGGCTCAGTGGTGAGCGGAGGCTGTGGAGGCAGGAGTGGGGCCCCAGCTACTAGGCACTGACAGAGCAGGAGCAAAGGCTGAGACGTCTCCTTTTCTCCGACCACCCCAGAGGGAAAAACAGGATCCAACTGTTTTATTTTCTTATAAACCAAGAAAAAGAGAGATATTGAAGTACTAAAAATATCTCTTTTAGTGAAAAAGAATCCCAGAACCGAGTGAGCATCCAGAGCTTGGGTGAGGCTCCCTCGCCCACCTGAGAAGGCCCTTCAGAGCATCTTCTCTCCGAGCCTTAGTTTGCCCCCTTACCACAGGGACTCAAATCCTGAGAGCACATTCCTGAATTGGAAATGGGGGAAAAGGAAGCCACTGATGAAGGCATTACAGCCATGATCACAGGAGAAAGGCTATGAACTGAAACAAAAATGAGAAATTGAGGACCTATTTATAATTATGAAATGGTACTTATACATATGCACATATACATGCTATTTAGAATATTGTACATTACATAGGTTTATGCGAAAACATGACAAAGAAACCCTTTAATAGAGGTAGAATTCCATATATGAGTATCAAAGCCAACAGGATTTTGTGTTTGTCTACGAGCAAGGCCACTTTCCCTGGCCGCTCCACCAGCAAGGGGCCTGCATCACCTCCTGAACCTAAGGTCTCGGTCCTTCCAGAGTTCCTTTCTCCTGTCGCTCACTCTGTCTCACATCAATAACACCTTTATCATGTGCTCCCCACAGGCACTGTCTCATTTGATTCTTTCATCAACCCTGTGAAGCAGCCATTATTGGTGTCTTCATTTCCCTGCTGATGGGACAGATGAAGCCCATACTCTGGGGCATAAACCTGGTTAATGGCACCTGGGTCAAAACCACACATTGCAGAGAACAATCTTTAATTTATGCACTTTGGACCTTTGTAGCTCATGACCTTGCACATGCTGTACACCATTTCACATGCCTAATTCGCCTTTCAAATTGCCAAGTTCATATATCTGCTGACCTATGTACATTTCAGGTGTCATGTATAGTATCCCCTGCCACCTAACCATTCAGTTTTGCCTGTGCAATTATTTAAGTATTTTAATGGAAAATATTAAAAATTGAAAATGGAAAACTGCAAAGTGATGATACCTGTGATAAAAAAAATAATAACATCTTCAAAAATGTAACCAAATAAAACAAATTTGGGACATTATGCATCTTTAGCCTCAATCCAAAAGTCACTGAATTTAAGCTGGTTGATTGTATACTCAAATATAAGAGAAAAAGACAACATTAAATAACATTTTTGAAAACCTGGAATGCATTATCTAACCAGGGACAGATCTGCTAGAGACAGTTTGAGAGTAGAGAGTGCCTTTTT
This sequence comes from Manis pentadactyla, assembly GCF_030020395.1. Taxonomy (NCBI): domain Eukaryota; kingdom Metazoa; phylum Chordata; class Mammalia; order Pholidota; family Manidae; genus Manis; species Manis pentadactyla. The sequence goes on from NC_080031.1 coordinate 53,900,851, forward strand.
TAGGAAAATTAATCAAGAGAGATAGAAAGGAAGATGACATCAACATCACCTAAGGATGTTTTGAGATGAACACAGGGAAGGCCAAAAGCATGAGTTTTATTGGATATAATCTTTTTAATTTGAAAAAGTAGATTAAGCAGATTTTAATCTGAAAAGGCAGATTTCTAAGCAGAAAAAGGGCCTGCTGGAACTGTGCTAAAGATGCATTCCTTCATTTAGCGAATATTTGAACCTCAACAGTGTACAGGTACTAGTCTAGGTACCACACAGCAGTGAGCAAATTCCTGCCTGCATGGAGCTAACATTTAGTGAGGGTCACAGGTATTCAACAAGTAATCACATATATAATATAACTTCAGATTGTGATAAGGGATAAAAGGAAAATAAACCTAAAACCAAATAAGGGTAAGGAGAGTAATGTGGGCTTTTGGGAAGAAGGTGATTCAACAGAGCTGAACTCAGGGAAGAGTGTCTGTCTTGGGAAGATGGGCTAGCAGAGAGCCTGCGATCACAGAAGGCTTAACCCCAGGATTCTGAGGCAAGTCTAATTGGATACAATGAGATCTAAGCTTCCTCTTTGTCCTCAGATCGCCTCATATTCAGCTAAACTTCCTCTGCTATCTGAGTAGTTTGTTGACTTCTATCCTTTGGACCAGCTGCTATGCAGATGGAGCCAAACAAGAAGAAACAGGGACCTGAGGCTGCAGCTTTTGAAAAGAATGCCCCATTTACTCCTTAACTTCCTTTAAGAAATCAGTGTTAGAAATCAGAAGCATAACTTAAGGAGAAGCAAGAGGAGTACACTACCCTGAGCCCGTGCAACGAAAGAGCAGTCTAGTAACATCTTTTGAAAGGAAATGTGTAGACATAATGGCTGTACAGGAAATGACGGAAAGATGACACGTGGCGTAGAGTGAAGGCGAGGTCATGAGACATGTCCCCGGGATGACTGCTCTGCGCTCTCTACCCCCCAACAACAGACTGTGGACCACCTTCAGCCCCACCCTAAGATCTGGGGGTAACCACAGGGAAGTCACCTGAGGATGTCTTACTCTCTTTCATCACAAAAACAGCGTAGCTTTTCAATCTTGGTACTTAACTCCTATTGGACTTACGATTTTCTCTTTCTCCAGCTTTCATCAATTTAGCCCTATTAATACTTCTTCTCTTATTTCAGGACTCCTTGCAATTTTCTGGTAGAACCAAAGAGGAATCCCCTGTTTTACCATTGTTAGATTTTACATATATCCAGAATATACAGTATGGTTACATTGAGATATCACATTCTACACAAATATAATGAGTTGTGCATGTGATAATGAGTTCAGGTAATAATGAACTTAATACTTTTTCACTAGGAATCATACCTTGGAGTCTATGATTGATAATAAGAATTCCCTACCAAACTTCCCATTCTCCCTGCCATTTCTTCTTCATTCTGCATCTTCTATTCAAAACTCCTCTACTTTCCATTGGTTTCTCTTCTCTTAGTCCCCTAATCATCTTTTTTTCTCCTTTAACTTCCCTTCACCTGATACAGAATAGATCTTCCTATCCAGAGATCTAGTTTACAATATGTTCCTCATGTATCTGTGAAGCAAATATGCCAAGCCTGTTGAACTTCAATTTGCATAGTGAATTCACATAAGAATTTTTGGGGAAAAATGACAGTACATCTGTCTCAGAGACCAATCCCAAGAAAGTCCCATGAAAATGTATCTAAGCTCAGAAGAGAAGATCTGAAGGCAGAATTTAAAAGAAATGCAACAGTCATGCTTCTGGGAGATATCTATCACTCTCTGTTTCTAGCCTTCTAACCCCTTTCCCCAATCGATGGGGAAAATAAGGTTTTTTGTGCTAAGCTGCAAATATCCAGTTAAATTCATATTAAATATGGTGATGGGCACAACCATCACCATTCTACTGTTCAAATGATACCAAAAATGGAGAGGGGTTTTGAAGCCCAAAACATTTGTTAGCAGTTTTGTAGCATATTTTATGTGTATTTAGAAGCTGTGGCGGATCCACCTGAGACCAAAGGAATGGGGGTAGAGAGAGACTGAGGTGAGACAGAGAACTGGGAGTGTGGGGACTGTTTAAAGAAACTGGGTTCAGAAAGTAATCACAAAGAGCACTAGAAGAGCTGAGTGAGACAGAGGTGCTGTGATAATCATCCTGCAAGGAAAACACTGAAGACAGGATGGGGGAAGGAAAGGAGGAAGACCATGAGAGAGATTCTGGTGTGTGCCAACAGAGGTAGGACGCTGGGCAGACGGAACACAAATATCTGTTTTGAGGGCCCAGAATCTGAAGAATATGTTCCAAAGCCAGAGGAAAAGTCTTACGACAGAGCTCGTGGATGAATTTATAGCTGTGGCAGGAAAAATATTTTTTTTCTCATAGATTTGGAAGGTAGGAAACACTAGAGGAAGAGTGAAAGCAATAGAGAGAGAGAGAAATAATATGAACAGATAAATGAGATCTTCCTGAATGTGAGAATGAGAGATGCCCTACGTAGAAAAGTTAATGACTCCAAGCCACGCTAAAGGAAGAATGAAATCAGGGAGCCCACCAGTGACTGTCTACCTCTTCAAGCTTGTACTTAATCAAAATGAGGCACCTGTAATTTATCTCAACTGTATGTAAACTCTGCCTATGTTTTCCTTATGCTGTTTTTCCTTGAGCAAATTTTGAGCTTATTGTATGTCATGGAGGTTGGTGAAAGATTGCATAAACCATAGATAAGAGAAATGGAAAAAGTCAAGAATTGCAGGACATTGTTTTGGGAAAAGAAAACCACCTCTCTGATGTCTTCCCCTTCCTATTGTATAGGCCATCAAAAATGTCCCCATGACAATGGGGTGAAAAATCTGCCTGGAAGAGAATCTTTGGTTTGGGGTTCAGGGATGTTTTGGTCAGTCTCTGGACTCCTTGGACAGGAAAAATTGGTAGGTGGGTGAATGTCATGGTTGAGTGTTACCATGGAAATTTGGAGAACTGAGGGATGCTGGAGATGGACCAATGCATGTGTGCAGTTTCTGTGCTCTGGCTTTCACAGGATTGATTACTTTAACTTCCTATGGACTTAGAACCTAAAGAAATAAGTGGAAGTAATTATCTCCTCTGAGATGGAACACACCTTTGCATATTCACACCTTCTGAAATAAGAATCCTCTCCAATGAACACCTTTCCATTTGTGCATCACACGCACACATACACACACACACACACACACACACACACACACACACACACACTACCTTCCCCCTGAGTCCCTGCATCTTTCACCTACATGGTTGACTTGAACCCAAGGTTGAGATACGAGATGTCCTTCCTCCATACTCCTCTAGGCAATAGGAAACACAAAGAAGCATAATCAGCAGCCCAAAACTGATTTGGGTTTCTTATTAACCCTCAGTCAAACTTACACACCTCAACTCATTCTATGAGGCCAGCAACACTCTAATACCAAAGCAAGACAAAGACACTATAAAAAAAAGAAGATTATAAACCAATATTCCTGATGAACATATATGCAAAAATATTCAACAAAATATTAGCAACCTGAATTCAAAAATGCATCAATAGGATCATCCATCAAATCAAGTGGTTTGTTCCAGGGTGCAAGGATGCTACAATATTTATAAATCAATCAGTGTGATACACCACATTAACAGAAGAAGGATAAAAACTGTATGATCATCTCAACAGATTCTGAAAAAAGTATTTCATGAAATTCAACATCTATTCATGATAAAAATTTTCTAGAAAATGTGTATAGATGGAAAGTACCTCAATATAATAAAGGTCATATACAACAAACCTACAGCTAACAACATATTCAATGATGAAAAGCTGACAGCTTTTCCTCTTATCAGGAACAAGACAAGGATGTTCACTCTCACCATTTTTATTCCTAGCTACGGCATTTAGACAACATAAAGAGATAAAAGGCATCTAAATTGGTAAGGAAGAAGCAAAACTATCACTATTTGCAGATGACATGACACTATATATAGAAAACCCTAAACACTCCACCAAAAATTATTAGAATAACTGGATTCAGCAAAGTTGCAGGATACAAAATTAATACAGAAATCTGTTGCATTCCAATACACTAACAATAAACTAGCAGAAAGAGAAATCAGGAAAACAGTTCCATTTGCAATGCATCAAAATGAATAAAATACTAAGGAATAAACCTGACCAAGGAAGTAAAAGGCTTATCCTCTGAAAACTGTAAGACACTCATGAGAGAAGTTAAGGAAGACACAAATAAATGGAAATCTATCCCGTGCTTGTGGATAGAAAGAATTAATAATGTCAAAATGGCCATCCTGCTCAAAGCAATTTGAAGATTCAATGCAATCCCTATCAAAATCCCAAAAGCATTCTTCAATGAAGTAGAACAAAGAGTTCTAAAATTCATATGGAATTGCAAAAGACCCTGAATAGCCAAAGCAATCCTGAGAAAAATAAACAAAGCTGGGGATGTTATGCTCCCTGACTTCAAGCTATTGTAGGTAATCAAAGCTACAGTAATCAAAACAGTTTGGTACTGGCACAAGAACAGACCCATAGATCAATGGAACAGAATAGAGAGCCCAGAAATAAAGCCATTCATATATGTCCAATTAATATATGATAAAGGAGCCATGAACATATAATGGGGAAATGATAGCCTCTTCAATAACTGATGTTGGGAAAACTAGACAGCTACCTGTAAGAGAATGAACCTGGATTACTGTCTATCTCCATACACAAAAGTAACCTTGAAATGGATTAAAGACCTAAATGTAAGTCATGAAACCATAAAATTCTTAGAAGAAAACATAGGCAAAATTACCTTGAACATAGCATGGGCAAATTTTTTTCTGGACACACCTACCTGGGCAACGGAAACAAAAACAAAAATGAACAAGTAGGATTACATCAAACTGAAAAACTTCTGTACAGCAAAAGACATCATCAATAAAAGAAAAAGGTAACCTAGATTCACAATGATTTCTCCGATAAGAGATTAACATCTAAAGTATATAAAAAACTCATATGCCTCAACACCAAAAAACAAACAACCCAATTAAAAAATGGGCAGAGGACCTGAATACACATTTCTCTAAAGAAGAAACACAGATGGCCAATAGACACATGAAAAGATGTTCCACATTGCTAATCATCAGGGAAATGCAAATCAAAACCACAGTGAGATGTTGCCTTACACCAGTTAGAAGAGCCTCTATTCAAAAGATAAAAATTAACAAGTGTTGGTGAGGATGTGGAGAAAAGGGAACCCTCCTGCACGGTACGGAATATAAGCTGGTACAGCCACTATGGAAAGCAGTATGGAGGTACTTAAAAAATACTAAAAATAGAAATACCATACAAAAACCCATTAATTCCACTTCTAGGAATCTACCCAAATAAAACAAAATTTCTGATTCAAAAACATATATGCACTTCTCTGTCTATTGCCACATTACTTACAGTGGCCAAGATATGGAAGCAACTTTAGTGTCCATCAACAGATGAGTGGATGAAGAAGAAGTGGTTTATATACAAGGGAATATTACTCAGCCATAAAAAGGAAAACCTGCCATTCACAACATGCATGGCTCTTGTATGCTAAATGATATAAGCCAGGTGAAGAAAGAAAAATATCATATGAGTCCACCTATTTAAGGTTTATATAGTGCCTATGGAATACCAGATATAGTCATAGGCATCACATAATTGGCTCAGGTAGGTATGCAAAACATAATTCCATGTTGACTCTAGGAGTCATGTATTTACACAACCTCTGATATAATTCACGTCATTATGTTACTATAGTAACAGTTAAGTTTGTATTTCAAAATCCCACATTTTGGCTCATTTAACTGTTTGGAAATTAGTTTATAAAAGTATTTTGCCATTAAATAACAAAAAGGGTTCAGTTTAATAAAGTAATCTTATTGTTTTTGTCTTGTTCTCTCTTAAGTTTTCTGTGAAATCATTATGTATAAAGACAGAAGAGTAAAATTTTCTGCTGAGGGCTTTTAGTCAGTATTTTAAGTAAGAAATCACTGGAGAAAATTACTTTCATGATCTAGAATGCTGGAAAGATTTTATGTTTATCTAGTCATACGATAAAATAGGAAGTTCAACAAACTCGGACCCATTTGATCTTTGAGAGTGTATTCAATTGACAAGCTTCTGTTCAGCAACTGCTAATACCAAGAACTTCATTAGATACTGGTGAAATATATAGATCAGGAATAGCCTCGGTATCCTCAAGGAGCTCAAAATCAAGTAGAGGAGACAAACAAAAAATTAAATTTAACATGGAAATGAAAAAATAAAGATATGAGCAAACTCCTGTATAAGAAAAGAGTGAACAAAGAGTAGGCTGTAGCTTGCTCTGGCAGAAGTCAAGTAGGAGTGACATTCAAACTGCTTTTTAAAAAGGAGTAGGTGTTTGAGTGACAGAGGGGAAAATGAAGTGCATTTGCGACAGGGAGACTTGTATGCCAGGCTTGAAGACATGGAGGAAACAGTACCTTTCTGACTTATGGTTCAAAATCAGAGCTCTGGTTAAGGTTCTCCCGGTTGCAGTGCAATCTATGAAAAGACCTCAGCAAGGTGATGAATCAAGGCATCTCTGAGGACTGGCCATCCTCCCCGATCTATGTCCCACATGTCACTCTTTTGCTTTTCCAGCTGCTCTTTCATCCTCTTTCCTCTCCTGACCGACTTCCTCTGAGTCTCCCTTATCTGATAAATCTGTGACCATATACTCATAATGACCACCATTACGATTATGGCCCCAACTGACCCTGGACTTTCAGTTCAGGCATCCACCATTGCCTTTGTGTCTTCCTTCTAATTCCTGAGAGAGTAAATCTGGCCCAGTTTGGTTTTCAGATATGTTTACTGATCATGGTTGAAGTGTCACATGGCGAGCAGTTAAGCCAGCATCTCCTATGGACAAAGGATATATAGTCTCTCTTTCTACTCCTCTTTCAATATTAAAGTGCCTGGTTGAATATTCTGGGTTCATATATCCAGACGGACGGGGTGCCATGATTTCAAGATTTTGCAACTCTGGCTATATTTCTTCCATTTCTAAGATGTATTTTTAAATACTGATGACAAGGCACCATGCTCAGAAATTCTGATATAATTAATTGGCCTGGGATGAGGCTCCTCAGGTGATTTTGCTGTGCACACACATCATGAGCTGTGAAAACTCATTACTTATGCATTGCTGGACAAGAGATGGTCAACTTCCTGAGCCTGCAACTAATGAAGTCCTTCCGGCTTTGGTCATCAGTGTCAGCCACATGCTCAGATCCTCTCTGACAACTCAGCTGAGCCCCCATAACTTAGGCATGTCTCTCCGAAAGCAGACGGTATTGCCTCAGGAAGGAAGCTGCTTATTCCCCCATATCTATGCATGTCCCCTCAAAGACACAGACGTTCCAGATTGCAGAATAGGGAATAAGTTAATGGAGTAAGCAGGATGATACATGAGAGGCTATACGCTCACTAGAATTCCTGGATTCAGTTAACTGGTGGTGACAATAGCTGCCTGGCTCATGCAGTGTTCCTGGTGCAGCTGACCTTGACAGATACCCCCTCTTTGGACCATCTCACCTCCACATGTATCTTTTCCTTGTTGGTTCAGAGCCAGTTCCTTCAATGCTCAGTGAGGGACATCTTCTTTGAGAAAATGCACTTTGTCCTATGTCCTAACATGCCCATAATATTACAGAGTCGGGTAGTCATCTCTCCACCTGGATCATCTGCCTGGTTGGAAAAATACTAGGAGGGATAGGTTTCCTGGGGTGCCCCCTCAGGAGTTTAGAGAAACAGTTTCTTCTTTGGTAGCTAATGGGGTGACTCAGCCCTGCCCAGGCTATTCCACAGCTAGCAGTCACAAGGTTAATTTTCTGTTCCAAAGATTCACATCTCCCAAATCTTCCAAAAACATTGGACAGGCCCAATGTCATAAGTGATTTATCTCAAGGTTTGCTGGCATGGGCTTGCAGTCAGATATTTATCTCAGGCTTAGACTTCCAGAAGGAGCATCATATGGAAATGAGGCAGATCAACAGACACACAATCCTGGGAACACACATATTCAGCGCCCATATGTTGGAAATCACAGACCCACGTGTAGAAAGACACTGACTTATATTTAGAAATAGCACACAGACACATGCACAGGCTCATCAAACTGTTGTCACCATCACTCGGCTAACATGTGAGACCACACGCACATGCATGTGCGCATCAGTCCCATCCCCCACACCATGATGTGTTATCAATACTTACACAAATTTGTGTCCAAGGGAAATTCGTTGAGCAGCTAAAGCTGTCTTCTCCTCCTCTTTTCTCACCTCTTTAGACACCACCTTTTACATCCAGGGATGTGGTGCCTATGCCCACAGAGAGGGAAGTATGCTTTTCTTAGGAGCTGAGCTAGCCTGTCTCACTGCTCTCTCTCTGCGTAGTGTAGGAGGGTGATCTCCCCTCCTGGCACGGAAGCTCAAAGGGACCCACAGACTGAAGGAAGGAAGCAGGGTTCAGACACTCTGATGATGAAAAAGTTTTCTCTCAAATTCTCACTCCTGCCACTCCAGGAACGCTGGCCACCATGGAGGGCCAAGAATCCTAATCCAACAGGCCTTTCCTTTTCACCCTTCTAATGTTGATCTACCTGCCAGAGGTCATCTCATTCACCCCACTGCCTCCAGGCTGGCAGTTACTACAGTGACAGCAGGCATGCTGCCCTGTCCTTTCCTTGATCTCTCTCCAAGGGCCCCTGGAGAAGGAATTTCACTTGAACGGGTATCAGTCACCTGCCTATGCTTGCCAGCTACAGCGGGATCATGCCCAGGAAAATTCCAGCAACTGGACTTGGACAGTAACCTTTCTTTCTCCCCAGAGCCTGGGTATGGCTGACTGCAGTTAGGACCCTCTCTTTGTCCCCTATTTTCCAACTTCTACAACTGGTCACCTACAGTTTATTGTGAAGTCCAGGCTGGAGAGAGAGAGAATCCAGGTTCACAGGTTTTTCACAGGTGGCCAGACCAGTGCTAACTGTGGGAGTTGTGCCTTCCATGATTTAGGTCCCAAAGTGTTTCTATGTTAGAGCTCTCTTTGTTCTCTCAGATTGCTCCATCATACTAATCCGTTCTACAAAGAATTTTGAGCTCTACTCTGTTTCAGAAACTGGAGACAGAAAGGAAAACATGGCATAGAACTTGACATCAATGACCCCAAAGTGTAACGTGAAGCTCTGAGCTCATATTTTGATAAACTCAGTTTGGATTGTCTTTCATTATGAGTGTCCATTTTCCTTTACTTAATCATATCAACTCATCAGCTACTTTGCTTTCTGTTTATTGTGCTTACAGTTCTTACAGTTAATTACCCACATCAACTTAACATTCCCTATTTGTTACAGTAGCCAGTGTACAATGAATCAAGAAGATGCAGGACTCCAGAATGGAATTTTCCAGAAAAAAATGTTCCATGGACTATATGATAAGATACCTGATGTGTAAAGGTACACCAAAAGAATTAAAAACAGGTATACAGAAGTTCATGTAAATGGAAAAACAGTGCTTTTATTTTGTAAAATATAAAATCTAAACCAGAAAATGAATAAGACCATACTGAAATCCATGGTGAATCAAATTTTCACAATAATGATATACTCGCTAACCACTGATTTAATGAAAATTCAGAAATCTTTTACTCTAGCCACACTGGTCTGCTCTCTATATTCAATTTAAGTTTTCTTTTTTTCTGTCCCCACAACCTTTGGTCACATCTTTAAGCACCTCATCACCTAGACTTAGTCTCTCCATCTTTCTGAATGCTACCATTCTTTCAATATGCAACAGATCCACTTCTTATTCCATACCTATTATATGCAAGAAGCTGCTAGGTGCTGCAGAAGCCCATTCTGTAAGAGCTTTACATTTCACTAGAACATGAACACAAGTAGGCAGATAACTAGAATACAAGGAAAGTGAAGTAGACTCCATTAGAAGGGTACACTCAAAACACTAAATGTTTAAAATGTGTACCATGACGTCAGTTTAGAAGGATGAGAGTATATTTCATACAGAAGGGAGTATGCGAAACACACTTCAAGGTGGAAATGTAAATTGTGCAGAGGCATTGTGGATGGTTGGGAGTATGAGCAAAGCTCTATTACCAAGACATTTTTAGGAATCAGTAAACAGTCCACCATGGCCAGGAGATACCAGGTCTCCACAGGAGAGCAGTAGGAGGGGAACCTATAAATGCAAGTTGGTGATATGGTAGAAAACTTTGAATGCCAGGCTGAGGAATTTGTGCTGAGTAAATAAGAGAGCTGATTATTTGAAGTAGAGGAAATAGAATATAGAGATAGCCATTAGAAGCTATTCTAGCAATCACAGGAAAAAGTTTTGAGGTTGTGATCTAATGCGGCCAAGAAGGAAATGAAGAAGGTGAGGGGGTTCAGTGGAGTAGAGGAAGACTTCCAAGTGACTTGATGGCTAACTGGCCCATCTTTCTATCTTGCCCCATACAGAAAGAGGACTCTACATACTTGATGGGCTGGGGAAATGGTGGTAGCAATGGGTAGAAGAGATTATTTGAGTAGAATATGTTTTGGATATTCTGAGTTATAGTGTTAGTGGAATGTCCAGATGGAAGTGAATAACAGGCAATAGGAATGAGGGGCAGGATCTGGCCATTGAGCTATTTCAATATCAAAGAGATAACTGAAGTAGGGAGAAATAAAAAAAGGTAAGATGTCCATAAGTAATGTTTTAAAGTCTTTGTTTATGGGGTTGGGACAAAAGAGACAGAAGAGAGAGTCCTTATAACAAAGTGATCCCTCACTTTTTACTATGGTATTTTTGTTGTTGATGTTGGTAGTGGTGGTTTGTTTTTAGTTTTACTCATTTATTTCAAAAAGAGGGAAAGCAAACAAGTGGGCCAATTTTGCCATCTTGAGATGCAAGTCCTTAAGAGCAAAGATTCTAATGGAGAAGTAAAGGATTGTACCCCAAGGGAAGACAGCAGTTCTAAAGTGGATTACTTTAGTACTTTCCTGGCACTGCACCATTCTCAGCTCACCTGAGGCCCCTGGAAATTATCCTAAGAGATAAAGGACCTTGTGCACTAGAGGCCGAGACAGGGAAATTAGGGAGATCGCCCACACTGGTTTGTCCAGAATTGAGGGGTTTCCTAAGACACAAGACTGTTGGTGCGAAAATGTAAGTTTTAGCGTACCAGTGTGAGTTAGTCATACTCAGAGGGGTGAAGTGAAGAAAGGACAGGAATGCCTTATTTCCCTAAATTTTCTCAAAATGTGTCCAGGGCTGGGAAACAGACATTTATAGAGAAAGTGAGCTCTCAGTGTGTACATCCCATACGGATGGGGTTCTATGAGTAGCCACTCACCAGTAGAAGAACCAGAGCCCCAAGACCTGACCAGGAAAAGTGTTTGGGGTCCAATCTCTGCAGGTACCACAAAGCAGAAGACAGGACTGCAGTGAGAGAGCAGGGGCTTGAATCAGGCCAGTGCCTGGCTGACAAGTGAAAAGTCTCAACTATTCTTTCATATGATTCAAGTGGCTGAAATGGCAAACTAGTGAACACAGTGTGTTAAATTGACTTCCAACACAAGGACATTATTTAGTCTACAAAACCAGGAAAAACATCCTGTCTCCTGTTCTGGGCACATATTCATGACATGTACCATTGTGCAGATTCCGTTGACTTTTCTCGTAGAAGCAGAATCTGTCTAAAAGCATCTTGAAAGGTTAGGAGGGTGTGCTGGGAACCCCTGCCAGCTGGCCTGAAGGACTCACAAACCACCTCTTCCTGTTTTCTATCCCTTCAGAAACCTCACAGGGCAATGCTTGCTCATCCTCCTGTGTTTAGCTGAGCTGCCAGGTTAGATATTAGTCCTGAATTCTAGGAGCAAAGGCTGGACACAAAGATTATAAATTATGAAAAGCAGCATGGTGTATCAAGAAGAGGATGGCTTTTGCAATTAGAGAGAACTAGACATTAATTTAGTCTGGCCACTTACTACCTATGTCACCTTGAGTAAATGAACTTGTAACATTGGTTTAATAATATGCATCTCATAGGTGGTTTTGTGAGACAGACACATAACCCTGTGAAAATGACAAACTCATGCCAATACATAAGGAAGGGAACCTCTCTTCTTCCTCCCCAGAGTGGCCCAACTTGCTGTGTGTCTGTATGACTATGTGTGCATGTGTGGGTGACTGTGGAGGGGAGTGACTGTGTCTGATTGTTGGTGTGTGTGTGGGTGTGGCTGTGTATGTGGCCATGTGTAGCTGTGATTGTGTGTGACTCTGTGAGTGTTTGTGTATGTGTGGCTATGCGTGTATCTCTGTGCGTATGTACCCTCAGAGGACCCTCTGGCTGAGAATCTTACCCAGGAACAGAAGCCCTCTCTTCCTCCTCATCTTTTCTCAGTATCTATACTTTAACTGGGTGCTGTAGCTCTGATTCCAGAGTCAGACAGGCTCGACTTCATCTCCCCACAGAATACAAGCCCAAAGCCACATTGGTGGCTCCAATTCCATTGTAAAAAGGGGGCTGGATCTTGTTTCTCCCTAATTTTGAGGGGACATGAAGCTATTCCTACCTCTGATATACCATGATCCAAAGTCCTCTCTCTGCTGAGTTTGGGAAATTGAGTCAGAAGTGAGTCATTTCTGACCCCTTCCCCTAATCCCAGAGACTCAGTTCCCTTGAAAAAAATGAGCCGAAGTGCCTCCTTCCTCCAACTGCTGCCAACCCTGTCTCTCAATCCTCACCTCTGGCCCATTTTCACTCTTCTCTAAGAACAGCAAGCTCATCAGGAACTACAAAAGTCCCCAGGGAAAGACGCCCACAGTAGAGGACCAGCACGTTTCTGGAACTGAGTGCTTGAAGAAACCCTTTAGAAATATAGACTCACAACATAAATCTATGAAAGAGAAGGAACTTCCAGGCCTCCCAGAAGGGAGGAGTCTAGAATCAAAGAACCTCATTTCTCCACCTGGTTCCATGGACTGTTTGTTGTGAGGCAAGGGGAAATGGATGAGATGTGATACAGAACAGCGTGCTTTACAGGTTTCTAGAGAGTTAAACCTTTGTTCCAAGGGTGCTGACCTAAGGTGCCTGGAAAGATCCAGATTCTACAAGGGAAGAGGGGTAAAGAGTTGAGCATGAAATAAATAAGGCACCTGCCAAGGGTGGAGAGCCAGCCCCTTTAACAAGATTAATGAAGGTTTCCATTCTTCTGGGCTGGACTGTCTGGGAAGGTAGGAAATTAAGGTTTTCCTGGTTCTTCTGCCTAAGCACTGGACAGTCTCTCTTAGGCCTCAATTTCTTCTCTCTGCTCACCTTGTTTAGTGTGAATAAATGCTGGGGAAGATTGATCCCAGCCTAGAAGGATCTGAGCTGTAAGGTATTAGGCATTCTCAGAAAATACCACCAGGAGATGCAAAAAGCTGCTGGGTTACATTAAGATTTACCTTCTTTCTTCTTTTCTCCCAAAGTGAGAAAATTCCTTCCAAGTTTTCAAGAAATTTAAGTTTTGGGAAGACTTTATTCACTCATTTATTCTTTCAATAATTATTTATTTGATGCTACTATTGGAAAGTTACTGTTCTTTGGCTTCCATTTAAAACAGGAAATGGGAAGCAGAAATTCTGTGCTTGCTAAGACTTACATCTTAGGTACGGGCAAATCATATAAAAATATATAGTAAAATGCTGGGCAATAAGTACTATGGAGAAAAATAAAGCAAGACAAAGGGATTAAAGGAGTCTGAAAGTGATCATTTAAACAAGGTTATGATGCCAGAGTCCCTGTAAAGGAAACATTTGAGCAGAGTGAGCAAACCATTCATAAACCCAAGGTTATAAGGTTATTATAAGCAGTTCTCAAGCAGAGAGAACCACAAGTGCAGGGTTCCTGAAGCAGGAGTTTGCTTCCATGTGTTTAAAGAGCAAGAAGGCCAAATCAAATGGAGCAGAAAAAAGGAATAAAGGAGAGGACCAATGACAGAAGTTGAAACCAGAAAATTTTGTAGTGACCAGATTTCCTAAGCTTCCTAAGCCATGACCGGGGAGGGGATTGAAATCATCCTACATCTAATGGAATGCCATTGGGAAGGATTTTATTTCCTCTTTTTGTTGTCTTTGTTTTGTTTTAGGAGGGAGGAAGAGTACAAAACCTGATTTATTTTTTAAAGGATCACACTCTGGCTCCTATCCATAGAAGAGAATAGCTGAAAGGAAGATTGGAAGCAAGAAGAACAGTTAGAAAATCCGACAAACACAAGGAGGCTTCACAATATGCTCCTAAATAACCAATGGATCAATGACCAAATAAAAACAGAGATCAAGCAATATATGGAGACAAATGACAACAATAATTCAACACCACAAAATCTCTGCAACGCAGCCAAGGCTGTGCTAAGAGGAAAGTATATTGCAATACAGGCCTACCTCAAGAAAGAAGAACAACCCCATATGAGCTGTCTAAACTCACAATTAATGAAATTAGAAAAAGAACAACAAATGAGGCCCAAAGTCAGTAGAAGGTGTGACATAATAAAGACTAGAGCAGAAATAAATAAAATTGAGAGGAATAAAACAATAGAGAGACTCAATGAAAGCAAGAGCTGGTTCTTTGAGAAAATAAACAAAATAGATAAATCCCTAGCCAGACTTATCAAGAAAAAAAGAGTCTACACACATAAACAGAATCGGAAATGAGAAAGGAAAGATGACTATGGGCACCATGAAATACAAAAAAATTATTAGAGAATAATATGAAAAATTATATGCTAACAAACTGGATAACCTAGAAGAAATTGACTACTTTCTAGAAAAATACAACCTTCCAAGGCTGACCAAGGAAAAAATAGAAAATATGAACAGACCAATTACCAGCAACAAAATTGAACTGGTAATCAAAAACCTACCTAAGAACAAAACTCATGGACCAGATGGCTTCACCACTGAATTTTATCAAACATTTAGTGAAGACCTAATGCCCATTCTCCTTAAAGTTTTCCAAAAAATAGAAGAGGTGGGAATACTTCCAAACTCATTTTAAGAGGCCAGCATCACTCTAATACCAAAACCAGGCAAAGACACTACAAAAATAGAAAATTACACACCAATATCCCTGATGAACATAGATGCAAAAATACTCAATGAAAATATTAGCAAACCGAATTCAAAAATGCATCAAAAAGATCAACCATCATGATCAAGTTGGATTTATGCCAGGGATGCAAGGATGGTACAACATTCGAAAATCCATCAACATCATCTACCACATAAAGAAAAAGAAGGATGAAAACCACATGATCATCTCCATAGATGCTTAAAAAGCATTTGACAGCATTCAATATTCATTCATGATAAAAACTCTCAACAAAATGAGTACAGAAGGCAAGTACCTCAACATAATAAAGGCCATATATGACAAACCCACAGCCAACATTATACTTAACAGCAAGAAGCTGAAAGCTTTTTCTTTAAGATTGGGAACAAGATAAGGATGCCCACTCTCCCCACTTTTATTCAACATAGTACTGGAGGTCCTAGCCACAGCAATCAGACAACACAAGTAAATAAAAGGCATCCAGATTGGCAAGGAAGAAGTCAAACTGTCCCTGTTTGCAGATGACATGATATTGTACATAAAAAAACCGAGAGAATCCACTCCAAAACTACTAGATCTAATATCTGAATTCAGCAAAGTTGCAGGATACAAAATTAATAGACAGAAATCTGTGGCATTCCTATACACTTACAATGAACTAGCAGAGAGAGAAATCAGGAAAACAATTCCATTCACAATTGCATCAAAAAGAATAAAATACCTAGGAATAAATCTAACCAAGAAAGTGAAAGACCTATACTCTGAAAACTACAAGACACTCATGAAAGAAATTAAAGAAGATACTGATAAATAGCAACACAACCTGTGCTCATGGATAGGAAGAATTAATATTGTCAAAATGGCCATCCTTCCTAAAGCAATCTATAGATTCAATGCAATTCGTATCAAAATACCAACAGTATTCTTCAATGAACTAGAGAAAATCATCCTAAAATTCATATGGACCACAAAAGACCTCAAATAGCCCAAGCAATACTGAGAAGGAAGAATAAAGCAGGGGGAATTACACTCCCCAACTTCGAGCTCTACTACAAAGCCACAGTAATCAAGACAATTGGGTGCTGGCACAAGAACAGACCCATAGACCAATGGAACAGACTAGAGAGTCCTGATATAAACCCAACTATATATGGTCAATTAATATATGATAAAGGAGCCATGGACATACATGGGGAAATGACAGCCTCTTCAACAGCTGGTGTTGGCAAAACTGGACAGCTACATGCAAGGGAATGAAACTGGATCATTGTCTAACTCCATACACAAAAGTAAACTACAAAAGGATTAAAGACTTGAATGTAAGTCATGAAACCATAAAACTCTTAGAAGACAACATTGGCAAACATCTCCTGAATATAAGCATGAGCAACTTCTTCCTGAACCCATCTCCTTGAGAAAGGGAAACAAAAAGCAAAAATGAACTCATGGGACTACATCAAACTAAAAAGTTTTTGTATGGCAAAGGACATTATCAACAAAACAAAAAGGCATCCTGCAGTATGGGAGAATATATTTGTAAATGACATATCTGACAAGGGATTAACATCTAAATATATAAAGAACTTGCACACCTCAACACCCAAAAAGCAAATAACCCAAGTAACAAATGGGCAGAGGATATGAACAGACAGTTCTCCAAAGAAGAAATTCAGATGACCAACAGACACATGAGAAGATACTCCATATCACTAATCATCAGGGAAATGCAAATTAATACCACAATGAGATGTCACCTCACACCAGTAAGGATGGCCAGCACGAAAAAGACTAAGAACAACAAATGCTGGTGAGGATGAGAAGAAGGGGAGCCCTCCTACACTGCTGGTGGGAATGTAAGCTAGTTCAACCATTGTGGCAAGCAATATGGAGATTCCTCAAAAAACTAAAAATAGAAATACCATTTGAACACAGAATCCCACTCCTTGGAATATACCCAAAGAATACAACTTCTCAGATTCAAAAAGACATATGCACACCTATGTTCATTGCAGCACTTTTTACAATAGCCAAGATATGGAAGCAACCTAAGTGTCCATCTGTAGATGAATGGATAAAGAAGATGTGTGGTACATATGCACAATGGAATACTATTCAGCCGTAAGAAAGAAACAAATCCTACCATTTGCAACAACATGGATGGAGCTGGAGGACATTATGCTCAGTGAAATAAGCCAGGCAGAGAAAGACAAATGCCTATTGATTTCCCTCATTTGTGGAGTATAACAATGAGGCAAAACTGAAGGAACAAAATGGCAGCAGACTCAGAGACTCCAAGAATGAACTAGTGGTTACCAAAGGGTGGGATGTGGGAGGGCAGGTGGGGAGGGAGGGAGAAGGGGACTGAGGGGTACTATGTTTTGTACACATGGTGCGGGGGATCACTGGGAGAACAGTGCAGCACAGAGAAGGGACATAGTGGATCTCTGGCAAGTTGCTGCACTGATGGACAGTGACTGCATTGGGGTATGTGTAGGGACTTGATAATATGGGTAAATGTAGTAACCACATTTTTTTGGTATCATTAATCTACAATTACATGAAGAACATTATATTTACTAGGCTCCCCCCTTCACCAAGTCGCCCCCAGATACCCCTTCAGATGAACCACATTGTTTTTTCATGTGAAACCTTCATAAGAGTGTGTATCAATCACACCCTAATAAAAAATTTTAAAAAAAGAACAGTTAGGAAATGTTGAAGTAGTCCAGTAGACCAGTGCTTGGGGTTTGACTAGGGAGGTGGCATTAGAAATGGGAACTGTAAAGGCATTCTAGATAATTTTATGGGAGAGACCACCCGATTTGCTGGTAGATTGGATGCCAGTTGCAAGAGAAAGAGTGTTATCAATAATGACTCTGCATTTTGACTTAAGTATCTGGGTTCTTGGAGATGCCACTTACTGAAATGTGTGGAATACTATGGGAGGAGCAGTTTGGCAATGTGAGGAGTCAAGAGTTTTGAGCTGCATGTGTTATATCTGTGATGCCTTATGACATCCAGTGAAGCTGTTATGCAAGCTGAACAGGTCTGGAATTCAGAGAAAAGGTTGTTTTGCAAGCTGAACATGTCTGGAATTCAGAAGAAAGGTTGGGGCTGGAAATAACATTGGGAGTCGTTTCCATATTGAAGCCATTACGATGGATGATCCTAGTGAGTCAGAGCCATCCACACTTAGAGGCTAAGGATGGTCTGACGATTCACAAAGGAGATGCTCTTATAATAAAAGTCAAAACACAATTCATGGCAAAAAAGCATCATACGTAGAGTAATCGGGAAGAAGTTGTGATTTGTTGAGTGAATAGCTCTTAATGTTGGTAAGAATGTGAGGCAACTAGCAATATCACACAGTGCTAGAGGAGGCGCCACTTTGGAACAAGCAGTTTGGGACATAGGTATATCTATACACACCCATGGTGCTCATATTCCAGTGAGGATCTTCCTTCAGTATTATTTCAAAGAGTTATAATTAAAAACAAGTAAATGTTTAAATAAAGGACTAGTTAAAAAATCATTTGTGTATTTATACAGTGTAATATTATATATAAGAAATGTAAGTATGGGGCAAATATTTATAAGCTATCATGCAGTAAATAATGATACTAAAAACAAGACATGTAGTATGGGTGTGTTTATAAATCATGTGTGTGTGTGTGGTGTGTGTATGCGTGTGTGTGCATGCACACATGAGCACACTTGTGCCAGAACAATTCACTGAGATATTGGTTTGTGGGTTCTTATTGTTGTTACCCTTGCTGCTACAGGAATGAGTAAAAGGTACCATTCCTTCCCCATCACAATATGTCTTAGTGCTATGAGCTCTGTAACTTAGGTTATCTCTCAGGGATTCGGCAGAATGTATTGGCCCAAAGAAGGAGGCTGGTGTGAGGGCAGGAGCTGCATAATAGGAATCCAAGTTCAAGACTACAACAGAGAATTTTCAAGTCTAATAGGGCTGTTCCAGATGTATCTGATTTAGAGAAGTAAAAAATTGTGTTTCTCACAGAAAATATCTCTCATATATACATATATACATCTTAGAATTATAAATATTTATAATTATATTTTAGTTAATTAAAAATGAGGGAGAGAAATAGAATCACTTGAAAGCCCTTGTACGAAAATGGTAACAATAGTTTAGAATGATAGAATTATGATTGTTCATTATTTTATTCTGTTTACATTTTTACTATGGTGAGAATTTATAATTTTGCAATGGATTTCAAATACAGTGAGACCCCAGAATAAAGAGAGATCTCCCTAAGATAATCAGGGGAGGCTCTTTGGAGAAGATAGGATTTGAACATCAGATCAAACAGGTAAAAATGAAGATGGGCTGAATAATCTGGGGGTAGAAACACGTTCCCAGATGCAGTAGGTCACAGGGGCATGTTCGGGACATTATAAGAGTTTCATTTGTTTGGAAAGGCACAACCTGCTTGTAACATCCAAAGGAGTGTTCTGAGTTGTCTATCTTGTGGGATGATGGAGAAAAGTATATAAAATTGCTTCCCTCATTACCCTCCCTACATGTCTCAGAGTCTTGCTTCCATATGGCTTCCTTCAAGATCACTAAAATCATGTAATAACCATGTCAAACTAATTCCTCAACACAAAATATTTTTATTTGAAATATACATAAAATCACATAACTTTTAAAATGTCAAAGATCTGCATACCCAGAGATTTTGATTCAGTATATCTAAGATGGGCTCTTTTTTTTTTTTTAATTGATCAAGTAGATCATATTTAAATGGGGATTTGAGAACTCATAGTTTACTAAATTTTAAACCTCCAATCTCATTAGAGCTTCAGCCTAAATTCATAACTAAACTTTCTAAAAACCATCAAGGGAGAATGGATTGAAGCTCTGTGCAGGGTTATAATATGTTTAGGCCTGTTTTAGACCATTTTATGTAATGTCCATCTTCCTGGCCACCTTTTTAACTTCCAGGCTTCACTAAAATTGTGCTGCCTTAGAATATGGCCCTCAACCCTAATCTATGTATTTTAAGTTCTCTATATTATTGATGGCACTTCAGGATTTTCTATAGGATTTTATAGAAGTACCAAATTCCTACATCATTTTATCAAACCTCTGCATTATCAACCTCTGGGTATGGAGTCCAACCGTCTGTTTTACTTTTAAAGCTACACCAGCTATTTGGATAAAGTCAGCCCAAAGCTTGCCTACTGGCCGTAGCATTCACCAGCTTCTACTTTGAGCTGCAGTCTTCCAAACTTCAGTTCTTCTGGACTTGAGCCATTCAGAATTCTTCCTTCCTCAACTCTGAGTCCTTCTAATTTACTCTCCACTCACCCTTCCATGACCTAATTATACCTCAACCTTTTGCTCCAGGCTCAGCCCCCTAGGTATTCTCCATGTTCTCCTCCCCACGGGGAATGCAGCTCTGAGGTTTTCATTCTTCCATGAATACAGTACTTTGTATATATGAGGAACACATTTTTCTCAACTTCAGGCACTAAAATCTCTGCTGACTGGTTGGTCAACGATATGACTATATAAGAACATCTATAGTAACATCAACTTTGAAGTAGCATATTGCTTGGAGATGATGGAAAAAATAATAATTCGAGAGTAATTTGAAGATTTCCAGGTTATTTAAAGGAATATACTGCCATGTCCCAGAGAAAGGAAAGTCAGCCAATCACAGAATATGGCATCTCTGGCAAAGAGCAGCAGTAGGGCTTATGTTAAATCCTTCTGACTCTTGCATCACTAACCCAATAGGAACATCGTCTAAATGGGAACTATCATTATTCCAAGGACCAGTCAAGAAGACTTAAAATCATCCTGAAATGAAATGGAAATCCTGAAATCAATTTAAGTTCCTTCCTACTCTCTGAAGAAGGAACAGGTGATATACTCAACCTGTAATCTGGGACAGTACTCTGTTCTCACACACTGACATGGAGTGTCCTAAGATGTCAGTGTCACATTCAGGAAAATATAACCCTTTGAAGCAAAGCAGTGATGGACTTAGTGAACAGCTGTGTGGGATGTATTAATCTGAGTAGTTCAGGTCACATTGAAAACAGCAGTCTATTCTCTCCTAGGAAATTTACAAGGATCTTGCAAATTCTAGTAAAATACTCTCAGAAGCACAAATTTCTACTGATAAATAAGCAAGTACTCCCAATTCTGTTCCTAGGGACATCTCTGCATTACTCAGGGATCCTGTAACACCAACCACTATTAAATACTTGACCAAACACCCAAATTTAAGAAAGGCTCCAAAAGACCTTTTGCTGTAATAACTATTCTGGTAACAACTTGAGATAAATTGCTCTGATAAACTTTCTTTTTTTTTTTCTTTTTCTTTTTTTTTTTTGTGAGGGCATCTCTCATATTTATTGATCAAATGGTTGTTAACAACAATAAAATTCTGTATAGGGGGGTCAATACTCAATGCACAATCATTAATCCACCCCAAGCCTAATTTTCGTCAGTCTCCAATCTTCTGATGCATAACGAACAAGTTCTTACATGGAGTACAAATTCTTACATAGTGAATAAGTTACATGGTGAACATTACAAGGGCAGTCATCACAGAAACTTTCGGTTTTGTTCATGCATTATGGACTATAAACAGTCAGTTCAAATTTGAATATTCATTTGATTTTTAAACTTGATTTATATGTGGATACCACATTTCTCTCTTTATTATTATTATTTTTAATAAAATGCTGAAGTGGTAGGTAGATACGAGATAAAGGTAGAAAACAGAGTTTACTGTTGTAAGAGAGCAAATGTAGATGATCAGGTGTGTGCCTGTAGACTATGTGTTAATCCAAGCTAGACAAGGGCAATAAAACATCCACATATACAGAAGATTTCTCTTAGAACGGGGAGGTGAGTTTCTAAGCCTCACCTCTGTTGATCCCCAATTTCTCACCTGATGGCCCCCCTGTGACTGTGCCTGTCTTAGGTTGTTCCTCCCTTGAGGAATCTTACCCGTCTCTGGCTAACCAGTCATCTTCCGGGGCCATACAGGGAAATGTTAAGTTGGTAAGTGAGAGAGAAGCCTTATTGTTTGAAAAGGTTAGCTTTTTACTTCTTTGTATATTTATGCCCTGTGGCTTCTATGCCCAGCATTTGTCTTGAGGTGTCTTTACCACTTGGAAGAATTATGATACTCGGTAAATTCTGATAAACTTTCTTCATGAAAATTATCATACATCATATAATGAAACCACATGCTTCCACTAAAATAGTAAAGGTACCATTTTTGAACACTTAATATCAAAGTCAAAGAAATTAGTACAGAATCACGCTGCTAGTTAGAGACAGAGCAGAGCTTTAAACTCAAGTTTATCTGATTTCAAGAACCTGTGTTGTCCGCTACTCTGCTACTTTGCCTACTTCCAAGTGAGTAAGAATATACAGTAAAATAGAAAAGATTTACATAGGTAATTCACGATTGGATGTATTCAATGCGCAATAAGCTTACAGTAATGGCCCCATTATCATGAGTCCCTGGGTAAATAAAAATAAAAACCACAAGGAGATTCAGCTATACACATTTCAGAATATCTGAGAAAAAAAACTGACAAAATAGAGTGTTGGTTGAAGATATGGAGAAACTGGACTTCACATACATTGCTGGTAGAAAGAATATTGGAAAACTTTTCCAGCAATAGCTAAAGCTCCTTCCAGTACCCTAGAACACTGGATTCCTCACGATCAGTCAATCCCATGCCCAGATACAATTCTGCTATGACTCTTGTTTTGAAATCCTGAATTTGGTTCAGTTTGATTAATCTATTGGGGAACAATTTGAAAGTAGTGAGAATTTCACATTTCCTAATGTACAGTTTCATCAGCAAAAAACTCAAGATGCAGCAGAAACTGTATCCAGCTGAACAAACCCATGTAGGAATACACAAAACCCACTGACATGCCTCAGACATCTACCAGCTACCTCAGTTCACTGTGTTGTTATTCTACGAAGTTGTATTTTATCATCTCGTTGCAACTACAACCTTTTCTATATGAACAACACAGTTGATAAACAGCACTCAACATACCAAACATAGCTAAGTGTCCTGGTCCAAACTGCCAAGCAGTACAATCAATACAGTACTATTTACACATGAGGACCTTAAACAGAAACTACCAAACCCTGCAGAAGTGGTTCCTTTTAGGGCTGTTAGTGACTGGTTGATTTCAAACCTCACTGTGGTTTCCAAATCCTTCAGCTATCAGGTGAAGCCAGGAGTGCAGGTGAGAAAGTCACAAAAGAATTTCCAGCAGTAATACTAAAGTTAATTGAAGAAGAAGGCTACATAATGGACCAAAAATTACAATTTTGATGAAACAGGCATCCATTACTAACTTTGAAGGACCTACAATCCAAAGGCAAAAGCATTATGTCCCAGGGCTTAAGGATTTCAAAAGGGTGAGGACAACTTTCTTTCTGATTTCAGAGAGCCCTCTGCCCACCGGTTCACAGTGACCCGCAAGCTTCTGCCACCCACTTCCACAAGCAAACATCATGTCTTTTTCAAGGTAAAGTGTTATATTTATTGTAGTATTAATATATTTCTTAACCATCTGATATGTAGTAATATACTACTGTTTTTAGTAGGTTCTTCTATTTTATATATTGCTAATAATATTTTTGGAGTGTTATGCCCTTATTCCCATTTTTCTAATAAGTTTTATGGGTTTTTGTGAAATTTTACACAGTGCAGTGATTTTTAAGAACACATATGTTACATTATAGCAGAACTGACTGTATACACCCAAAATAAATGAGTGGATATTTGTATTAAAAGCATGTTGGGGGAACAGCCATGTCCATCAACAGTAAAGTGAAAAAAAAGTATGGTACATTTAGATAATGTGACGTTAAACAGCAATGGAAAATATTTATTAACTACCAAGTCCAACAACCTAGATAAAGGCTGCAGATATTATGAGAAAGAAGCCAGAAGACAAGTATATATACTTGTATGTATATAAAATGATCCATTTTATATGAAGCTCAGGAAAGGGAAAAAACAGTCTTTGGTGATAGAAATAGGAATTTGGTTTAACATTGAGGGTATTGATTTGACGGAGAAACAAAGGAGGTTTCTGGTGTACAAAAAAATAATCTAATTAATTTGGTTGTTGGTTTCAGAGGATTTTCTTTGTCAAATTCATCAAGCTCTGCTTAAAATCTGGACACTTTATGTATGTTATACCTCAAAAAGAATTTTTACCGAAAATACTTAAAAATATGTACTGAGCATACAAAGTTGGGAATAAGGGTAAAAATGTTAATGACCTAAGTCTTTGTATTGTTCAGAAAGTGTTGACGTAATTAACATTAGATTCTGTCATTACATATGCAAGTTAAAATTTCTAGCATAACCACAAAAATAGTTATAGACTCTATAACCAAAACTAGTACAGAAAATAAATTTAATGATAAAGTGTTATTGATTCTAAAAGAAACAAAGAAACAGAATCATAGAGGAGGCAGAAAAAATATCAATTATATAGCTTGATAGTACTTAAAACCCAACTATATTAATTATTATGCCAATGGTAATTGGATTAAATGCCTAGGTTAAAATACTAATGTTTGCAATCTCTATATAAATTCAAAAACTCAACTATATGCTGCTTGTTAAAGATGCATCTCAAACTTAGAAGTATGGAAAATACTTTTGTAGGAAAATAAGAGCATGAAGAGGATTTACCAGAAATAACCAACCAAATGTAGCTGATGTCATTATATTAATATTAGATAGCATAGACTTTATGGCCACAAAAATTACTAGGATAAAAAGACAAAATTTTTATTGACAATAGTTCATTTCAACAGGAAAATGTAACAATTTTGAATTTATATGCACATAATAACGCATGCTCAAAGTGCATAAGGTAAACTTCACAGAATAAGAAGCAATAAGATAAATTATAAATCATCAATTGTAAAAATATTTTGATACCTCACTCAATAATTTACAGAAAACATTAATATAGATTTGAGAATATAGACTATTTAATACTTTTTAAAAACTTGACCTATTAGATATATATAAAACATGATATCAAAGTACACATTCTTTTCAAGCACACTCATAACTTCATAGAAACTGAAAAAAATACACTTCAGTGTGAATAATGTGATGGAAATTATGCAGCATATATTAGTTTCCTATTGCTGCAGTAACAAATTACCATAAATTTAGTGGATTAAAACAACACAAATTATTATCTTACAGATCCAGAGTTCATAAGTCTAAATCAAGGTCTGTGCTACTTCAGGAGGTAAGGGAGAATCTGTTTCCTTTACCAGATTCTAGAAGCCACCTGCATCCCTTGGCTTACGGTCCCCTCCTTGTATCACTCTTACCTCTGCTTCTGTCATCATATCTTCTCTCTAACTCTCCTGCCTCCCTCTTTCCCTTATAAGAACTTTTATGATTACAATGGGCCCACCCAAGCAACCCAGGATAATCTCCCCATCTCAAGACCCTTAATTTAATGATATCTACAGGGTTATTTTTGCCATACAAAGTAACATACAGGTCCCAGGGATTAGGACATGGACATTTTGGGGTGTCACTAATCTATCACGCAGAGTCCTATGAGTTCAATATGAATAAGCTAAAATTAATAAAAAATCCTGTATATGGCATGTTGACTGTGGTGATAGTTTCACAGGTATGGGCATATGTCCAAACTCAACAAACTGTATGCATTAAATATCAGCAGTTTTTTGTACATCAACTGTACCTCAATAAATCTGTTACAAAAAGCCTGTCTTTGAAAAATAAGACATTCTTATAAATAAAACACAGATCAAAGAAGAAATCACAATGGAAATTAGAAAATATTTTAAACTAGGTGATGATTAAAATTCAACATATCAACTTACAGGGTGCAGCTAATGCTATACTTTAAAACTAAGTTACAGCTTTAAAAATATATATTACAAAAGAAGAGGATGAAAATCATTCAAGCATACATACCAAGAAATTAGAAAAAAAGACAAATTAAACAAAATTATAATAAATAAATATATAAAAGTATAAATGAAAAAAACGACAGTGTTAAGAGTTTAAGACCAATGAAATGGATAAGTACCTAATGAGACTAATTTTTAAAATGAAAAAAATGCACAAATGGGGATATAATTACAGATCCTGGTGACATTAACAATATAATCAGAATGTACATAGATAAAATTTCTTTCTGTTAACACAGCTTAACAAAATACAGCTTTAAAAATTGAAGAAGAAATAGTCCAAGTAATCCAATAATTAATTATTAAGGACATTGAAACTATATTTTGGAATCTTCCCTCAAAGAGAACACCAAGCCCTTTTATCTTCATCAACCATTACTACTGAATATGTCAAGAACAAATAACAACTATACACAATTATTCTAGAGAATAGAAGAACACTGCCTAACTCAATTTATGAGGCCAGCCTAACCCTGATAACATTCTGATAAATACATTATAAGAAAGTAAAATTACAGGTCAGTATCACTCATGAACAGAGAAGCAAATATATTTAGGAAATTCTATCAAGCTAAATTCATCTGTTTATCTACTTATCTATATGTCTATATCTATATTTACCTACATATATCTATGTATATGTGTATATGCATATAATATGCATTTGATATATATCTGAATTTTTTCCTGCAATGAAAGATTGGTTTAACATTCAGAAAGCAGTGCAATTCTCCATGTTAACAAAATAAAAGAGAAAATCATGTAACCATATCAACTGAAACAAAAAAAATTGTAAGGAAATTCACTCTCTATGATGTTTAAAAAACTTAACAAACTAGTGCATTAGTACTATATTGCTACCATAAAAATTGCCACAAACTTAGTGGTTTAAACAACACAACTTTGTTAGAGTACTATAGGTTAGAAGTTCAGTATAGGTCTCACTGGGCTAAAGTCAAAGTGTCTGCAAGGCTGTTTTCTCTCCTGGGGGATCATAGGGAAAATCCATTTCTTTGCTTTTTCTGGCAAAGGCTGACCTCCTTCCTTAGCTCTTGACCCCTTTTCTTGATCTCCAAAGCCATCCATGTCTCTCTCTCTGACTCTTCTTCCATTTTCATTCACATCTTCCCAATTGACCAAAGCAGAGAAAGTTTCTCTGATTTTAAGGATTCATATGATTAGATTAAGACCCTGTGGAATATCCAAGATAATCTCTTCATCTCAAGGTCTTTACCATTAATCACACCTGCAAAGTCCCTTTCACCAGGTAAGGTAACATACTCATATTTGCTGGGCATGAGGACTTGGACTTTTTTTGGAGGGGGTCATTATTCAGCCTACTGCAACTAGTAATTAAAGGAAACTTCTTTAAGCTTATAAAGAATACCAACAAATATCCACACTAACAATTAAATTTAATATTGAACTACTCACAGCTTTTACTTTGTAACCAGGAATACCACAGCGTGTCTTCTGTAGTTACTTCTGTTGAACATTGTACTGACAGTTCTAAATGATTTATTAAGTCAAGAAAAATGTAAAAGAATAAGGGAAAGAATAGAAACTTTATATTTGTAAGTGATATATTTGTGCATATAGAAGATCCAAAAGAATCAATGAGAAATTATGAGGATTACTAAGTGTTTGCAAGATTTCTGGACACATGAATTAATTTACAAAGCAATTATATTTCTGTGTACCAAAAACTAACAGGAATATGAAAAATTTTAAACCATACCATTTATGGTGACATAAAATGTCAAGTACCGAAGAATAAATCTAAGAAAAGATTTTCCACAGAAAACACTGAGAGAAACTAAAGAAGGCCTAAATAAATAAAAAGATTTGCTATCTTCATGGATTGTAAACTCAATACTATTAAAACGTTATTTCTCTCTGCACTGAACTCTAGAATCAATATAATCCCAATCAAAATATCAACTTTTTTCTTTGTAGATTTTTTAAATACACAAGCTGATTTTTAAAGACACATGAAATTCAAAGGGTTAAGAATAAGGGGAAGGTCACTAAGTTTTGGATTGATTTGTCATGCACCAAAGCCAATACATATATGCAGACAGTATCTCTAGAAATAATTCTTTACTGGTTATATGGGTTGACCAGGGTTAGGGAGAATTGGACCAGGGGCAAGGATGAGAGGGAAAATTGTCATTGTGTTCTTTTCTGGACCTTTAAATTTCAAACCATATGAATGTATATAATATGTTCTAAAAAAATACAATGGTAAAATGTTAAAATTATAAAGCATGACTGGTGAAAAAGAGTTTGGTTCATAAATTACACTTTTTTATTACTTCAAAAGTAACTGAACTGAAAATGAACATACAGGGCTTGTTGTCTTGTTTCCCTTTCTCAAATAGCTCTAAAACCTTTGTCTTCTGGAGCAGTTTTTTTAAAAAGAAAAAATCAGGGCAAGATAAGAAAATCTTGAAGAAAAATCAATTGGAAAGAGTTACTGTACCATATGTCATAAGTAATTTTTATTTTAACATATAGTAATTAAAAGAGTGTAAAATTGGCATAATGAAAACAAATAGAACAATGATAAAATATGGACACTTAATATGCAATGAAGTTGGCATTGCAAAGCTATGAGAAAATAAGTTTTCCAACAAGCAAGGAGAGAGAGTTGAATAGCCATGAGGAAAAAAAATTAATCTTGGCCCCTTCTCACATCAAACACAAAAGCCATTTACAGATGGATAATAGATCCAAATGTCTAAAGAAAAAAAGCAACTTTCTAGAAGATAATAAAAATAAGTATTTTCATGAACCTGGAGTAGAGAAAACACTAACCACCAAGGAAAAAACTAATACATGTAAACATTAAAATTAAGAACTTGTTTATAAAAAGACATCATTAAAAGAGTGAAAGGCAATATATACAGAAATCCTACAACCAATTAGACAAGCAACTCAACTGAAAATTTGGTTAGAGACTTGAGCAGGCACCTTTGAAAAGGAATAAGCAATTTACAGAGAACCTGTGATAATTGCAAAAATTCAAAGTAAAATCACAATGCACTCCACTACATATCCATTAGAACAGCCAAAATTAAAAGGACTGATAATATCAAATATTGTTGAGGTTGTAGTGAAATGGAAATTCATACATCCTGCTAGTATGCAAATTGGTACCACTTTGAAATTACCTACTAATAAAGAAGACACACATATCATGTATTTATGGTAATAGGCATTTCACCAAAACTTTCCTTTACCTCCTAGACACACAGCTAATCTATATTTTCCAATCTCCCGTGCAGTTTGGTATGGCCATATGACTAAGCTGTGACTATAGGGATGCAAGATGAATGATGTAAACCACTTTCCAATAAAAGGATTCACCTTAATATTCCATTCTCTCACCTTTTACCAGCTGGATAGTAATGCCAAATATGACAGAAATGACACCAAAGACAACAGAGTTCCTAATAGCAGAGTCACACTCCTAGTCTCTCTCACCTCTGATTTTATGTGAGCTAGAAATAAACTTCTATTGTGCTAAACCATTAAGATTTCAGGTTCAATCAAAAAACTATTAGAACTAATAAATGAATTCAGCAAAGTTGCAGGATACAAAATTAATACACAGGAATCTGTTGCATTCCTATATACTAACAATGAACTAGCAGAAAGAGAAATCAGGATAACAACTTCATTTACAACTGCATTAAAAAGAATAAAATACAGAAGAATAAACCTAACCAAGGAGGTGAAGTATCTGTACTCTAAAAACTATAAGATTCACAAGAGAGTGTAAAGGACACCAATAAATGGAAATCTACCCCATGATCATGGATAGGACGAATTAATATTGTCAAAATGGCCATCGTGCCCAAAACAATTTACAGATTCAATGCAATCCTTATCAAAATACCAACAGCATTCGTCAATGAACTAGAACGAATAGTTCTAAAATTCACAAGGAACCACAAAATACCTCGAATAGCCAAAGCAATCCTGAGAAAGAACAAAGCTCAGGGAATTATGCTCCCCAACTTCAAAGCCACAGTAATCAAAATAACTTGGTACTGGCACAAGAATAGACCCATAGACCAATGGAATAGAATAGAGAGCCCAGAGATAAACCTATGCATATATGGTCAATTAATACAATAAAGGAGCCATGAATATACAATGGGGAAAAGACAGCCTCTTCAACAACTGGTGTTGGCCAAACTGGACAGCTACATGTAAGAGAATGAAACTGGGCTATTTTCTATCTCCATATATGAAAGTAAACTTGAAATGGATCAAAGAACTGAATGTAAGTCATGAAACCATAAAACTCTTAGAAGAAATCATAGGAAAAATCCTTGAATATAACAATGAGCAGTTTTGTCCTGGACACATCTCCTTGGGCAAGGGAAACAAAAGGAAAAGTGAACAAATGGGGCTATATCAAGCTACATCCAAAATATGTAAAGAGCTCATATGCCTCAACACCCAAAAAACAAATAACTGATTAAGAAATGGGTGGAGGACCTGAACAGTCATTTCTCTAAAGAAGAAATACAAATGGCCAACAGGCACATGAAAAGATGCTCCACATCACTAATCATCAGGGAAGTGCAAATTAAAACCACAATGAGATACCACCTCACACCAGTTAGAATAGCCACTATCCAAAAGAAAAGAAACAAGAAATACTGACAAGGGTGTGGAGAAATAGGAAACCTCCTACACTGTTAGTGAGAATGCAAATTGGTGCAGCCACTGTGGAAAGCAGTATGGAGGTTCCTCAAAAAACAAAAATAGAAATACAATTTGACCCAGTAATTCCCCTCCTAGGAATTAACTGGAAGAATACAAAATCCCTAATTAAAAAAGATACATGCACTCCTATGTTTATCACTGCACTATTTGCAATAGCCAAGATATGGAAGCAACCTAAGTGTCCATCAATAGATGAATGAATAAAGAAGAAGTGGTACTTAACACACAATGGAATATTATTCAGCCATAAAAAGAAAATAAATCCTGCCATTTGCAACAACATATATGTATCTAAAGGGTATTAAGCTCAGTGAAATAAGCCAAGTGGAGAAAAGCAAATACCATATGATTTCACTTATCTGTGGAATATAAAACAAAGCAAAACAGTAAGAACAAAACAGCAGTAGAGTCACAGACACTGAGAAGTGACTAGTGGTTACTAAGGGGGAAGGGTTGGAGCAGGTGCGGGAGAGAGGAGGAGGGGAGTGAAGGGGCACAGTAATTCACAATCACAATATAAATTGGTCACGGGGGATGGTAGTACAGCATGGAGAATATAGTCAATGATTTTGTAACATCTTTCTACATTGATAGGTAGTAACTGTGCTAGGGGTTGAGGATTTAATAATGTGAGTAACTGCTGAACCACTGTGTTGTACATTCGAAGCTAACATAAGATTGTATATCAATGATACTTCAATAAAAAACAAAAAATATTTTACAATTAATCTCTTAAGGCAGCTAGCATTATTACTGCAAACACATACATTCACTTATTCTTATCTCAGGCTGGTTTTGAGTCACACTGCAACACTTCAAAACTCAATTTGGATGCAAACCCCTCTGGTAGTTAGCATCCTCAGCATGAGTCAATGCCCTGTGTGCAAGCCGATAGCACTCCTGACCTTATTAATTGGGAGGCAATACCGAGTAGTCATTATGAGCACCAACTCAGGGTTTGCTTCTATCTGGGCTTGAATATGAACACTTATGGGTTTTGGCTGCATGACTTGAACAAGTTATTAAATCTCTGATGAGTATCCTTTCTTCAACAGTAAAATGTTGTTACATAAAGAGACAGTAAATGCACCTAAGGACTTAGACTTAGGCGTAAGACTGCTTCATTCTGAACTCTAAATCTGACATTTGGTAACTTTGCAACCTAAAGCAATTTACCTTATCTGTCTAGGCTTCAAATTCTCCATCCATAAAACGGGGATAATACTTAAGTGACATGATCATTTTAAGGAATAAGTTAATATGTTAACATATAATTAATATGTTAAGCACTTAGAAGAGAGTCTGACTTAGAGTAAGCACTCTGTAAGCATTTGTTCTTACTGCTGTTTTTGGTATTTAAAGAAAATATACACAACAATCCTAGCAGATCAGAGTCTCATAAGAAATGGAGACAAAGTTGCTAAGCTCTACTTCTGAGGTCTTTTACCATGGGAGGAAGGATCATATGTCAAAAGTGATGTAAGAAAGGGGGCAATAACCATGGGCACACTACGCTGTTGAGAGAACAAGAAGAAATCTCCAGCAGCTACCTTTAAAAGAAAAATGTTGGGATCAAGGAAGATATTAAGAAAGGTATTTGTAGAATATAATGTGTAAAACTTCCCATCCCCAATAAAAGAATAACTACAGTAAAGGTCTATGATACTATTCAAACTTTTGAATCACACTTGTATTTTATCATTTTTAGGTATGTCTGTTTGGATGCTTTTTAAAATGTATGATGGACAGAAACAGGTCCCAAGGCTGCCGGCTCCATTTAGGTTAGTCCTGAGAAGTACTTACTAGCCCTCAATAAACAGAAGCTGTTATTACAGTGCTGATGACTGCCTACCCCATCATACTCTGTCTTATTCACTTTGCTATGCCCATCATGTAAAACCTCTCTGTAATGGTAGGTGCTCAATCAGTATTTGTAGAAAGGCTTATCTGAAGGAATTGGGTGGATGGTAGGTAGAGAGATGAACAAACAGAAGAAAGGATGAACGTTAAGAATATTCACATCAACTTTATGGGGAAACACCCTAGAACAGTCAACCATCGAAAATAAAACATCTGCTTACAGCTTACAGAGGGCCTTGTATTTACCCACTCTGGGACTCTCCGTTACTGTCTGGGCATGCCGCACTGGGGACTTGTCCTCACCAGCAGACAGTGCAGGAGTTAAAAGTCAAAGTTCTAGAACCAGACAGACTTCATTCAAATTTTGGCTCATCTGAAGATGTACTCACCATTAAATTAACGATGTGAAACCTCAGAACCCCTCACTTACAGCATCTTCCAAAGTCTTTTGTCTGTATTTCATATTTGTAGGCTTTTTTTCTATTTCTGAAAGAGTTTCCCAATATTATAAAATAAAACTTTCAGATTCTACAAAACCTGGATCCAAAGTTGGCTCCTCCAGTTACTCTTTATGTTGATGTGGGCTAAATATATGATCTACTTTGAGCCTCAGTGTCTCTACTTATAAAACAGGATAAAGCTGGCAACCTACTCCATGAAGTTGGTTTGAAGATTAAGTGAGTTAATACATGTAAACAGTTTAGCACAGTATGTTACACACATAATATGTGTTCAATGTTCTATAACTCCCCTTTTTTGGCCATTCCTTATCTTCCACTTTCATGAACTTGTCAGATCTAAGATTACTTTTCTCTTTGCAAATTTATCCTGTGGCAAGTTTCTCATTAATCTTTAAGCCTTTCACCTTGCACAAGTGCGCATTTTCCTCTATGAGCCTTCAGAGTTTCTTACAATCTGATTTTTATCAACCTCTATTTTGGTTCCTTAAACCTGCTAGACTTGTTCATTACTTAAAGGACATGACAATTTCAGTTTCATTTTTTCACTTTTGGAACCATTTGCTGGTTGGTTTTCTGAGCAATAACATGGAGAAGAAGAGAGCATTATCCTCAGATATTTGTCATAAATACCAATCTGAGAACGTTCCTCCATGCCTTCTACAGAACTGTGGCAGTTATTTACATTCTACCTTGCCTCTGAAATTTTGATCTGTTCATATATAATCAGCCCCATGAATACCGACTCCTCTGTGTCAACTGTGAAACAAACTTGGGACACATGGAGTTTTGTCTGGTGGACTTGCCTAGTTCCAAATTTTAAGACAGACTCAGGGAAAATGCCTAAGAAACCACACTGTTGCAACGTTTGCCTGATACTCTTCTTCTCCACCCAGATCTTCTATGCAGTTTGGATTTATTGGCTCATTGGCCCTCAAACTACATCATTTCTCGAATAAATATCCATTGCTGTTTAAGTCAGAATTATTTAATCAATGTTTACTAACATTTAAATCAGGCGAAAATACACAGGAGTCTTATAATCAATGTGGAGCGAAAGATTAAAATTATGGTCAGTCCTACTGGCTTTAAGGCAACCTCACCGTGTTCTTATTCCATGGCCATCATTTTGCATGACATCCTCCATCAATATATGACCGTCACTTAGAAAATAATGATTTTAAAACTAGTATACAGGTAAATAATCATCGTAAGTGCCTCTCAAAATTATGTTCAATAGGCAACAATCTTTCTTAAATGCCAAGACTTCACTGCCTACTGAAGTAACACTGAAACATCATAAAGCAGAGCAAAAATAACATTGCAAATGCAGCACACCATGCCTGGGTGACATATCTCCTCCACTCCCCATCTGCCCTTTCCATCTGAAATATCTGCTATATTGTGGGTTTAGAACCTTATTTCACTCCAAGGTTTCAAATATGTTTTCAAAGAATTCCAACTCTTTCAACATTGTCCCTTCCCAACACCAGCTGTATTAGGGTTCTCAAAAGAAAAACAGAACCAATAGCAGATAGATAGATGATAGATAGATAGATAGATAGATAGATAGATAGATAGATAGATAGATTTTAAGGAGTTGACTCATGTAATTGTGGAGGCTGGCAAAGTTCTAAATGTAGGACAGTCTTGCATGCTGGAGACCCAGGGAGGAGTTGATGTTACAGCTCGAGTCTAAAGACAGTCTGCAGGCAGAATTTACTCTTCCTTGGGGAACCTTAGTCCTTCCTCTTCAGGTTCCTAAGACTTCCAATTGCTTGTTTGAGACCTGCCTACATTATGGAGAGAAATCTGCTTTATTCAGCATCTATTGGTTTAAATGTTAAATCTCATTTTTAAAAATACCTTTAGAGTGACATCTAGACTGGTGTTTAACCAAAACCTAAGTGGCATGGTCTAGCCAAGCTTACATAAAATTAAACACCACATTAGCCATTACCTGTATAGTACTTAAGATTTGTCATGTACATTAAAGGTTTTGAATATTGCAGTTCCCTGCTAGCCTAAGGGAGAATTTTACTTTCAACAGATTCTCTTGACAAATTGTCATCTTCTCCTTTTGGAGCACTGGCTTGTTGACAGTATCTTGGACATGAGTCCTCGAGGATGGAACTGTGCCTTCAAAGGGAGTTAGACACCAGCTAAAAGCTCTTCCTGTTTTCCCACAAGGACACTTCTTCAATCCTTTTGACTTGCTTCTTCCTTAATCTCAGCTTATGAGTCCCTCTGATGGAAATTACTGAAGGAAGTAAGAGGAGCAGGTGTAAAGAAAATTACAACATAGGGGAATGTTTGTGAAGGAGGGCCACTGTGATCAGTGCAAGTAGGACAAAACCATTGTTCTTAGCACATGGAATGGAAACAGAGAGAAATCAGGTGATTATGGTAATAGCTGAAATTATAAGTGAAGAAAGTCATGAGTAGTGTCAAGTTCAAAGGAACAAGGAGGGAAGTGCAAGAGTAGAATGAACAAGCAGAGCAACTTAGAAAGATACATTCAGAAACCAGAAGCATATATGTAGAACTCTGATTTTTATTTTCATGCCGGAGATAATCTTTCTGGGCTGCCATCTGTCCTGCAAAGGATAGGAACAAATTTCAAAATGTCATACACCAAAAGTGAAGGAGTAGATTCAATAAACAGAAATATCACAATGCCAGTGTCAGCAAGAGCAAGTCTTCTCTCATCCCAGGGAGAGAAATTCCAGGGCCAGAGCAATCTCGTGGACACAGTTTGGGTTCTGTTTCTAATGGAGGGAATCCTTTCCATCATGGGTCATCCTATGCACCTTGTGCTATAAGACAAGTGTAAGAAAGTGGCCACGTCATTAGTGAAATAAGCAGACTCTTTGTGCCAAGATGCCTGATTTAAGGATGCTAGCTGTTTACAGGAATTGTCTAGAGTTAAAATAGTTCCTGCACTGGGATCTTTAGGGTACTGGAGATCTTGGGAATCTGTAAGACATTACTGTTACCCCTGAAGCTAACTCAACAATCACAAACATCTTCATGTCAGCCAGTGCTATGGCCTTGCTTCTCCATCATCCACAGCAGCCCATCTCTAGGTCTCCCCTTTCATGATTGGTCATGACCCTTAGGGAAACTCTGATTGCCTTAGCAGCCCAAAGAAATATTTTGTACCATATGTCCTATTGAACTTACTACATGGGAATCAAGCAGACGTGTCCTAGAGCTGTGCTCTGGAATCTGCTACCACAGCTTGGATCTCTGCCTCTAGATACTAGAGGAGCAGTGATTGAAGCTAAGGCTACACAGAACAGGACAGACAGACATAGGGTGATGAGAGAAAATAAACTATTTCTGTAAGCTAGGGAAAAGCTGGTGTATCTTTTAAGGTCCTGGCCCTTCTGAGAAATCTGATATTGAGAAAATGAAGAAGGACAATCTAATTCCTCTCCCAGACTCTTATAGTCTAGCTAAATGTTGACATTTTCCATAGAATAACAACTTTAGCTCAACAAGGAAAGATCACGAGTAGGAAGGGTAATTGGGCAACTGGCCCCATAGGTCTGCTCGGCAGCTCTTGCGCTTCCTCGATCTATGTATAAAGAGCAGGCTGGACACTGGGGAGCGCACTTGGCTAGGACGTCACGTTCTGTCTCCTCCAGCACGTACTCTCTCCAGCTCCTGCTCAGGCCCAGCCCTGCCCTCCTGCTCCGGGTTCTCTCTCTGCAGCTGGGACCCAACGGAGCTCAGGACAACAGGTGAGTCAAGCCTTTTTCCTCCTCCCAAATTCTTCTCAGGGTATGCTCCTCTCCTAGTCTGGAAATCTGTGTATCTTTTTCTGAGAAGTTCCTAGTTCTTGTAGGAAGGCCCACCAATTCCCCTCACATTTCCACTGGGTGCTTCTAGGTTGCTCGTAGAAATAAGGCTCCCAGTGTACCCATAGGCTGTAATTAATAATTAGTCTTGCTTTAAAGGTCTGATCCACATCCTGTCCACTTAACACCTTTGGTACTTTTCTGCTCAGTAAATTTCACCTTCTCATACCTTGCCTCCTGGAAGAGAGTGCTTAGCAGGTCTGTAAGGGCCAGCAGCAGCTTTGGGAAGGTTTGGCAGGATTCTCTGGAAGATCAGAGGCCCTAGGCACTGATCTTCGGGCCCGTGGTCTGAGGTTGAACTAGCCCAGCAGCTTAGACATCCTTCCTATTCTGAAGCCTAAAGTGAACGCGAGGACCACTTGACCCCAGCCGCACTGGGATCTGGGAGCACAGGTTCAGGGGCCAGCTCACTGAGGGCTCACGTGGAAGGAATAAGGAAAATTGGGGCAAGCAAAATGAAGTAGGGAGTGGACCAGGCTCTGGAGAGAAGCAGGAACACTCAGCAAATCTAGGGAGTTTTCTCTACGATAATGTGGTTTAAAATGCTGGTTTTCTGGACTGTGACTCTGGTGGTACCTTCTGGGGCATGACCACATGTCCTGACCTGAGGAAACCATTCAGGATTTTGACAAGCTGGTATAATGAAGGCAGGTTTCCCAGGAAACCCTGAATGGTTCAGGTACAGATGCCACTCCACTTTGCCCTGAACAGCAAGTTGTTGAAATAAGCTGTGCAAATTAGGGTGACCAGCAATCCCAACTTGCCCACAAATTTCTTGGTTTAAGCACTGAAAGGCCCTCATCCCAGGATGCTCCTCACTGCTGGGCAAACTGGGATGATTAGTCATTCTATCTGGTCATCCTATCAGTCCTAAATTCATTTACAAATGGGAGGAATTTTGAAGACACTTAAGTCTTCACACCCTCTTTCTGTGCACTGAGCACTAAAGCAACAGGTACAAGAAATGGAATCTCTGAACACTAAGATGCTTTACCCTAGGAAAATGGTGTAAAACATTGTAGGCCAAGAAATTGAATTCCCTCTTGTCCCACCCAACACCAAGGGAGCTTAGCCAAAGGTTTCTGGGAAAAAGAAATGAACTCTCCTGGCCCCAAACCCAGTCCTCATTGACCAAAGAATACTTGGCTGGTCTCTTTGCCTTAATTTCTTTTCTTGTTATCAGATTGTGGTGTGCGACCTGAATGTAGGGTGATATTTAAAGTTCCCAAACATGGCCATATGTCCAAATTCCCTGAAGAGCCGAATAAAAACAAATTCCTAGACCCCACCAAGAACCAAAGAAGGGAGATCTTCAAGGATGGTCCTACAAACTCCTCCAGTGCATTGAATATTTGTGGTTTAACATGATTCTGTTGATATGGAATTTTCTACTAATGATGACCTGAACCATTCCACTCAGTGGACAATTGGCAGAACCTGTAGGATTTTACTAGGAAAGGACATTCGGTATTGTCCTTTTATTCTTTTTTCTTTAAATTGTCAGTAGAAGGAAAGCACTCAGTTTTAAATAAAGTATCCAAGTTGCTTTTTTGAACAAAACTAAATCTATTCAAAACAAATCAGCCAACCAAAAATAAAAAATTCCCAAGGAAAACTGATGCATAGTAACTGATCCAACCCCCACCACCTCTTTACCCTTGTACCTTCCCTGTTCCCTCTGCCCTGCTCAATGTGCTCACTCTCTCTTGATCTCTGATCTCTGCCCTGTTTCTCTCTTCCTAAAACCAGTCGAAAGGTGGTATTAATGAACTTTCAGATGCCCCAAACAGCAAGAGCAAATGAAGAGGTCACTGCAAAGCTGAGAGTAGAAACACAATTGAGAGAATGTATGGTGGTAAGTAGGGGCCTGGGGGAATGAACTCAACAAAAATACAACTCTTTAATTATGAGTATGATTAGATTAGCCTCCCATTTTTAATGCCATATATTATAATTAATAATGACTAGCAATCCTCATGCTTCCAATTCTTATGTATGTAATACCACTTGAGCCTAGAACAGCTATCAGACCTCAATGTAATGACTGTTCCCATTTTACAGATGAAGGACCCCTGATCCCGAGAGGTATAGGAATGATAGAGAAAGAAGGAGTGGGCAGAGTGAAAATCATTCTAGGAGGGAAAAGAGACCAAAAGCTTAAGAGCTGGTGGAGAATTGGTAAGAGTTCTTCCAAGGTCCTGGATCTGATAGCCTGAGACAAAGGGTAGGAGGAAGGCTCCCAGAAGGAACACTGCAGCCCCATTCAGTAGGTGAGGCAGGAGGGGAACAGAGGCATCCTGCAGAGAATGTGCAGGATATGCCTCCTCCTCTTCAGTGAGCCCTGAGCAGAGACAGTCCCATTTCCCCCTTCCTCTGCCCTTTCGGTCTGTCGTCAGAAGCTGATCCTTGTGCCAATCTCCTCTCCCCGACAAGGAGCCCGCACTCTCCTCTGCCCTTCCTCCCAGTTCAGCAGCTGTGGGAGGGAGGAACGATCCCTGCCCTCACTCAGAGGTTTCCAAATGGCAATGTGCACAAGACTCACCTGCGCATCCTCTGGGCCATCAGGAAAAGGGACTTGTGTAGATCTAACCCACAGAGACTCTTTCCTGGGAAGAAAGTGCCCTCTCAGGTGTTGTCACAGACACACAATCTGACCCTTGTTAACCACCTCTGTTCCAGAGCCAGGACCCATGCATCCCCACCTCCATCTGAAAAGACACCCTCTCAGGCAGCACAAGTATTTCCCTACAGCATGAGTTTCCTAACTCAAATTAGATTAAAGGATGATGATTAAATAGAAAACAAATTTGGGAGCATGAAGACCACTATCTTTAAAATACATCCTAGAGATAGCCCCATGCTTATAAGAGAAAGATTTCTGATCATTAAGCAAATAATTATACAGCCACTTGGTCAAATTTTCCTATTTACTCCAAGAATATGAATCATGTATGTTGATTTGGGGTGGGAGGGAGGCTGTATCATAATTTTTAAATTTTGTGTTTTGTTTAAACACATTACCACAGATGAACAAGAAAATCTGAGAATGTGTGTATGAAAGTTTGGTGATAATGGTAGTTTCTGGTAGTGATAGATATTGAAAGTCCATTTCCACCCCTGAGAAAGTGACAGGCATAAAAAAATGTGCTTAATCAACAAAGTGACATGTGATATAATTTTGTGCCACTGTGATTAATAGGACTATGTTTTAAGAACAATGCTAGTACAATAAAGTAAAGTGATCTTTTAAAAACCTACCTAAGGACGAGTAAAGAACAAGAAATTCCCCAGAATAAATGATACTTCAAATTAGGAAGACTTTATTTGAAATTTTGTTAGCTCTGATCATCCAATTTGTTTGTAGCTTTCAATAAAAAATATGTATAGCTATAAAAACACCTTATTTTTAAAACTTTAAGAAAATATAATTTTTTATTGAGGTACAGTTGCTATACAATTCTGTAATACCTTTCTATGTTGACAGTAACTACACTACTTGGGGTGAGGATTTAGTAAAGAAAATAAAATTTTTTATATGTATGAAGTTTCTAGCATCTAATCCTCATTTTTTATCAATTACAATGTTTTTGCAACTGAAATTTCGATCAAGTGAGGCATTAGGATGACAAATATAAAATTAAAATTAAATAGATTATACCCTCAATCATATATTTGAAAATAATGATTGTATAATCCTTTAAGGTTGAAGAAAATTGGTAAACCACAGCACTTAAACATTTGTGGTATGGACCATGTTGCTGGTCTCATGAAGTCTATGAATGCTCATCAGAAAACTGCTTTTAAATACAGAAATAAAATTAATTGGATTACACAGGAAAGCGACCATATTAAAGAATAGTGATAAAATTACTAAAAATAAGTTTGTGACACAGCAATACATTTTCTTTATCGACACATTAGCTGAAAAGGCAATACATTTAAAATGTAAACAAGTCAAACTTTATTTTATGAAGACTACCTATGTGATGGCTCCTGTGGCTTAGCTTGAATAAGTACCTTAAACTGTGCACTGGCTTTCGACAACCAACTGATTCTAAAAGATTCTGATGTTTTTGTTTGACTACTCAAGTGCTGAAAATTCTGATTCATGAAGATAAATACCGTTATAAAGGGAATAAGAAGGTAAACAAGGCAAGGATAAGCTTTTCTAAAAAACACCAGGATCTCCAAAGTATGATGAGTACAATTCCAATGGTGAGAACACTTGACTTCACCATCTGGGGCTGACAGGTCCCTCGGTGCAGAGTTGCCAGGTACCTGGACGAGCTGCAGGAGGTGGGTCATGGCCATGACCATGCAGCCCAGTGATGCCACTGTGTTCAAGGTAGTGGTGAGACCAGACAGTATTTCCAGCCACCTCAACCTGTAATGCGGTACAAATCTATCTCTGTTTCTCCTCGTGATAAAATCACACACATGACTAATGCCCTGTGAATTGCTGACAATTCTCACCATGGAAGGAATGCTCAATCTCAGTGAGAGATTAGTAGAATGAAGATACAATTTCTTTCCGTCTACATTCACAGACTGAATTCTATTCACCGACCCCTGTAGCTCTATAAGCCCCAGGATAATATGCCCGTGTGAATACTAACTAGACAAGTGTCTTGACGCTGATGAAACTCACATATGCAATGCTCCAGGATCTTAAGTTGAAAAGATCCTAAGTTAAAAAAAACTCTACCTTAAAATTTTAATTGGTTCATCTAACTGCCAGGTTTGTTAGGTAATTGTTTTCCTCTCACAACTAAGGAAATGAGAACAAGAGATGTGGCTTTAATTAGCAAAGATCACTAAGTTCGAGAGAAGCAGAGCTGGGCCTTGGTCATAGTGTGGCAACATGGCCTGGCTTTGGCTTCCACACCCGGGCAGCCCAGCTGTGGTCACCCCTGAGAGCCCTGGCTGGGGAACCGGGCAAGCCTGCTTCCCAGATGAAGGGCTGCCCCAGGATGAGTTCCCCTGGCCCTGTGAATTCACTTACCTCTTCTTTCTGGAGCCCAGACCCACACTGCTAATACAGGAAACTCGAGGATATGTGGACAGAAAACCTGACCTAGACTTCAGCTCCTGAACAATTCTACAAGAGTGGGACTGCCCGAGGCCTCAGGCCATCTCCATCCCTGCTCTTCAGTCAAAGGATGTCCTCTCCTACCTCCTCCTCCCCCAGACTAACACTGTGTCTACCTCCCTCCCCAGATTGAATGTCGCCTCATAAGCAACCTTCCAATGGAGGGACCTTTTACATATAGTTTCACTGGCTGCCTCTGTGAAAATGTTCCAAGAACCTTCTACTGGGAGTTTCAGACCAACCGTAAGTATAGGAGTCGTCCAAGAGAGGAACCCGGACTGTGGTCCAAATCTGGAGCAGAACCTCGAAGCAAAAGGATGGAAGAAAAAGGAGGGAAGAAGAGCAAAGAGTAGATGCAGAGTATGCCCAGGCTCAAGAGGTGAGGGTGTGTGTGAGAAAAACTAATCAGGGGGAGACATCTGAAAACAATCTGGGGAAACTGAGTCCCAGCTGGGAGGTACCTGGCACTAGTAGAAAAGCAAAGGGGTTAGAATGTTGTCAGAGATGACCTTTGTGCTTGTCTCCTTCAGGTTCTCTAAACATAGCAGCAGTGGTTGACATTACTCACCAACAAGGTATCTGCCCTAACAATGAAGCAGTCACACCCATCACAGCAAAGCACTTTTACGTCCTTGTGAACCTAACCATCATCTGATCTTGGTGGAAGCCCTTGTCTTGCCATCCATACCCACCTGTCCAGGTGGTTGCCTCTAAAGAAACTTGGCTGAAGCATCTGCTGTGAACTATAAAATAAACTGCATCTATGTTCTGCTGTGTCTTCCCTCCAAAATCTATCTGAGAGGAGCCTCAGGGTATCCAGAATCAGACTTTGTTTTTCAAAGTCCTTTTACTGAGGAGAGTTTCTGAGTTCTCAGTGCCCATGAAAAGGGAGAGAAGAATTAGAGGAGACACCATTCTCACAAAGATGGGAAGTTGTGGCCCTAAAACTCACAGCAAATGAGGGCAGAGATTAAGCACACCCAGGCTCCCTACTCCTTGGTCTTTCTATATCCCACTGCCCCTCCAGGAACCGCTTCAGAAGCCAGGAGATCTGAGCCACCTTGCATACAGCAGAGTCAGGGGCAGAGTGTGATCCTGGAATAAACAACAACATTCTATTCCACTGCTTCTTTTCAACTGGTGAAAAATGATGGACTAAGTGATGTTCAGGGACACTGGGCTGCAAAGGAGGTATAATAGGCTGAAGATC
This sequence comes from Manis pentadactyla, assembly GCF_030020395.1. Lineage (NCBI taxonomy): Eukaryota > Metazoa > Chordata > Mammalia > Pholidota > Manidae > Manis > Manis pentadactyla. Next base: position 53,944,261 of record NC_080031.1, read on the forward strand.
AGAAAGGCCCAGAGGGATTCCACTAAAGGCACCCAATAAGAGAAGGGGAATACAAGCCAGGGTCATGGGAGACAGTATTCAGGCAGGTAGGCTAGCAGGCACCCAGAGTTCAAAGCATGAAATGGTGGCATGTTTAGGGCAGGTAAGCACATTGATTTTAGGCAGGATTAACAGCAAACCAGGTGGGCTAGAGAGAAGGCTTAAAAAAGGACAGGAACAAAATCACTGTGTTTGGGCACAAAGGTGTGACCAGATCCTCTAGACCACTGATCCTAAATGGGCATCAAAATCCAGGGAAGGGAAACACAGCCTTGAGAAGGTCACTTAATATAGTAAATAGAATAGTAGCAATAATACTGAACAGGTGCCAAAAATAAGTTGAATATCTTACTTATATGCTTTAAAACATGCCCTATTAAAAACAAGATTCATGTTGCAGTAGTTGGATGAAACTTGAGGGCATTATACTAAGTGAAGTAAGTCATAAAAAGAAAGACAAACACCATATATCATTTATATGTGGAATCTAAAAATGCCAAAGTCATAGGACAGGTAGAGTTGTGGTTCCTAGGGGATTGGGGTTGGGGAACAGGGGGATGTTGGTCAAAGTGTACAAACTTCCAGTTACAGGATGTATAAGTTCTAGGGATCCATTGTACTCATGCTGATTACAGTTAATGATACTGTATTTTATGCTTGAAAGTTGCTAAGAGAGTAGACCTTAAATATTCTCACCACAAAAAAGAAGTGATAATTATGTGATGTGATGGAGGTGTTAGCTAACCCTATGGTGATAATCACTTTGCAATATATGTGTATAAAATCAACACACATTGTACACCTTAAACTTACACAATGCTGTATGACAATTTATCTCAATAAAACTAGAAAAATATTTTTAAATAAATGACATTTTTAAAACCACATATGTTAAGTATTTATTTATTCAATAAATACTTAACAAGTGCTTATATGTGCCATTACCTGCTTTAGGTACTTGGTTTTATAGAAATGAATTAGGAATTTTTCATCCCAATCTTATGACACATATTCTTCATGGGAGATAGACAATACACAAATAAACAATTTCTACAGTGAAACATGAAAAAACTGAGATGGGAGAAGACAAGAAATGTGCACATAGCCAATAAGTAGCAGAGCTAGGATTTGAACTGCAGCAACCTGGCCCAGGGGCCCATGCTCCTAAGGTCTGTACTACATACACACACTCCTATCTGCCCTATGTGGGCTCCTCACAGCGTCCAGCAAAGAGCATTTCAAAATCGCACATTTTAGCTCCTGCACTAGTTCTATGTACCACTTGCCTGCTGCAGTTCCTTTGTCCTCAATGCAGCTAGAAACTTGATTGCCTAGAGCAGCAATGTCCAATTAAAATACACAGAGAAATATATTTTAGGCTACACATGTAATTTTGAAATGATAGTCAAGTCAGAGAGACTGAGTACAATAGCTTGGGTGACAGCAACTGTCTGGTAGACACAAATGTCAATCCAGGAAACATGTGTAAATCAGTCAAGCATATCCACATACTTTATGGTTCTGGGTGTATGGGGGGGGGATTGTTCAGTTCCTGAGGACACGTAATTTTCCACTCTCTCTGAAGAATGCCAGCCCTTAGACAAAGCCAGCCCTTGACTGCCAGGGAAGGAATCATAGTATTTTGCACTGAAGCCATATCTGGGGTTTCCATGTCCTGCTTCTTCAACCAAGAGAATTAAGTGTTAGAGAAATAAAAGTGGCATTATTATGAGAGGCAGCCAATCATGGTCCACCAGGTAGAAGTAAGGGCAGAATCATGGCATAGCCAAGCCAGATCCTGATTTCTTCCCCAGGAGTCCAAAGTCAGGAGAGAACTTGGCAAATATCCAGAGTTCTTTGCATAACATGTATGCACATCAAAAACAAGCAAACAAACAAACAAACCAAAACCTGATGGTGGGGAGTCAAAATGGGCAGGTTTTCTCCTTCTCATATACCCGAGCAGATCAAACAGGAGATTACTTTCTGTTACAACTGAGTAACCTTTTAGAAGCCATCAGAGGTCATTGTAGACATTTTGGGGCATTATGACTACCATAAGGTCACACACAAGTCCACTTTTCCCTCCCTATACAAATATGACAATGGAGAAACTGGCTGCTCTGAACTGAATTCAAGGAAAGGCTCGAGGGAACCATTCACGATGAATGAGAACAAGTTACTATATATGTTCTTCCCTCTCCAAATGGAATAATTTCAGCATGAGTGAGGGAATAAACAAATAAAACAATGAAAATCAGAAAACAAAAAAGCTCAGGACCAACCATGCTTCCTAATCCCTGTATCTGCTCATGTCTTTCTCTGACAGATATTGCTGACTGGATATTGCTCAGAGGTCCAAGAAGCACCACAGATTTGACATGCATGAATTGTAACTCACTGTTTAGTTCTTCTACAACCCAATCTTCTCTCTGTGTTCTCCATTTTATTTTGCCAAGCAAGGCCAGTCACATGAGGCCTGGGGTGTCCCCACCTTATTCTTTTTATTATGGCTCTTTATGTAACCTTTCTTAGCTCCTCCATGGGGCTGTGAACTCTTTATTGAGAATCCTGTTGGATGATGTTTTGAAATATAAACACATTTTATTCTTGGTATTTATTGTTTTATCCTATGCTCCTTTTACCATTAACACTGGACAATGAGGTCAAAGTAGATATCTTCATGAGAAAGCAAACACAGAAAACAAAAAGACAAATATTTGGCACTTGACTTCCAAAATGCAGGCTTGAAACTCATTTAAAAAAGACGAAGTTTCAAAAAGTCAATGAAAGTGAAACCTTTTTAAGGAAAAAAATTATTTTTGAGTCTCAAAAATCTGAGCCCAAAGGATTCACAGCATAAATTTGATCCTCAATAGAGCCCAGGAAGAACACATGACAATGGAAAAACTAGTTTGTCCACACAGAGGAAATAAATGCTGCTGGCTACTGAGGGAGGGAGAATTAGAGGAGAGAATAGAAATAAGTAGCAAAACAATTGAGTTGGAACTGGTACAGATTTCTAAGAAAAGACCTGCGTTAGTCAGGATTCTCCAAAGAAACAGAGCCAAGAGGCTATATATAAGTATATGGGAGGATATTTAGTATAACGATTGGGTCACATGGTTATGGGGGCTGAGAAGTCCCACAGTCTGCCGTCTACAAGCTGGAGAACCAGGAAAGCCGATGGTGTATAACTCAAACTGAGTCTCAAGACCTGAGAATCTGCGGACAGATGGTATGAGTCCCAATCTAAATCTAAAAGCCCTTGAACTTCGAATACTGATATCCAAAGGCAGAAGAAAGTGGATTTCTCAGCTCAGGCAAAGAGAGGGGGAGTTCACCCTTCCTCCAACTTTTTGTTCATTCAGGCCTTCAGCAGATCGGGTGATGCTCACCTGCACTGGTGGGAGCCATCTTCTTTCCTCCATCTATCAATTCAAATGATAATCTCTTCCAGAGACACCCACACAGATACAACCAGAAATAATGTTTTACCAGCTATCTGGGCATCCCTTAGCCCAGTCAAGCTGACATATAAAATTAACCATCACAAGACCCTGTCTGATCCTCCCTCTTGGCAGAGAGAATCTGTGCATCCTTTATCATGGCTATACTCTAGATAGAAAATTTGCAGAAAATCATGCATATGGTCAGAGTACTAATGAGCAAGAGAGGACATCTAAATGGATGGAAGGAATGAGTGAATATGTACATCCCAGAATGGTACATAAGGTAAGCTAAGCCAAGAATCCCCATGCTTCTCCTAAAGCTTTGTAGAAAAATGAAGGAGCCAGAAGACTAGAAGCTGTTTCTCAATTGGTATCATCACAAGAGAGACTGTGAGTCCCTTATACTTGGAAAAGAAGGGATGGCATGTCATCTAACTAGATGTCATGAGATAGAAGCCATCTCAGTCTGGATTCCATGAAAGCAGGTTTCTGAGATAAAGACAAGTGTGCAGAAAGTTTGTTCAGCAATGTGATGCCAGGAAAGCAGACATGAGGAGCTGGGTGAATGAAAAGGAAGTCTTCATTGTCAAGTGGGTTACTACTCCAGGAGACTGGCTGATCAACTGCGAAGGAGTTTCTGAGATGCCTTATGAAATGTTTCTCAAAAATATTTTCCCAGAGCATAAAAGAGGAAACCATTCATCTATTAGCTCTTATTACTAGATTTACTAGAAGGTGGCTTCCTTCATTTTTCTTTTAAATCTAATTATAATTGACATACAATACATCATAGTGGTTCAATATTTTTATACATTACAGAATGATCCCCATGATAAGTTTAGTTACAACCTGTCACCATACAGTTATTATAATGGTATTGACTACATTCCTTATGTCATACATTACATCCCCATGATTTATTTTGTAACTGGAAGTTTGTACCTCTTAATTTCCCATCTGTTTTGCCCACCTCCCCACCTCTCCCACCCTGGTAACCAATAGTTTGTTTTCTCTATCAGTGAACCTGTTTCTGTTTTGTTTCATTTGTTCCTTTGTTTTTTTTTTCAGATTCCACATATAAGTGAAATCATATGGTATTTATCTTTCTCTTTCCTGATGTATTTCACTTAGCATAATTCCTTTGGATTTTGTGTTAGACAGAATAAGTGATTGGAGTAAAAAAACAAGTTATATTAAAAAATGAAAAGAAAGAAAATGTGTCGTGTGAACTATGAAAGTTGTACCTGCTGCATTTGTATCTGCTACTGCTGCTAGAACACCCACTATCTTGGTGCTTAATAAATGTTTATACATTGAGCTGACTTGGATATTCCTCTCCCAGGTTAGCAAATGCATATAGATGACAGTGAGAGTAAAGCCTTGGTTTCCTCCAGAAAATCAGAAAGGTTGTCAGTGGCCAAAAAGGTGAGAAGCTCCAGGAGACTGTGGTGACTGCTCTTTGAAACCCTCCCTTTATTTAGGGGTCCAGATGATCCTAACAAGAGTTTTCCTTAAAGGAGCCATTCTAAGATCCTTGGGATGGTATTTGAGTGAGATACTAGCTCATAGCTATTCCTAGGAAGATCCTCAAATGAGGTTTAATTCTTCACATATCTGGGCCAATTTTTAAATTTTCCTCCTTGACCTGAAATACACAAATTCACCTGTTCCCTAAGTCAACTTTCTATTCAGCAAATATGCTCTGAGTGCCAAATATATTCCAAGCAATGTTCTAGGTGAGAAAAGTCATGTATGTTATTAATATGTGCCCTAAATCATTATTCTCATGTGACTCTTTTTGAAAGTTATTATATTCAGAGCAGTTCTTTAAATCTACAGTCCTAAGTATTAAGAATTTATTTATTTCCTGACAAGAAAAACCACATTACCACTAATGAAGGTGGTGGAGAAAAATTATAACCCATTCACTCAACTGTTTCCCAACAACTGCAATAGGCTGATGCTGCTAATTCAAAGAGAAGGAAGGTAAACTCAAAATACCACTCATTTAAAAAATGATTTGGTATCTGGGGAAGGAGATAGTCTCTCAAGCTATGGAGCTGAACAGATCTCCCAACACAAGGGACCCAAGGAAGACAACATCAAGACATATAATAATATAAATGGCAAAGATCAAGGATAAAGACAGACTTTTAAAAGCCGCTAGAGAGAAAAAAGATCACATACAAAGGAAAACCCATCAGGCTATTATCAGACTTCCCAACAGAAACCTTACAGGCCAGAAGGGAGTAGCATGATGTATTTAATACAATGAAGCAGAAGGGCCTTGAACCAAGAATACTACACCTGGCAAGGTTATCATTTAAATTTGAAGGAGGGATTAAACAATTTTCAGATAAGAAAAAGTTAAGAGAATTTACCTCCCACAAACCACCTCTACAGTGCATTTTGGAGGGACTCCTATAGATGGAAGTATTCCTAAGGCTAGATAGTTGTCACCCAAGGGATAGACATAGAGTGCATAACATGCAAAGAATGGAGGAGGAAGAAAAAGGAGGAAAAAAAAGAACCTTTAGGTTGTGCTATAATAGCACATGAAGTGAGTTATATTAGACTGTTACAATGTAACAAAATTACCCTTCAACCTTTGGTAACCACAAACCTAAAGCCTGCAATGGCAATAAGTACGTACCTATCGATAATCACCCTAAAAGGAAATGGTCTGAAAGGACCAATCAAAAGACATAGAGTCACTGAATGGATTAAAAAACAAGACCCATCTCTATTCTGCCTATAAGAGACTCACTTCAAAACCAAAGACATACACAGACTGAAAGTAAAGGGATGGAAAAAAGATATTTCCATCAACTAACAGGGAGAAAAAATTAGGAGTTGCAGTATATGTATCAGATAAAATAGACTTCAAAACAAAGAAAGTAACAAGAGACAAAGAAGGATATTACATAATAATAAAAGGGTCAGTACAAAAAAAGAATATAACTATTATAAATATCTATGCACCCAACACAGGATCTCCTACATGTGTGAAACAAATACTAACAGAATTAAAGGGGGGAAAAGAATGCAATGCATTCATTTTAGGAGACTTCAACACACCACTCACTTCAAAGGACAGATCAACCAGACAGAAAATAAGTAAAGAGAAAGAGGCACTGAACAATGTGTTAGAACAGATGGACCTAACAGACATCTACAGAACACTCCATCAAAAGCAACAGGATAAACATTCTTCTCAAGTGCACATGGAACATTTTCAAGAATAGATCACATACTAGGCCACAAAAAGAACCTCAGTAAATTAAAAAAGATTGAAATTGTACCAATCAGCTTCTCAGATCACAAAGGTATAAAGCTAGAAATAAATTACACAAAGAAAATGAAAAAGCCCACAAACACATGGAGGCTTCACAACATGCTCCTAAATAATCAATGGATCAGTGAGTGACCAAATAAAAACAGAGATCAAGCAATATATGGAGACAAATGACAAAAAAAATTGAACAACATAAAATCTGTGGGATGCAGTGAAGGCTTTGCTAAGAGGGAAACATATTGCAATACAGGCCTACCTCAGGGAAGAAGAACAATCCCAAAGGAACAGTCTAAACTTACAATTAATGAAACTAGAAAAGGAAGAAAAAATGAAGCCCAAAGTCAGTAGAATGAGGGACATAATAAGAATTAAAGCAGAAATAAATAAAATTGAGAAGAATAAAACAATAGAAAGAATCAATGAAACCAAGAGCTGGTTCTTCGAGAAAATAAACAAAATAGATAAACCTCTAGCCAGACTTATCAAGAAAAAAAGAGAGTCTACACACATAAACAGAATCAGAAATGAGAAAGGAAAATCACTACAGAAAACACAGAACAAAGAATTATGAGAGAATACTATGAAAAATTATATGGTAACAAACTGGATAACCTAGAAGAAATGGACAACTTTCTAGAAAAATACAACCTTCCAAGGCTGACCCAGGAAGAAAGAAAATCTGAATAGATCAATCACCAGCAAATAAATTGAATTGGCAATCAAAAAACTACCTAAGAACAAAACTCGTGGAACAGATGGTTTCACTGCTGAATTTTATCAAACATTAGTGTAGACCTAATACCTATCCTCCTTAAAGTTTTCCAAAAAATAGAAGAGAAGGGAATACTTCCAAACACATTCTATGAGGCAAGCATCACTCTAATACCAAAACCAGGCAAAGACAACACAAAAAAGAAAATTACAGACAAATATCCCTGATGAATATAGATGCAAAAATACTCAACAAAATATTAGCAAACCAAATTCAAAAATACATCAAAAAGATCATCCATCATGATCAAGTGGGATTCATCCCAGGGATGCAAGGATAGTACAACATTTGAAAATCCATCAACATAATCTACTACATCAACAAAAAGAAAGACAAAAACTACATGATCATCTCCATAGATGCTAAAAAAGCATTTGACAAAATTCAACATCCATTCATGATAAAAACTCTCAACAAAATGGGTTTAAAGGGCAAGTACATCAACATAATAAAGGCCATATATGACAAACCCACAGCCAACATTATACTTAACAGCAAGAAGCTGAAAGCCTTTCCTTTAAGTTTGGGAACAAGACAAGGATGCCCACTCTCCCCACTTTTATTCAACATAGTTCTGGAAGTCCTAGCCATGGCAATTGGATAACACAAAGAAGTAAAAGGCATCCAGATTGGCAAAGAAGAAGTCAAACTGTCCCTGTTTGCAGATGACATGATATTGTACATAAAAAAATCTAAAGAATCCACCAAAACTACTAGATCTAATATCTGAATTTACCAAAGTTGTGGGTACAAAATTAATACAAAGAAATCTGTTGCATTCCTATACACTAATGATGAACTAGCAGAAAAAGAAAACAGGAAAACAATTCCATTCATAATTGCATCATAAAGAATAAAATACCTAGGAAAAAATCTAACCAAGGAAGTGAAAGATCTATACACTGAAAACTATGGGACACTCTTAAGAGAAATTAAAGAGGATACTAATAAATGGAAACTCATCTCATGCTCTTGGCTAGGAAGAATTAATATTGTCAAAATGGCCATCCTGCCCAAAGCAATCTACAAAGTCCATGTAATTCCTATCAAAATACCTACAGCCATTCTTCCGTGAACTAAAGCAAATAGTTCTAAAATTCATATGGAACCACAAAAGACCCCAAATAGCCAAAGCAATCCTGAGAAGGAAGAATAAAGCAGGGGGAATTATGCTCCCTGACTTCAAGCTCTACTACAAAGCCACAGTAATCAAGAAAATTTGGTACTGGCACAAGAACAGACCCATAGACCAGTGGAAGAGAATAGAGAGTCCAGATATAAACCCTAACATATATGGTCAATTAATATATGATAAAGGAGCCATGGACATACAATGGGGACAACAGCTGGGGTGTTGGCAAAACTGGACAGCTACATGTAAGAGAATGAAACTGGATTATTGTCTAACCCTGTACACAAAAGTAAACTCAAAATGGATCAAAGACCTGAATGTAAGTCATGAAACCATAAAACTCTTAGAAAAAAAACATAGGGAAAAGTTTCTTGGACATAAACATGAGCAACTTCTTCATGAACACATCTCCCTGGGCAAGGGAAACAAAAGCAAAAATGAACAAGTGGGACTATATCACACTAAAAAGCTTCTGTATAGCAAAGGATACCATCAATAGAACAAAAAGACATCCTACAGTATGGGAGAATATATTCATAAATGACATCTGATAAGGGGTTGACATCCAAATTATATAAAGAGCTCACACATCTCAACAAACAAAAAGCAAATAAACCAATTAAAAAATGGGCAGAAGAGCTGAACAAAAACTTCTCCAAAGAAGAATTTCAGATGGTCAACAGGCACATGAAAAGATGCTCCACATCGCTTGTCATCAGAGAAATGCAAATTAAAACCACAATGAGATATCACCTCACACCAGTTAGGATGGCCAACATCCAAAAGACAAGCAACAACAAATGCTGGTGAGGTTGTGGAGAAATGGGAACCCTCCTACACTGCTGGTGGGAATGTAAATTAGTTCAACCATTGTGGAAAGCAGTATGGAGGTTCCTCAAAAAACTAAAAATATAAATACCATTTGACCCAGGAATTCCACTTCTAGGAATTTACCTTAAGAATGCAGCAGCAGCAGCCCCATTTGAAAAAGACAGATGCACCCTTGTGTTTATCACAGCACTATTTACAATAGCCAAGAAATGGAAGCAACCTAAGTGTCCATCAGTAGATGAATGGATAAAAAAGATGTGTACATATACACGCAATGGAATATTATTCAGCCATAAGAAGAAAACAAATCCTACCCTTTGCAGCAACATGCATGGAGCTAGAGGGTATTACACTCAGTGAAATAAGCCAGGTGGAGAAAGACAAATATCAAATGATTTCACTCATCTGTACAGTATAAGAGCAAAGAAAAAGTTGAAGGAACAAAACAGCAGCAAACTCACAGAACCCAAGAATGGACTAACAGTTACCAAGGGGAAAGGGACTGGGGAGGATGGGTGGGAAGGAAGAGATAAGGGGGAAAAGGGGGCATTACGATTAGCACACATAATGTGGGGGAGGGTGACATGGGAAAGGCCGTATATACAGAGAAGGCAAGTAATGATTCTATAGCATCTTACTATGCTGATGGGCAGTAACTGTAATAGGGTATGTGGGGGGGATTTGATAACAGGGGGAGTCTAGTAACCATGTTGTTCAAGTAATTGTACATTAACGACATCAAAATAAAATTAAAAAAATGATTCATTGGTTGACCTCTAGCTAATCCTATGTATTACTACTATTTACATCAATCAACTATAGAAACTATGACAAGATTCTGGTTTGGTTGTGGTTTAATTTGATTGAATTTTATATAATTTGGAGATGGAGCCATATATTTAGTTTTATTGCCCATGTGACAAGCAATGATGGTTATATACCATTAATTAGTTGGACTAAGTAATTCTGATCTCAGTATCCTCACTAGATAAGGCTAAAAATTGCAAGCTCTTGAGTGAAGAGGCATGGCTTCAGTAACTTTGCCCCATGTCTACAGCATACGTGGTTTACAAGGAATCTAGTCTGAAAGAACTAATCAGCCACTATATTAATGAATGAATGTGTGTCTAGAGTTCTGAAAAGAGACAAATCCATGAGTAAATACTATCTACCACCAGATACAGTTTTCAAGCCCATTTTGATACACCTATTGGGATTCCATCAGCATAGATATCAGGTCTCTTAGGAAGTTATTAGAAGTAGGTAGTGTTTTGGTTTTCAGTGACTGTCATAACAAACTCTCACACTACAGTGGATTAAAGCAATAGAAATTTATTATCTTATAGTTCTGTGGGTCAGAAATTGAATATATCTCATTAGACTAAAATCAAGTCATCAGTAATATTATGTTCCTTTCTGGAGGACCTAGGGGAGGATACATTTCCTCATTCATCTGGGTTGTTGGCAGAATTCATGTAGCCCCCTACATCTCAGAGCCACATCAAACCACAAATACAAGAACTAGAACGTGAAGTGAGTTGAATCCTTCTCATGCCTTCCTCTCTCACCACATGTTCTCTTTCTCTCTCATAGCACAGACAGGAAAGGGTTTCCATTTTATGGACTCGTGTGATTAAACTGGCCCATCCAGACAATTTAGAATAATCTCCCCACTTCAAATTCCATAATATTAATTACATCTGCAAAGTCCCTTTTTCCATGCAAGGTAACAGTCACAGGTGTCTGGGATTAGGGCATGGACATCTTGGGGAAAGTGTTATTCTTAGTATCACATATGGGTGGTGAGGAGTGCCACAGAAGTAAGGAGGGAGTCAGACCATGTGACCTGGTCCAAAGAATATACCATATATCACTCTCTATAGCTTCTGTTCCCATGCATAGCAAGTAACTCTGAAAGTAACTGTTTCCTCTCTGTGATAGGATTATTAAACATTTACATGAACTCTCATAGACCTCTCTTTGGCCTTGGTCTTTACCCTTACACAGATAATTTTATTTTTGCTCTAATTATTAGAAACTTTCCCTTTGTTTTAGATATCTAGATTGAAAAAATCCATTAAAAAATCCATCCATTTTTCCCTCAGAGTGAGCTTTCCTGACATAGCAGGTCTTTTGATTTACTTGGGCCAGCCCCAAATTGCTTAGCATAACTTCCTTTACCTCTAACAGTTCTTTAATAAGGAAACAATCACAAAAGCTTTTACACTTTGACTTTTCCTTGTCCCAAATTAAAGACCAGTCTGTCTCCTAAACACAAAGTCAAAGGAGGAAATTGAATTTTCTTCCAGTTGATCAAAATAAACTATGTAACTTATTTTCCTAGTCATGAGTGCCAGGTCAATAGGTTCTCATCCTGTTAAAACAAAATTTAAGGCTTTAAAATGTTCCTGAAACATAATATGTGCCCAATAAATGTTTTTGTTTAATTATGTGAATTAATTAAGATGTATAAGATGTACAGATGGATAACAATAGGTGAATGGCTGAATTTTTAAAACATGGTAGTTCTGCTACTGAATTGGTAATAACTGGTTTCAGCCTCTGTTATTATTTTGCCTCATATACTCTTAGCCAGACATTTTCCATTTTGGGGGAAGGTTTACTGATTGGATGCAATAGGAATAATCTATGAGAGAAATGAAGTCTTGAAAGTCATTCCTATAATACAACGCATTTACATTTGTTGGAGACAACATGAAATAGTACTTGCATGTGAGGAGACCTGTAAATAAAAATAGAGTTATTTTGTGTAAACAAAGGTCAATGTGAGAATACAGGGAAAAAGAAAACAAATAAAAACTAAAATATGAGGTTTACTATATAAAAGAGAAAATTTTCATTCATCTAAGAGGTAAAACTGGTTGGAAAGGAGCAAGGAATATTGAATTAATCAATGACAATTGATAAAATAAGAACAGGCTCATAAGAAAAGATAATTAGTAATGACTTTTATTCCAGTGTGAATGGTCAAGGATAATAGAAACAGATACATGGAAAACTTCTTGAAGGATTTATGAAGAATTAATTACTGTGAACATCTGTTTGTTGGGAGATGAAGGAATTAAAGCACAAACGACTTCTCTTTTTAAAGTTATATTCTTCTGTTCTTTGACTTTACATCAAAATAAAGTTACCCTGAAAGGCAGTGGAGAAAATAGTGTAGTAGGAAGGTTGGCAGAAACCTCCTCCCACATACATAGCAAATACAACTAACCCTGAAAATGACTTGAAGACTGCAGAACAGACCATCTAACCTGGTGAAGAAGAGAAGACCACACAGAGAAGGGTAAAGTGGCACGATGTATTGGGACCCAAGCCCTTCCCCTTTCCCAGCGCCCAAGTGGGAAGGAGAGGAATGGAGCAGGGAGGGGATAAACACTCAGAAATCCTGAACACTTGGCCCTGGAAATCTGCTTTGGGAACATGACACCATATTACACTGGGTTCTGTGGATTAGTGGGGCTGTACACTAGGGGGAGCGGGAGCACTCTGGGAGGCTGAGACTCCTATCACTTGTGGAGGACAGGCATGATCCATTGGGCCTGCTGAGACCCAACACAGGGGCAGCAGTTTGAAATATTTCCAGCAGCGGGAAGTGTGCCTGAGGGCTGGAGGTAGGAGGGTGCTCCCTCCAGAGGAGAAAGGGCAGGTGGAGGATGCTTTCCCAGCCTTCCCTCAGCTCAACTGGTCAGGTGCTTGTGGGGGCCACAAACGTTCCGTACCCTTCACTGTGGCTCAGCCCTGTGATGTGCATCCCTGACCTGCCCACCCAGCTCACTTGGCCCAGCAGCAGTCAGACTTTGCTACCTGGCAAGCAGAGAGGCGTTCCCAGATTGCCAAGCACTCTCTCAGCTGAACTGGTGAGGTGCCTGCAACACCCAGAATCAAGTGCTCCTTATTCCTTGCTGGAAGCTCAGCCCTGCCTTGGTGCTCCCCTGTGCACCTGCCCCACTGGCCCAGCAGCATCGCCATCGTTGCCTGGCAGGTGGAAGACAGGCCTGCCCACAACTATAGCAGCAGAAGCACAGCACGGCTCACAGAGGGCTTGATGAAGCAAGTTCTCAGCCTCTACTGAAAGACATCAGCCACTGCCAGCAGACAGGCAGAAAGGCAGCCCTCCCATAGCCCACCAAGAGCGACTGTGGCTCTACTGCAAAGGAGAACCAGGAACTGGTGAGCTTCTGGGCACCACAGGACACCTTCTTTATAGAGTCTTTAGTTTCTAGACCAGGAGGCAGATTAGATACATCTAATACAAAGGAAGAAACACAGAAACGAACAAAATGAGGAGGCAGAGGAATATGTTCCAAACAAAAGAACAGAATAAGACACCAGAAAAAGGGATAAATGGAACAGAGATCAGTAATCTTCTCAAAAAAGATTTCAAAGTAAGTCATAAAGATGTTCCCTAACTTGGGGACTTCTGTAGATGTAAAAGTTATTAAGCCTAAATAATTTTAATCAGTGAAAATAAACCTATGGTAAGGTTAATAGACCAATTACTTACCAAGCAAGCATGAAGTTAAAAAAACAGAGGTAGTAAAATCAGCTCTACACAAAATCAGCCAAGGGATACACAAAAGATACTGATTATGACATCTAATACATAAAGTGTGGAGAAGGAAGAAGAATAAAAAGATAATACTTTAAGGTTGTGTTCAGAAGAGAGTGAACATCAACTTAACAGAGAATGGCATATATTTTGAAAACTTTCTATGAACCTTATGGTAACTACAAACCTAAAACCTGTAATAGATACCCAGAAAAATTTTTTAAAAGAAATCCAAGCATAACAAGAGAAGCGTATAAGAGACAGAGAAAGGAACAGAGAAGAACTACAAAAACAACCAGAAAACAATTAATAAAAGGGCAATAAGTACATACCTATCAATAATAACCTTAAATGTAAATGGACTAAATGAATCAATCAAAACATGTAGGGTGGCAAAATGGATAAAGAAACAAGACCCATCTATAAGCTGCCTACAAAAGACTCAATTCAGACCTAAAGACATACTTAGACTGAAAGTAAAGGGATGGAAAAAGATATTTCATGCAAAAGAAAAAGAAAAAAGAAAAAAGCAGGAGTAGCAGTACTTATATCAGACAAAAAGACTTCAAACAAAGAAAGTAACAAGAGACAAAGAGGAAACTGCATAATGATAAAAGGATCAGTAAAACAAGAGGATATAACAGTTGTAAATATCTATGCACCCAACATAGGAGCACATAAATATGTAAAACAAATAATACCAGAATTAAAGGGAGAAATAGACTGCAACTCAATCATATTAAGGGACTTTAACATACCATTTACATAAATTGACATATCAACCAAATAGAATATGTAAGGAAATAGAGAGACTCAACAACACACTAGATCAGATGGACTTAACAGACATCTACAGAACACTCCACTCAAAAGCAGCAGGATACACATATTTTCTCAAGTGCACATGGAACATTCTCCAAAATAGATCATCTATTAGGCCACAAAAAAAGCCTCCATAAACTCAAAAAGATTGAAGTTGCATCAGATATCTTTTTAGATAACAATGGTATGAAACCAGAAATAAAGTATATGAGGAAACAAAAAAATATATATAAATACATGGAGTCACAACATGCTTCTAAATAATCAATGGGTCAATGAACAAATCAAAGAAGAAACAAGCAATACATGGAGGCAAATGAAAACAAAAATACAACAGATCAAAATATGTGGGATGCTCCAAAAGCTTACCTCAAGAAACAAGAACAATCCTTAGTAGAGTCTAAACTCACAACTAAAGAAACTAGAAAAAAATCCCCAGGAGATTTTTTAAAATACCAATTTCCAGGCTTGACACTTGATCAGTTAAGTCAGAATTTCTGGTTTTTGGAACTCAGACAAATTGTTAAGTTGTCAAGATGATTCTGATGTGCAACCAGAGTTGATATAGCCACCAAAATAGAAGAAAACTTGTAACTTGTGCTCCTGGCAACTCCTGTCTTTCCCCATCCACATGCGTTTTAAATAGACTCAGATTATTCAGGAAGTTTTGTGAACAGCAGCTGGATATATATTTTATGTCCATCTTCCAAAGTCTTAATCTTAATAACTTGGAAGTACCAACCAAAATTAACAGTACACGAAACACCCTTCAACCTAAAAGTTACTATCTAAGAAATAAAATATGGTCAAATATAAATGTAAAATATGGTCATATGCAAAATTATGTGCAGGGAGATCTTTATTGCAACATTATTCATTAATGAGGGGACTCATATTTCCAAAATGGAATGTTATATAAACATTTTTAAAATGAGATAGATGAATGTGTCCTGAAATGAAAAGATTTCCAAAATATTGCAAAGTACAAAAAGCACGGATATGTTTTATGATTCCATTTATGCTTTCATGAAATATAAATATGCAACTTGTGTATGTAGGTGTGTATATAAAGTTTCAGGAAGGATGTATCAAAAACAATAAACAGAAGACTGAATATTCACTTGGGTATCTTGGGATAAATGAAACATTTACACTACATTTTATACCTTTCTGCATTGTTTGAACTATTTGGAACAAATATGTACCAACTTCAACATTCTTTAAAGCTGATATTGATGATTTTTATTAGAAAGAGAACTAGGTAAGTGGGAAAGGTTTGAGGGAGAGAATTGCATATCTTAATTAGTTGTTTGAGCCTCTCACTAGGCTTGTTTTTATAAAAAATGCAAACCTTCAAAATCATGAATTAAACATCTCACTCTCTTGTTCCCACCTCCTATTTCCATTTTATTCACTCAAGGGCTGCCATGGAAGAGTCACAGACTTTTAATCCATTAACATCGCTGTATTTTCTGTCCCCCTGTCAAGCCACTATCTTCACCTCCCTTCATATCCAGTTTGGATTACTGGTTAACCATTATACTGATACCCTTAAAATACTTTTAATATTTACAGATGAGATGAGATTATGTCTGAGATTTGAGTGGAGATAATTCAGCACAGGACAGAGAGGTAGAGAGTAAGAGGTTTAGATGAATGAGATAATGACTTTTTCAAACAAGGTCCCAGGTACCTGGGGGTTCTTTTTACTACATTCTATTTCAGGGTATGCTTGAAATATTCCCTGACATAATTTTTATATAAATTAATTATAAAATACTCTAATTTCCTGCCCCCCCTCCCATCATGAATCTTCATCCCCATAATGTGGAATAATCCCATGTCAAATGAATATGACTATCTAATACTCCGTGTTTGCTTCTAAACAACCTGGTTTACATGAGAGAATTTCATAATAACTGGATGAATTTATGTCCCTAGAGATTTCATACTCTCCAACCTCACTTGCATAAATCATCAGTATACCATATTTCCCTAGAAAAGTCTGTTATTAACTACCCACAATGACCATCTCCTCTCTTTTCCTCAGTCCTGAAACCTCAAACATCTCTTCTTACTGCCTCATTTTCAGCTGATGAAGTTGCCCTGACATTTTTTGACGGAAATTGTGAAGAGGACATACCTGTACCTTCCCATTAGCAAATCTGTAAAACCACCAGTTGTATCCTACATTCCTAATATTTCAATAGGAAGAGTGCCCCTCTATGAAGAAAAGAATTAGTCATGTTTTAGCTATTTTTCTCCTCCCTCTGCATTTCTCCAAGATCCACTTTTCTGTGTGTTGTAGTTTTCTTTCTGTCACGATTGAACCTTTCCTCAAATATTTGGTGATCCTTGAATGTCAGTACTGAAAACCTGATTGCAAATTTTAACAATTGACTTTAAAAAATATTTTATAATAAATACTAATATTTACATTAAAACTACATTGAAACCTGTATGCAGGAGGCATCTCAAAAATAACACATTCAAAGCTGGCTTCTTAATTTTTCCCCTAAACACATTCCTCCTTCAGTGTTCTCCAACTTATTAATATAAATAGCACTGCAGTACTTTCCATCGATGAAACTAAAATTCTGGGAACCATCTATGAGTCTGTTCTCACCCCTGTTCCCCATTCAATTCATCAGTCAGGCTTTTATTTATTTTATATGATGCATATAATTAGGTGATTGTTCATTTGCTATTTAGCCATTATTGGCTGAACACCAGCTATATGGCTGGCACTATTCTAGGTGCTAGGTCTATAGTACTGAGCAAAATAAACTGGGCTTTTTTCTTCTAGCCTACTGGGGAAACATAGAAAATAGAACAGGATAAATGTGATGTGGTCGTGGTGGTGTTAGGTGGTGTGCCTACTTAGTAAGGGTCTGTGTGAGTAAATAAGATGTTAAAAGAAATAACTCAAAAATGTATAACCCAAGTCAAAATTTAAAAGAATAATTACAAAATAAATCTAGAGAAGTCAGAAGAAAAAAAGACAATTCATTAAATACTTATTAAATGAGTGAAGATCAAAAAAAGGAGAATTAAAAATGAATATAAGAATTAGTTCATTAAAAATACAATAAAATTAATAATGTTAGCTTATATAATTGAGAAGAAAAACTAAAGGTATAAACTCACAGAAAAGGAAATAAAGGAATAATTGAAACAAATTGGCAAAATTACAGTACTATTAAGAAATAATTTGTTCGACTCCACGTAAAAGTTTGAAAAACTAGGTAAGAGAAATGTTTCTTAAAAAAAAGTGTAGTTTAGTAAAATTGACTTCAAGGTAGACAGAAATTCAGAGAAGAATACTGAGCTGAACCTTTAAAAACAGAAATTTTTAACAATTCAACAACAAAGTAGTAGCAATAACAAGAAAATAACCACAAGAGTAGAAGGTAAGAAGAGTCCACATAAGAATGCTGGTAAGAATTTTTAAAAATACTCTACTGCTGTTAGATTCAAGTTCAAATTGTAAATGTCTGTCATCTACTACCCATTTGTCCTTGAGTAAATAACTAACTCAAATTTTAATTCCCTCATCTATAAAATGAGGGAGATAAAATGCTGGTGTCATGAGATCATCCAGAACAATAATTAAGGTAATGTATAAATGTAAATGACTGACACAAGATAGCCATATTCATTATTAAAAGGAGCCACATCAGGAGTAGCTACTAACATTGAGTCACCAATACTCAGAACTTAATCCATGATAAATCCTCCAAATAAAACTTATTCTACCTTCTCTTCCTATCTGCAAACAATAGTTTAGAGTCCTGAAATAGAAGCACAATTTCTTTTTCCTTTGAAGAAAATGCAAAGACTTTTCTTCAAGGTCCCATTTTCTATCCTTCAATGTCCATGGGCTTCTAAGAGGTGATAGAGGCAAAAGATCAAAATGCAAGAAATACCTTGAAACTTTCAAAACAGGAAAAAGATGCTACAGAATCCATTCTACTTGAATCTATTCCGGGTAGGTCCTGGACTTCAGCTTGAATGATTATACATGACCTGGAGTGGAAATATCACCATTCTGAGAGAAGAAAGGGTAAACTACCCTCCCACATTTCATAACCAATCTAAAGGACAAACTGTAAACATGACAGCCACTGGGGTGTGGGGGAGTCCTCACTGGGACAAAGATTTAGCCCTGCTAGCCAGTGTTCCTCACATGTGCTGTCCTTAAAAGCTATCAACAAGAAATATGACATTTTGTTGACACAATGAAAGCCTTCCAGGAAGGAACATGACTGTTTCAGGAGTGTTAGACACACATCATTATTTGTCATTTGATCTCTATCAAGGATTTTGTTGTTTAAAAAAAGTATTTGATGTTCAAAATAATGGCATTCTTCCATATGCCTTTACAAATGGATTTTGAATAATACATTGGATACTGATAAAACTGGTAGGTGTCTTTGTAAATACCTTTTCCTGTCTCATCTTTCTCAGGGGCTGAAGATTTAAGTCAATGACTATCAAAAGATAGCAATGGGCAGCTAGAAATAGAGCATCAAAGTCATCAGCAAACCACCTGTGAGAAAAATGTATAGGAAATGACTAGATTCCCCATAAAGCAGCTCCCAACCATCCATATAGCAGATAATTGGGGAAGTACATTTCACATGTTACGATTCTCTGGTAATGTTGTGAGTTTTTTTCTTGTGAATTAGCCTGATTGCTAGAAAGCTGTCTATTAAAAGCATCATGACTAAAATTCTCATATATGGCTTTTTAAAAATAAGATTGTTAATACTTACAAGAACATAATATTAATCATTTATATATATCCACCCCAAAATTACAGAAGTAAAATAAGAGTTATTTCAAATTTATTTTTTTACTTATTATTTCTACCAAAGTACTACCAGCTTTTGGTAAAAGAAAAAAAAGGTTGAAAAGGTCTTTTGTGAAAAACAATCTCCTGCCTCACCCCAACTTCAGCTCCAAGAAACAGCATTTCTATTGATTGCTGGCTTTAGTTTTTGTAGGGGTTACTCTCACACTTCAAATGCATATACACATACATTGTTTTATCCATCTATAAACAATATCCTTTGACTTATTACTGTAAAACATAAGGACTTACATGTCACTTACATTGCTCTCAAATTCTCCTTTGTCCTCCTCCCAAATTTTGAGTCTTATTATTACTTTTAGCTCTTTCTTCCATTGTCTTTAAATTGCTGAATGATCATTTTAAGCTTTAATTTCTCATTCTACTGGTTATAGTCAATGCCTGTCAACTCCATATTTTATAAAAAGAGTATATAGTCCCCTTTATCCTTTCTCTTCCTCCTTTTTTTCTCACCTTCCTATTTCTAAAGCAACACACTCTTTTATACATTGTCATATACTGTCCTGGAAATATAGTTCAACCTTTAATGGTTTAACTGTGAATTTATTGTTAATACAGAAAGCCAATAATTAGAATTTCTATTATTGTTACTATAACTGTTATTGGACTCCTGAACCAAAGAGTGATTTACATTAAGTTCAATGACAGAAGCCATAGACCCATGTAGAGGGAAACTGTTCCCAGCATAAAGTCAAATGTACTTTATTTTCTTACAGTCCATCATTTACTCACATGCAGTTTGGGTTTGTGATAATTCTGCTCAATTGTCTTGCTTAATGCTATTTAAACACCCCCCAAAAAGGTAAGTATATACTTTACCATCTACTCAAAGAAATTCAGTTTTTAATCATGCTACTATCAGTTGGATATAACCCACTTTATTTCCAGTAGTAATTTTCTCAAAGTCCTTCATCTTCTTATTCCATTCTTGACAATTAGCTTCTAACCCTGACTTACATTTGTCATCCATTGGAAATCCCTTTATTAACTCTCTGGGTTATATCTATCAACTATTTCCTAGATTGCATGTCTTATTCACATTTTTTATTATTTCCTTCCTTACTTACTGGAACACATCCTCAAGTAACTTTCTCAGAAAGGTTACCAGTCCTTGAATGTTTGGAAATGTCTTTATTTTTCCCTCACTTTGTATTGGTAGTTTGGTTGAATGCATAATTCTAGGTCTAAAATCATGTCTCTTAACTGTTTAGAAGATATTTCATTATCTTTTAGCATTTGTCCATAATTGGAATTCTGAAAGCAACTTGCATCTTTCATCTTTTTAGGTTTTTATATTTTCTTTCTCTAGACATTTTTAGGATGTTCTTTTTATCCTTAGTGATTCACTAGGATTACACTATAGCTGCATATAATAGAAATCTGACTATAGTGACTATATAATAATATCTAATAATTTTTTAATGTAACATGAAGACTAGAGACTGAAGAAAATGCTCCAGGAAGTCAGTAAGGACCCAGGATACTACTAACTTCCTGTCCTACCACCCTTATCATATTATTTAGCCTCTTGTTCATGGTCACAATGGCTGCTACACACTGGGGCATCACCACTACATTCCAAGCAGAACTGGGTCATATGAAGACTGCCACCAGGAAATGTGTGGAAGTGATTTTTAATTTACAATTGTGCACACTTCCACTTTAAATGAAATCAAGGTAGTTATCATGAGGAAGAGGAGATGATCATGGCTTAGAAAACTAGTATCAAATGTTCCATTTGTTGAAATGTATATAAGATCAATTCAGAACTTATCAATCAAAAGAATATGTCTTTCACTGGCACTAATAAAATTTTCTTCTATTTTAAAAATAATTTATTCCTCTCCATTTTCTATTCTTTTGTTCATTGAAAATCCTTTTGATTGGATTTTAGACCTCCAGAAAGCTTAAATTGGTGAAAACTGATTGTCAGGCTAGACATGAAGTTTTCATCAATAAATAATTGGTCAGGATACTTAAAATAACAAAAAACATGCATATGAGACCTCTAAGCATGCACTTTACACAGCTATGTCTCTCACCATTATCTTGGGAGTGTTTTCCAAGAGCATAAGAACAAATACAGAGAAGATAAAAGAAGAATTTAGGCCATCCCAGCCAACGCTAACTTGCTTGCCTGCCAAGTAGATAAGAAGACACGGTGGCCTGGAGAAGTCTTGTGCCTGTATCACCATGGAGACTCTACTCTGGGATTCTGCACAACAAACATGGCTGAACACAAAGATGGAGCTGCTGGAACCATGAGAGTGAGCCATAGAAGAGACAGTAGAAGGGAGAAGAAAAGGCACCATATTGAACGTAAGTGTCACAGTGAGAGGAAAGGGGGTTGCAGGCAGTGACTCTGCAGATGGGAAAGACATAGCTGCTGTCTGGACATTTGGCTTGGAGACCAGCACAAACCACCTTCCTTCTGCCTTTAACTAGCAGTCAGGCTCAAAACAGGAGAGAAACCTTGAGTATAGCATGAAATGAGTGAGTTTAACCAGAATCATGTTTTCACCCACCAGATGAAAAGGGAAGGCAATGGGGGACCCTACACAGATACTAAACTAATTACATTTTAAATGTAACTTGCTTTTTCACACACTTGATTTGCAAATTTTAAAATTCACTCCTACTTTTTATTGGAGCTTACCTGGGATTTTGAAATATCCCTATGGAGCAGCCACCTGCCCATAAGCCAATTCTAACCCTGGGCTAGTATTTGGAGTAAAATCAGCTCCAGGTGAAGCCTAGGACCAGCAAGAGACAAGAGACTGAGAAGTGGGGAGAAAAGATGAGATGGACCCTCAGAAGTCACCACTAATATCAGAAGTGGGGATGAATTATAAGGAGACTGACTTTAGAAGAGAAATGAAGAATGCTTAAAATACCCAAGGCAGGTCTGTGATGCACCTCTCTCTCTCCCTGAATGTTTTCCCTGAGCCATCCCTCCATTCTCATTGCTCAAGTTTCCAAAAAAGCCAATAGCTTCCAAATTTGTGTCTGTTCCATATCTTGCTTCTGGACACCAGGATCTCTCTATCCCCAGAGTCCCTTCTGCCTATCTACTTTTTGGTCCCTGAAAACTCTTTCAGTTTTAAGATCTATTACAGACTGGCATTTATAGCTGAGATTAAAAATAACCTCCACTAGACTGCCTGGAAGATGTGGCTTCCTGAGAACCTGCAGGCCTTGGGAATGCAAATCAGAAAATGATCCGATTGCTACCAACACTTAACCAGAGAAAATTGCCATTTGCATCTGCACTCCAGATCGTGCATGGCTGCAGATACATCAGTGGTTCATTAAAACAAGAACCTGGGCAAAGACTGAAAGCTAGAGTGGAGGTGGATTTGGAAGGAGGCATGTAAAAGACACAGCTCTGGACATTGGGACTAATGAATCCATGTCACTGTCAAAATGGAAGGGTGGGCAGTACATTCTAACCCAAAGCTGACTTTGAATTTTATCCACAGCATTTGTAGTTTAATGAATGTCATTTTCAACTGCTAGCCCTTCTATCCCACCCAAAGATAACTTCCTGTACTTTTATTAACTACATCTTGTTAAATAATGTCAATATTGGCACATTTCAGAAGTGGCACATTCTCTGGAGTGATTTTACTGAGAACATGTTGCTATACTGCGACAGCAATAGCCTACCATGGGCACTAAAAGAAACAAGAATCCAGTTTTCTCTTGCTTAGGAAACAGATTCTCCTGAAATCACTTCTATCCACACAATTGAATAGGTAATTTCCTTCCCATCAACCCTCATCTTGCTCCCTAAACACTATGTCATATCATAATATATCAATTAAAAAAATAAAAACCTGTTTCCTTTAAGATTCTAATCTTCCAAATTCTGACCTGGCTCTCTCTAGTGGACCATGTATGACCTCTGTTTTGCCACTTCAACTTCCTGTCTATACTACTAAACCTTTCCTGCTTAGCAACACCACAAAGTTTGTCTCTATCAGTCTAGTATAGCTGAGGCTAGGCTGCAAAACACATGATCATAAGGTCCTTGTTTTTAGGGAACACACTGAAGTATTTGGAGATGAAGGGGCATCATATCTGCAGCTTCATCTCAAACAGTTCAGGAAAAAAGTGATAATGTGTTTACATATTTAGAGAGAAAAGAATCAAGCAGTGCGGTAAAATGCTAACATTTGGGCAATTGGGTGAAGAGGATGCAGGACTTCTTTGTGCTCTTCTTGAGACTTTTCTAAAACTCTGAAATTTAGTAAAAATAAAAGTTAAAAGAACGAAAAATTACCAGAGGAGCATGGTGAGCTTTTAAAGAAATAATAATCTATGGAAAAAATGCTCTATAAATTATCAAGTGCTGTGTAATATTTTTAAACTAAAAATTATCCTATTTAAGGGACCACTTAATTTCATTTTCCCTAAAGAGAAAGGAAACTAAAGTTTCAATGGCTTAAGAAAACACATGTTTAATTCTTGCCTGTTCAAAGTCCTCTGCAGCCCCAAGCACTCTGAGGGGACCTGCTCCTCCCGTGGCACTCAGGGATCCGGGCTGCTTAGAGCTAATCCTCACCATCTCAAATGAGGCCCCAGGATCTTTAGCAACAGAAGGGAGCTTGTAGAGTGGTTGTACTTGCTCCTCTGTGATTGGGGAGGATGTCACAAATCTCCTTCAGCTCACAGCCCATTGGCCAGAGCTGATGACATAGACCCACCTAACTGTAAGGGGGCAGGACATACAGGGAACTCCAGGCCATATTTCTGGAGCATTCCTGTCCTTTCTCCAGGATCCATTCAAGCTCCCATTTGCTGCTCTATTAAAATCTCTCTCTTTCTCAAGATATGTGGAGAAGGAAAAGGGAAGAACAGTACATATCCTACTTATTCCGTCACCCCTCTCCTAATCAGCCTCCCAATGCCCCAGCTTAGACTCCCTACTGACCCCCCATCACACAGAATGGAATGGGGCGGGGGGCATTGCCTTCTTCAGGGGTCGTCTGCATTATGCTGACCTCTTCAGAAATGTAATGGCTTACACTTGTCAAACAAAACAGCCCTTCTGCTCATGGGTACCATAGGAGAATGAGGACAGTATTAAGAATAAAGGAAGGCAAGTAGTAAAAAATAAGCATTTAAGCATTTTCAAAATCCATGAATAGTGATCAATGCCCACTCTACACATAATTTTTCACATTGAATATTTCCAATATCTCTTCTTTACCCATCCAAGTTCCAACCCCCTTAGAACAGACTCGTTTGAAAGTCACAGTGCAGCACCAAAGGCATCTGTGAAACGAGAGGAACAACAGTCTCTTCTGGGGATCACAGAATGTAGACAACCCCTCCACCCCCCAAAAAAAGACAGGCACAGAGCACAAGACTAACAGCATCAAACACAGAGACAGATGTGAGAGATTAAACCTCCAGAGGGAAGATAAAGAAAGTGATCTTAATGTAGGGTAGTAAATGAAGAAAGCACAGGGCTACTTGGGCTTTACTCTATTTATGTACCCAGTCAGAAGCCTTTTAGCAGCTCTTGGGGGAGACACGAAGTCACAAGGGTTGGTGAGCTCCCTGGTAACACGCCTGTTTTATGGTCCCATTTCTTACCCTCACTCACAGAATATGGACAGTTCCATTCCTCCCACCACAAACCTTGAAGACCTGACACCAGTCACCTCCCTGCTTTCTCAGTCACAGCCCAAAGGCTCTCCCAACTAGCCTCCGGAATCTCCTGTACCCCTTCTGGAAGCAACTGCCCGCAATGGAGCGCACAAGCACACACACATAAAGCCTTTATTTCTTCCTTCCCCCACTCGGTCCTCCCTCCATCCTTTCCTCCTCCTTTCCTTACCACTCTCCTTTCTTCAACAAATTCCTTACTGAAAGCTTAACATGTGTCCAGGCACAACCTCCTTACTATAGAAAATAAGACTTTACTATGTACAATATAAAAGTAAAAAGCCCCTGACCCCAGGTAGACAGATACAAATACATGGAGAAACAGAATTCACCTTTTTCCCACTGGATACTTCTGCTCACCCTCCTGAGGAAAAAGAAAAAAATCCAGGGTCTTTTCATTGTCAGACAATCCTGTGTAAGATTTTGGGCATGAAGATAGCACACCCCACCAGAGGTAAGCACATAAGCAATGGCCTACTGCCAGCATCTGCAGGGCACCTGGAGTAGAGTTTTGGTTCATTCCTATTAGAAACTAGGACAAGGTGATTTCTGCTTAGTGTCCCCCCCACCCCAGCCTCTCTCTCCATGTCACTCTGGAGTGCATTCTTCTTTCTGGACCAGGAGCATTGCTAAAGGTTGGGCCCACTTCTGTGCTATTATTTCCCCCAAGCCCTGTACTGATGTGGAAGGCACAAGATGCCCATTTGTTTTATTGCATTATACTCACTGCCTGCTGCACTTTACCTTGACTAGTCCACCCCATTCAAATACACAGACCAATGTCTGGTTTCCTGTACAAAACACACACCCATTTTTGGTGCTGTATAATCTCTCCCACAGAGGTTTTCTTCACCCCAAATCATTTTCTCTGTCTTTATGGAAGAACTGTTAATAAAGTATATGTGTCATTTTTGAATTATTAGAATGTTCATTATAATTATATATAAATATATCACATATAACAAAAAAAAACATAGGTAATTTTGGTTTTAGCCTAATGACTGCCACTCACAGGTCTTAGTCTTTGTGCGTGGTCTGCCTCACTGTGTTCCCGGCCCCAGGCATGAAAGAAGCAGGCTCACCCGGCCAGGATGGGGAGAAGCTTGGGTTCAGATATCTAAATGGTGTCCGTAAGAAACCCATGAAAGTTTTCTGGTTATAGTTTCAGGGTTTAAGCAGGCCCCACATTGACATGTTGGAAAGCATTTTAAGGTTTGATTCAGAACCGCAGAGATGTAAGCTGCACACCTCCCTGAGGAGGCCGTATGCCCCAGCTTTCCTGCCAGCACAGATTTGAAATATTGTCTACTTGCTCTTTCCCATGTGAAAGTTAATAGCTATCAGTCTAGGTCTTTCCACCTTTTTCCCACTCTTATCTATTCTCCCCTTCCTCAAAATTTCTCTTTACCAAATTTCTGGGTGAGAGAAAAATCATCCAATGTTCCTGGGAAAACAGGGAAAACTGTGGGCTTCCCAAACCTCTCCCCTCCCAGTGCAGACAGCCTCAACACGCAGCCACATCTCCTCTCTAGGAAGAGGGTCCTTCCAGTTTGTGGGGCGAATCAATTCTGAACTACCCTCCTCTCCCAAAATAATTCTATACCACGTATGATGAACTGGATTCTACAAGAGACCGTGAGGAATGACTTTTTCTCTCCCCATCATTGCCCTCAGTTTTACTGTTAAAGAGCTTCTTTTCAGCCATACACAACCTTCCAGAGAGAGCCAGTGCCTTGCCAGACAAGTCAGGAATCAAAACAGTAATTTTCAGTAAAAAAAAAAAAAGTTAAGTCCTATTGTAATCAAAGCATCGTATCCCATCTAACTGAAAGGTCCCTCCTCGCCAACTAGGCCTGAGTCACAGCTCCACTCAATTCCAGCAATGGGGAAGGGTAGGCAAGATTAGTTTCTCACCTTCCTTTCCTGCTTGCTCAGTTGCTTCCAGTTCCTGGAGAAGACAAGGGGAAGAAGCAAGTAGAAAACATAGGGTGTTACTTGACTAGTGCCGGTGTAATCTGCTACTGTTTGGCATGTGCCGAATACTGACTGTGGTAGGCAGAACTACGTCCTTCTTTCACTTAGTACAGATGTTTTCAAGGTTTAGCCCTGTTGTAGTATAGACCGGTACTTCATTCCTTTCTGTGGATGAGTAATATTCCAATGAAAAGATATACCACCTATTTTAATCCATTCATTGGACATTTTGGTTGTTTTCTCTTTTTGGTTATCATGAATGAAGCTGCTATGATCATTCAAGTTCAAATTTTTTTGTACAGACATATGTTTTCAATTGTCTTGACCTACCTAGGAGCAGAATTGCTGGATCATATAGTATCTCTGTTTAACTTCTGAAGAGCTGCCAAACTGTTTCCCAAATTGGCTGCACCATTTTACACCCACACCGGCAATGGATGAGGGTTCCAATTTCTCCACATCCTTGCCAACACTTGAAGCTCTCTTTATTTTTATCATCCTGGTGGATGCGAAGTATCCTGCTGCAGTTTTGATTTACATTTCCCTAATGACTAATGGTGCTCAGTGATTTTTTCCTGTTTAATGGTTATTTGTTTATTTTCTCTGGAAAAATATCTATTCAAATCCTTTGCCCATTTTTGTCTTTTTTATTGTTGAACTGTAAGAGTATATATTCTGGATACTAAACTCTTAGTAGATGTATGATTTATAAATATATTATTCCATTATGTGGGTTATCTTTTTACTTTCTTGATACTGTCCTTTGAGGCACAAAAGTTTTTAATTTTAAGTCCAGTTTTTCTATTTTTCTCTTATTGCTTGTGCTTTGATTGTCATATCTAGGAAAACAGTGCATAATCCAAGATCACAAAGATTTACACCTACAATTTCTTCTAACAGTTAAACAATTTAACTTCTTATATTTAAGTCTTTGATCCATTTTAAGTTAATTTCTGTATATGATATGAGATAGAAGTCTAACTTCATTTCTTTGCATGCAGATATTCAGTTGTTCCAACATTTTTAAAAGACTATTCTCCCCCCCCACAATTAAATTGTCTTGGCACTCCTTATTGAAAATCAGTACTTTACTTTTTTATGGCAGTTATTATCTGAAATTATATTATCTGTTTACTTATTATCTGTCTTTTCCAAACTCTATCTCTCCTCTTCTCCCCACAAACCTCCCATAACCACACAGACACACAGCTATAAGTCACAAGACGAGAAGCTGTCTTGTTTACTATTTATCTCCAGTGCCTGGGACATAGTAGGCACTTAATAAATACTTATTGAATGAATAAATGAGATTCTAGTTTTGTTTAGAAACAATGGCCATTGTATCTGTCTGTACCTCCTAAGTGCAGGAAACCATTTCATTTATGGCAAAAAAAAAATAGTTGAGCTCTGTCCCTAAATGAGGTTTTATGACCATTTCCTGGATTAGATAAGAAGAGCCTAGTTAGGCAAGTAACTACCTATTAGTAAAGAGAGAGCCTGCAGAGACTATTAATATAAATCTGCAGGCAAGTGTCAAGGGACTCTCCAAGATGCATCACTTGATATTCTAATAATGACATCAATGTATACGGCCTTAGGTAACTCCTTTTACTTCTTAAAGCTTTAGTTCACTCATCTCCAAATGGTGAGCTTTATGTCCCACACCATCTCTCAGATCAATGCAGTACGAGTGCCCAAATATTCTGATGTTTTGAATTCCTCAGAAACAGGCTTTGTAGTCAAATAAGTTAGTCTATTTATGGAATATAGTTTTTATTTGCAACCTATCTTTCAAAAACAAATAATTTTTTTAAAAAGATACTCTATTAAGACACAATATCTCATGAAAACTATCTGACCATGACATAAAACTGACTATGAATATAAAGACTCAGAGCTCTCTCTGGAAGTGGGTAGGTAAGACTTGTAGTCAACTGCCTGAAACAGAAAAGGTTTTCATAGGTTTTCCCCAGGTTCCCATTCAGGAAGAAAGAGCATGTCCGCCCACTAGAGGAAAAATTAAGTAATTGCTCGATTTTCCAAGAAGGATTCATAGGCTCCATCTCATGGTGAAAACTGTCAACTAAACTTTAGAGCTATCACGTAATTGCCTACACAAGACATCCAATGAAGAGGTCATTGGAAATCTCAGGGTTTACAGGAGCCAGGGACATCAAGGTCTAAGGGTGAACATGGCAGAGATAAGAAAAATAAACCAAGTATCAGAAAGATAATCAAACCTTAATTTTCTAATCTGTGAAGGCAACCACACCATATAATGCACACATGTATGATACTAAATTCAAAATTGAAAAAAAAACAAGATAAAGTAGACACATTTTACTTTTAACATTTTCTTCCACAATTTGTTAACTTTTGTTTTGCAATCAGAAATCTGCAACTATTTATTTGGCACCAACATGTCATTGTTAAATCTTGTATCAACTTCAATGTGGACATAGAATTCAGCCTTGATAGGTTGCTTTGATTAGGAGTGATTAGTTTTATCTGCTTTACTAATTGAAAAGAGCTATTCAAAACCATAGGCATTTTCAAAGATTTTCAAAAATCTTTGCACCGTTGTTAAGACGCTTACAGGAGTTTGTCATTCCAGTATCCCTGTACTAAATGTTCTGTCCTTTTCACACTGTAGATCATTCTTCAACACTAAGGTCCAAGTTGATAAAGGAGCCATGAGCAGTTGGAGGCTATCTTCACAGAGCCTGAAACCAACCGGCCACCTTGGGAAGTCAATTTGCAGTGTGACATAATTTCCATCACAGGGTTCAAGCTATCAGTTAGTTCTAGAAACTAATTCTAGCACAGAAAAGAGTAGCAAATAACACCATGGAGATAAATTTCTTTATAAGGTATTATAACTACCTTCAATTCCCTTGTAGGAAAATATTTAAAGTGTTTGTCAACCCAAAAGGCCAATTATGTGATAACATCTTTGCTGCTTAGCATAAACAAAGATTTTTTTCCCCTTAGTAACGTGAATGAGTTATTCAACAATTCAACTCCCCTTAGCTTCAGCTATGACTAAGCCTCCCAACGTATGTGCCATGAGCGGACTGCTGTGTTATGCATCCAGTTCATCAAACAGTGGATCAAATGTTCTGTGGCCCCAGCCCCAGGAGGAGATCCACTTTACAGATGGTGAGCTCTGTGTCTATGACATGTTGCACTTTTAACTTCCAGCAGAAAGCTATTCCTGCTGAGTAATGCAAATGGGTAGAAGTAAAGCCTGTGTCCTTCATAACTTGCCACATGGAACTTAAGTTTTATTGTAAGTCCAATATTAGCACCATCTATCCCAGGAACATAATCTGCATTGAATTGTGTGAAAGTTTCCTCTATTACAAAACTGGATTTCTTATTTACTTCCTAGTGTGTGTCTGTCATGGGCACACTATCCAAAATATTTTCAGTCATATAAAAATTCTCAACTCCACAGTGAATAAATCAAGCTAATTATTACATCTAAGTATTACTAAATGTGTATCCTCATCAGCTGCAATTACAAATGTCACAATGTTTAAAACTTTTTTAACACAATTTAGCTTTTAATTTCCTAGACATATTTCCAGTACATTGAGCAACAGTACTTCTGGCTACAGTTACATTTGCATGTGTTGTATCTTTTCCAGGACACAAAATTTCCACTATATTCAATAGACCCTCTGTTTTTTCTTCATTAAAGTACCATTGATATAAAATCTTATGTTGGTTTCAAATATACAGCACAGTGGTTCAACAGTTACCCATATTATTAAATCCTCACCCCCTATAGTGTCTTCACTATCTACCAACATAGAAAGATTTACAGAATCATTAACTGTATTCTCCATGCTGTACTACCATCCCCGTGACCAACTTATATCATGACTGCAAATATTGTGCCCCCTTATCCCCTTCCCCCTCCCCGCTAACCCCAGCTCCTCACCCTTGGTAACCACTAATCCCTTCTTGGTGTCTCTGAGTATACTGCTATTTTGTTCTTTCTGTTTTGTTTTGTTTTTATATTCCACAGTGAAATTATATGGTATTTGTCTTTCTCTGCCTGGCTTATTTCACTGAACATAATACCCTCTAGATCCATACATGTTATTGCAAATGGCAGGATTTCTTTTCTATTTATGGCTGAATGATATTCCATTCTCTACCCATTCATTTATTCATTCATTTATTGATAGACATTTAGGTCGCTTCCATATCTTGGCCATTGCAAATAGTGCAGTGATAAACATGGGGGTGCACATGTCTTTTTAAATCGGGGATTTTGCTTTTCTTCTGCTAAATTCCTAGGAGTGGAATTGCTGGGTCAAATTATATTTCTATTTTTAGTTTTTTGAGGAACCCCCATATTGCTTTCCACAGTGGTTGCACCAATTTACATTCCCACCAACAATGTAGGAGTGTTTTCATTTCTCCACATCTTCATCAGCATTTGTTTTTTCTTGTCTTTTGGTTAGTAGCCAGCCATTCTAACTGATGTGAAGTGATATCGCATTGTGGTTTTAATTTGCATTCCCCTGATGATTAGTAATGTGGAGCATCTTTTCATGTGCCTATTGGCCATTCAAATTTCTTCTTTGGAGAAGTGTCTGTTCAGGTCCTCCGCCCATTTTTTAATTGGGCAATTTGTTTTTTGATGCAATTGTAAATTCATGTGAGTTCTTTATAAATTTTGGATGTTAACCCCTTATCAGATGAGTCATTTATGAATATAGTCTCCCATACTGTAAGGTTCCTTTTTGTTCTGCTGATGGTGTCCTTTGCTGTACAGAAGATTTTAGTTTGATGTAGTCCCACTTGCTCATTTTTTACTTTGTTTCCCTTGCCCGAACAGATGTGTTCAGGAAACAGTTATTCCTTCTTATATTCAAGAGATGTTTGCCTATGTTTTCCTCAAAGAGTTTTATGGTTTCATGACTTATATTCAGGTCTTTAATCCATTTCAAATTTACTTTTGTGTATGGAGTTAGACAATAACCCAGTTTC
Organism: Manis pentadactyla; assembly: GCF_030020395.1. Classification (NCBI taxonomy): domain Eukaryota; kingdom Metazoa; phylum Chordata; class Mammalia; order Pholidota; family Manidae; genus Manis; species Manis pentadactyla. Next base: position 53,976,701 of record NC_080031.1, read on the forward strand.
ATTCTCTTACATGTAGCTGTCCAGTTTTGCCAACACCAGTTGTTTAAGAGGCTGTCTTTTCCCCATTGTATATTCAGGGCTCCTTTATCATATATTAAATGACCATGTATGTGTGGGTTTATATCTGGGCTTTCTATTCTGTTCCATTGATCTATGGGTCTGGTCTTGTGCCAGTACCAAATTGTCTTGATTATTGTGGCTTTGTAGTAGAGCTTGAAGTTGGGGAGCATAATCCTCCCAGCTTTGTTCTTCCTTCTCAGGATTGCTTTGGCTATTTGGGGTGTTTTGTGGTTCCATATGAATTTTAGAACTATTTGTTCTAGTTCATTGAAGAATGCTGTTGGTATAGGGATTGCATTGAATCTGTAGATTGCTTTGGGCAGGATGGTCATTTTGACAATATTAATTCTTCCTATCCATGAGTTCAGGGTAGATTTCCATTTATTGGTTTCTTTAGTGTCTCTCATGAGTGTCTTATAGTTTTCAGACAAAGGGCCTTTCACCACATTGGTTAGGTTTATTTCTAGGTATTTATTCTTTCTGATGCAATTGTAAATGGAGTTGGTATCCTGATTAATTTTTCTGCTAGTTCATTGTTAGTATATAGGAATGCAACAGATTTCTGTGTAGCAATTTTGTAATCTGCAACTTTGCTGAATTAAGTTATTAGTTCTAATAGTTTATTGGTGAAATGTTTAGGGTTTTCTATGTATAATATCATGTTATCTACAAATAATGAGTTTCATTTCTTCCTTACCAATCTGAATGTCTTTTATCTCTTTGTATTGTCTGATTGCCATGGCTCACATTCCCAGTACTATGTTGAATAAAAGTGGTGAGAGTAGACATCCCTGTCTTACTAAACAGGTTTTATCACGAATGGATGTTAAACTTTGTCAAATGCTTTTTCAGCATCTACTGAGATGATCATGTGATTTCTGTCCTTTTTGTTAATGCGATATATTGATTGATTTGGGCAGGATGGTCATTTTGATTGATTGATTGATGTCTATTGTACCAGGCTTGCATCCCTGGAATAAATCTCACTTAGCCATGATGGATGATCTTTTTGATGTATTTTTAATTTCGGTTTACTAATATTTTGTTGAGAATTTTTGCATCTATGTTCATCAGGGATATTGGTCTATAATTTTCTTTTCCTGTTGCATCTTTGTCTAGTTTTGGCACTCAAATGATGCTGACCTCATAGAATGAGTTTGGCAATATCCCCTTCTCTTCTATTTTTTGGAGTAGTTTAAGAAGGAAGAGTATTAGCTCTTCTTTAAATGTTTGGTAGGATTCAGCTGTAAAGCGTACTGTACCTGGAATTTTTGTATTTAGTCAGTTTTTTTATTACCAATTCAATTTAATCGCTGGTAATTGGTCTTTTCAGTTTTTTTGTTTCTTCCTGGGTCAGTCTTAAAAGGTTGTATTTTTCTAGAAAGCTGTCAATTTCTTCTAGGTTGTCCAGTTTATTGGATTATGATTTTTCATATTATTCTCTAATATTTCTTTATTTTCTTGTGCTGTCTGTTGTAATTTCTCCTTCTTCACTTCTGATTTTGTTTGTGTACACTCTCTTTTTTTTATTGGTACGGCTGGCTGGGGGTTTATCTATTTTTTTAATTTTCTCAAAGAACCAGCTCCTGGTTTCATTGATTTTTTTCTATTGTTTTATTCTTCTCTACTTTATTTCCGCTCTGATCTTTATTATGTCCCTCCTTCTACTGAGTTTGGGTTTTATTTGGTCTCCTTTTTTAGTTTCTTTAATTGTGAGTTTAGACTGCTTATTTGGGATTGTTCTTGTTTTTTGAGGCAAGCCTGCATTGCTATATACTTTCCTCTTAGAACTGTCTTCACTGCATCCCACAGGTTTTGAGCTTTTGAGCTTTTGTTTTCATTTGTCTCCATGTATCGCTTGACTTCTGTTTTAATTTGGTCCTTGATTCATTATTTAGAAGGATGCTGTTTAGCCTCTATGTGTTTGTAGGCTTTTTTGTTTTCTTTACATAATTTATTTCTAGTTTCATACCATTGTGGTCTGAGAAGCTGCTTGATACAATTTCAATCTTTTTTAATTTACTGAGGCTATTTTTGCGGCCTAATATGTGATCTATTCTGGAAAACAGTCCATGTACACTTGAGAAAAATGTGTATCCTGCTTTTGGGTGGAATGTTCTGTAGATATCTATTAAGTCCATCTGATCTCATGTGTTGCTCAGGTGCCTTTGTCTCATTTATTTTCCATCTGGTTGATCTATCAATGTGACTGGTGTGTTAAAGTCCCTGAAATAAATGTGTTGCAGTATATTTCCCCCTCTAATTCTGTTATTACTTGTTTAACATATTTAGGTGTTCCTATATTGAGTGCATAGGTGTTTACAGTGGTTATATCCTCCTGTTGGACAGACCCCTTTATCACTTTGTAATGTCCTTCATTGTCTCATTACCTTTTTTGTTTTGAAATCTATTTTGTCTGATATAAGTACTGCTATTCCTGCTTTTTTCTCCCTATTATTTGCATGAACTGTCTTTTCCCATCCATTCACTTTTAGTCTGTGTATGTCTTTGTTCTGAAATGAGTCTCTTGTAGACAGCATATAGATGGGTCATGTCTTTTTATCCATTCTGCCACTCTATATCTTTTGATTTGTGGATTCAGTCCTTTTACATTTAAGGTGATTATTGATAGGTATTTATTTATTGCCATTTTATTAATTGTTTTGTGTTTTTTTATGTCTCTTCATTGCTTTTTCCCTCTCTTATCCTCTTATCATTTGATGCATTTCTTTAGTATTGTAATTAGATTTTTTCTTTCTTCTTTCTTTCTTTCTTTCTTTCTTCTTTCTTCTCTTTCTTTCTCCTTTCTTTCTTTCTTTCTTTCTTTCTTTCTTTCTTTCTTTCTTTCTTTCTTTCTTTCTTTCTTTCTTTCTTTCTTCCTTCTTTCTTTCTTTCTTCTCTTTCTTTCCTTTTGTGTGTATCTATCACAGTACTTAGTTCTCTGGTTACCAAAGGTTCAAGGATAGCTTCCTTGCTATTTTTTTCTTTTTCCTCTCTTGTACTTCTCTTATTTGATGGATTTCTTTAGTGTTGTAATTATATTTTTCTCCTTCCTTCCTTCCTTCCTTCCTTCCTTCCTTCCTTCCTTCCTTCCTTCCTTCCTTCCTTCCTTCCTCCCTTCCTTCCTTTGTGTGTATCTACTGTAGGCTTTAGTTTCGTGGTTACCAAAGGCTCAAGGATAGCTTCTTTACTATATAACAGTCTACCTTAAATTGCTACTTACTCCATTTCAAACACAATCTAATGCAAGTTTTTTCCCTTCTTCCTCCTCCATACTTTATGTATTATATATCATAATCTACACTTTTTGAGTCTCTCTTGACTGATTTTGTGAGTAGCTGATTTTGCTTCTTTTAATTTCATACTGGGTTGTCAATTAATTGGTCTACTACCTTTACTTTATTGGCTTATTTTCACTGGTGAAAGCTATTCAGCCTTAGGAACATTTCCATATACAGAAGTCCCTTTAATATATATTGTAGGGTTGGCTAAGTGGTGGTGAATTCCTTCAAATTTTGTTTATCTGAAAATTTTTTGATCTCTGCTTCAAATTTCAATGTCAGTCTTGCTGAATAGAGGATTCTTGGCTGGAAGAATTTCTGTTTCATTACACTAAATATATCATGCCACTACCTTCTGGCCTGTAAAATTTCTACTGAGAAATCTACTGAAAGCCTGATGGGGTTTCCTTTATAGGTAATCTTTTTCTCTTTCTTGCTATTTTCACTACTATCTCCTTATCCTTGATCTTTGCCATTTCCATTACTATATGTCTTTGTGTGGTCATCCTGGGGTTCCTCTTGTTAGGGGTTCTCTGTATTTCCATGACCTGAGTGTCTATTTCCTTCCCCAGATTGGGAAACTTTTCAACAATTATTTCCCCAAAGAGGTTTTATATCCCTTTGTAACCTTCTTCTCCTCTGGTACCTATATAATGCAAATATTGTTCCATTTGGATTGGTCACACAGCTCTCTTATTCTTTCATTCCTAAAGACCCTTTTTCATCTGTTTTTTGGCTTCATTGTTTCCCTGTTCCCTAATTTCCATTTCATTTATAGCTTCTTCAACCTGTGATAATCTGCTCTTAAATCCCTCCATTGTATGTTTCATTTCAGATACTGTATTCCTCACTTCTGAGTGGCTCTTTTGCAGATCTTCTATATTTTTGTTGAAGTATTCCCTGATATCTTGAATATTTTTCTGTAGATCCATGATTATATTACTTTGAAATCTTTAACAAGAAGATTGTTGATTTCTGTTACACTCAGCCATCTTTCTTGTTTTTCATCTTGTAGTTTTCTTTGAAAAATATTCCTCTGCCTCCTAATTTTGTCAGGGTTTCTGTGTTACTGTCTATGGAATAATAGCTTTATGAAGAAGGTGCCCTTTAGTGCCCAGAAGCTCAAGAGTCTTTACTTTCCAGTGCAGGAACCCCAGCTGTTGGTGTGCAGTGGGCAGGGCCACTTTTCTGTCTGGCTTGTAGTGGTCTGATTCTAGGCAGGCAGTTTCCTTTGGTTGCACCTCTGTGATCAGCACAGAAGTCTCTGCTGGAGTTGCTGTGCATAGGGCTACCCTCTTCCTGACATGCAGCAATGGTGGGGGGGGTGCAGGGTTAATGGGATAGGTGAGCTGATGTGTGGTTCTGCCCAGGCTCATCACATAGGACCTGGTGCCCACAGGGAGGAAGGAGTTCTTGGGGCTGGCTCCTGCAGGCACCTCCCCTGTTGGGCTGAAACAGAGCTGAGAAAGCTGGGAGGGTTCTCCCCCTTTGCCTACCCAGCATCTAAGTCTGACTCTACTGGTGGGCCAAGTGGAGTCTGCCAGCCAAACACACAGGGAGGAGCCTTTGGGCTACATTGCCAGCAAGGGGGATGGAGCATCTCAGGCTCCCAATAGTTCCTGAACTGTTGGGCTGAAGGAAGGCTGGGGAGGTATCATCCACCTTCCCTTTCTAAGAAAGCTCCATCCAACACCTTCCCCTCTGGCAACTGTCCCACTGCTAGGAAGTCTTTCAAACTGCCTACTTTGCTTCTGCCTTAGGGGGACAGGTGGAGCATGCCTGTTCTCCATGAGCAACTGGAATCTCAGCCTCTCTGAGTGTTCCTCTTGTCTTTGTTGTCCAGCCCTGCTAATCACCAGAACACCATGTAATGTGAGTTCGTGCTCCTGGAGCAGATCTTCAGGGCAAGGTGTTCGGCAATCCTGGGCTCTTACCCTCTTCCCACTCCATTCCTCTTTCTCCCACCTGTGGTCTGTGGTAGAGGGAGGGCTTGTGTCTCACTTGATTGACTTTGCCACTTTACCCTTTTCTGTGAGGTTTTCTCTTCTTCTGAGATGTGGGTAGTCTGTTCTGTAGTCTTCAGGTCATTTTCAGGTTTAGTTGTATTTGCCATATTTTTGTGTTTTTTGTGTTTTGAGGAGGAGATTTCCACCTTGCCTTCCTATTCTGCCATCTTTTTCTCCCAATCTCTCAATAGACACTCTTTTATAACTTGCTATCCATGAAGAATTTGATGCCTGGGTAGATTTTTCACTTAGATACATAATTGCTTATTTCATAAATAACGAAAAAAACCTGTTGACATTTTAATTCTCTTTTCCAAATAATCACATAGGAATGGTCTTCAGTTTATTAAATAGAACATGACCCTTTAGGTCTATCTTCCCTTTCTTCCTTTACATAGAGATGTGAGAAATATTTTGCTTTTCTAACACGATGTAGTGGAAGTGATTCTCACAAGCCAAAAACTCAGTTTTTCAAAATATTTTATTTTCTAAAATTCAACCTCTGGATCTGGTCTTCTTCTACCTGTGGCAGAACATGTCCTCTTGGTCTTCTCCAGGAAGTCATTCAGTCACTTCTACAAGGATGTTGAGTGGCATGGTTCCTGTTGCCCCAGAATTGACCCTACGGCCCACATTATAAACCATACAGGTAAGTACTCCTTACCTGATCTGTATTAGAATTTCAATGGGGAATTTTGGAAGTGCCAGTGTTTAGCTTTACTCCAGAACAATTACTCAGGATCATTGAAGGAGGATGTGGGCATGGATTTTTTTAAGCCTTTCAGGTAATTCAGGCAACTCTGGTATGTAGACAGGGTTAGAAGGTTGAAATATAAAGAAAACATCCAAGAAGTGGGGCTAGATACTTACCTTCAAAGTTTACCAAGAAGTGGCAATTCGAGCCCTACTATCACCAGCCACGATCCCCACAGAAACCCCCCACCTAGGTCTGTACTTATAAAAAGATGAGGGAAGGGAGAGAAGGTATGGGTGACTCAAGTTGTGGGCAGCACACCAGAGAGTTGCTGCAGAGCCCTCAGGAACTCACATGGGCTCCTCACAAGAGAGCCAATCTATAGATGCAAGATGGCTAGATGGTGTAGGTGAAGCAGCAGCAACCACAAGAGAGCACTTATCACTGTAACAAGTAAAATAAAGAGATTGCACTCAGCATCCTGGAGGAACAAGAGGGAGACTTTGGTATCCCAGAGCCCACCTGGTCCCCATCCAATCCAAGTAGATGAGATGTCAACTCACACTGTCCTTGGGGAAAACAGAGAAGGTAAGGTTTAAACCAAATAAAAAACTAAATTGGATTGAGTATTAATAACCAAAAAAAGACTAGAAAAGATAAAAACTTGCCCAAGATTACTATGGGATAGGAGAGGGAGCTGCAACAGCACAGCTGAGCACTATGCTCCATAAACCAATTATAATTTAGTGTTTTCTCAGTTATGCCAGGCTTACACATTACGACTGCAAGATTTTGTCAGGATTTCTCTTCCTTGTCCTCCCTGAGGTGACCTCTTTGTTCCTTGGGGAGCAGAGACTGGGGGAGGGATGTAGAGGGATGTTTTTTCCATGGTCATTCCTCTGTCCTTGCAGTGGTTTCACCTGAATCCAAGCATGAAAAGCCTCCTTGATATGACCACCAAAACTTTTGGGAATCCACTAACTCTCAGAAAATTTCCAAAAATGTTTGTGAGCACAAGGAAGGCTTAGTGGCTCTCCCAAATGTGGACGGAAGTTGCCAAGACTTAGGCACAATCTTACAGTCTCCCCTCTGCTTTTGACAACTCCATGCAGCCATGAGTGGTGGGCTGAGATGCAGGGCTCCCTGTTAATAGAGATGTTGACCTTCTCTGCCATTTCTTTTCCTCCCCAACTTGGAAAAGCATTTCCAAGCCTGCATGGCAGTACTTGAGAGAGAAGTGAAAGGAACATGACTCTCCTAACCACATATTCTTCCAAATTTTTTTCTATTCTACATCTGGACCAAAGCTTTTGAACTTAGTAGCCAAGAATTTGAAACCTTTGGTTCCTTATGAAGAGTTTCCCTAAAAGAAAAATGCTTCCATTCAAGCTCCCCAAGTGAGAAAGGATCACAGAATAATAACTGAATTAGCCCCACATCCCTATAAATATGGTTTAATCTCACCAACCCCCACTGCTCTTGCCTCTTAAAACCAGAGAAAAACATAAAAGAACACTGACAGAAGATGGTACCAGAACAGTGGAAATCAACAATTATATGCAAGAAATTTGGGGAGATATTGTTTATTACAAAGTGGCATATGTTGGGACAAAAATAAACAAAAAGATGAGTGTGGCTTTGCAACACATGAAAGTTGCTGAAAAATACTACTCTCCTCTATTTAGTAGAAGCAACAGAAGTTACCGAAGTTATAAACTTGACAACAAATGTTTTTGTTTCCCATTTCTGGCTATCATGAATAAAGTTGCTATGAACATTCTTGTACACATTTTTGTCCTAACATGAATTTTCATTTCTCTAAATAATCTTTTCTTAATTTTGTAATATATTGCTTTCTACAGTGCTATATTATACAAATATAATTATAAATATTTATAATAAAAATTTGAGTTCTTTGAAATCACATTAATTTGGGGTGGGGAAATCCATTTTTATAATCTCCATTTATACTATAAAAATTATAATAGGGCAAGCACACTGGCACAAAGTCTCAGGGTCAATAAGGCATTAGGAATTGGTGGATACTGTAAGAGTACATACATAACTTACTTTAATTGGGCAGCCACTATTCCATTTCAACTGATTCACAATGTAGACCCAATATTGCCCAATCTTCTAATTTTTAAGAGAAGAGAGATTTTTCTGTGCATATATGCAATCTCCTAAATTTAGGTGTTGGCCAGTAAAAAAAATTAGCACTGGTGGAATAATGCTGTTTGACATTAGGCAGTACAAGATAAAACAATTGCAAGCCAGATTTGCCCAAGACACACTGGTCTCTAAATAAGACTAGTTCTCCATCAGGCTAAGAGCAATATGACAGTTCAGCTTTTGAAAAATAAAACATTTCTGGGCCCTATCTTAGATGCTATTTACTAGAAACAGGAATGAGTCCTGGGCATCTATGTGTTTTTTAAAAGTTCCAGAGTTCATTCAGTTTCACAGCCAGAATGAAGAAATAAGGAATTAAATTTCAAGTAACAGTGTTTTGTCACATATCCCAACTTCAACACTGTATTCAGAACACTCTGCAGCCTTCACAGGCTACCTCTACCTGATTCTGAGCTCAAATAGTGATGCGGATTTCAGTAAGTTATAGCTGGTGATATACACACAGACAATGAAAACTCTCACAAGGCAGTTTTCCTTGTGTCTAATTAACCCAAGTGGCATCCAATTCTGGCTTTCCCATGTATTGCTTGAGGACATTTTAATAGATGGACTTTCTGGAAGAAACTTGGTTGTAAGTATATATGCTTATATATGACAGGAATTTCTTACTCATATGCATGCTCACCATCGGATAAAAACATCTCCCAAAATAAGGGAGACAATGAAGAAAATAGAAGAGATAGATCCAAGATGCTACATTTTTACAGGTAATTTAACAGGTAACATGTCTTGCAAAAACCAGTAAAAAGGCATGGGTCACTAAGATTTCTAACCTGGGATTCTTGCCCTGTCAGATGAATATGAACTTAAAGTAAATAAATTACAAAGGTGCTATGATAGGAACCTGTCCCAAATGTTTTCCAGTAAGTTCCTGAAAGCCCAAAACAAATGGGTCATTATGAAAAATGGAGACAGCCAGTAACCAGATCCTCTCAACATTTGCATTTCAAGCCTCTGACTGGTAGTCATGTGGCAAGCAAATGAAGAAAAACTGTAAGGAACCATTACCTGGGGAAAATATTGTAATAACACTGAGTGAAGGTCAGAAGACTGCAGAGGGGTATTAGTTCTTGGTGTGGAAACCTGAACATCAGGGCCAAAGAGAATGGCAATGGTAAAAACAGATGTCACAGGTAAAGACACGTCCAGGTTTAAAACTATCTTCAACATGGGGGTCTCTCCAACAGGGTGCATCACTGCCATCGCTGGGAATGCCTCATCCTGGCCATACATAGGGCCAGGTGGGCCAGGAGCAAAAGACTCCCTGTTAGTGACTGCATTCGGTTTGTGTTGAGCTTTTCCAGGATCTTGTTACAGGTATGGATAATGCTGGAGAATACTTACACTCTACTTTTCTGGATCACGTATAACCAAAACACAGTGTATATACTTTTCCAAGTCATCATCATTTCTCTCAGCTATTCCCAACTCTGGCTTGCTGCCTGGCTCAGTTTTTTGCCTTTGAATTACAAACTTTATTCACCTTTGTTCTCCATGATGAAGAGGAAAATCATGGTGCTGATGCCTTGTCTTCTGAGGATATCTCCATTCATCTCCTTATGCTTCAGCTTCCCTTCTCCACAGATACCCTCACTGCGTATGAAAACAGTTCCACTCCTATCCCCTCCTCCAACAACACTGAGAAGTACTTTTCTGAGACCAATGTGGTCAACCTGGTTCTTCTTTATAACCTGAGGATTTTCATTCCTCTGATCATGTTATCCACGCTGTCACCCTGCTGATCATCTCTCTCAGGAGACAGACACACTCTACACATGGAAAGCAATGGCACAGGCTTCAGGGCCCACAGCATGGAGGCTCACATGGGAGCCATCAAAGCTATCAGCTGCTTTTTCAATCTGTACATTTTCAATGCAGTCGCTCTATTTCTTCCATGTCCAACATCTTTGACATTGACAGTTCCTGGTATATTTTGTGCAAAATCATCAAGGCTGCCTACCCTGCTAGCCACTCGGTGCTACTGACCTTGGGCAACCCCGGGCTGAGAAGAGCCTGGAAGCAGTTCCAGCACGGAGTTCACCTTACCTATCAGGCAGACTCTGTGGCTGGGGCCCCCAGACTACCACGGGGCCTGGTCCAAACAGCTCTGCCTCATCCCTAACACACTGCCTGGCCCAGAATAAGCTCTTAATTGTTTGCTGTTAATATTCTAAAGTAAGGGATGTGCGGCTGAGAGGCAGGGTATAGAGAAAGAGGATATTCAAAGCAAACTGGATGTGAAAGGGTCAGAGCCCACACAGCTGGAAGCACGCCGAGGACTCAGCTGAGCCGTGGGCTCCGGGGCAGAACCCAGCTCAGTCCGTAGCAGCTCAGTCATCCAAGAGGTGAGGGGCGAGTGGGGGTGCCCTGAAGTATTCAGCTCTTGGACCCACTCCCAGCAATGTCACAGTGACATCCAGTATTGCCAGATTTAACCCTCTGACAATTATTTGAGTGCCTGTTTAGAACAAAGCAAGGCACTAGGTCAGGGGTCAGCAACTTTCTGTCAAGGGCCACATAGTAAATATTTTAAGCTTTGTGAGCCATAAATTCCCTGTGAAAGTCCCTGTCACAAGTACTCAGCTTTTCTGTGGTAGCCCAAAAGCTACCAGAGACAACATGTAAATGAATAGAAATGGCTGTGCTCCCATAAAATTTTATCTATGGACAAGGAAATGTGAATTTCATATAATTTTTACACATCAGGAAATATTCTTTTGATTTTTTTCAACCATTTAAACATGCGAAAAATATTCTTAGCTTGTGGGGTCTACAAAAAGAGATAGCAGGTCAGATTTGATCTCAAGCCACAGTTTGCCAATCTTCATTTGGCACTTACTCCAGCCCAAGAAGGAGCCAAAATTCACACTAAACCTCAGTTACCTTCACTGTAAACAGTTATTACAACTTTTGCCATGATTTGAACACTGCAATTTTCAAAATACTTTTGCCACTTTGAATTTCTCCAGCTGGTGTCCAACACTTTGCAATCCCTAAAACACAATCCTTTATGTCTTTGAAAAAACAAGCAACTAATGCCATAGTCTCGCCTCTCTCCCAACACCGATGCTGTTAAGATAAGACACAGGGCCCCAATTGTGTCTTTAGCTAAAGCTTTGAAAGATACCACCATAAAGCTTTTCAATCCATAATGGAGTAAAAATTAGTAAGCAGGTTCCTACAGGGTCCTTGAGAATGTTATGAAGGCTACGTCTCCAGCTCTGAAATGACCACCCTCCTAAGAACTCTTGCTGTCAGACTAGACACTGGGCTGCAGTTCTCTTCATGGTTCTGATCCAGCAGGGAAATATTTATCTTTTCACATACTTTTCAGATGGCTAAGTAACTGGCTGGTTTATTATATACTGATGGGAAAGGCCTAGAGTCAGTGTGACACATGGAAAGACCCTAGATTTTCATGTCAAAGATCTAGATTTGAGTACTTACTCTGGGTGATCTTTGTAAAGTCACTAAACCTGCCCTAGCCCCATCTGGAAAACAGAAATGATTGCAATAGCATTTCACGGGGTTGTTTTGAGGTTCAAAGGAAATAATATGTGCATAATAAACTATAAGCCTCTATACAAAGATGAGTGCACTTACTCATTCAACAAAAGTGTACTGAGCATATGTAAGACCCAACGGCCTTATTCTGGTCTGCGCTTCCCCCCTAGTGAGGAGACGAAGGCCACGGCAGATCGATGCAACAAGCAAGAGGTTTATTATTCCAGCTAGCTGGGGTCCAAGTGTCTTCCCGACACAGCGGGTTTCAACAAGGACCCCAAGCACTCAAAGCCAAGGGTTTATATAGCATTTTCAAAACACTTAACTCATAGTAATTTTCCACAGCTGCACATTATCTTTGCAAGACATACATCCTGGGATTAAGCGAGAGCAAGATAAGACCACTCCTCAATTGTTAGGGAGGTTCTGCACGATAAGCTTGGTATGTAAGATTAGCTGACCAAGGTTAGCTGACCGAAGGCCACAGCTGCCCCCATCCCAGTGTTCATGATTAACTTGTTTTCCAAGGCCTTACCCAGTTCCAGTTTTTTTTTTTTTAAGTCACAACCTCAGAAAACGGCTTCTAGGCCCTTAAGATGGCTACTCTTATGCTAACTTATTTCTATTCTTACATTCCCCTCCTCTTCTTGTAACTATTTCAATCATGAAATTAGAGGTCACCTGTTTGGTAGTGCAATAGGGGAAAGGCACAATATGAATGGCGCAGTCTTAGCTTTTGCGGGTTGTCTTTGTCCAGCTGACGTGGTTATCTTGGAACAGAGTTTTTGAGAATGGTGCGTGGGTCAGCTAAATGGCGTTGGTGTCTCTGGACGCACACCTGGTCACTTTAGGGGTCTTCTGGTGATTTTTAAGCCGGAGAGGATTCTCAGTAGGTTGGGCTCTCCACGCGAGATGGTCGTCAGCTGTCTCGACTGAGACAAGGGGTTTCACATGAGATGCGTGGATCCAGGAGGCAATCCCGTCAACTTTGACTGCTGTTGGGGTGTCAGTAACACTAAGTAGGGTCTTTTCCACCGTGGCTCAAGGGTCTGTGCTCGGTGTCACCTTACAAACACAAAGTCTCTAACTTGGAATGGGTGGGCTGCTTCTGAAGTGCCGGGCTCGTAGACTGCTTTTAGTTGGGTCTACACTTCCCTTTGGACTGCCTGGAGAGCTTTTAACCTATTATAGGCTCTTTTAAATATGCTCTGCTGGAACTTTTTGTAAGGAATTTCAGATTGAACTTTTAAAGGCCTCTTGAGGCCAGACAGCCAAGCCAGACTTGTCATCAGGCTTTGCCTGCAGTACCTGTAGATTTGGATGAATTCCTCTCTTCTCGAGGTCTCTGCACCTGCCAGGAAGTGACCTTCCTTACTCACCTGGTAAGGCTGCTGGGAACTCTGTAAGCAAGGTACCAGGCCAGTTCTTCCAAGGGGCTTTGTTGGCTTTATAAAGTCAATCTTAGTTCTTTAAAGTTGTTCACATCTGAGTCCATGCACATGTCTCTCAGGTATGACATTCCAGTCAAAGCCCTGGCAGTATAACCAGTGTTCTTAATTAGTCTTCTCACAAGGAAAGCAGATTCTTATTGAACTCGTGCAAATAAACATACTGCCATGGAATACAAAAATAGTCACTGAAAGTTTTTAAACTCTGGAGGGATCAGGTAGAGAGAAGGATGTTTCAATTCTGCTTATAAAGATAGTCATTTACTAAACTGTTGTCAGCTTAAGAGAACAAGCTTAAAACACTTTATCAGCAACATTTGAAACAAAAAGACACAAAATCATTTTCTTTAGTTTATGTAATCTTATGTAACTAATACCTGTTCTGCTGAAATAAAGATCTGATGAGAGCTTACTGTAAGACAGTTGACATAAGGAAATTCTGATATTTCTGTAATACAAAACATTCAGTAACAAAGTTTAGCATCATTCTCTTTGACAGTGCTTTCCTGGTAAATATATATATCAGATAAATAAGACAAATTAGTCAAATACTTTCTCTAATGAGAAAAAATTCCTCTGACATGTTCCAGGGGCCCTCTGGAAAATATCAGAGTTAACTAGAGGTAAAAGCACCTTTTTGCATTTAATTCTTTTAGAACTGTCTATCATTACACATTTATTGTCTATATACCCAGCACAGTAAACGAGATATCTTAAAAAGGTGGAGCAGCAGGGGAGACTGCTGCTGTCAGTTTTTAAAGACAATATATAGAAAGTCAAAATAATTCTAGGTTACCAAGCATTCTTGAGAGAATGGTAGCAGATGGTAGATTCCTCTGCTTTCATCTTCAGGAAGGGAAAAAAAGCTACAATAAGCATTCACATTTAGCTGAAAGAACTGTCCAAACTCAAGGCAGAGTATAATATCACCAGGCATACAAAAGACCTGTTAGAGATACATACAAAGAATGAATATGGCTATAGTCAAATTCAACTTAAAAGTTTAAGCAGAATCTCAAATTTAAATGTCTCTTTCCTTCACACAGATATTCAGATCTGACCAGAAATATGCTTTGAGATGAAAGAGATCAGGTATTTTACCTCTTTATTTAGGGATTGAGAAATGATGACCTTTGGCTTTCTAACCAGCCATTTCATTCATGGTGTCAATAGTGAGTTGTGGTGACATGGAAATGTATCCTGGATATTTGGATGGTTTAAAGATTATATACAATCAATAGCTTACAAACAGTGAAAATAATAAGAACATAACTCAGCATAAGTGTCCAAGACCAGATACAAAAAAGCAGAGAAAGTGCTTAAGTCTACAGGTCTTCCCTGAAAGCTTCAAGAATGTTTTACTCTTTAATAGTAGATAGAGCTTTTAATAGAATTTGCATAGCAGCTTATAAGATCATTTGCTTTAAAAAATATGGAGAGTCCTCCATGGTTTTTTTAAAACATACAAACATATCCACAGCATATAAATTAAACAAGAAGACCTGGTGGTTTTCAAAACAAATCTATTACAACCTTTCTCAAAAGTGGTCACACATTTGTCCATCTAAACTTTTACAGTGAAACCTGTTTTTCTGGGAGAAACATAATCTTGTCCAGATTCTACAGTTTAATTTTTAAGAATAAATTTTGGTTTGTTAACTAAGTGCATTTAATCAGCTAAAAAAAGGTTTGTTACCATTCTGCTTAGGAGGGTAAATTAAGAAAACAAAAAATCAGTAACAACTTTAATCATTTGTTGGTTAGAGAGATTTTTCTACTTATAAAAATAGAAGGAATAAATAACTCAATTTCTCATGCCATGCAATCATTTTCAATAACAAAATATTTCAAAGGCAAATAAAGGTTACACAGTTGTTAACAAACTTTAGCTTTTAGTCTTTTTAATATTAAGATTTCATTTTTTAAAAAATATTCTGGCAACTCACTGAGACTTTAAGCATGAGAAACTGCTTTGATAAAACAATTAGAGAACTTTTTGCAATCTTTCAACATTAAGAGCAGACTAACAGTTAAAGAAAATGGCTTTTTAAACTGGAAACGAGATTCTAATTTTGCTGTGTACTTGATATCAAGACTCACTTGCTTTAATTTCACATAGCACGACTATATCTGTAAGAATATAGTAATTTATTTTTCATTTGCCCCATGGTCCCAAGCACATAAGCCAGTGAGAATTATGCCTGGGCTTGCCTGGGTTTGTCCCGCCTTATCTCTAAACATCCTGACCCTCCCCCAAAGCAACAGGCTGAGCGGATCCGCCAGAACAAAAGGCACCACGCTGCTGCACCACACTGCTCTCTCTCTTTGTCCCTCTTTAAACAAACAGCTGCACTTTAGAACAAAGCCACTTTCTTTTATCAAAAAACATTCTTTTGCATGCAGACGAGTTTTCATTCTTTTACTTTCTCTTATTAAAACATACATCTTTTAGCATAGAGAAATGTTTTCCTTATTTAAGTAGTTTTCATTAGAACTTAAAATTATTTGATACTTGAACTTTCAGTGAACACTGAAAAACAGGCCACCGTAAACTGTTACACTAGCATTCTTCATCTATGAACATATATTATCATTTTTGGAAATGTGCTTTACAACACAATTTCTCATTAGGCACAAAATATGTCTATATAACTTAGCAAACTTTAAAAATTTTGGTTACCACAAAAATTCTCAGGCTGTTTGCAGATATATATACCATTATACATTAATACAGTATTATTATTAAGATGTTTATTTGCTACACTTGTTTACTTATTTTTAGCAACTATGCCAGACTACTTAGAAAACTTTTACTAAACATTAGACAAGTCAAGCTTTTCTTCAAGCATCTTCTTGAAATGTTTAACAGGTAACATCAACTTAAATGACTTTAAGTAAACTTTGGCAGCTGATAACCACAAGGACATGCCCACCTCAGGCAAACCCAAATTAGCATTAATGCTTAACATTTTTTATCAGATTTTCTGGAAGTTTTAGAATGCCCAATTTTCACAAGCGCTTATCTTTAAATCAATTTCATTAATACCATCCGGAGGTAGAAAGATATTTTCATTTACACACTTAGGGGGTCGTCTGAGTCTGTCTCATTTCTTATGTCAACAAGACTAAGACAAACACGACAAACAACAACCAGGCGCCTACAGAGAAGAATCTGCCCCGGCCGTGGAGGCAAAACTGAAACTGAGTTGAGGGCCTGACAGACTGCAGTGGCAGCCAACTTTCCTCACAGATGAGGACCTCGTCCTCCAGACGGGGGCAAGGGACGTCTCCCAAGACCCTTGGCCGGTGACCTGCCAGCGCATCCGCCTAAGTCAATGCCGACCCAGATACAGATTGGAGCTCCCACAGGCTTATACAGGTTTCAGGTTTGTTCGCGAACAAAAACACTGAGTGGGCTCACTATCCGGCAAGGCACTTTCTGATTAAACACAGAATGTTCTTACAGGTTTAACAAGAGACACATGAACACAAACACAGTAATACCTGGCCAGGGCAAGCCTCCAAACCTTGGCTTGTCGTTCCTCCGGGGAGGGGGGTACGTGATCCGGGACGAGCCCCCAAATGTAAGACCCAACCGCCTTATTCTGGTCTGTGCTTCCCCCCCAGTGAGGAGACGAAGGCCATGGCAGATCGATGAAACAAGCAAGAGGTTTATTATTCCAGCTAGCTGGGGTCCAAGTGTCTTCCCGACACAGCGGGTTTCAACAAGGACCCCAAGCACTCAAAGCCAAGGGTTTATATAGCATTTTCAAAACACTTAACTCATAGTAATTTTCCACAGCTGCACATTATCTTTGCAAGACATACATCCTGGGATTAAGCGAGAGCAAGATAAGACCACTCCTCAATTGTTAGGGAGGTTCTGCACGATTAGCTTGGTATGTAAGATTAGCTGACCAAGGTTAGCTGACCGAAGGCCACAGCTGCCCCCATCCCAGTGTTCATGATTAACTTGTTTTCCAAGGACTTACCCAGTTCCAGTTTTTTTTTTTAAGTCACAACCTCAGAAAATGGCTTCTAGGCCCTTAAGATGGCTACGCTTATGCTAACTTATTTCTGTTCTTACACATATGGGTTACTAACTGAACACAATACTGATAACTCAAAGGTTAACACACAAAAATTCATCCTCTAAGAGCTCAGAGTCTGGGAGAGAACACCTCACTAAAAACAACTCAATGTGGGAATAATCCAGTGGAGGTCTATGTATTGAGGGGTCAGGGATGTACCTCAAACCTCAAATGTGCACAATTAAAATTCCTCTCCAAATAAATTTTATATCCTGACCTTCCTGTTTATTTACTTCTGGGGCACAAAGAGGGACTCAGGACAGAATTCTTTTCTCTTACTCTCACTGGACTAGTTAGGAAAGATAAGGGCCGAGAGAAGACTGTGCCACTGAGCATCCTCAGAGATCCCTGCCAGAGCCAGGGATGCAAAAGAGAAAAGGGTCCCATTACATCCAGGCCTCCCCAGGGAAAGCTGCTTTTTGCATCTCCTGCCTAGAGCACTCATAGACTACAAATAAATCTGTTTATTCAGACCAGGTGCTGGATAATAAACTATGGCTGATGGCCCTGAGTGTAGCTGGGACCATGAATGATAGAAATCCTTATCAGGAGGGTGTGGCAATTCAACTCTCAGAAGCCTAGAGACCTCACAGGATCTCAATCTGGTGCCTTGTCTCATCTCCCTTCTCAGAGAAAAAGGACCTGACACTCGCACTGTACTCATAAACGCACTGAGAAAAATTTCCTCGTTTCTAGATTCAAAGGCCCAGAAAAAAATGCCTTGGAAAACCCAGTCTAGCCACCTGGAGGTCAGTTCTATATGGATCCCTGCAAACACCCTCTTACATTTCTTCCTAACCATGACCTGGCTCCCCAAGGAACAATGGCATGTCTGTTGGAAGATTCTAAGGAAAATGGATGAAAGAGTCTGGATTTGTATCCTTTGCTGAAGCTGGAGATCAGAAGAACCATGACTTAACTCATACCTCCAGCCCCTCACTCCCCTCCTGCTCCCCTGACTCCCTGCCCTAGCAGTGGACCTACCCCGGATTCCCCATCACATGGGAGCAGGTCCAAACAAGCAGTGGCATCCGGAAGAGGAACTGGGTGAAGCCATTTCTCTGCACTCAGGGAGTCTGTGGAAATAGCAGCAGAAAGTAGATAAAGTCAAAGGTAACCTCTGGTCATTAAGTGATTGAGGTGCAGAAAGGAAAGGCCAGAAGACTTTTTGATCGCTTTGAGGTGTGTGAGCAGACAGGCCGATGCTCTGGTGAATCAGGACCCAGATAACCTCAGTGAATAACCCCCAACGTCCAAGCTGCAAACACAAGAGAATATACAACCTGGGATCTGCTCTCCACGCTGCATGGTGCAGCCTTCTGCCAAAAAGAAAAGACATCCACTGTCACACTGGAAAACTCTGACTCCTCTTTCCCATGGCCCAGGACTACCGTCACACGGAGCATAAAAATGCCAAGTAGACTCAATCAATTAACTAAGACTAGCAAGATGAGCAAGGAGGGTTAGAATTACATACTGTGGAGTATATTGTTAGCTAAATGTTTATGTTTTATTTTTATATTTTTGACTAAGACTTGCTCAACTTTATGTGAGATTTATCTTAATACAGCAAAATATAATATGTAATAAAAATTAAATATTGCCAAAGAGAACTTTAACCTCTTTGTGAACTAATCAAATTGTTAAATGATTAAAATGCCTCTGTCTTTTCATGAGTATGTAATTAATTTCTGCATCTGTATTCTAATATCTAAAAGCACCGACATGACTTACATTTGTGGCACTGATTATTTTAATTGTATCCAATGACAAAAGCTTTTGTTTCTGTTTTCAAAGGCTAAGTAACTGAAGAATATGTCTGGCAAGTCCTGATCAGAAGAAGTCATTCTGAAAAGTCAGACCCTATAACCTGAGTCTCCACCCTCTCTGGCCCCCCAGGGCATGAAGCATTGTTGACTACTCACTTTTTAAAAACCCTCCACCCTTGGCTTCTGTATCTCTTTAGCTGCCTGACCTTTATCCTGTTCTTTTAACTTTACTTACATAAAATTTCCAAACATTCAAAAAAGTAAAGAAGTGGTACAATGATACCCTGTGTATCTCAGCCTCAACAACTATCAACATTTTGCCATTATTGTCCATGGAAGGTTTTTGAATAGGATAATTATATGAGTCAAATATTTCTAGTCACTTTGAGACAGGGACCGTGGGTGTAGGCAGAGTAGGGTGAGGGCCTCCAGAGAAAAAGCAGAGCAATATAATTACAGTCAGAACAATGTAACAATATGCAAAGAAGTCTGTATCAAAACTCTGTGTTAAGCATTATGCAAAGTCAGAGTCACACTAATTCTCTAGGGTAAATATTTATATACATGACTAGGAATATAGACATTCTTCAGTGAAATTCCTTAAAGCTCCGAAGGCCAGGAGCAACTTGACCTGGAATGTTTGAGTGTTCTGCAGATAAAGAAAAGTATCTCAGCATAAACCGTCACTTTATTGTATCAATTACATCATGACAGTGTAAAATTTACCTTATAATGCTAAAAGGCCCAGTTCATTTTAATTATAACTATGTGCTATTTTCCCTTCTCTAATTGTAATCAAGTAATCTGCAACCTAAGCAAAAGACTACTTTGGTAAGCAATCTCAACTATAAACAACCCAAGCAAACAGACAACAACACAGCCCACCTTGGGGGCAGGGCAGGCAGTCTTACAAGTCTGCACCCCTAACCCTTTACTCTCGTTCCTGATAATCCTCAACCGGGCATAAAACCCCTAGACAATGAGCCAACCACGTGTTCTTTTGTCCCCTCCTGGCATGAGCAGGCAGCTCTGTCCTCTCACTTTATCTCTAAATAAAAGCCTGTACCCTGTACCCTGCTCTCCTACTTTGGGTGTTTGTGAAGCTCATTCTTCAGCTTTGTGAACAAGAACCCTGGCATCAACTTTAGCTCAAAAGATTTTGTGGGTTCTAAATTAGGAAGTTGTAGCAACTTTGTGTCATTTTCCCTAAATGCCATGGCTATTCTCAGCCTATGATTTGAACCCCTTCAAGCTGGCATATGTGTGTTTGTTCTCAGAATTTTCCAATTCTTCTTTGCCCATTACAACTCTTGTTCATGAGGTCCTGCTGTATTTAACTTAAGTTCCTCTAAAAATGGTTCTGCTTGTTTTCCAGACTCCTATGTCCCTTTGGCCATTTTTAATGTGTGCTTTGCAGCACAGGCCCTACAACTGCTTTGTCTTCTTTCCTCATAAAGTAGTTGAGAAAATTCACATTACACTCCAGTAAGTCTTTCTTCATTTCAAGGAGCTCTACACCAGTCATAAACTACCTGTTTCTGTTCTAATACACAAATCAAGAAAAAAAGTCTTAGGATCTTTTATCCTGTTGTTTTTTTCTCAAAAACTAGTTAATTGTCTTCCAATCTCTTTTCCAACTTTCCTAAACAACGCTTATGGCTATGTCTCTGAATTCTTAATTTTTCTCACCCAGACTGTGTTGGCAAACCAGCTCTCTGGTGGAGAGAGAGAGAAGAGGAAGGAAAGAAAGAAAGGAGAATGGAAGAAAGAAGGGAGGGAGGGATGCATGGAGGGAGGGAAGGAGGACAGGGCCCTGATGTGTAGAATTCTGATTTCCACTGTGTAAATACTCCCACCGTGATGTTATTTGAACTACCAACATGATGTTACTGAATGGAAAGGTGGGGAGAGATGTACACCATCCATGCCCTCTAGCTGGTAGGAGTCAACTCCAGCACACCACTCCTTCCTCACAGGCAAAATAGCAAAGAGATTGAATTTACAGATTCTAGAGCCACACAGTCTCAATTTCAACACATTACTAGCTCTTTGACCTTGGGCAAGTCGCTTAACCTCGATGAGCTTCAATTTCCTTATCTTCAAAATAGGTGTAATGAATATCTTTTTCTCGTGGGGTTATTGCTGTAATGTGGAAATTTCTTAGACCAGTGCCTCACATCCTATAGGCGCTCTGAAGTGTTTCCCGCTATTCCTTAGGACTAAAGATCACACGGTGTAGTACATACTTATTCCCACCAGATGGCATTCTCCTCATTTCTGTAGCATAAACTGCTTTTACGGAGCTATTTGCAACTCAGTATTCAAGCCAATTGGATCATATGAATTAATTGATAAAAATTTTCCCCTTTCAGCTCCCACTTTAAGCTTATTTTCCTTTGACAATCTATTAAGAAAACATCTATTGACCTTTGTGTGTAGCCATTTCTAAAGCTCTATACAGAATCTATTCTCAATAGAGAGTTTCTAATCTTCTATGATGAGAATTAAAGCCAAAGCCACAACTGTTCCTGTTACAGAAGCGAGTGGTCAACTCCCTGATCTTTGGTGTGTTCTCCCTCCTCTCACTCAGAAGAAGATAAGATGACTTTAAATGTGACCTCCATTATCACATCATTTATTTCCCTGCCCTGTCACTTTGAAAGGAGACCATAAATCAGTTGAATAATAGTTCATATTTACTGAGGTACTGTATATGTGAGACACTACGCCAGATAGTAAAAGTATAAAGGTAAAGAAGAATCATGTAGAAGCAAGGAATTTACCTATCAACAAATCTACTAGATGTTTTCAGAAATAAAATATATATTTTTAAGAACTCAACAACTTACTTTAAAACTTATATAGAATAAAGATCCTTGAATCTAATCTCTGCCAGATATTAAGGCACACTACTAAGTTATAGTTAGAGGAAAATGCATAGAAATAGACTCATTTATCCATGGGAAGTTAAAATATGATTTTTAAGAAAGCAAACCATATATAAGAGGTTAAAAGATAGATTATTTATCAAATGGGAATAAGATTCATTATTTGGAGGAAAACAAAGTTGGATCCCTTCCTTTTACTTCATAAAAAGGTAAATCCAAATGGATAAAAGATATAGATGTGGAAGGAAAATTATAAAATTAATAGAAGAAAATATAGACAAATTTTGTGACTAAAGGGTAGAGAATGGCTTATTAATTCAAATCCCAAAAGCTTAAAAACTGGTTGAATTTCCATTCAGTGAAAGGCACAGATGACAGTCAGGGAGAAGACATTTATAACATATAAAAGCTGTAGGAAACCACCAACTAGACTATACAAGGAAAATCAATGCACACACACACATGCACACACATACACACAAATAAGGCAGAGGAAACTCAAATGGCCAACAAAAGAAGAGCTCATCCTTACCTGTAACCAGAAATATACAAACTAAAACAGTAAGATAGTATTTCACATTCATCAGAATAGCCAAAAATTACCAAGCTGTGATGAGGATGTGAAGGAAACCCTTGGTGCTGCCTGGCAGGAGCATGAAATTGTACTATCATTCTGAAGAGTGATCTGTTGGTACTTGGTGAAGAAAAGTATTCACAGTCACTTTGACTCAGAGATCTGCTCATGCGTAAGTACCCAGGAGAAACTAGCAAAGGTTCATGAGTGGCCGTAGATAAGGACGTTCCTTGCAACACTGTTTGTGGAGGTAGTGAGTGGAAGTCACACCAAATGAGGAGAAGAGTTCAATAAGGTGGGGTGGATGCCCAGTGCAGAATAGCATGCAGCAGTCAGAAGAGGTGAACTCGAACAGACAGCACAGGGAGAGGGTGCTGAGAGAGAACAAGAAGCGGAATAAGTTCTACAGCAAAAACATCACACACAAAGAACAGCAACATATACTTTAGCAGGTGATATTCATTCCAGAAACCCCATCAACCACAAGAGCACATGTGTCTGGGAGAAGTGCCTAACAGTAGCTAAGGGCACAGATTCGGGAGCCAGGCCACTTGGGTTCAGATACTGACTCTGCCACTTAACTGTCCTGTCACCTTGGGCCAGTCTCTGAAAAATAGGAGATAATAATCTGTAACTACTCTGTGAGGTTGTTGAAAGGATTAGCTGAGTTAATATAAAGTAATTAAATAACGCCTGTCAGTATTTGCTCACTAAGTGGTAATAGTGTTATTATTATCCATAACAATATGAGCAGAGGATCAAGAGTGGAAGAGAAGAAATAAAATTTAAAACAAGGTGAGGAGGGACTTGTATGTATGATGACAGTGAGCTGTTAATAGAAGGAGTGATTAACTCAACACTTTCTGTGCTGAGGTTAAAATGTACACATGCACACACACCATGTCTTCCTCCCTGAAGACACTTAAAAACCAGTGGGAGATACTGAAAATTTAAATATACTGTGGTAAAGGCAATGATAGGAAAATATATGAGGTGGCACAAGAACCCAGAGGAGGGACAGTTAGCTTAGCCTACAGGTCCACAAAGGGATTCTAAAGGATGGGAGTCTTGGGGTACAGGATCATTTAGGGCTTAATATTTGAGATCTGAGTTTGGGTCACAATAATGCCTCTTACTATTTTTAGCATGTTACATTCCCAGAGTAATCACAACTAGAAAACATCCATTCCCTAAGAATATATTATTAGAACTCAAAGATCTCAGCAGAACTTCACCAAAACCTTAGCTAGGATTAAGCCTTTCTCAAGGTAGTTCATATATATTCCCAAAACTTCATATTATCAATCACATGTAACCTAAAGGCCTAAAAATATATCTCCTCACTGGTTTGTACAGAGCATATTGGGGAATGGCCGTTGTGGCTTTTTGTAATCCTCAGCAAAGTGAGGGTGCAGAGGGTGGTGATCACTTAAGAACTTGGAAGCAGAAGGGGTGAGGACTATGGTGGCTTTTAAAGTAAGGAGGAAGTAATTACCATTCAGATGAAAGGGGCTTTTGAGCAACTGTCAGCCCATTGGAGTGAGCTACCAGCTGCTGCATTAAAAGGAGAACCACTAGGAACACGTATTGAATCAGTAGCTAGAACGTTATTTTGTCCTAAGAAGGTGGTTCTTGGTCCAAGAAAAGAGACATAGTCACTAGAGAGTTTACAAATCCCAATGGCAAAACACGCATCAGATTTTTTTCATTTTTCCGATGGAAGAAATGGCAAGATAAAAATACTTGAGTGGCCTGAATTTTGCTTAGGGAATGACCTTGGAAGTAAAGAAGGAAAAGGACATCACAGACATTCCTTCAGACAAATTCCCACAGACAGAGCTGAACAAAATGTTCTCTAGCAGTTTTGAAAGCAAAATCAGGTATAGGAAAGTAGACAAGTTTATTTCTTTGAAACTGAGAGTAATTTCCAATCCAGAAAGTGGTCACCAAAATTAAGTGTCAAGGTCATGGGGGCTGGATTACTCATGTTCATTTCCCACCTCAATCACCTACAGGCTTTGTTTGATTTATGGTCTTGCCCAATTTTCTGAATTTCTCCGTGCCTCAGTTTTCCAATCAATAAAATGGGGACATGGTGATTATAGTACCTACTTGACCAGCCACTTTGAAGAACAGTTTGTCAGTTTCTTAAAAAGTTAAACATAAGCTTACCATTCAACCCAATAATTCCACTTATGAAAACATATGCCACCAAGACTTGTATGTAAATACTAATAGCAGCATTGTTCCTAATGGCCAACAACCAGGAATAATCCAAATTCCCATCAGCTGGTGAAAGGATAAACAAAAGGTGGTACATCCACACAGTGGAACACTATTCATCAAGAAAAAGTAAAAGACTACTGATAACATGCTACAACAGGGATAAACCTCAAAACTTATGCTAAGTGAAAGAAGCCAGATGCAAAAAAAATATTATTCTATTTATATGAAATTTCCAGAAAAGGCAAATCTATGGAGAAAGAAAGCAGATGGGTGGTTTCCTGAGACTAGGGATGGCAGTGGGATAGACCTCAAACTGGCAGAGGGGACTTTTGGAAGTGATGGAAATGTTGCAAGGCTGGACTGTAGCAATAGTTGCACAGCTCTGTAAATTTAATAAAAATCATTGAATGGTACACTTACCATGGGAGAATTATATGAAACATAAATTATACCTCAATAAAGCTGCTAAAAAAAACAGTGCCAAGAGGCAGAGCCAAGATGGCAGCATGAGTAGGACAGTGGGAATCTCCTCCCAAAAACATATATATTTTTGAAAATACAATAAATACAACTTTCCCTAAAAGAGAGACCAGAAGATAGAGGACAACAGCCAGACTACATCCACACACACAAGAACCCAGTGTCTCGCGAAGGGGGTAAGATACAAGCCCCAGCCCAGCAGGACCCAAGTGCCCCTCACCCCAGCTCCTGACAGAAGGAGAGGAGTAGGAGCGGGGGGAAGGAGAGGGAACCCAGGACTGCTAAATACGCAGCGCTAGCCATCCGCACCTGAGCTCAGACACAGAGTGGGAGGAGTGCGGGAAACCAGCAAAATGGTACAGTAAAACCTGTGAGTGGGTCCCTGCAGCCAGCACCACTGGAACAAAGAAAAACAAGTGCTTTTTGAAAATTTTAAAGGGACAAGGATCCCACAGCTAGACAGAAGCGTTCTGGGACACTTAGCCCAACATCTGGGAATCGCGGGGAACTCTGGGTGCACTAAACCCCTGGGAAGCAGAGCAACTCTGAGGCCCCTCACAGCGATAAACAGCCCCCCGCCCCATTCCCCCTCCTGCACAGCCTGCAATAGCAGAGCAGCAGCATGAGGCTGGCCATGCCCACAGGAAGGGAGCTTCCTCCTTAGCAGCCGGACAAGAAACAGAGACCTAGTCTATGTGCAAATGCCCAACATAAGCCACTAGGAATCACCGTTGTCCCAGTAAAGAAAAGCCAGGAGCAAGTGGAAAGGGTTTTGTTCCTCCCAGCTGACAGGCAAGCAAAAAGCATACCACTGCATCTATCAACATGAAAAGGCAGAAAAATTTGATCCAGACCAGACTAACTGAGAAATCTTCCACATCCTCTCCTGAGAAGAAATCTGGGGAGATAGATTTAACCAGTCTTCCTGAAAAAGAATTCAAAATAAAAGTCATAACCATGCTGATGGACTTGCAGAGAAATATGCAAAACCTAAGGAGGGAGAATACAGAAATAAAACAATATCTGGAAGGACTTCAAAGCAGAATAGACAAGATGCAAAAGACCGTTAATGGACTAGAAATCAGAGAATAGGAATGCAAAGAAGCTGATGCAGAAAGAGAAAAAAGATCTCCAGAAATGAAAGAATATTAAGAGAACAGTGTGACCAATCAAAATGGAACAATAGTTGCATTATAGGAGTACCAGAAAAAGAAGAAGAGAGAAAAAGGGATAGAAAGTGTCTGTGAAGAAACAATTGCTGAAAACTTCCCCAACTGGGGAAAGAAATGGCCTCTCAGACCACAGAAGCACACAGAACTCTCATGACAATGGACCGAAGGAGGGCAAAACCAAGACACATAATAATCAAAATGGTAAAGATCATAGACAAGGACAGAGTATTAAAGGCAGCCAGATTGAAAAAAAGGACACCTACAAAGGAAAACCCATCAGGCTATCAGCAGACTTCTCAACAGAAACCTTAGAGGCCAGAAGAGAATGCCATGATATATTTAATGCAATGAAACAGAAGGACCTTGAACCAAGAATACTGTATCCAGCACGATCATCATTTAAATATGAAGGAGGGATTAAACAATTCCCAGGCAAGCAAAAGTTGAAGGAATTTGCCTCCCACAAACCACCTCAACAGGGTATCATAGAGGGACTGCTCTAGATGGGAACACTCCTAAAAAGAGGACAGAAAAAAACACCCAACATATGAAGAATGGCAGAGTAGGAATAAGAAGGGAGAGAATAAGGAATCATCATATAGTGTTTATAATAGCTCAGTAAGTGAATTAAGTTGTAAGGTAGTAAAGAAGCTAACCTTAAACGTTTGGCAACCACAAACTTAAAGACTGCAATAGCAATAAGTACATACCTTTCAATAATCACCCTAAATGTAAATGGACTGAATGCACCAATCAAAATACACAGAGCAATAGAATAGATTAAAAAGCAAGACACATCCATATGTGGCTTACAAGAGACTCACTTCAAACCCAAAGACATGCACAGACTTAAAGTAAAGGGATGGAAAAAGATATTTCATGCAAACAACACAGAGAAAAGAACAGGTGTTGCAATACTAGTATCAGAAAAAATAGACTTCAAAATAAAGAAAGTAACAAAAGATAAAGAAGAATATTACATAATGATAATGGGATCAGTCCAACAAGAGGATATAACCATTATAAATATATATGCACCCAATACAGGAACACCAACATATGTGAAACAAATACTAACAGAATTAAAGGAGGAAATAGAATGCAATGCATTCATTTTGGGAGACTTCAACACACCACTCACTCCAAAGGACAGATCCACCAGACAGAAAATAAAGAAGGACACAGAGGCACTGAACAACACACTAGAACAGATGGACCTAATAGACATCTATAGAACTCTACATCCAAAAGCAACGGGATGCACATTCTTCTCAAGTGCACATGGAACATTCCCCAGAATAGACCACATACTAGGCCACAAAAAGAGCATCAGTAAATTCCAAAAGACTGAAATCCTACCAACCGACTTTTCAGACCACAAAGGCATAAAACTAGAAATAAATTGTACAAAGAAAGCAAAAAGGCTCACAAACACATGGAGGCTTAACAACATGCTCCTAAATAATCAATGGATCAATGACCAAATCAAAATGGGGATCCAGCAATATATGGAAATAAATGACAACAACAACACAAAGACCCAACTACTGTGGGATACAGCAAAAACAGTCTTAAGAGGAAAGTAAATAGCAATCCAGGCATATTTAAAGAAGGAAGAACATTCCCAAATGAACGGACTAATGTCACAATTATGGAAATTGGAAAAAGAAGAACAAATGAGGCCTAAGGTCAGCAGAAGGAGTGATGTAATAAAGATCACAGGAGAAATAAATAAAACTGAGAAGAATAAAACAATAGAAAAAATTCAATGAAACCAAGAGCTGGTTCTTCGAGAAAATAAACAAAATAGGTAAGCTTCTAGCCAGACTTATTAAGAGGAAAAGAGAGTCAACACACATCAACAAAATCAGAAATGAGAAAGGAAAAATCATGACAGACCCCACAGAAATACAAAGAATTATTAGAAAGTACTATGAAAACCTATATGCTAACAAGGTGGGAAACATAGGAGAAATGGACAACTTCCTAGAAAAATACAACCTTCCAAGACAGACCAAGAAAGAAACAGAAAATCTAAACAGACCAATTCCCAGCAACAAAATTGACACGGTAATAAAAAAACTACCAAAGAACAAAACCCCCGGGCCAGTTGGATTTACCTGGGAATTTTATCAGACATACTGAGAAGACATAATACCCATTCTCCTTAAAGTTTTCCAAAAAATAGAAGAGGAGGGAATACTCCCAAACTCATTCTATGAAGCCAACTTCACCCAAATACCAAAACCAGGCAAAGACCCCACCAAAAAAGAAAACTACAGACCAATATCCTTGATGAACTTAGATGCAAAAATACTCAACAAAATATTAGCAAACCGAATTCAAAAATACATCAAAAGAATCATACACCATGACCTAGTGGGATTCATCCCAGGGATGCAAGGATGGTACAACATTCGAAAATCCGTCAACATCATCCACCACATCAACAAAAAGAAAGACAAAAACCACATGATCATCTCCATAGATGATGAAAAAGCATTCGACAAAATTCAACACCCATTCAAGATAAAAACTCTCAACAAAATGGATATAGAGGGAAAGTACCTCAACATAATAAAAGCCATATGTGGTAAACCCACAGCCAACATCATACTGAGCTGCGAGAAGCTGAAAGCTTTTCCTCTGTGATCACGAACAAGACAGGGATGCCCACTATCCCCACTGTTATTTAACATAGTACTGGAGGTCCTAGCCACGGCAATTAGACAAAACAAAGAAATACAAGGAATCCGGATTGGTAAAGAAGAAGTTAGACTGTCACTATTTGCAGATGACATGATATTGTACATAAAAACCCTAAAGACTCCACTCCAAAACTACTAAAACTAATATCAGAATTCAGCAAAGTTTCAGGATACAAATTAACACACAGAAATCTGTGGCTTTCCTATACACTAACAATGAACTAATAGAAAGAGAAACCAGGAAAACAATTCCATTCACAATAGCATCAAAAAGAATAAAATACCTAGGAATAAAGCTAACCAAGGAAGTGAAAGACCTATATCCTGAAAACTATAAGACACTCTTAATAGAAATTAAAGAGGTCACTATCAAAAGGAAACTCATCACATGCTCATGGCTAGGAAGAATTAATATTGTCAAAATGGCCATCATTCCAAAAACGATATACGAATTCAATATAATCCCTATCAAATTACCAACAGCATTCTTCACTGAACTGAAAGAAATAGTTCAAAAATTCATATGGAACCACCAAAGACCCCAAATAGCTAAAGCAATCCTGAGAAGGAAGAATAAAGTGGGGGGGAATCTCACTCCCCAACTTCAAGCTCTACTACAAAGCCACAGTAATCAAGACAATTTGGTACTGGCACAAGAACAGAGCCACAGACCAATGTAATGGAATAGAGACTCCAGATATTAACCCAAACATATATGGTCAATTAATATTTGATAAAGGGGCATGGACATATAATGGGGCAATGACAGTCTCTTCAACAGATGGTGCTGGCAAAACTGGACAGCTACATGTAAGAGAATGAAACTGGATCACTGTCTAACCCCATACATAAAAGTAAATTTGAAATGGATCAAAGACCTGAACATATGTCATGAAACCATAAAACTCCTAGAAAAAACATAGGCAAAAATCTCTTAGACATAAACATGAGTGATCTCTTGTTGAACATATCTTCCCAGGCAAGGAAAACAAAAGCAAAAATGAACAAGTGGGACTATATCAAGCTGAAAACTTCTGTACAGCAAAGGACACCATCAATAGAACAAAAAGGTATCCTACAGTATCTGAGAATATATTCATAAATGACAGATCTGATAAAGGGTTGACATCCAAAATATATAAAGAGCTCACACACCTCAACAAAGAAAAAGTAAATAAACCAATTAAAAAATGGGCAGAGAAGCTGAATAGACAGTTCTCTAAAGAAGAAATTCAGATGGCCAACAGTCACATGAAGAGATGCTCCAAATCACTTGTCATCAGAGAAATGCTAATTAAAACCACAATGAGATACCACCTCACACCAGTAGGGATGGCTACCATTCAAAAGACAACATCAAATGTTGGTGAGGTTGTGGAGAAAGGGGAACCCTCCTTCACTGCTGGTGGGAATGTAAATTAGTTCAACCATTGTGGAAAGCAGTATGGAGGTTCCTCAAAATGCTCAAAATAGAAATACAATTTGACCCAGGAATTCCACTTCTAGGAATTTACCCTAAGAATGCAGCAGCTCAGTTTGAAAAAGACAGATGCACCCCTATGTTTATTGCAGCACTATTTACAATATCCAAGAAATTGAAGCAACCTAAGTGTCCATCAGTAGATGAATGGATAAAGAAGATGTGATACATATACACAATGGAATATTATTCAGCCGTAAGAAGAAAACAAATCCTACCATTTGCAACAACATGGATGGAGCTAGAGGGTATTATGCTCAGTGAAATAAGCCAGGCAAAGAAAGACAAGTACCAAATTATTTCACTCATGTGTGGAGTATAAGAACAAAGTAAAACTTGGGGAACAAAACAGCAGCCAAATCACAGAACCCAAGAATGGACTAACAGTTACCATATGTAAAGGGACTGGGGATGATGGGTGGGAAGGGAGGGATAAGGGCAGGAAAAAGAAAGGGGGCATTATGATTATCATGTATAGTGTTGTGTGGGGTATGGGGAGGGCTGTGCAACACAGAGAAGACAGGTGCTGATTATACAGCATCTTGCTATGCTTATGGACAGTGACTGTAGTCGGGTTTGTTGGGGGGACTTGGTGAGGGGGGAGCCTGGTTAACATAGTGTTCTTCATGTAATTGTAGATTAATGATAGCAAAACAAACAAACAACAAAAAAAACAGTGCCTTCCAGTACCTACAACATAATAGCTGTTATGATGATTGAGTTAATTCTTTTAAAGCTCTTAGAACAATGTCTGACATGTAGTGAGCTCTACACATACTTGTTAAATGATAAAAATAAATATTTTATTTGATTAATTTTTATAAAAATTTATTATAAATATTTTGTGGCTATGTGACTCATCACATGAGTAAATTACTAACAGTTCTTGTAGGCTTTTTATGCAAGCACATCTGGGTACTTTAGCAATGGGATTACTTCTCTTCTATAAAACATTTTAAAAACCACACTAAGCTTAAGGTCATTCAAGTAGAGACTTTGAAATTTGTTGCATGGCCTGGACTCCACGAGCCACCTCTACAGCCTCTTCTTTTGCCAGTGCTTGCTTCCAAATAGCTTCCATCAAAGAGAATTTCTCTCAGCCCCTGGAGACTCAGGACAACGGTGCTTTCACACTTGTTGCTGGCTCTGGGTGCAAATCCATATGCTCTCTCTCCCAAATCTCTAACTCCCACCTACCCGCCAAATCTTAATTCAGGTTCACTTTCTCTGGGAAGCCTTTTCTGATTCTTTCTCACTGCCTAAGCCCTGTGCCCCCACTCCTCTCCCAACACCCACCCCACCCACACATATATTGAATTTGCCACCCAAGTTTTTGCCTTTTGATTCTCACATCAAAAGATAAACAGCGGTTTTATCACCAAGCATGCAGAATGGTGTGTGGGACCTAAGGGGCACTCTATATAGTGGTTCTCAGCCAGGGGTGATTCTGCCCCTCCAAAGACATCGAGCAATTCCATGACCTCAAAAAGTTCCCTCTTGCCAATTTTCAGTCAGTCCCCACTCCCACTTCCACCCAGACTCAGGAGAAACCATTGATCTGCTTTCTGTCTTCTCTGGAAATTTCATATAAATGGAATCATATGATATGGAGTCCGTTGCATGTGTTTTCTCTTACTTAGCCTAATATTTTGTTATAACTGGGGATGGGACTTCAACTGGCATCTAGTGGGTGGAGGACAGGTATGCAGCTAAATGCCCTACACTGCACTGCAAGAATTAACTGGCGCATTATGCCCATGGGGCTGTGGCTAAGAAATCCTGTACTCATGGAATGACAGCCTGAATTAATGAACAAATAGATGTTTTAGACACGAATTTAAGGATTGTCCCACTGTCTTTTTAAATTCTAAAAAAGTCTTTAAAAACATTTCAATATAACTTCCCTTCCCACAGTTTGAAATTTGTTTCTCTAATGATACTATTTTCCCATCTCCGGGATGGGAGAAACAGAATAATTGTTATCACAGTATTTTGATGTTCTACACTGATCTCCCTTCCCGCATCACCCCCAGTTTGTGCATGGCTGCTAGCAGCTGGCCCTCTGCTAAACAGTCACCCAGCCAAGGTCCAGCCATCTTCCCAGGGCAGTCCATATCGTGACAGGGCTTGGAAAAACCCAGACAACTCAGCAGCTTGGGGGAACTCTGAAGGACCATCCCAGCTTCAGAATTCCTTGTGGGGTTGGCTGAGGCCTTTGTTAAAACGGCATCACAGCCCCACATCTTCCTCAGCCCAATGCTGCTTCCTTCCCTCCCTCTCCTCCTTGGCCCTCCTTTCCTGCAGGTGACAGTCATAAAATCAGTCTTGAATTAAGCTCCTCCTTTCTATATCCAGGAGTCTGCCTCCCAAATGTGACATCTGGAAATGATGGCTCTGACTTCTAAAAGTTATTTTGGAACATGAAGATTTGTAATTTACATTTTTAAATCTGCAAACTAATATATAGTGATAGAAATATTAGTGTAAATGAATCTCTAGTGCCAGAAAGTAGGTCAGTGGTTGTTCAAGGATGAGGCAGGGAGGGCTGAGAGTGAGGAACTGCCAAGAGTAATCAGGAATTGTGGATATGTTCACTATCTTGACTGTGGGTAACAGTTTCACAGTTGTATATATACATATATATGTCAAAACTTATTAAATTGCACACTTTATGTGCAGTTAACGGTATGTCAGTTATACCTCAAAAAAACCTGTTTTATAAAAGAAAAAAGAAAAAAATGGCATTATCAAAGCCTTAAAAAGAGTCTGAGAAATTAAGAAAAAATGAGCATAATCCCTGAAACAACTATTTTCATTTTTTCAATTTGCTTTTGTTTCTGCCCATTTGCATTCATATTTTATAAGGGTATAATGGCAGTACATACTAGCTGTTCTCAGATGTTGTCACACTGGTATGTCCTGGAGAACTGTGAGATTTCCAACTAAATTTGTTATTAATCATATCTAAAGTGCCCCAGTTTGCCAAGGTTTTCTGTTCTAATATAGAATATCCAAGGGTCGAACCATAATAATCTCAACTGTCCTCTCATGCATCTTGGTATGGTCTGTTCAGTGAGAAAGCCGGCACAGAATTTCATACAGCCCTTGGTAAATCCTTAGGAAAATGTCAGACTGTACTAACCAGCGCTGTAAATACTCAGCTGTATCTTGGCAAATAACGTGTCTTAAAACTGTATCACATGTGTTGCTACTTGGCCTTCATAACTGACATTTTCCTTAAATCGAAGTAAAATATACAAATGGCAATTAGTCAAATGAATAAGTCTCCTTGCAATCCCTGCCCACTTCTGTCAGTACAAGTTCCTAAAGGCAATTTGTTTCTTCCTTCCTTTGTCCTTCTGTATTTCCTTGCAGCTTACATGAGTAATATTCCAGCGTGTGAGTGTGTGTGAGTGTGTGTGTGTGTGTGTGTGTGTGTATCACATCTTTATCCATTCATCTGTGGACAGACACTTAGATTGCTTCCCTATCTTGGCCATTGTAGAAATGTAAACACAGGGGTGCATATAACTTTTCAAATAGGTGATTTTGTTTTCTCCACGTGAATTTCCACAAGTGGAGTGACTGGGTTGGATGGTAGTTCTTAATTTTTTGAGGAGCCTCCATATTGTTTTCCATGTAACAATTTACATTCCCACCAACAGTGCGTGAAACTTCCCTTTTCTCCAAATTCCCATCAACACTTGTTATTTCTTGTCTTGTTGATACTGGCCATTCTGACTGGTTTAAGGTGGTATCTCATTGTGGTTTTTATTTGCATTTCCCTGATTATTAGTGATACTGAAGATCTTTTCATGTGTCTGTTGGTCATCTATACGTCATCTTTGGAATAATGTCCTCTGCCCATTGTTTAATCAGATTATTAGTTTTCTTTTTGGTGTTGAGTTGGAGGATGTTAGAGTTTTAAAATTATTATACCTATTCTACTCTAGAGCTGTTTTCCTAGGATATGATAAAGTTTACCGGGAAACACTTTTCTCTTTTTGGTCTGACCTTTAAACATTCTTAGATGGGAATGAAGCTACATTTGTGTCAGAGTTCCAGGGTTAAATTACCCCTTTCCCTCTATGTGGGAAAGACAATTCTTTGTACTCTAAGCAGCGCCTCCTGACTCATGAGTTCCCCACTGAGGCTATTAGGAACAGGAATTGGTCGTGGCCACTTGTCAACTGTAGACACTGTTCTCTCTCCTCGTTCGCAGGGCTTAAGTTTTCCTAGCCTTGATTAATTTCATCACATATATTCTCTTTTTATACTCAGCTGAATATTTCAGTGAAACATATCTCAAGACTTCTGTGTGCAGCTCTCTTTTCCTGTGCCATACAAACTCTCCTGGAGAAAGTTCTATGTACTCTTGAAAAGAATGTGTATTCTGCTGTCTTGGGGTGGAATGGTCTGTATAAATATGTTAGGCCCATGTGGCCTAATGTGTCATTCAAAGCCGCTGTTTCCATATTGATTTTCTGTCTATGATCACTCCATTGATATAAATGAGGTGTAAAGTACCTTACTGTGATTGTATAACTGTCAGATTCTCTGTGTCAATTAATATTTGCTTTATATATTTGGGAGTTCCTCCATTGGGTGTGTATTTACAAATGTTATGACTTCTTGCTGGACTGAACCATTTATCATTGTGTAATGTCTTTCTTTTCTCTTCTTCTTGTCTTAAAGTTTATTTTGATAAAAAATACTGCTACCCTGGCTTTAAAAAATTTCCATTTATATGAAGCATTTTTTTCAATTACTTCACTATCAGTCTGTTTCTTTAGGTGTGAAGTGAATCTTCTGTGGGCAGCATATAGATGGGTCTTGGATTTTTAATCCATTCAGTCACCCTATGTCTTTTGATCAGAACACTTAGTACATTTCCATGTAGAGTAAATATAGATAAGAATGTCCTTACTACCATTTTGTTCAATGTTTTCTGGTTGCTTTTGTAGTTCTCTGATTGTTCTCTTGCTTTCTCCTTTTGTGCATGATGACTTTCTTTAGTGCTATGCTTAGATTCATTTTTTATTATTTTGTGAAGCTGTTATGGGTTTTTGATTTGTGGTTACCATGCATTTCATATATGACATCCTGCGTATTTAGCAGTCTGTGTTAACCTGACGGTCACTTACATTTGAACACATCCTAATAGCACTACATTTTTTAACCCTCTCTCCTGCATGTTTTATGAGTATGAAGTTTTAGTTTACACCATTTTATTTAGGGATTCCCTTAACTAACTCTTAATATGTAATTGATTTTACTACTTTCTATTTTAACCTTCATAATAGCTTTTAAAGGACTTGTGTACTATCTATATTTTCATGTGTCTGTTGGTCATCTGTATGTCGTCTTTGGAATAATAATGTTTGCATTTATAAGAAAATTTTCCAATTCATAATTTTCTTCTAATCATGGCCTTTTCTTTTCCTCTTAAACAAGACCCTTTAGCATTTCCTTTAGGATCAGTTGACTTACATTTATCTTGGAAACTCTTTCTCTCTCTCTTTGAATTCTGAATGATAACCTTAATGGGTAGAGTGTATTCTTGGTTGTAGGTTTTTTCCTTTTAGCACTTTGAGTACATCATGCCACTCCCTTCTGACCTATTTCTGCTGAAAAATCAGCTGATAGCTTATGGGGTTTCCCTTGCATATGACTCATTGCTTTACTCTTGCTGCATTTCAAATTTTCTCTTTACTGTTATTCTTTGACATTTTAATTATTGTGTCTTGGCATGGACCTTTATGTTCATCTTGTTTGGGGTTCTGTGTACATAAACCTGGATATTTGTTTCTTTCCCATGTTAGGGAATTTTCAGCTATTATTTCTTTTTTTTTAAATTTTATTTTGGTATCATTAATCTACAATTACATGAAGGACAATATGTTTACTAGGCTACCCCCTTCACCAAGTCCCCTCCACATACCCCTTCACAGTCACTGTCCATCAACATAGTAAGATGCTGTAAAATCACTACTTGTCTTCTCTGTGCTGCACAGCCCTCCCCGTGCCCCCCTCAACACTATACATGTTAATCATAATGCCCCATTTCTTTTTTCCTGCCCTTATCCCTCCTTTCCCACCCGTCCTTCCCAGTCCCTTTCCCTTTGGTAACTATTAGTCCATTCTTGGGTTCTGTGCTTCTGCTGTTTTGTTTCTTCAGTTTTCTTTTGTTCTTATACTCCACATATGAGTGAAATCATTTGGTACTTGTCTTTCTACGCTTGGCTTAGTGCACTGAGCGTAAAACCCTCTAGCTCCATCCATGTTGTTGCAAATGGTAGGATCTGTTTTTTTATTATAGCTGAGTAATATTCCATTGTGTATATGTACCACATCTTCTTTATCCAATCATCTACTGATGGACATTTAGGTTGCTTCCATACCTTGGCTATTGTAAATAGTGCAGCGATAAACGTAGGGATGCATCTGTCTTTTCCAAACTGGAGTGCTGCATTCTTGGGGTAAATTCTTAGAAGTGGAATTCCTGGGTCAAATGCTATTTCTATTTTGAGCATTTTGAGGAACGTCCATACTGCTTTCCACAATGGTTGAACTAATTTACATTCCCACCAGCAGGGTAGGAGAGTTCCCCTTTCTCCACAACCTCACCAACATTTGTTGTTGTTTGTCTTTTGGATGGCAGCCATCCTTACTGGTGTGAGATGATATCTCATTGTGGTTTTAATTTGCATTTCTCTGATGACAAGCGATGTGGAGCATCTTTTCATATGTCTGTGGGCCATCTGAATTTCTTCTTTAGAGAACTGTCTATTCAGCTCCTCTGCCCATTTTTTAATTGGATTATTTGCTTTTTGTTTGTTGAGGTGTGTGAGCTCTTTATATATTTTGGATGTCAAACCTTTATCGGATCTGTCATTTATGAATATATTCTCCCTTACTGTACGGTACCTTTTTGTTCTGTTGATGGTGTCCTTAGCTGTACAGAAGCTTTTCAGCTTGATATAGTCCCATTTGTTCATTTTTGCATTTGTTTTCCTTGCCTGGGAAGATATGTTCAAGAAGAGGTAACTCATGTTTATGTCTAAGAGATTTTTGCCTATGTTTTTTTCTAAGAGTTTTATGGTTTCATGACTTACATTCAAGTCTTTGATCCATTTTGAATTTACTTTTGTGTATGGGGTTAGACAGTGATCCAGTTTCATTCTCTTACATGTAGCTGTCCAGTTTTGCCAGCACCATCTGTTGAAGAGACTGTCATTTCCCCTTTGTATGTCCATGTCCCCTTTATCGAATATTAGTTGACCATATATGTTTGGGGTAATGTTTGGAGTCTCTATTCTGTTCCATTGGCCTTGGCTCTTTTCTTGTGCCAGTACCAAATTGTCTTGATTACTGTGGCTTTGTAGTAGAGCTTGAAGTTGGGGAGTGAGATCTCCCCCACTTCATTCTTCCTTCTCAGGATTGCCTTAGCTATTCGGGGTCTTTGGTGTTTCCATATGAATTTTTGAACTATTTGTTCCAGTTCATTGAAGAATGCTGTTGGTAGTTTGATAGGGATTGCATCGTATCTGATTATTGCTTTGGATAGAATTGCCATTTTGAAGATATTAATACTTCCAAGCCAGGAGCATGGGATGAGTTTCCTTTTGTAAGTGACCTCTTTAATTTATCTTAAGAGTGTCTTACAGTTTTCAGGGTATAGGTCTTTCACTTCCTTGGTTAGCTTTATTCCTAGGTATTTTATTCTTTTTGATGCTATTGTGAATGGAATTGTCTTCCTGATTTCTCTTTCTATTAGTTCTTTGTTAGTGTATAGGAAAGCCACAGATTTCTGTGTGTTAATTTTGTATTCTGAAACTTTGCTGAATTCTGATATTAGTTTTAGTAGTTTCGGAGTGGAGTCTTTAGGGTTTTTTATGTACAATATCGTGTCATTTGCAAATAGTGACAATTTAACTTCTTCTTACCTATCTGGATTACTTGTATTTCTTTGTTTTGTCTGATTGCCATGCCTAGGACCTCCAGTACTATGTTGAATAACAGTGGGGAGAGTGGGCATCCCTGTCTTGTTCCCGATAGCAGAGGAAAAGCTTTCAGGTTCTCGCTGTTCAGTATGATGTTCGCTGTGGGTTTGTCATATATGGCCTTTATTACGTTGAGATAATTGCCCTCTATACCCATTTTGTTGAAAGTTTTTATCATGAATGGATGTTGAATTTTGTAGAATGCCTTTTCAGCATCTATGGAGATGATCATGTGGTTTTTGTCTTTCTTTTTGTTGATGTAGTGGATGATGTTGATGGATTTTCAAATGTTGTACCATCCTTGCATCCCTGGGATGAATCCCACTAGGTCATGGTGTATGATTCTTTTGATGTATTTTTGAATTCGGTTTGTTGATATTTTGTTGAGTATTTTTGCATCTACGTTCATCAGGGATATTGGTCTGTAGTGTTTTTTTTGGTGGTGTCTTTGCCTGGTTTTGGTATTTGGGTGATGTTGGCTTCATAGAATGGGTTTGGGAGTATTCCCTCCTCTTCTATTTTTTGGAAAACTTTAAGGAGAATGGGTATTATGTCTTCTCTGTATGTCTGATAAAATTCCCAGGTAAATCCATCTGGCCCGGGGGTTTTGTTCTTTGGTAGTTTTTTTATTACCGCTTCAGTTTCATTGCTGGTAATTGGTCTGTTTAGATTTTCTGTTTCTTTCTTGGTCTGCTTGGAAGGTTGTATTATTCTAGGAAGTTGTCCATTTCTCCTATGTTTCCCAGCTTGTTAGCATATAGGTTTTCATAGTACTCTCTAATAATTCTTTGTATTTCTGTGGGGTCTGTCATCATTTTTCCTTTCTCATTTGTGATTTTGTTGATGTGTGTTGACTCTCTTTTCCTCTTAATAAGTCTGGCTAGAAGCTTACCTATTTTGTTTATTTTCTCGAAGAACCAGCTCTTGGTTTCATTGAATTTTTTCTATTGTTTTATTCTTCTCAGTTTTATTTATTTCTCCTGTGATCTTTATTACATCACTCCTTCTGCTGACCTTAGGCCTCATTTGTTCTTCTTTTTCCAATTTCCATAATTGTGACATTAGTCCGTTCATTTGGGAATGTTATTCCTTATTTAAATATGCCTGGATTGCTATATACTTTTCTATTAAGACTGCTTTTGCTGTATCCCACAGTAGTTGGGTCTTTTGTTTCCATATATTGCTGAATCCCTATTTTGATTTGGTCCTTGATCCATTGATTATTTAGGAGCATGTTGTTAAGCCTCCATGTGTTTGTGAGCCTTTTTGCTTTCTTTTTACAATTTATTTCTAGTTTTATGCCTTTGTGGTCTGAAAAGTCGGTTGGTAGGATTTCAGTCTTTTGGAATTTACTGATGCTCTTTTTGTGACCTAGTATGTGGTCTATTTTGGAGAATGTTCCATGTGCACTTGAGAAGAATGTGTATCCTGTTGCTTTTGGATGTAGAGTTCTATAGATGTCTATTAGGTCCATCTGTTCTAGTGTGTTGTTCAGTGCCTCTGTGTCCTTCTTTATTTTCTGTCTGGTGGATCTGTCCTTTGGAGTGAGTGGTGTGTTGAAGTCTCCCAAAATGAATGCATTGCATTCTATTTCCTCCTTTAATTCTGCTAGTATTTGTTTCACATATGTTGGTGCTCCTGTATTGGGTGCACATATATTTATAATGATTATATCCTCCTGTTGGACTGTGCCCATTATCGTTATGTAATGTTCTTCTTTATCTTTTGTTATTTTCTTTATTTTGAAGTCTATTTTGTCTGATACTAGTATTGCAACACCTGCTTTTTTCTCTCTGTTGTTTGCATGAAATGTCTTTTTCCATCCCTTGACTTTAAGTCTGTGCATGTCCTTGGGTTTGAGGTGAGTGTCTTGAAAGCAGCATTTGGATGGGTCTTGCTTTTTTATCCATTCCATTGCTCTGTGTCTTTTGATTGGTGCCTTCAGTCCATTTACATTTAGCATGATTTTTTAAAGGTTTGTACTTATTGCCATTGCAATCTTTAAGTTTGTGGTTACCAAAGGTTCAAGGTTAGCTTCTTTACTGTCTTACTGTCTAACTTAACTCGCTTATTGAGCTATTATAAACACGGTCTGATGATTCTTTATTTCTCTCCCTTCTTATTCCTCCTCCTCCATTCTTCATATGTTGGGTATTTTGTTCTGTGCTCTTTTTAGGAGTGCTCCCATCTAGAGCAGTCCCTGTAGGATGCCCTGTAGAAGTTGTGCTTGTCTGGGAATTGTTTAATCCCTCCTTCATATTTAAATGATATTCGTGCTGTATACAGTAGTCGTGGTTCGAGGCCCTTCTGTTTCATTGCATTAAGTATATCATGCCATTCTTTTCTGGCCTGCAGGGTTTCTGTTGCGAAGTCTGATGATAGCCTGATGAGTTTTCCTTTGTAGGTGACCTTTTTTTTTCTCTATGGCTGCCTTTAATACTTTGTCCTTGTCTTTGATCTTTGCCATTTTAATTATTATGTGTCTTGGTGTTGCCCTCCTTGCATCCCTTTTCATGTTAGTTCTGTGTACCTCTGTGGTCTGAGAGGCCATTTCCTCCCCTAGTTTGGGGAAGTTTTCAGCAATTATTTCTTCAAAGACACTTTCTATCCCTTTTTCTCTCTCTTCTTCTTCTGATACCCCTATAATGCGGATATTGTTCCATTTCGACTGGTCACTCAGCTCTCTTAGAATTCTTTCATTCCTGGAGATATGTTTATCTTTCTCTTCATCAACTTCTCTGCATTCCTGTTCTCTGTTTTCTAGTCCATTAATCGTCTCTTGCATCTCATCCATTCTGTTTTGAAGTCCTTCCAGACCTTGTTTTATTCTTTATTCTCCTTCCTTAGTTCTTGCATATTTCTCTGCAAGTCCATCAGTATGGTTATGACTTTTGTTTTGAATTTCTTTTCTTGAAGATTGGTTAAATCTATCTCCCCAGGTTCCTTCTCAGGGGAAGATGTAGAAGATGTCAAAGATGTCTGGGTTAGTCTTGTCTTAATCAAATTTTTTTGCCTTTTCATGTTGATAGGTGCAGTGGTATGGTATTGACTCGTCTGTCAGCTGGGAGTGCCACGAATCTTTCCATTTGTTCCTGGCCTTTCTTTACTGGGACAATGGCGACCCCCAGTGGCTTGTGTTGGGCAATTGCTTGTAGACTGGGTCTCTGTATCTTGCCCGGCTGGTATGGAGGAAGCTCCCTTGCAGTTTGCGTGGCCAGACTCAAGCTGCTTCTCTGCTATGGCGGGGCCCGAGAGAGGTAGTGGTCAGGGGCCTGTTTGGCTGTTTACCTCTTTGAGTAGTCTCAGAGCTGTTGCCCAGTGGGTTAGTGCACCCAGCGTTCCCTGGAATTTACATCTGCTGGACTGTGACCCTGGATGCTTCTATCCATCTGTGGGGTCCCTGTCCCTTTAAGATTTTCAAAAAGCACTCATTTTATTTGTCCCAGGGGTGCTGACTGAGGGAACCTGCTAACAGGTCTTACTGTCCTGTTTCCCTAGTTTCCAGCACCCCACGTACGCACTCTGTCTGTGCTCTGGTGTGGATGGCTAGGGCTGGGTGTTTAGCCAACCTGGGCTCCCTCTCCCTCCCTGGCCCAACTCCTCTCCTCATGTGGGGAGCTGGGGTGAGGGGCCTCGGGTCCCACCAGGCTGTGGTTTGTATCTTACCCTTTTCACCAGGTGCTGGGTTCTCGCAGGTGTGGATGTAGTCTGACTGTTTTCCTGTGTCTTCTGGTCTCTCTTTTAGGGGTAGTTGTATTTGCTGTATTTTCAAAAATATATGTTTTTGGAGAAGATTCCCACTGTCCCACTTACACTGCCATCTTGGCACCACCCTCCCCGATTCCTATTATTTCTTTAAATAATTTTTTTACCACCTTCTCTCTTCTCCTCTAGACTCCTATAATTTAAATATCAGAATGTTTTATGTTGTCCCAGGGGGCCCTTAACCTTTCCTCATTTCTCTGTGTTCTTTTTCCTTTCTTCTCTTCAGCATGAGGACTTTCTGTTACTCTGTCTTCAATATCACTGATCTGTTCTGCATCCTCTAATCTGCTCTAGATTCTCTCTAGTGTATTTTTCTTTTCCTTTGTGTTCTTCAACTCTCATTTGTTCTTTTTTATACTTTCTATGTCTGTTGAAGTCCTCTCTTAGTTTATCCATGCTTCTCTCCAATCCACCGATCATCTTTATAACCATTACTTTGAACTCTATATCAGGTGGATTTTTTCATTCCTTTTCATTTCATTCTTTTCCTGAAGATTTGTCTTGTTCTTTCATTTGGATCATATTTCTATGTTTCCTCATTTTGTTTGACTTTATGTTTTGGTTTCTATGAATTCAGTGAAATGACTACCTCCCCCACTCTTTAAGGAGCAGCCTTGTGTAGGAATGTCCCCTGGTTAGGTTGTGGGTGACTTGTAGTGTTGGCTAGCTGGGTGGCTGGAGCCTGGGTGTGTGTAGG
The DNA here is from genome assembly GCF_030020395.1 of Manis pentadactyla. Classification (NCBI taxonomy): domain Eukaryota; kingdom Metazoa; phylum Chordata; class Mammalia; order Pholidota; family Manidae; genus Manis; species Manis pentadactyla. Next base: position 54,019,740 of record NC_080031.1, read on the forward strand.
CCAGGGCTGTCCTGGTGAGTGCCATCTGGGGCAATTCACTCTGAAGTGTCCAGAACCAAGGGGGTGTGGTCCAGGGGTGTCCCAATAAGCACCGGGCCAGGGATGCATCAGCAGGGCTGCTGGGGTCAATGGGCTACTATCTGGGAGGGCACTGGCAGGTGTGGGGGCATGAACCAAGGAAGTCTAGGAGAATGTGCCAGTCCTGTGCATAATGAATGTACTTTCTCTAGGAATTTTCTGAAATAAAATAAAATATATTTAAAATGCTATGTATACTTTTATGTTTACTGCAACATTATTTACAATAGCCAAGATATGGAAGCAACCAAAGTATCCATCAACAGATGAATGGGTAAAGAAGTAATGGAACATATACAGAATAGATTATTGTTCAGCCACAAAAGAGAGAAATCCTCCCTCTGTAACAACATTGATGGACTCAGAGGGTATTATGCTATATGTAAAAGGCACACAGAGAAAGACAAATAACATGATTTCACTTATATTTAGAATCTAAAAACAAAACCAAGCAAAATGAACAAAACTGCAGGAGACTCACAGACACTGATCAGTGACCAGCGGCCACCACAGTGGAGAATTTGGGGTGGGTGGTGGGCTGCATGGGGGTGGTGAAGAGACACAGAACCTCAGTCACAATATAAGGTGGTCACGGGAATGGGAGTGCGGCAGAGAGAATACAGTCCGTGGTTCTGTGACAGTTTTCTATGCTCACAGAGTAACTGCACTAGTTGGGGGTGAGGATTTAATAATGTGTGTAATGGTTGAATCACAATATAATATTGTATATCAACTATTTTTCTGTTGCAGTCAGGGACCGTGAAAATAAGAGACCAAGTCAGAATGAGTTTTAATGCAGAGGACTTAGACTTCCTTGGAGACCAAGCAACGAGCTATAGTGCCCCTGTATCTTTATTAGGTCACCGAAGGCAGTGAAATAATCATTGGTTAATAATTATTGAAGGTACTTTCTCAACGAATCAGCCAACCAAAAACTAGATATGTTTTTTATATTCCTATTGTGTTAAGTCATCTGGTTAGTGAGTTTCACAGCATGTTCCTTGTCTGGGTTTTCCACATAAAGGATCACAGGAACCGTTTGCAGCTCCTGTTGCACAGTTTATAACTCACACCAGATTCCAGCAATTAATATTTTGTTCTTTCTTTTAGGTTGGTTTTGGCTATTAATCGAACTTAAACAGTATACATATTGTGCTTTTCTCTTAGATTAGTTTTGGTTTTAAATGAAGCTTTAAGCAGAAACTAAAGGACAGCAAAGTTAATTGCTGGGGTTTCTACATGTTTCAATTAAAAAAGGAAAATTTTTCCATGTAAAACATGATTTAGTAATTGAAATTAGTATCTCCCCAAAGTGTTCAAAACAATAAAGTTATGGATGAACTTAATTTCCAAAGATTCTTGGAAATTATTACTGCATTATTGATTTCATTATGGTCAGGTGACTGGTCTAAAATATCATTTCCATGAATTGTATTGTTCTTTTTACAAGTGTTTAGTAACTTTTTATTAGAGTGTTACATTTGTTTACATATAATATTTATCCTGTGACTTTTTTCCTATAATTTAGGCTCAGGACTTGTCCTGTTTAACTATTTTATCATTATCAAATTTAATAGGCTTAATATGCCACTTTCTAATGGATATGTTCCAAAATATGTCTTTATGATGATAAATTAACCTGGAATAAAAAATCAAATTTCCATGAGTGAATTTACTTGTGTCAACTTCAACCATTTTAGGAGATGAAAATACTTTTGATGGCATAATTGACATAATATTAGCAATTACATTTCTTTTTTTTATCCTAATACTGGTTGAGGAGGATAATAAACAAGGAAAACATACTCTTACTCTTGAAAAGTTAACTTCCTTCTCCTCACATCGTCGGTATCTGAGGTTTGTAGAGTTTAGTAGATAATCTCTCTGGACATGTGTCCAGGTTCTACATGCACTGGTTAAAGTACTACCATAAACATGCACATGATATGGGTATTTCCAACTCATTGTGGAGATGGATATTTCCTACATTGCTGTAAGACATTTGTTTTGGGATTGAAGACTGTTGAAATAGTATTTATATCTCAGACACTCACATTGGATTGTCATTGGCCACGAAAGCTTTTTCAGCAGTTATTTCTCTCTGACTGTTTAAAACCAAATTCCTTGTTCGTTGTAGCTGTAATGAAGTTAGGCTTTGCCATAAAATTCTCTAAGCCAACTTGTTATGCAATCTCTGATTACAATTTGGTTTTGATGATCAGCACTTTCTGCCATATCTGTCTGGCTGTGTCTGCATCTAATGGAAGAAATAGACATGTTTCTCCTCTTTTCAAAGTCCCCAACACTTGAGAAGTGCCCATATTTTGTAGGAGAAATAGCTCATGAGCTGCATACTTACAGTAGTAAAATGACCAACACATCTTAGAAGAAACAGAGGTTGAATCTTACTCAGCTTTGATAGCACATTAAAAGTAAGCATGTTTATGTATTTGAGTTAATATCAGTGGACCTCATATTCATCATTAGTCAACAGAAACTTTAAACATCATTTCTCCACAGTTCCAATAAGAACTTGGTTGTGATATAAAACAGAATGGTCATTGTGACTACAACTAGAGTCTGGGGAAATCCAAATATTTCTCTCTGTGTGTATAAATATATATATATACCTTAAATAAAAACTTGAATGAATTACAAAGGCTTGCCTTCAAACACCAAGTAAAACAGATTGGGAGAAAATGTAAAAACAATGACAATATAACACTTTCATCTAAGTGTTTCACTTCCCCCTTTGCCATGGGCTTGTATTTTAAATTACTGTAAACAGTATCGTTCTCATTTGTCTGATAGAATCTCTACACTTAGGTATTAGAAATATATGGAATAAAGGAATAGAAAACAATGTTCAAAATAAAAACTGGAAATAAATAAAATGTCTCAGCTTGGAGGACAAGCTTCAAAGTCACATTTTAACATTTACTTGATGAGTGACACTGGGAACAATGTTTAATTTATCCATCCCTCCATTTTCTCATTCAGAAAATGGGATTCAGAGCACTTACAGACTTCTTACAGAAAATAAAACAATCCATAAAAACTGCTTAGTGTGAGCAACTCGTGTCCATAAGTAGATGAATGGATAAAGAAGACATGGTGAGCATATACAAGGGAATATTATTATGCCATAAAAAATAAAGAAATCCTATTTTTGGCAATACAGATAGACCTTAAGTGTATTATGCTCAGTGAAATAAGCCAGGCAGAGAAAGAAAAATACCACATGGTTTCACTTATTTGTGTAACACAAAAACAAAGAACAGAATGAACAAAACAACAGGAGAATCATAGACACTAAGAAGTATCTAATGGTCACCCCAGGGGAGGCGTTAAGTGGGTGGGGACAGAGGGGAGGGGATGAAGTTGTGAAAAGTCTCAATGTAATATCACCTATCACGGGGATGGTGGTATATCATGGAGAATATAGCCAATGATTGTATAATATCTTCTGTGTTGACAAATACTCAATTACACTAGTTGTGGTGAGCATTTAATAATGTAGATAACTGTCAAATCCAGAATAGATTACATCAACTATACCAAATAAAATAGTTAACAAAAGCCACACAAACACAAAAATAGAAATGATATCTCTTAATACAGTACAGACACAGTTCTTAACAACTTTCTATTATACCAATCAACAAACTTAACCTTCTCTTTACATATCACTAAAGGAGAGGTAATTACAATAGTTTAAAATGTTGATGACTTCATGAACTTAGATCCATTTGGCACTATGTAACCTTGAAGAGTGAGTTTACATTTGCTGAGGTTTTAAGTTTGCACGTTTCCCCAGCCACACTTACAAGGCTCCCTTGACCTCACAGTTCCTCAGACTGTAGACTAGGGGGTTCAGCACAGGGTTGAAGATAGTATAAAATGATGACAACCTTGTCATGGTTAGCTGACCTGTAGGATTTGGGTCTCTTGTAGATAAAGAGAGCAGTTCCAGAAAACAGTCCCACCAAAGCCAAATGTGAGGAGCAGGTGCCAAAAGCCTTTTTGCAGGCTCTGCAGAATGCATCTGGAGAACAGAAGCTGGAATGGACCAAGAGCATTAACACACAGCAGCACAAGCCAAATGCACCTGAGTGGGCGCCTCATGGAAGAAATGGTCAATCTCTTGAGTACTGAAAAATGGGAAGCTCAGGTAGCAGCAGCCTGCACAAGCCCATCAGTTGCCCCCAGGAACCAGGAACCCCAGGTCATTCTCAGGCATAATTGCCAGCTCATGTGTTGGGACCTTTTGCCTCTTTCAGGCCTGTGACGGCCGCAGACTGGAGGTTTCCATCCTCCCTCGTTACCTCTGCGTTCGTGGCCCAAATGAGTTCCTGCGCATGCGCTCTTAGCCCTAACTTGGCCTCCCCACCTAACCTAAAACCTGCCTAAGACCCTAGTGACAGATGAGATAATCAATTCCCATTGGTTTCTATTACTTCCTTATCTTCCCCTATATAACTAAGCCTCTGATGGAATAAAGCTGAGTTTTGCTGCGCCCTTGAGGCTGACACATCTCCCGGATTGGTGTGGTTTTGTTTTTCCCCGGATCTCAGGGGAGGGTGTCCAAGCCACCGACACTTGCCCTCTCGCTCAGCCCTGGGGATATCAGGCTGGTCCTGCTTGTTCCCCTGCCTTCTTGTTGCTGGAGAGCAACAACTGGTGCCCCGTATGAGGAAAGAGGAACTTCGCTGATGAGCTAATCGGACGATGGGTAAGTGTAATCCCATAAAATATGGGCCATTCTTCTTTCAAGCCTGATCCCTCTCTTGAATTCCTTAGGGTCCTCCTCCAAAGTAGAGGCCTAGAGCTCTCTGACAGCCAAGCTATCAAAACCTGGGAGACCTTAGTTAAGGTCGCCCTGTGGCTGCCTGAAAGTAATTTGTTTGACTGGGAAACTTGGGACAGGGTGGAGCAACTCTTATGCAAAGCCCAAGTTAATAGGGATGATATGCCCCCTCTGGGGACTTTCCCCACTTTAGCAGCCCTTAAGAGTTGCTTCCCTCCTCATCCATGGAAGCCAGTTGCCAAGAACTTAATAGACAGGGAAACCACCGGGTCAGGAGCCCCTTCCTGGGGAGATTCTAATCCCCTTCCTCAGGCTGAGTCCACGCAAGCAGGACAAGAAAGCCATAAAGAGCCAGATGAGAATCGTGGCAATGGCGCCCTTGACCCTTTTGATGCCACCCCCTGGCCTCCCAAATCTTTTGTACCCAATCACTTCCTGGTACTAGTACCTCTTCTAACCCTTTCAAATCATCATCAGCCCCCTTCCTCCATACCAACGAGCAGGGGTTTCAGCTCCTCTCCCATATAAGGACTCATGCTCTCCTATTGGCTGCCAACCCCAAGAGAATCCATTGTTCCACTCACAACCTAACCCAGGGCCATGTCAGCTATTTTCGGTCAATGTTAATCCTGGAGGTAACCGCTCTGCCCCCTGGTACCCTTGGGAGCCAGGTGACCTTAAGGAATTAAAGAAGGCCGTTCTTGAGGATGGCCCCAATGCTCCTTGGACTGAGACCATCCTCCAGGGACTTACTCACCATCCATGCACCGCCACAGATTGGAGGGCTCTTGCCCGGGTGGTTCTCCCTGGTCCCCTTTATATTATGTGGTATGCTTTGTATAAAGAGGAATGCCAGCAACAAGCTGAGAGGAATCTGACATACTCTTTTACATATATATGGATGATATTATCTTGGGGGCCACTTGTTCCCACAAATTAGATGTCCTCTTTAAAAGGTGTCTTTCCCTGTTCAAAAACTATAATTTTCAGATTGCCCCAGAGAAAGTTCAACAGGTAGCTCCTTTTAAAATTTTGGGGACTACTTTAACATTAGATGTTGTCTCCCCTGTTAAGCCCCAGTCATGTATTCAGAACACGTATACACTACCACAGCTCCAGAAACTGCTGGGGGATATCAGTTGGATGAGGCCCTGGATTCCTATAACCACAGCTAATTTTATCCCTCTTTTCGACCTATTAAAAGGCCTTGATCTAGCTTCAATAGTGACTTTAAACCCTACAGATAGAGATACATCAACAAAAGTTCAACATGCCATTGATAATGCTGCCTGAAAAAGATATGATCCAAACTTGCCAATGGTCTTCTATATTATGGCAGGAGAGACCCTCCTCACTGCCATTTTGGCTCAGAAGGGGGATCCTGTACATTGGATACATCTATCTGTGGGAGGAGCACCCCGGGTGTACTCTATGGTGGATCAAATAGCTGACTGCATTGTCAGGGGATAAGATCTTTCTGTCTGTCTTTTTGGAAGTGAACCCCACTCTTTGATCATCCCTTTTTGGGTCAGCTATTTCTCTTGGCTACAGAGAAATAATTCCAGATTGGAAATAGTCATGGAGGGCTTTCCTGGGATAGTAGACTGTCACTATGGTCCCTATAAGTGGATGAGTTCCTTTAGCCAATTGGCATGGCAGCCGCCTAAAATGTTCCTCACTGAGGCAGACCCCTCTTTCCCCTCTGTTTTTACTGACGGGGGTAAATGGGGAGCCTCTATAGTAATGTTCCCCCCAGCCATAACCCTCTTTCATGAGGTACAGGGCTCCGCCCAGTTTAAAGAGCTTTATGCTGTTATTTTAGCTCTGTCTGAGATCTAAAGCCTTCTTAATCTGTTTTCTGATAGCCTTTACATTGTCAATCTACTGCCCAACCTTGTGGGCGCACACATCAGACTTGATAATAATCCCGTAACTCCTTTGATGATTCAAGCTCGCAATTTGTTAAAACAGAGACTAGTTCCCCTTTTTGTACAATGTCTAAGGGGACATCAAGATTTGCCAAGGTTTTTGTCAAGAGGCAATGCTCTTGCCGACCGAATAGCTTCAGCCTACACAGTACAGGAGGCCACCTCTTTTCATCAACTTACACATGCTAATTGGAGGGGACTACACCATCGGTTCCCTCAGGTCCCTGTCAGAGACTTAAAAAAGATCATTAGGACATGTAAGTCATGCCAGCCTTTTCTACAAGTTCCTCCGCTTCAAAAGGGCGGAGTGAACCCTCGAGGCCTGAGGCCCAATAACCTTTGGCAGACTGATGTCACACATTTTGCCCCTTTTGGGAAGCTTAAAAACATATTTCTAACAGTTGATACCTTCTCCCATGCTTGTTGGGCTACAGCCCATATGGGAGAAAAATCTAAACATGCCATAAGCCATTTTCTCCAGTGCTTTGCCATTCATGGCTTGCCAGATCAAATCAGAACCGATAATGGTCCCTGCTTTATTAGTAAATCTTTCACAGAATTCTTGAGTAAATGGCAAATTTCTCATACCACTGGAATTCTTTATACCATAAAAGACAAACAATCATAGAAAAACACAATCATATCCTCAAGGGTCAAATAATGAAACAAAAAGGGGGAACACTCTAACACCCATGATCAACTAAAGATGGCATTATTTACTTTAAATATTTTAAATTTTGCCAAAGGCGAACACTTCTCGCCCTTCCAAAAGCACTAGACAACAACCGTTACTTATCAGACGATTAGACCCCGATGGAATGACCCCCTTTCTGGAGAATGGAGGGGCCCAGACCCCCTCATTACAGCTGGAAGGGGATTTGGCTGTGTCTTCCTGAACAATGAATAAAGGCTGATCTGGGTCCCCGCAAGAGATCTTAAGTATTACCATCCTACAGAGGGGGAGTTCACTGATGTCAATGATGACCCAGAAGACCCCCCCGCCTCCTGAGGATATCTCTCTTTTTTCTCTCTTTCAGGGTCTTCAATGAATCCAATGATGCTGGTCTTCCTGCTAATGGCAATAAATCTCCCATTAGGTAGGACAGGATTTGGAGATCCTGGTCAAGCAAGAGCCATACTATGAAAGACTATCAGAGACCCCTGCATGGCCTGCTCTTTCACCCAAACTCCTCCCCACAAAACCTGTCACACTTCTATCAAAATCTGCCCTAATGGGCATCGGGCAGCCACACTCATGAAAGTGACAGAAAATGGATGCCCTGAAAGAGTTCACACTCACAAGTGTTGGCCGGGCCCCAAAATATATCCACCCTTTTAGCCTCCCAGAGATCAGGGGAGAGTTGCTTCTTGATCCTGAAACACAATCAATCATACAAGCTGCTTTTACCTTACTCAATAGAACCAATCCCGATTTAGCTAAGGATTGCCGGCTGTGCTTGAGACCAGGACGATTACAAGCCAATGCTCTTCTTGTTAACCTGTCACAGACCGAGCCCCAGTGCCAGCTGTTACCCCCAATTTCTAGAGTCTATCTAGACCCTCTTTCCCCTAAAGGCCCATGCTTCAAAGCTGACCCCCATTCTGATAATACTAGTGGGATAGATGTAGGTCGAATCCACTATTCTTTTTGCCAACAAAATATTACTGTGAACAATACCTTTCTCTGTCCCCCTAATGGAACAGCCTTCATTTGTGGGGAAAATGCGTTTGGCTTTCTTCCAACAGACTGGATGGGGTTTATCCTCCAGCTGTAATTTTCCCTGACATTGGAGTGGTCCCTAATAATCAGAGCCTCCCTATTCCTGTTTTAGACCACATGGAGGTAGATAAAAAAGGGCCTCCAAGTTATCCCCCTGCTTATAGGCCTTGAGGTGGCCACCGGAGCTGCCACTACGGCAGCAGGATTGGGGACCTCTCTGCATTATTATAAAACCCTTTCTCAACAGATGATCAATGATATACAAGCTGTAGCCAGCATAATTCTTGACCTCCAAGCACAATTGGATTCCCTCGCAACAGTAGTCCTACAAAACCGTAGGGGGCTTGATCTCCACACAGCTGAAAAGGGAGGCTTACGTCTCTTTTTATAGGAAGAGTGCTGCTTTTATGCAAACCACTCCAGCATATTCCAAAATAAAGTCAAACAACTTCAATAAGACCTCGAGAGATGCAGACAAGAATTACAAACCAATTTTCTTTAGACTGAGTTACATAGGTGGTTACCCTATCTTTTGCCCTTCCTTGGTCCTATCCTTCTTTTGCTCCTACTTTTCACTTTTGGGCCCTGCATTATTAACAAGATTATCCAGTTTGTCCAAAAAAGAATTGAATCAATTCAGTTGATGTGTGTGCAGGTACATTACCAGAGAGTTGCCACAGAAGCCAGTGACCCCTACGATCACTGTGAACCTTATGATGAGGCCGTGTCCGTTAATTCCCCCTAACTATCTCCCCACGCACCCGTGATGGGTAAGATCTCCAAGGTGGAGACAACCTAAGACAGGCCATGGAGGATGAGTAAGCTTGGGACAACTGAAGAGCTGCAAGGTACACAGTGACGGGTAAGATCCCCAGAGGGGGACAACCTAAGACAGGGGCCTTGCCTGCAGGGACATCCCAGAGCATTTATAAAACAAAAAGGGGGAATTGTTGTGACCTTTTGCCTGTTTTAGGCCTGTAACGACCGCAGACTGGAAGTTTCCATTCTCTCTCATTACTTCCGCGTTCGTGGCCCAACTGAGTTCCTGCACATGCGATCTTAGCCCTAACTCGGCCTCCCCACCTAACCTAAAACCTGCCTAATACCCTAGTGACAGATGAGATAATCAATTCCCATTTTTTTCTGTTACTTCCTCATCTTCCCCTATATAAATAAGCCTCTGATGGAATAAAGCTGAGTTTTGCTGTGCCCTTGAGGCTGACACATCTCCAGGATTGGTGTGGTTTTGTTTTCCCCCAGATCTCAGAGGAGGCTGTCCAACCCACGGACACTTGCCCTCTCGCTCAGCCCCGGGGATAACAGGCTGGTCCTGCTTGTCCCCCCACCTTCTTGTTGCTGGAGAGCAGCACTCATGAGGATGGGGTAACTCAGGGGGAGGTAAATAGCCACTTAGCAGTCATAGGATATGGTTGCTAAGAGGAAGCACTCTCCCCCTTCCACAGTGATGAAGAACAATATCTGTACACCACAGCCAGTGGGAGAGATGGACTTTCTCCCTGTCACATAGTGAGCAGCCATTTTGGGCACAATAGTGGGACCAGCATCATATCCATGAGGGAGAGCTGGCTGAGGAGGAAGTACATGGGCATGTGCAGCTGGGGGTCCCAGTGAATCAGGAGAAGCATGGTTATTTTCCTGCACCACAGTGAAGAGGAAAAGGTGGGTCTTGTGTAAAGAGTCCTAGAAGAGGGGATGGGAGCCAAGATGGCAGCGTGGGTAGAGCAGCGGAAGTCTCCTCCCAAAACCACATATATCTATGAAAATATAAAAAAGACAACTCTTCCTAAAATAAACAGCAGAGGACACAGGACAACATCCAGACCACATCCACACGTGCGAGAACCCAGTGCCTCATAAAGGGGGTAAGGTAGAAGCCCCGGCCCGGCGGGACCTGAGTGTCCCTCCCTCCAGCTCCTGGCGGGAGAAGAATAGGCAGAGCAGGAGGGAGACGGAGCCCAGGACTGCTGAGCACCCAGTCCCAGCCATCCGGACCAGAGCTCAGATACAGTGCGTGCGCGTGGCCCTGGATACTAGGGAAATAGGGCATCAAGAATGGTTAGAGAGTACCAGAGGCCTGGCGTCAGAGGGCATAAGACAAGCGACCAGCCAATTTTTTTTTTCTGTTTTGTTTTGGTGAGCGCTTTTAGGAAGTCTTAATTGATAGGGAACCCAATACTATTGAAACAGGGCAGCAAGACCAGTGAGTAGATGCCTGAGGCTGGCGACAGAGAATAAAGATGAACGAGCGGCCATTTTATTTACATATTCATTTCTTTAATTTTTAAATTTATTTATTTTTTTTTTTTGTGGTCGTTGTTTTGTTTTGGCAGGTGCTTTTTGGAAGTCTTAAAGGGACAGGGCAGGACACTTAATCCAGAGGTAGGGAATATGGGGATCTCTGGGGACCCTAATCCCCTGGGCTGCAGATAGCAGGGAGGCCCCTTACGGAGATAAATAGCCTCCCGCCCGCTCCCCCTCCAAAGTGACTCCATCACTTTGGAGCAGAAGCCAAAGCCAGGCCACGCCCACAGCAACAGCGGAGATAAACTCCATAACAGCCGGGAAGTAAGTAGAAGCCCTGTCTGTGCGCAGCTAACCAGCACAAGACACTAGAGGTCGCTGTTCTCGCAGGAGAGGAAGGCCACAAACCAACAAGAAGGGAAGTTCTCCCAGCCGTCACTCCTTCCAGCTCTGCAAACTATTCCTATCACCATGAAAAGGCAAAATTACAGGCAGACAAAGATCACAGAGACAACACCAGAGAAGGAGACAGACCTAACCAGTCTTCCTGACAAAGAATTCAAAATAAAAATCATAAACATGCTGACAGAGATGCAGAGAAATAAACAAGAGAAATGGGATGAAGTCCGGAGGGAGATCACAGATGCCAGAAAGGAGATTACAGAAATGAAACAAACTCTGGAAGGGTTTATAAGCAGAATGGATAGGATGCAAGAGGCCATTGATGGAATTGAAACCAGAGAACAGGAACGCATAGAAGCTGACATAGAGAGAGAAAAAAGGATCTACAGGAATGAAACAATATTAAGAGAACTGTGTGACCAATCCAAAAGGAACAATATCCGTGTTATAGGGGTACCAGAAGAAGAAGAGAGAAGAAAAGGAATGGAAAGTATCTTGGAAGAAATAATTGCTGAAAACTTCCCCAAACTGGGGGAGGAAATAATCGAACAGACCACGGAAATACACAGAACCCACAACAGAAGAGAACCAAGAAGGAGAACACCAAGACACATAATAATTAAAATGGCAAAGATCAAGGACAAGGAAAGAGTTTTAAAGGCAGCTAGAGAGAAGAAGTTCACCTATAAAGGAAAACCCATCAGGATAACATCAGACTTCTCAACAGAAACCCTACAGGCCAGAAGAGAATGGCATGATATTTTTAATGCAATGAAACAGAAGGGCCTTGAATGAAGGATACTGTTTCCAGCACGACTATCATTTAAATATGATGGTGGGATTAAACAATTCCCAGACAAACAAAAGCTAAGGGAATTTGCTTCCCAAAAACCACCTTTACAGGATATCTTACAGGGGCTGCTCTAGATGGGAGCACTCCTAGAAAGAGCACAGCACAAAACACCCAACATATGAAAAATCGAGGAGGAGGAATAAGAAGGGAGAGAAGAAAGAATCACCAGACAGTGTATATAACAGCTCAATAAGCGAGCTAAGTCAGGCAGTAAGATACTAAAGAGGCTAACATTGAACCTTTGGTAATCACGAATTTAAAGCCTGCAATGGCAATAATTACAGATCTTTCAATAGTCACCCTAAATGTTAATGGACTGAATGCACCAATCAAAAGACACAGAGTAATAGAATGGATAAAAAAGGAAAACTTATCTATATGCTGCTTACAAGATACTCACCTCAAACCCAAAGACATGTACAGACTAAAAGTCAAGGGATGGAAAAATATATTTTAGGCAAACAACAGCGAGAAGAAAGCAGGGGTTGCAGTACTAATATCAGACAAAATAGACTTCAAAACAAAGAAAGTAACAAGAGATAAAGAAGGACACTACATAATGATAAAGGGCTCAGTCCAACAAGAGGATATAACCATTCTAAATATATATGCACCCAACACAGGAACACCAGCATATGTGAAACAAATACTAACAGAACTAAAGGGGGAAATAGACTGCAATGCATTCATTCTAGGAGACTTCAACACACCACTCATTCCAAAGGATAGATCCACCGGGCAGAAAATAAGTAAGGACAAGAAGCACTGAAAAACACAGTAGAGCAGATAGACCTAATAGACATCTACAGAACTCTACTTCCAAAAGCAACAGGATACACCATCTTCTCAAGTGCACATGGAACATTCTCCAGAATAGACCACATACTAGGCTACAAACAGAGCCTCTGTAAATTCCAAAAGATTGAAATCCTACCAACCAACTTTTCAGACCACAAAGGCATAGAACTAGAAGTAAACTGTACAAAGAAAGCAAAAAGGCTCACAATCACACGGAGGCTTAACAACACGCTCCTAAATAATCAATGGATCAAGAACCAAATCAAAATCAGAACCAGCCATGTATGGAAACAAATAACAACAACAACACTAAGCCCAAACTTCTGTGGGACACAGCAAAAGCAGTCTTAAGAGGAAAGTATATAGCAATCCAAGCATATTTAAAAAAGCAAGAACAATTCCAAATGAATGGTCTAATGTCACAATTATTGAAATTGGAAAAAGAAGAACAAATGAGGCCTAAGGTCAGCAGAAGGAGGGACATAATAAAGATCGGAGAAGAAATAAATAAAATTGAGAAGAATAAAACAGTAGCAAAAATCAATGAAACCAAGAGCTGGTTCTTTGAGAAAATAAACAAAATAGATAAGCCTCTAGCCAGACTTATTAAGAGGAAAAGAGAGTCAACACAAATCAACAGTATCAGAAACTAGAAAGGGAAAATCACGACGCACCCCACAGTTATACAAAGAATTATTAGAGAATACTATGAAAACCTATATGCTAACAAGTTGGGAAACCTAGGAGAAATGGACAATTTCCGGGAAAAATACAACCTCCCAAGACTGACCCAGAAAGAAACAGAAAATCTAAACAGACCAATTACCAGCAACAAAATTGAAGCGGTAATAAAAAACCTACCAAAGAACAAATCCCCCATGCCAGATGGATTTACCCCGGAATTTTATCAGTCAAACAGGGAATACATAGTACCCATTCTCCTTAATGTTTTCCGAAAAATAGAGGAGGAGGGGACACTCCCAAACTCATTCTATGAAGCTAACATCACCCTAATACCAAAAGCAGGCAAAGACCCCACCAAAAAAGAAAACTACAGACCAATATCCCTCATGAACTTGTTGCAAAAATACTCAACAAAAAATAGCAAACCGAATTCAAAAATACATCAAAAGGATCGTACACCATGACCAAATGGGATTCATCCCAGGGATGCAAGGATGGCACAACATTCAAATGTCCATCAACATCATCCAACACATCAACAAAAGAAATACAAAAACCACATGAACATCACCATAGATGCTGAAAAACCACTTGACAAAGTTCAACATCCATTCAAGCCAACATACCCTTGAAGCCAAAATCAGTCAAAAGGAGAAATAAAGTGGGAGAAACCCTTTTATTGCTTACAAGTAGTCATCCACTTCTGCTCTTGAAACCTGGCTGCAAAAAGGACCCCACCCAACCTCTCTTGTCCAGATATGCAATCTCTCCTCCTCCTAACAACCTATTTATATGGAGATGGAATGCTTGTCTCCACCCCTTGGAAATACCTATTGATATGGAGATGCACTAAGGCCAGGAGAGAGATTCTGGAAATATTACAATTTTGCATACACTCCTTGTTCAAGGAGGCAGGGAAGTGTAATGTTTTTACCTGATCACACTGCCATCCACAAAATATAGAGCTAGTGTTATCAAAAATATAACACAGTTACTGGGTAGGAAATTAAGGCCTCTGACATACTGTGGATTACCAAAACACAGAAAATCTAGAAACATGACAGTTTACACGATAAAATTGTAAGATAAATTCTAGTTTAAGATAAATTCTAACTGAAATAAGCAGTCAACGAGAGGCAACAAAGGGCCAGGCAGATAATTTGAATGCAATTCCTGGGTGATGTTCCTCAGTCTGAAAAACAGGCTGGGGAAGTCACACCCGGTCAGGGAGGTGGGGGCTTATAAGGGGTTAGGAGAGGGAGGAGAGGGCAAGCTATCCAAGGGGGCATAGAGAGGTATGATTGGCTAAGGTGACAATAGACAAGTAGAAAATTTTTTCCTTCCAAGAGGGAGGAGGCTGAAAATCGTGTCTTAGATGACACATCAGAAGGATGGAATACAGGAAGAGCTGTCAGTTTTCCATATAAGGCACGGAACTTTGGGTCTGATCTGTACTCCTTTTATGGTATCTCTCTGTTCTGTTTTTATTTTTTATTTTTTTGTAGATAATTATTTTTTATTGAAGGATAGTGACACACAGTATTACATTAGTTTCAGGTGTACAACACAGTGATTCAACATTTATATACATGATAATTCTAGGTACCAGCTTTCACCATAGCAAGTTGTTACAATATTTTGACAATATTCCTTATGCTATACATTCATCCAGGTTACATATTTATTCTACAATTAGAAGTGTGTACTTTTTTTGTGTGTGTGAGGGCATCTCTCATATTTATTGATCAAATGGTTGTTAACAACAATAAAATTCTGTATAGGGGAGTCAATGCTCAATGCACAATCATTAATCCACCCCAAGCCTAATTTTCGTAAGTGTCCAATCTTCTGAAGCATAACGAACAAGTTCTTACATAGAGAACAAATTCTTACATAGTGAATAAGTTACAAAGTGAACAGTACAAGGGCAGTCATCACAGAAACTTTTGGTTTTGCTCATGCATTATGAACTATAAATAGTCAGTTCAAATATGAATACTCATTTGATTTTTATACTTGATTTATACATGGATACGACATTTCTCCCTTTATTATTATTATTATTTTTAATAAAATGCTGAAGTGGTAGGTAGATACAAGATAAAGGTAGAAAACATAGTTCAGTGTTGTAAGAGAGCAGATTTCTATGATCAGGTGTGTGCCTGTAGACAATGTGTTAGTCCAAGCTAGACAAGGGCAATAAAACATCCATGTATGCAGAAGATTTCTGTCAGAACAGGGGGGGTGAGGTTTTAAGCCTCACCTCTGTTATCCCCAATTTCTCACCTGATGGCCCCCCTGCAACTGTGCCTGTCTTAGGTTGTTCCTCCCTTGAGGAATCTTACCCATCTCTGGCTAACCAGTCATCTTCCGGGGCCATACAGGGAAATGTAAAGTTGGTAAGTGAGAGAGAAGCCTTATTGTTTGAAAAGGTTAGCTTTCTACTTCTTTGCAGATTTATGCCCTGTGGCTTCTATGCCCAGCATTTGTCTTGAGGTATCTTTACCACTTGGAAGAATTATGATACTTGGTAAATTCGATATGAGGCACGAATTCTATTTCAGGGTTGTAATTAGGAAGGAAGAAGAAAAGCTATAGACATAGCAGGCAGAAGAAAACATGGGAAGATTGATTATTTCATTGACGTATCTTATTGTAGAGTAACTTCAGCATGTATAGGTTTTAAAATACTAATTAAATTGTGCACACACATTAACATGATAGGAGTACAGTTACACAACCAAAGCATACCTGTAATTACCAGCCATCTCCAGTGAAACCAAGAAAACCAGTTAGGCACCTTAGGCATTTGTGAAAACTTATCTATGATATGGTGGATAGTGACCAACTGAACTGGGACAGTCTGAGATAAATCAGACAAATTAAAACAACCCATTCCTGGGGACTGTTCACATCCCATATGTTCTTTTAACAGTAAATAGTCTGTAGTTGAAAGATTTTTTAGTGCTACAATTTGCACTTCTCCTAATTCTTGGTTGAGTTCCAACAGTATAGATCCAGTCAAATTTGTTGTTTTACTGTATGCACATTCCAGCTTAGCTATCTCCTTCTTCATTCCCATGGCAAGTCCAGGAACTGGTGGGATGAGTGCATCTACACCTGTAGAAGTGTGTGGTTCTTTTTTGGGGTTTTCTGATGATCATCTTCTGTCATGAGTCTTCCAGAGAGTGCTGATTTTGGAACTTCTTTTTCCTATCGTATCTTAGTTCAATTTCAGGGTAGTCAAATTAGGCTTTGATCCTCTGTGTAAACACAAACAGACCCTATGTGTAAACTTTTATATGCCCTTTATACCATTGTGTAGAACTCATTGGAGATCACCACACAGGAACTGATCTTTTTCTTTTTTTGTTATCATTAGTCAACACTTACATGACGAATATTATGTTTATTAGGCTCTCCCCTATACCAGGTCCCCCCTATAAACCCCTTTACGGTCATTGTCCATCAGCATAGCAAAATGATGTAGAATCACTAATTGTCTTCTCTGTGTTGTACAGCCCTCCCCTTTCTCCCACCCCCCCATGGTTGCTAAACTTAACACCCCCATTCTTCTCCCCACCCTTATAACTCCCTACTCATCCATCCTCCCCAGTCCCTTTCCCTTTGGTACCTGTTAGTCCATTCTTGAGTTCTGTGATTCTGCTGCTGTTTTGTTCCTTCAGTTTTTCCTTTGTTCTTATATTCCACAGATGAGTGAAATCATTTGGTATTTCTCTTTCTCCGCTTGGCTTATTTCACGGAACATAATATCCTCCAGATCCATCCATGTTGCTGCAAATGGTAGGATCTGCCCTCTTCTTATGGCTGAGTAGTATTCCATTGTGTATATGTACCACATCTTCTTTATCCATTCATCTATCGATGGACATTTAGGTTGCTTTCAATTCTTGGATATTGTAAACAGTGCTGCGATAAACATAGGGGTGCATTGGTCTTTCTCAAACTTGATTGCAGCATTCTTACGGTGAATTCCTAGAAGTGGAATTCCTGGGTCAAATGGTAAGTGTGTTTTGAGCATTTTGATGTACCTCCATACTGCTTTCCAGAATGGTTGAACGAATTTACATTCCCACTAGCAGTGTAGGAGGGTTCCCCTTTCTCCACAGCATCTCCAACATTTGTTGTTGTTAGTCTTTTGGATGGTAGCCATCCTTACTGGTATGAGGTGATACCTCATTGCAGTTTTAGTTTTCATTTCTCTGACAATTAAGGATGTGGAGCATCTTTTCATGTCTCTTGATCATCTGTATTTCTTTTTTGGAGAAATGTCTGTTCAGTTCCTCTGCCCATTTCTTTTTTTTAGATAATAATTTTTTATTGAAGGTTAGTTGACACAGAGTATTACATTAATTTCAAGTGTACAACACAGTGATTCAACATTTATATACATGATAATTCTAGGTACCAGCTATCACCATACCATGTTGTTAAAATATTTAACTATATTCTTTATGCTATACATTACATCCTGTTTACTTATTTATTTTACAATTGAAAGTGTGTAATTTTTTTTTTCTGAGTTCATCTCTCATATTTATTCATCAAATGGTTGTTAACAACAATAAAATTCTGTATAGGGGAGTCAATGCTCAATGCACAATCATTAATCCACACCAATCTTAATTTTCGTCAGTCTCCAATCTTCTGAAGCATAATGAACAAGTTCTTGTATGGAGAGCAAATTCTTACATAGTGAATAAGTTCTTACTTGTTGAACAGTACAAGGGCAGTCATCACAGAAACTTTCAGTTTTGATCACGCATTATGAACTATAAACAATCAGTTCAAATGTGAATATTCGTTTGATTTTTATACTTGATTTATATGTGGATACAACATTTCTCTCTTTATTATTATTATTTTCAATAAAATGCTGAAGTGGTAGGTAGATGCAAGGTACAGGTAGAAAACATAGTTTAGTGTTGTAAGAGAGCAAACATAGATGATCAGGTGTGTGCCTGTAGACTATGTGTTAATCCAAGCTACACAAAGGCAATAAAACATCCACGAATGCAGAAGATTTTTCTCAGAACAGGGGGGTGAGGTTCTAAGCCTCACCTCTGTTGATCCCCAATTTCTCACCTGATGGCACCCTGCGACTGTGCCTGTCTTACATTGTTCTTCCCTTGAGGAATCTTACCCGTCTCTGGATAACCAGTCATCTTCTGGGGCCATACAGGGAAATGTAAATTTGGCAAGTGAGAGAGAAGCCTTATTGTTTGAAAAGGTTAGCTTTTCACTTTTTTGGCATATTTATTCCCTGTGGCTTCTATGTCCAGCATTTGTCTTGAGGTATCTTTACCACTTGGAAGAATTATGATACTCTGTAAATTAGATATGAGGCATGAATTCTATTTAAGGGTTATAATTAGGAAGGAAGAAGAAAAGCTATAGAAGTAGCAGGTGGAAGAAAACATGGGAAGATTGATTATTTGTTTGACATAACTTCTTGTGGAGTAACTTCAGCATGTATAGGTTTTAAACTAATAATTAAATTGCACACACACATTAACATAATAGGAGTACAGTTACATAACCAAAGCATACCTGTAATTACCAGCCATCTCCAGTGAAACCAGGAAAACCAGTTAGGCTCCTTAGGCATTTGTGAAAACTTATCTATGATATGGTGGATATTGTCCAAACGAACTTCAACAGTCTGAGAGAAATCAGACAAATAAAAACAACCCATTCCTGGGGACTGTTCACATCCCATATGTTCTTTTAACAGTAAATAGTCTGTAGTTGTAAGATTTTGGTGCGCTACAATTTGCACTTCTCTTAATTCTTGGTTGAGATCCAAAAGTATAGATCCAGTCAAATTTGTTGTTTTGCTGTATGCACAGGTCAGCTTAGATATCTCCTTCTTCATTCCCTTGGCAAGTCCAGGAAATGGTGGGATGAGTGCATCTACACCTGTAGCAGTGCGTGGTTCTTTTTTGGGGTTTTCTGATGATCACCTTCTGTCATGAGTCTTCCAGAGAGTGCTGATTTTGGAAGTTCTTTTTCCTATCGTACCTTAGTTCAATTTCAGGATAGCGAAATTAGGCTTTGATCCTCTGTATAAACACAAACAGACCCTTTGCGTAAACTTTTATATGCCCTTTAAACCATTGTGTAGAACTCATTGGAGATCACCACACAGGAACTGCTTTTTTTTTGTTATCATTAATCTACACTTGCATGACAAATATTAAGTTTATAAGGCTTTTCCCTATACCAGGTCCCCCCTATAAACCCCTTTACGGTTACTGTCCATCAGCACAGCAAAATGTTGTAGAATCACTTCTTGTCTTCTCTGTATTGTACAGCCCTCCCCTTTCTCGCACCCCCCCATGCTGGCTAATCATAACACGCCCCTTCTTCCTTCCTCCCCCTTATCCCTCCCTTCCCACCAATTCTTCCCAGTCCCTTTCCCATTGGTACCTGTTAGTCCATTCTTGAGTTCTGTGATTCTGCTGCTGTTTTGTTCCTTCAGTTTTTCCTTTGTTCTTATACTCCACAGATGAGTGAAATCATTTGGTATTTCTCTTTCTCCGCTTGGCTTATTTCACTGAGCATAATACCCTCTAGCTCCATCCAACTTGCTGCAAATTTTCCCTCTTCTTATGGCTGAGTAGTATTCCATTGTGTATATGTACCACTTCTTCTTTATCCATTCATCTATCGATGGTCATTTAGTTTGATTCCAATTCTTGGCTATTGTAAATAGTGCTGCATTAAACATAGGTGTGCATTGGTCTTTCTCAATCTTGATTGCTACATTCTTAGGGTAATTTCCTAGGAGTAGAATTCCTGGGTCAAATGGTAAGTCTGTTTTGAGCATTTTGATGTACGTCCATACTGCTTTCCACCATGTTTGAACTAATTTACATTCCTTCCAGCAGTGTAGGAGGGTTCCCCTTTCTCCACAGCCTCGCCAACATTTGTTGTTTTTAGTCTTTTGGATGGCAGTCATCCTTACTGATGTGAGGTGATACCTCATTGTACTTTTAGTTCGCATTTCTCAGATAATTTGCGATGTGGAGCATCTTTTCATGTCTGTTGGTCATCTGTATTGCTTTTTTGGAGAAATGTCTGTTCAGTTCCTCTGCCCATTTTTTTTTGATAATTATTTTTTATTGAAGGGTAGTTGACACACAGTATTACATTATTTTCAGGTGTACAGCACAGTGATTCAACATTTATATACATGATAATTCTAGGTACCAGCTATTACCATACCAAGTTGTTACAATATTTTGACTATATTCGTTATGCTATACATTACATCCCGGTTATTTATTTATTTTACAATTGGAAGTTTTTACTTTTTTTTTTCTGATTTCATCTCTCATATTTATTCATCAAATGGTTGTTAACAACAATAAAATTCTGTATAGGGGAGTCAATGCTCAATGCACAATCATTAATCCACACCAAGCCTAATTTTGTCTGTCTCCAATCTTCTGAAGCATAGCGAACAACTTCTTACATGGAGAGCAAATTCTTACATAGTGAAAAAGTTCTTACTTGTTGAACAGTACAAGGGCAGTCATCACAGAAACTTTTGGTTTCTATCACGCATTATGAACAATAAACAATCAGTTGAAATGTGAATATTCGTTTGATATTTATACTTGATTTATGTGTGGATACCACATTTCTCTCTTTATTATTACTATTTTTAATAAAATGCTGAAGTGGTAGGTAGATGCAAGGTAAAGGTAGAAAAGATAGTTTAGTGTTGTAAGAGAGCAAACATAGATGATCAGGTGAGTGCCTGTAGACTATGTGTTAATCCAAGCTAGACAAGGGCAATAAAACATCCACAGATGCAGAAGATTTCTCTTAGAACAGGAGGGGTGAGGTTCTAAGCCTCACCTCTGTTGATCCCCAGTTTCTCACCTGATGGCCCCCCTGTGACTGTGCCTGTCTTAGGTTGTTCCTCCCTTGAGGAATCTTACCTGTCTCTGGCTAACCAGTCAAAAGGGAAATGTAAAGTTGGTAAGTGAGAGAGAAGCCTTTTGTTTGAAAAGGTTAGCTTTTTACTTCTTTGCATATTTATGCCTTGTGGCTTCTATGCCCAGCATTTGTTTTGAGGTATCTTTACCACTTGGAAGAATTATGATGCTCAGCAAATTCGATATGAGGCACGAATTCTATTTCAGGGTTATAATTAGGAAGGAAGAAGAAAAGCTATAGAAGTAGCAGGCATAAGAAAACATGGGAAGATTGATTACTTGTTTGACATAACTTCTTGCAGAGTAACTTCAGTATGTATAGGTTTTAAACTACTGATTAAATTGCACACACACATTAACATAATAGGAGTAGAGTTACATAACCAAAGCATACCTGTAATTGCCAGCCATCTCCAGTGAAACCGAGAAAACAAGTTAGGCACCTTAGGCATTTGTGAAAACTTATCTATGATATGTTGGATATTTTACAACTGAACTTAAACAGGCTGAGAGACATCAGACAAATTAAAACAACCCATTCCTGGGGACTGTTTGCATCCCATATGTTCTTTTAACAGTAAATAGTCTGTAGTTTTAAGATTTTTTAGCACTACAATTTGCACTTCTCCTAATTCTTGTTTGAGATCCAACAGTGTAGATCCAGTCAAATTTGTTGTTTTACTGTATGCACAGGCCAGCTTAGATATCTATTTCTTCATTCCCATGGCAAGTTCAGGAACTTGTGGGATGAGTGCATCTACACCTGTAGCAGTGTGTGGATCTTTGTTGGGGTTTTTGATGATCATTTTCTCGTATGAATCTTCCAGAGGTTGTTGATGTGGGAAGTTTTTTCTTATCATTCCTTAGTTCATTTTCGGGGTAGCCAAATTAGGCTTTGATCCTCTGTATAAACACAAACATAGCCTTTGCCTACACTTTTATATACCCTTTATACCATTGTGTAGAACTCATTGGAAGTCGCCACACAGGAACTGCTTTTTTTTCTTTTTTTTATTATCATTAATCTATACGTACGTGACGAATATTATGATTACTTGGCTCTCCCCTAAACCAGATCCCCACTGTAAACCCATTTTGGTCACTGTCCATCAGTATAATAAAATGTTGTTGAATCACTACTTGTCTTCTCTGTGTTGTACAGCCCTCCCCTTTCTCCCACCCCTCCATGCGTGCTAATCTTAATACCCCCGTTCTTCTTTCCCCACCCTTATACCTCCCTACCAACTCATCCTCAACAATTCCTTTCCCTTTGGTAACTGTTAGTACATTCTTGAGTTCTGTTGTTCTACTGCTGTTTTGTTCCTTCAGTTTTTCTTTTGTTGTTATGCTCCACAGATGAGTGAAATCATTTGGTATTTCTCTTTCTATTCTTAGCTTATTTCACTGAGCCTAATACCCTCCAGCTCCATCCATGTTGCTGCAAATGGCAGGATTTGCCCTCTTCTTATGGCTGAGTAGTGTTACACTGTGTATATGTACCACATCTTCTTTATCCATTCATCTATCAGTGGACATTTATGTTGCTTCCAATTCTTGGCTATTGTAAATAGTGCTGCGATAAACATAGGGGTACATTGGTCTTTCTCAAACTTGATTGCTGCTTTCTTAGGGTAAATTCCTAGGAGTGGAATTCCTGGGTCAAATGGTAAGTCGGTTTTGAGCATTTTGATGAACCTCCATACTGCTTTCCACTATTTGAACTAATTTACATTCCCACCAGCAGTATAGGAGGGTTCCCCTTTCTCCACACCTTCGCCAACATTTGTTGTTTTTCTTTTGGATGGCAGCCATCCTTACTGTAGTGAGGTGATATCTCATTATAGTTTTAATTTGCATTTCTCTGATAATTAGCGATGTGGAGCATCTTTTCATGTGTCTGTTGGCCATCTGTATTTCTTTTTCGGAGAACTGTCTGTTCAGTTCCTCTGCCCATTTTTTGATTGGTTTATTTGTTTTTTGTTTGTTGAGGCTTGTGAGCTCTTTATATACTCTGGACGTCAAGCCTTTATCGGATCTGTCATTTTCAAAGATATTCTCCCGTACTGTAGGGTTCCTTTTTGTTCTATTGATGGTGTCTTTTGCTGTACAGAAGCTTTTCAGCTTAATATAGTCCCACTTGTTCATTTTTGCTGTTGTTTTCCTTGCCCAGGGAGATATGTTCAAGAGGAGGTCACACATGTTTATGTCTAAGAGGTTTTTGCCTATGTTTTTTTCCAAGAGTTTAATGGTTTCATGACTTACATTCAGATCTTTGATCCATTTTGAGTTTTCTTTTGTATATGAGGTTAGACAATGGTCCAGTTTCATTCTCCTACATGTAGCTCTCCAGTTTTGCCAGCACCATCTGTTGAAGAGACTGTCATTTCGCCATTGTATGTCCATGGATCCTATATCAAATTTTAATTGACCATATATGTCTGGGATAATGTCTGGATTCTCTAATCTGTTCCATTGGTCTGTGGCTCTGTTCTTGTGCTGTACCAAATTGCCTTGATTACTTTGGCTTTATAGTAGGACTTGAAGTTGGGGAATGAGATACCCCCTACTTTATTCTTCTTTCTCAGGACTGCTTTGGTTGTTCGGGGTCTTTGGTGTTACCGTATGAATTTTTGAATTATTTGTTCCAGTTCATTGAAGAATGTTTCTGGTAGTTTCATAGGGATTGCATCAAATCTGTATATTACTTTGGGCAAGGTG
Source organism: Manis pentadactyla (assembly GCF_030020395.1). NCBI lineage: Eukaryota > Metazoa > Chordata > Mammalia > Pholidota > Manidae > Manis > Manis pentadactyla. The sequence continues at coordinate 54,043,957 of NC_080031.1, forward strand.
GCCATTTTGTCGTTATTGATTGTTCCTAGACATGAGCATGGGATGAGTTTCCATCTTTTATTGTAGCCCTTAATTTCTCTTAAGAGTGACTTGTAGTTTTCAGACTATAAGTCTTTCCCTTCTTTGGTTAGGTTTATTCCTAGGTATTTTATTTTTTTTGATGCATTTGTAAATGGAGTTGTTTTCCTGATTTCTCTTTCTGTTGGTTCATTGTTAGTGTATAGGAAAGCCACAGATGTCTGTGTGTTGATTTTGTATCCTGCATCTTTGCTGTATTCCGATATCAGTTCTAGTAGTTTTGGGGTGGAGTCTTTAGGGTTTTTTATGTACAGTATCATGACATCTGCAAATACTGACAGTTTTACTTCTTCTTTACCAATCTGGATTCCTTGTATTTTTTTGTTTTGTCTGATTGCCATGGCTAGGACCTCCAGTACTATATTACATAACAGTGGAGAGAGTGGGAATGCCTGTCTATTTCCCTATCTCAGAAGAAAAACTTACAGCTTGTCTCTGTTCAGTAAATTGTTGGCTGTGGGTTTATCATAAATGGCCTTTATCATGTTGAGGTACTTACCTTCTTTTCCCATTTTGCTGAGAGTTTTTATCATGAATGGATGTTGAACTTTGTCAAATTCTTTTACAGCATCTATGGAGGTGATCATGTGTTTTTCGTTTTTCTTTTTGTTGATGTGGTTTATGATGTTGATGGAGTTTTGAATGTTGTGCCATCCTTGCATCCATGGGATGAATCACATTTGGTCATGGGGTACGATCCTTTTGATGTATTTTTGAATTCGGTTTGCTATTATTTTGTTGAGTATTTTTGCATCTGCATTCATCAGGGATATTGGTCTGTAGTTTTCTTTTTTGGTGGGGTCTTTGCCTAGTTTTGTTATTAGGGTGATGTTAGCTTCATATAATGAATTTGGGAGTATCCCCACCTCTTCTATTTTTCGGAAAACTTTAAGGAGAATGGGTATTATGTCTTCACTGTATGTCTGATAAAATTATGAGGTAAATCCATCTGGCCCAGGGGTTTTGTTCTTTGGTAGTTTTTTGATTACCGCTTCAATTTCGTTGCTGGTAATTGGTCTGCTTAGATTTTCTGTTTCTTCCTGGATCAGTCTTGGGTGGTTGTATTTTTCTAGGAAGTTGTCCATTTCTCCTATGTTTCCCAGCTTGTTAGCATATAGGTTTTCATAGTATTCTCTAATCATTCTTTGTATTTCTGTGGGGTCCGTCATGATTTTTCCTTTCTCGTTTCTGATACTGTTGATTTGTGTTGACTCTCTTTTCCTCTTTATAAGTCTGGCTAGAGGCTTATCTATTTTGTTTATTTTCTCGAAGAACCAGCTATTGGTTTCATTGATTTTTGCTATTGTTTTATTCTTCTCAATTTTATTTATTTCTTCTCTGATCTTTATTATGTCCCTCCTTCTGCTGACCTTAGGCCCCATTTGTTCTTCTTTTTCCAATTTCGATAATTGGGACATTAGACCACTCATTTGGGATTGTTCTTCCTTCTTTAGACATGCCTGGATTGCTATATACTTTCCTCTTAAGACTGCTTTTCCTTTATCCCACAGTAGTTGGGGCTTTGTGCTGTTGTCGTTTGTTTCCATATGTTGCTGGATCTCCATTTTGATTTGGTCATTGATCCATTGATTATTTAGGAGAGTGTTTTTAAGCCTCCATGTGTTTGTGAGCCTTTTTGCTTTCTTTGTACAGTTTATTTCTAGCTTTATGCCTTTGTGGTCTGAAAAGTTGGTTGGTAGGATTTCAATCTTTTGGAATTTACTGATGCTCTTTTTGTGGCCTAGTATGTGGTCTATTCTGGAGAATGTTCCATGTGCACTTGAAAGGATGTGTGTCCTGTTGCTTTTGGATGTAGAGTTCTGTAGATGTCTATTAGGTCCATCTGTTCTTGTTTGTTGTTCAGTGCCTCTGTGTCCTTACTATTTTCTGTCTGGTACATCTGTCCTTTGGTGTGAGTGGTGTGTTGACGTCTCCTAGAATGAATGCATTGCATTCATTCTATTTCCTCCTTTAGTTCTGTTATTGTTTGTTTCAGGTATTTTTGTGCTCCTGTATTGTGTGCATATATATTTATAATGGTTATGTCCTTTTGTTGGACTGAGCCCTTTATCATTATGTAATGTCCTTCTTTGTCTTGTATTACTTTCTTTATTTTGAAGTCTGTTTTGTATGATACCAGAATTGCAACACTTGCTTTCTTCTCACTGTTGTTTGCATGAAATATCTTTTTCCATCCATTAACTACTTCCGTATATGTCTTTGGGTTGAGGTGAGTCTCTTGCAAGCAGCATATGGATGGATCTTCCTTTTTTTCCATTCTATTACTCTGTGTCTTTTGATTGGTGCATTCAGTCCATTTGTGTTTAGGGTGATTATTGAACGGTATGAACTTATTGCCATTGCAAGCTTTAAGTTTGTGGTTACCAAAGTTTCAGGGTTATCTTCTTTACTATCTTACTGTCTTACTTAATTCACTTGTTGAGCTATTATAAACGTGATCTGATGATTCTTTATTTCCCTTCCTTCTTATTCCTCCTCCTCCCTTCTTCATATGTTGGGTGTTTTGTTGTGTGCTCTTTTTAGGAGTGCTACCATCTAGAGCAGTCCCTGTAGGATGCCCTGTAGAGGTGGTTTGTAGGAGGCAAATTCCCTCAGCTTTTGCTTGTCTGGGAGTTGTTTAATCCCTCCTTCATATTTAAATGATATTTTTGCTGGATACAGTAGTCTTGGTTCATGGCTCTTCTGTTTCAGTGCATTAAGTATATCATTGTCATGGGATCCCTTGTCATGGGAGTTCTGTGTACCTCTGTTATCTTGAGTAAATGGCAAATTTTTCTTACCACTGGAATTCCTTATAACCCTTAAGGACAAACAATCGTAGAAAAACACAATCATATCCTCAAAGGTCAAATAATAAAACAAAAATGGGGAACAATCCCCCCAATGATCAACTAAAGATGGCATTATTTACACTAAATATTTGAAATTTTGCCAAAGTGGAAGACTTCTCACCCTTCCAAAAGCACTGGACAACAACTGTTACTTATCAGATGATTAGAGCCCGAAGGAAGGACCCCTTTCTGGAGAATGGAGGGGCCCAGACCCCCTCATTACAGCTGGAAGGGGTTTCAGATGTGTCTTTCCGACCAATGAATAAAGGCCTATCTGTGTCTCCGCAAGAGATCTTAAGTATCACCATCCTACAGAGGGGGAGTTCACTGATGACAATGATGACCCAGAAGACCCCCTGCCTCCTGAGGATATCTCTCTTCTTTCTCTCTCTTTCAGGGTCTGCAATGAACCCAATGATGCTGGTCTTCCTGTTAATGGCAATAAATCTCCCATTAGCTAGGACAGGATTTGGAGATCCTGGTCAAGCAAGAGCCATACTATGAAAGACTATCAGAGACCCCTGCATGGCCTGCTCTTTCACCCAAACTCCTCCCCACAAAACCTGTCACACTTCTATCAAAATCTGCCCTAATGGGCATCGGGCAGCCACACTCATGAAAGTGACAGAAAATGGATGCTCTGAAAGAGTTCACACTCACAAGTGTTGGCCGGGCCCCAAAATATATCCACCCTTTTAGCCTCCCAGAGATCAGGGGAGAGTTGCTTCTTGATCCTGAAACACAATCAATCATACAAGCTGCTTTTACCTTACTCAATAGAACCAATCCCGATTTAGCTAAGGATTGCCGGCTGTGCTTGAGACCAGGACGATTACAAGCCAATGCTCTTCTTGTTAACCTGTCACAGACCGAGCCCCAGTGCCAGCTGTTACCCCCAATTTCTAGAGTCTATCTAGACCCTCTTTCCCCTAAAGGCCCATGCTTCAAAGCTGACCCCCATTCTGATAATACTAGTGGGATAGATGTAGGTCGAATCCACTATTCATTTTGCCAACAAAATATTACTGTGAAAAATACCTTTCTCTGTCCCCCTAATGGAACAGCCTTCATTTGTGGGGAAAATGTGTTTGGCTTTCTTCCAACAGACTGGATGGGGTTTGTCCTCCAGCTGTAATTTTCCCTGACATTGGAGTGGTCCCTAATAATCAGAGCCTCCCTATTCCTGTTTTAGACCACATGGAGGTAGATAAAAAAGGGCCATCCAAGTTATCCCCCTGCTTATAGGCCTTGAGGTGGCCACCGGAGCTGCCACTACGGCAGCAGGATTGGGGACCTCTCTGCATTATTATAAAACCATTTCTCAACAGATGATCGATGATATACAAGCTGTAGCCAGCATAATTCTTGACCTCCAAGCACAATTGGATTCCCTCGCAACAGTAGTCCTACAGAACCATAGGGGGCTTGATCTCCTGACAGCTGAAAAGGGAGACTTATGTCCCTTTTTACAGGAAGAGTACTGCTTTTATGCAAACCGCTCCAGCATAGTCCAAAATAAGGTCAAACAACTTCAAGAAGACCTCGAGAGACGCAGACAAGAATTACAAACCAATTTTCTTTAGACTCAGTTGCATAGGTGGTTACCCTATCTTCTGCCCTTCCTAATTGCTATACTTCTTTTGCTCCTACTTTTCACTTTTGGGCCCTTCATTATTAACAAGATTATCCAGTTTGTCCAAAAAAGAATTGAATCAATTCAGTTGATGTGTGTGCAGGTACATTACCGGATAGTTGCCACAGAAGCCAGTGACCCCTACGATCTCTGTGAACCTTATGATGAGGCCGTGTCCACTAATTCCCCCTATCTCCCCACGCACCCATGACGGGTAAGATCTCCAAGGTGGAGACAACCTAAGACAGGCCACGGAGGATGAGTAAGCTTGGGACAATCTAAGAGCTGCATGTTCCCAGTGACAGGTAAGATCCCCAGAAAGGGCCAACCTAAGACAGAGGCCTTGCCTGCTGGGACATCCCAGAGCATTTATAAAACAAAAAGGGGAATTGTTGGGACCTTTTGCCTCTTTTAGGCCTGTGACGACTGCAGACTGGAGGTTTCCATCCTCCCTCGTTACCTCTGCATTCGTGGCCCAACTGAGTTCCTGCGCACGCGCTCTTAGCCCTAACTCGGCATTCCCACCTAACCTATAACCTGCCTAAGACCCTAGTAACAGATGAGATAATCAATTCCCATTTTCTTCTGTTACTTCCTTATCTTCCCCTATATAAATAAGCCTCTGATGGAATAAAGCTGAGTTTTGCTGTGCCCTTAAGGCTGACACATCTCCTGGATTGGTGTGGTTTTGTTTTTCCCCAGATCTCATAGGAGGGTTACCAACCCACCGACACTTGCCCTCTCGCTCAGCCCCGGGGATAACAGGCTGGTCCTGCTTGTCCCCCCGCCTTCTTGTTGCTAGAGAGCAACACCCATGAGGATGGGTTATCTCAGGGGGAGGTAAATAGCCACATAGCGGTCATAGCACATGGTTGCTAATAGGAAGCACTCTCCCCCTTCCAGAGTGATGAAGAACAATATCTGTACACCACAGCCAGTAAGAGAGATGGACTTTCTTCCTGTCACATAGTGAGCAGCCATTTTGGGCACAATAGTGGGAACAGCATCAGCATCATATCCATGAGGGAGAGCTGGCTGAGCAGGAAGTACTTGGGCATGTGCAGCTGGGGGTCCCAGTGAATCAGGAGAAGCATGGTTATTTTTCTGCACCACAGTGAAGAGGAAAAGGTGGGTCTTGTGTAAAGAGTCCTAGAAGAGGGGATGGGAGACAAGATGGCAGCATGAGTAGAGCAGCGGAAATCTCCTCCCAAAACCACATATATCTATGAAAATAGAACAAAGACAACTCTTCCTAGAATAGAGACCAGAGGACACAGGACAACAGCCACACCATATACACACATGCGAGAACCCAGTTTCTCATAAAGGGGGTAAGATACAAGCCCCGGCAGAGCGGGACCCGAGCGCCCCTCCCCACAGCTCCTGATGGAAGGAGAATAGGCAGAGCGGGAGGGAGACGGAGCCCAGGACTACTGAGCAACCAGCCCCAGCCATCCGGACCAGAGCGCAGACACAGTGTGTGTGCGGGGCCCTGGATACTAGGGAAATAGGGCAGCAAGAACGGTGAGTGGGTACCTGAGGCCTGGCGCCGGAGGACATAAGAAATCGAGTAGCCAATTTTTTTTTGTTGTTTGTTTTTTCTGTTTTGTTTTGTTCAGCACCTTTTGGAAGTCTTAAAGGGATAGGAACCCAAATACTAGGGAAACAGGGCAGCAAGACCGGTGAGCAGATGCCTAAGGCTGGCGCCAGAGAATAAAGACAAATGAGTGGCCATTTTTAAAATTTATTAATTTTTTTAATTTTTAATTTTTTTTTTTCTTTGTGGTTGTTTTGTTTTGGCGGGTGCTTTTTGGAAGTCTTAAAAGGGCAAGGCGGGACACTTAATCCAGAGGTAGGGAATCAGGGGATCTCTGGGCACCCTAATACCCTGGGTTGCAGGGAGCAGGGAGGCCCCTTACGGAGATAAATAGCCTCCCGCCCGCTCCCCCCTCCAACACGACTCCACCACTTTTTAGGAGCGGCCCCAGGCAGGCCACGCCCACAGCAACAGCAGAGATAAACTCCATAGCAGCCATGCAGGAAGTACAAGCCATGTCTGTGTGCAGCTACCCAGCACAAGCCACTAGATGTCGCAGTTCTACCAGGAGATGAAGGACACAAAACAAGAAGGGAAGTTCTTCCAGCCGTCACTCGTCCAACTCTGCAAACCATTCGTATCACCATGAAAAGGCAAAACTACAGGCCGACAAAGATCACAGAGACAACACCAGAGAAGGAGACAGAACTAACCCGTCTTCCTGACAAAGAATTCAAAATAAAAATCATAAAAATGCTGACAGAAATGAAAAGAAATATGCAAGATATATGGGATGAAGACCGGAAGGAGATCACAGATGCCAGAAAGGAGATTACAGAAATGAAACAAACTCTGGAAGGGTTTATAAGCAGAATGGATAGGATGCAAGAGGCCATTGATGGAACTGAAAACAGAGAACAGTGACGCATAGAAGCTGACATAGAGAGAGAAAAAAGGATCTACAGGAATGAAACAATATTAAGAGAACTGTGTGACCAACCCAAAAGGAAAAATATCGGTATTATAGGGGTACCAGAAGAAGAAGAGAGAAGAAAAGGGATGGAAAGTATCTTGGAAGAAATAATTGCTGAAAACTTCCCCAAACTGGGGGAGGAAATAATCGAACAGACCACAGAAATACACAGAACTGCCAACACAAAGGATCCAAGGAGGACAACACCAAGACACATAATACTTAAAATGGAAAAAGAAAGGACAAGGAAAGAGTTTTAAAAGCAGCTAGAGAGAAAAAGGTCACCTATAAAGGAAAATCCATCAGGATAACATCAGACTTCTCAACAGAAACCCTACAGGACAGAAGAGAATGGCATGATATTTTTAATGCAATGAAAGAGAAGGGACTTGAACGAAGGATACTGTATTCAGCACGACTATCATTTAAATATGATGGTGGGATTAAACAATTCCCAGACAAGCAAAAGCTGAGGGAATTTGCTTCCCACAAACCACCTCTACAGGACATCCTGCAGCGACTGCTCTAGATGGGAGCACTCCTAGAAAGAGCACAGAAAAGAACACCTAAAATATGAAGAATGGAGGAGGAGGAATAAGAAGGGAGAGAAGAAAAGAATCTTCAGACAGTGTATATAACAGCTCAATAATCGAGCTAAGTTAGGCAGTAAGATACTAAAGAGGCTAACCTTGAACCTTTGGTAACCATGAATTTAAAGCCTGCAATGGCAATAAGTACATATCTTTCAATAGTCACCCTAAATGTTAATGGACTGAATGCATCAATCAAAATACACAGAGTAATAGAATGGATAAAAAAGGAAAACTTATCTATATGCTGCTTACAAGACACTCACCTCAAACCCAAAGACATGTACAGACTAAAAGTCAATGGATGGAAAAATATATTTCAGGCAAACAACAGGGAGAAGAAAGCAGGGGCTGCAGTACTAATATCAGACAAAATAGACTTCAAAACAAAGAAAGTAACAAGAGATAAAGAAGGACACTACATAATGATAAAGGGCTCAGTCCAACAAGAGGATATAACCATTCTAAATATATATGCACCCAACACAGGAGCACCAGCATATGTGAAACAAATACTAACATATTTAAAGGGGAAAATAGACTGCAATGCATTCATTCTAGGAGACTTCAACACACCACTCACCCCAAAGGATAGATCCACCAGGCAGATAATAAGTAAGGAGAGGGAGGCACTGAACAACACACTAGAAAAGAAGGACCTAATAGACATCTATACAACTCTACACCCAAAAGCAACAGGATACACATTCTTCTCAAGTGCACATGGAACATTCTCCAAAATAGACCACATACTAGGCCACAAAGAGAGCCTCAGTAAATTCCAAAAGATTGAAATCCTACCAAACAACTTTTTAGACCACAAAGGCATAAAAGTAGAAATAAACTTTACAAACAAAGCAAAGAGGCTCACAAACACATGGAGGCTTAACAACACACTCCTAAATAATCAATGGATCAATGACCAAATCAAAATGGAGATCCAGCAGTATATGGAAACAAATGACAACAACAACATTAAGCCCCAACTTCTGTGGGACGGAGGAAAAGCAGTATTAAGAGGAAAGTATATAGCAATCCAAGCAGATTTAAAGAAGGAAGAACAATCCCAAATGAATGGTCTAATGTCACAATTTTATCGAAATTGGAAAAAGAAGAAGAAATGAGGCCTAAGGTAAGCAGAAGAAGGGACATAATAAAGATCGGAGAAGAAATAAATAAAATTGAGAAGAATAAAACAATAGCAAAAATCAATGAAACCAAGAGCTGCTTCTTCGAGAAAATAAACAAAATAGATAAGCCTCTAGACAGACTTATAAAGAGGAAAAGAGAGTCAACACAAACCAACAGTATCAGAAACGAGAAAGGAAAAATCATGACAGACCCCACAGAAATACAAAGAATTATTAGAGAATACTATGAAAACCTGTATGCTAACAAGCTGGGAAACATAGGAGAAATGGACAACTTCCTAGAAAAATACAACCTTCCAAGACTGACCCAGAAAGAAACAGAAAATCTAAACACACCAATTACCAGCAATGAAATTGAAGCGGTAATCAAAAAACTAAAATAGAACAGAACCCCCAGGGAAGATGTATTTACCTTGGAATTTTATCAGACATACAGAGAAGACATAGTATCATTCTACTTAAAGTTTTCCAAAAATTAGAGGACGAGGGGATACTCGCAAACTCATTCTATGAATCTAACATCACCCTAATACCAAAACCAGGCAAAGACCCCACCAAAAAAGAAAACTATAGACCAATATCCCTGATGAATTTAGATGCGAAAATACTCAACAAAACATTAGCAAACCATATTCAAAAACACATCAAAAGGATCATACACCATGACCAAGTGGCATTCATTCCAGGGATGCAAGGATGGTACAACTTTCGAAAGCCCATCAACATCATCCAACACATCAACAAAAACAAAGACAAAAACCACATGATCATCTCCATAGGTGCGGAGAAAGCATTTGACAAAGTTCAACATCCATTCATGATAAAAACCCTCAGCAAAATGTGAATAGAGGGCAAGTACCTCAACATAATAAAGGCCATCTATGATAAACCCACATCCAACATTATACTGAACAGCGAGAAGCTGAAAGCATTTCATCTGAGATCGGGAACTAGACAGGGATGCCCACTCTCCCCATTGTTATTTAACATAGTACTGGAGGTCCTAGCCACAGCAATCAGACAAAACAAAAAAATACAAGGAATCCTGATTGGTAAAGAAGAAGTTAAACTGTCACTATTTGTGGATGACCTGATACTGTACATTAAAAACCCTAAAGACTCCACACCAAAACTACAGGAACAAATATCGGAATACAGCAATGTTGCAGGATACAAAATAAACACACAGAAATCTGTGGCTTTCCTATGCACTAACAAAGAACCAACAGAAAGAGAAATCAGGAAAACAACTTCATTCACAATTGCATAAAAAGAAATAAAATACCTAGGTATAAACCTAAGCAAAAAAGTGAAACACTTATACTCTGAAAACTACAACTCACTCTGAGGAGAAATTAAAGGATTCACTAACAAATGGAAACTCATCCCATGTTCGTGGCTAGGAACAATTAATATCATCAAAATGGCCATCCTGCCCGAAGCAATATACAGATTTGATGCAATTCCTATGAAACAACCAGCAACATTCTTCAATGAACTGCAACAAATAATTCAAAAATTCATATGAAAACACCAAAGACCCCGAATAGCCAAAGCAATCCTTAGAAAGAAGAATAAAGTAGGGGGGATCCCACTCCCCATCTTCAAGCTGTATTATAAAGCCATAGTAATCAAGACAATTTGGTACTGGCAAAAGGACAGAGCCACAGACCAATGGAACAGATTAGAGAATCCAGACATTAACATAGACATATATGGTCAATTAATATTTGATAAAGGAGCCATGGAATACAATGGCGAAATGGCAGTCTCTTCAACAGATGGTGCTGGCAAAACTGGACAGCTACATGTAGGAGAATGAAACTGGACCATTGTCTAACCTCATATAAAAAAGTAAACTCAAAATGGATCAAAGACCTGAATGTAAGTCATGAAACCATAAAACTCTTGGAAGAAAACATAGGCAAATACCTCTTAGGCATAAACATGAGTGACCTCTTCTTGAACATATCTCCCCGGGCAAGGAAAACAACAGCAAAAATGAATAAGTGGGACTATACTAAGCTGAAAAGCTTCTGTACAGCAAAAGACACTATCAATAGAACAAAAAGGAACCCTACAGTATGGGAGAATATATTTGAAAATGACAGATCGTATAAAGGCTTGACGCCAGAATATATAAAGAGCTCATCTGCCTCAACAAACAAAAAACATATAACCCAATTAAAAAATGGGCAGAGGAACTGAACAGACAGTTCTCCAAAAAAGAAATACAGATAGCCAACAGACACATGAAAGATGCTCCACATCGCTAATTATCAGAGAAATGCAAATTAAAACTACAATGAGGTATCACCTCACACCAGTAAGGATGGCTGCCATTCAAAAGACAAACAACAACAAATGTTGGCGAGGCTGTGGAGAAAGGGGGACCCTCCTACACTGCTGGTGGGAATGTAAATTCGTTCAACCATTGTGGAAAGCAGTATGGAGGTACATCAAAATGCTCAAAACAGACTTACCATTTGCCCCAGAAATTGCACTCCTAGGAATTTACCCTAAGAATGCAGCAATCAAGTTTGAGAAAGACCAATGTACCCCTATGTTTATCGCAGCACTATTTACAATAGCCAAGAACTGGAAGCAACCTAAATGTCCATCGATAGATGAATGGATAAAGAAGAAGTGGTACATGTACACAATGGAATACTACTCAGCCATAAGTAAAGGGAAAATCCTACCATTTGCAGCAACATGGATGGAGCTGGAGGGTATTATGCTCAGTGAAATAAGCCAAGCAGAGAAAGAGAAATACCAAATGATTTCACTCATCAGTGGAATATAACTACAAAGGAAAAACTGAAGGAAAAAAACAGCAACAAAATCACAGAACTCAAGAATGGACTAACAGGTACCAAAGGAAAGGGACTGGGGAGGATGGGTGGGTAGGGAGGGATTAGGGGGAGGGAAGAAAAAGGGTGATATTAAGATTAGCATGCATTGGTGGGTGGGAGGGAGAAAGGGGAGGGCTGTAAAACACAGAGAAGACAAGTAGTGATTCTACAACATTTTGCTGTGCTGATGGACAGTGACTGTGAAGGGGTTTATACGGGGACCTGGTATAGGGGAGAGTCTAGTAAACATAATATTCGTCATGTAAGTGTAGATTAATAATACCAAAAATGAAAAAAGGCAGTTCCTGTGTGGTGACTTCCAATGAGTTCTACACAAGGGTATAAAGGGCATATAAAAGTGTAGGCAAAGGGACTGTTTGTGTTTATACAGAGGATCAAAGCCTAATTTGGATACCCTGAAAATCAACTAAGATAGGATATGAAAAATAACTTCCAACATCAGCACTCTCTGGAAGTCTCATGCCAGAAGATGATCATCAAAAAACCCCAACAAGATCCACGCTCTCCTACAGGTGTAGATGCACTCATCCCACCAGTTCCTGGACTTGCCATGGGAATGAAGAAGGAGATAGCTAAGCTGGCCTGTGCATACAGTAAAACAACAAATTTGACTGGATCTATACTGTTGGAACTCAAAAAAGAATTAGGAGAAGTGCAAATTGTAGTGCTAAAAAATCTTTCAACTACAGACTATTTACTGTTAAAAGAACATATGGGATGTGAACAGTCCCCAGGAATGGGTTGTTTTAATTTGTCTGATTTATCTCAGACTGTACCAGTTCAGTTGGTCAGTATCCACCATATCATAGATAAGTTTTCACAAATGCCTAAGGTGCCTAACTGGTTTTCTTGGTTTCACTGGAGATGGATGGTAATTACAGGTATGCTTTGGTTATGTAACTATGCTCCTATTATGTTAATGTGTGTGCACAATTTAATTAGTAGCTTAAAACCTATACATGCTGAAGTTACTGTACAAGAAGATATGTCAAAGAAATAGTCGATCTTCCCATGTTTTCTTCTGCCTGCTTCTTCTATAGCTTTTCTTCTTCCTTCCTAATTACAATCCTTAAATAGAATTAGTGCCTCATATCAAATTTACCGAGTATCATAATTCTTCCAAGTGGTAAAGATACCTCAAGACAAATGCTGGACATAGAAGCCACAGGGCATAAATATGCAAAGAAGTAAAAACCTAACCTTTCAAACAATAAGGCTTCTCTCTCACTTACCAACTTTACATTTCCCTGTATGGCCCCGGAAGATGACTGGTTAGCCAGAGACAGGTAAGATTCCTCAAGGGAGGAACAACCCAAGACAGGCACAGTCGCAGGGGGGCCATCAGGTGAGAAATTGGGGATCAACAGAGGTGAGGCTTAGAACTTCACCCCCCCCTGTTTTGAGAGAAATCTTCTGCATCCGTGGATGTTTTGTTGCCCTTGTCTAGCTTCGATTAACACATAGTTTACAGGCACACACCTGATCATCTACATTTGCTCTCTTACAACACTAAACTATGTTTACTACCTTTATCTTGTATCTAGCTACCACTTCAACATTTTATTAAAAATAATAATAAAGAGAGAAATGTGTTATCCACATATACATCAAGTATAAAAATCAAATGAGTATTCATATTTGAACTGTTTATAGTTCATAATGCATGAGGAAAACTGAAAGTTTCTGTGATGACTGCCCTTGTACTGTTCAACATGTAACTTATTCACTATGTAAGAATTTGTTCTCCATGTAAGAACTTGTTTGTTATGCTTCAGAAGATTGGAGACTGATGAAAGTTAGGCTTGGGGTGGATTGATGATTGTGCATTGAGCATTGACTCCCCTATACAGAATTTTATTGTTGTTAACAACCATTTGATCAATAAATATGAGAGATGAACTCACACAAAAAAGTACACACTTCCAATTGTAAAATAAATAAGTAACTGGGATGTTATGTATAGCATAAGGAATATAGTCAAAATATTGTTACAACTTGGTATGGTGATAGCTGGTACCTAGAATTATCATGTATATAAATGTTGAATCACTGTGTTGTACACCTGAATCTAATGTAATACTGTGTGTCAACTACCCTTCAATAAAAAATAATTATATACAAAAAAAAAGAGTCCTAGAAGAATGAAATCTGATGTGATGTTTCTCTTCTCCCAATTTTCTGCTTGTGTGACCATATAATTGGAAAATTAGAGAAAGAAGGTTTTTTTAATCATGTAAACACCATTGTTTGACATTATGACCTCTGGGCAATACTGTATATAAAATCCAAGGTCCAGATTAAAACCCCACCTTCCACTAACGATGGGTTGGAATCACTGCATAGGGGCTATAGCCAATACAATTAAAATTTCTTTGTATGTTGACATATAATAACTATACTTACAATGGTGAGCCTTTTGTAATGTAAATAATTATTAAATCACTTTGTTGTTTGTGTAAAACCAATACATTGTAGATTATATCTCAAAAAAGTGAAACAAAATTATTTTCTTGATATTGTTCTACTTCTCTATGGCTCATGAAACACAAAAATATATTGATTGATTGAGATGATAGATCAAAGTAGATAAAAATAGGAAAACTATTGAGGACTATGTAATTATAATTAATTTGTTTATTTTTGTACTATTTATTGTATTATTTTTATTTCATTATGTATACTGAAACTAAATTCACCAGTAGAGTAAATAAATGTTGAGAAGTTTGCTCATTTATATTTGAGTTGCATTTAACTTTTGCAAATTTTGGAAATCTTAACATATTGAAATTAGTTTTTTAATATAAAATAGATTATAATTGTTTTATTGTGGATTTAAGACCACAGAATGGAACTGATGATTATAAGCAAAACAGGATTTCTCTAGTTAAGGAAGATTATATTTCCAATAATTGATGAAAACATTCTTTCTTCCACTCATTAAAAATGATTTTTATTTCCATGATTTTTAAAATGCAGGTATCCCAGTTCACCAGTCCCTCCTTTGAAACTTTCAGTGTCTTCCCATCACACTTGAAATAAAAGGAAAATTATTTACTGAGCTTTGGAGGGCTAGGAGACGTTGCCTGCAGCCCAGCTCTCCTCATGCGTCACTGCCGTGGAGACTCGGTATGACGAGGAACCATGTCAGGGCCCGTGAGAGGGTCTGGATGTCCATAAATGCTTGGCAAGAATATCAGTAACTCAACAAGGAGTGAGATGACTAAAAGACACAGAGGCAGTTTTAACACAATTCTATTACAAAGCATATATTTAAAATGGAGCATAATTTTTAGTCACAGGTAAAGTATAAATACCTTTGGAAAAAAAACATGAATATTATTTAAAAGCATCTAACAGATATTTGGCTTATATTTTGAAGACAGCTTTTTTATTTTCTCATCAGTCTCCAATCTTCTGAAGCATAAGAAACAAGTTCTTACATGGTGAACAAATTCTTACATAGTGAATAAGTTCTTACATGGTGAACAGTACAAGGGCAGTCATCGCGAAACTTTCAGTTTTGATCATGCTTTATGAACTATAAACAATAAGGTCAAATATGAATATTTGTTTGATTTTTATACTTGATTTGTATGTGAATCCCACATTTCTCCATTATTATTATTATTATTTTTTTTTATTTTTTAAATAAAATGCTGAAGTGGTAGGTAGATGCAAGGTAAAGGTAGAAAACATAGTTTAGTGTTGTAAGAGAGCAAATGTAGATGATCAGGTGTGTGCCTGTAGACTAAGTGTTAATCGAAGCTAAACAAGGGCAATAAAACATTCACGGATGCAGAAGATTTCTCTCAAAAAGGGGGGTGAGGTTCTAAGCCTCACCTCTGTTGATCCCCAATTTCTCACCTGATGGCCCCCCTGCGAGTGTACCTGTCGCAGTTTGTTCCTCCCTTGAGGAATCTTACCGTCTCTTGCTAACCAGTCATCTTCCAGAGAAATACAGGGAAATGTAAAGTTGGTAAGTGAGAGAGAAGCCTTATTGTTTGAAAAGGTTAGCTTTTTACTTCTTTGCATATTTATGCCCTGTAGCTTCTATGCCCAGCATTTGACTTGAGGTATCTTTACCACTTGGAAGAATCATGACACTCGGTAAATTCGATATGAGGCACGAATTCTATTTAAGGGTTGTAATTAGGAAGGAAGAAGAAAAGCTATAGAAGTAGCAGAAGGAAGAAAACATGGGAAGATTGATTATTTCTTTGACATATCTTCTTGTAGAGTAACTTAAGCATGTATAGGTCTTAAACTATAAATTAAATTGCACACACACATTAACATAATAGGAATACAGTTAATAACCAAAGCAGACCTATAACTACCAGCCATCTTAAAGTGAATCCAAGAAAACCAGTTAGGCATCCTAGGCATTGTGAAAATTTATCTATGATGTGATGGATATTGTCCAACTGAACTTGAACAGTCTGAGAGAAATCAGACAAGTTAAAACAACTCATTCCTGGGAACTGTTCATATCCCATATGTTCTTTTAACAGTAGATAGTCTGTAGTTGTAAGATTTTGGAGTGCTACAACTTGCACTTCTCCTAATTTATGGTTGAGTTCCAACAGTATAGATCCAGTCAAATTTGTTGTTTTACTGTATGCACAGGCCAGCTTAGATATCTCCTTCTTCATTCTCATAGCAAGTCCAGCAACCAGTGGAATGTAGACAGCTACAATTGTAGCAGGGCCTGGATCTTTGTTGAGGTTTTTTGATGATCATCTTCTGGTATGACTCTTCCAGAGATTGCTGATGTTGGAAGTTCTTCTTCATATCGTATCTTAGTTCATTTATTGGGTAGCTAAATTAGGCTTTGATCCCCTGTATAAACACAAAGAGACCCTTTGCCTACACTTTTATATGCCCTTTATACCATTGTGTAGAACTCATTGGAGGTCACCACACAGGAACTGCATTTTTTTTTTTAAGAGAAAGGAATATTATCAGAAAAATGTACCTCTATAGCCAATCATCTGACACCCGTTAAGTGATCAAAATTAAGGATATTTAAAGCATGCATTAATCGTTGATTTACAGTTAGTTTTATCCTATCAGGGAGTAATCTCCCTTTTCTTTCTTTCTTTTCTCCTTTTTTTTTGTTATCATTAATCTACATTTACATAAAGAATATTATGTTTACTAGTCTCTCCCCAATACCAGGTTCCCTCTTATAAAACCCTTTACAGTCACTGTCCATCAGCATAGCAGAATGTTGTAGAATCACTACTTGTCTTCTCTGTGTTGTACAGACCTCCCCTTTCTCCCACCCCCCCCATTATGCATGCTAATCTTAATACCACCCTTGTTCTTCCCTCCCCCTAATCCCTCCCTACCCACCCATCTTCCCCAGTCCCTTTCCTTTGGTACCTGTTAGTCCATTCTTGAGTTCTGTGATTCTGCTGCTGTTTTGTTCCTTCAGTTTTTCCTTTGTAGTTATATTACACAGATGAGTGAAATCATTTGGTATTTCTCTTTCTACACTTGGCTTATTTCACTTAGCATAATATCTTCCAGCTCCATCCATGTTGCTGCAAATGGTAGGATTTGCCCTTTTCTTATGGCTGAGTAATATTCCATTGTGTATATGTACCACTTCTTCTTTATCCATTCATCTATCGATGGACATTAAGTTGCTTCCAATTCTTGGCTATTGTAAATAGTGCTGCGATAAACATAGGGGTGCATTGGTCTTTCCCAAACTTGATTGCTGCATTCTTAGGGTAAATGCCTAGGAGTGCAATTTCTGGGTCAAATGGTAAGTCTGTTTTGAGCATTTTGATGTACCTCCATACTGCTTTCCACAATGGTTGAACGAATTTACATTCCCACCAGCAGTGTAGAGGGGTTCCCCTTTCTCCACAGCCTCACCGACACTTTTTGTTGTTTGTCTATTGGATGGTAGCCATCCTTACTGGTGTGAGGTGATACCTCAGTGTAGTTTTAATTTGCATTTCTCTGATAATTAGCGATGTGGAACATCTTTTCATATGTCTGTTGGTCATCTGTATTTCTTTTTTGGAGAATAGTCTGTTCAGTTCCTCTGCCCATTTTTTAATTGGATTATTTGTTTTTTGTTTGTTGATGTGTGTGACTTTTTATATATTTGGGACGTCAATTCTTTATCGGATCTGTCATTTACTAATATATTCTCCCTTACTGTAGGGTTCCTTTTTGTTCTATTGATAGTGTCTTTTGCTGTACAGAAGGTTTTCAGCTTAACATAGTTCCATTTGTTCATTTTTGCTGTTGTTTTCCTTGCCCAGGGAGATATGTTCAAGAAGAGGTCACTCATGTTTATGTCTAAGAGGTTTTTGCCTATGTATTTTTCCAAGAGTTTAATGGTTTCATGACTTACATTCAAGTCTTTCATCCATTTTGAATATATTTTTGTATATGGGGTTAGACAAAGTTTCAGTTTCATTCTCCCACGAGTAGCTGTCCAGTTTTGCCAGCACCATGTGTTGAAGAGACTGACATTTCTCCATTGTAAGTCCATGGCTCCTTTATCAAATATTAATTGACCATATATGTTTGGGTTAATATCTGGAGTCTCTAGTCTGTTCCACTGGTCTGTGGCTCTGTTCTTGTACCAGTACCAAATTGTTTTGATTACTATGGCTTTATAGTTGAGCTTGAAGTTGGGGAGTGAGATCCCCCCTACTTTATTGTTCTTTCTCAGGATTACTTTGGCTATTCGGGGTCTATGGTGTTTCCATATGAATTTTTGAATTATTTGTTCCAGTTCAATGAAGAATGTTACTGGTAATTTGATAGGGATTGCATCAAATCTGTGTATTGCTTTAGGCAGGATGGCCATTTTGATGATATTAATTCTTTCTAGCCATGAGCATGCGATGAGTTTCCATTTGTTAATGTCCCCTTTAATTTCACTTATGAGTGACTTGTAGTTTTTGGAGTATAAGTCTTTCACTTTTTTGTTTAGGTTTATTCCTAGGTATTTTGTTTTTTATGATGCAATTGTGAATGGAGTTGTTTTCCTGATTTCTCTTACTATTGGTTCATTGTTAGTGTATAGGAAATCTACAGATTTGTTTGTGTTAATTTTGTATCCTGCAACTTTGCTGTATTCCAATATCTGTTCTAGTAGTTTTGGGGTGTAGTCTTTAGGATTTTTTATGTACAATATCATGTCATCTGCAAATAGTGACAGTTTAACTTCTTCTTTACCAATGTGGATTCCTTGTATTTCTTTGTTTTGTCTGATTGACGTGGCTAGGACCTCTTGTACTATGTTAAATAACAGTGGGGGAGATTGGGCATCCCTGTCTAGATCCGTTCTCAGAGAAAAGCTTTCAGATTCTTGCTGTTCAGAATAATGTTGGCTGTGAGTTTATCATATATGGCCTTTTTTATGTTGATGTACTTGCCCTCTATTCCCATTTAGCTGAGAGTTTTTATCATAAATGGATGTTGAATTTTCTCAAATTTTTTTCAGCATCTATGGAGATGATCATGTGGTTTTGTCTTTGTTTTTGTTGATGTGGTGGATGATGTTGATGGATTTTCGAATGTTGTAACATCCTTGCATCCCTTGGTTGAATGCCACTTGGTCGTGGTGTATGATCCTTTTGATATATTTTTGAATTCGGTTTGCTAATATTTTGTTGAGTACTTTTGCATCTAAGTTCATCAAGGATATTGGTCTGTAGATTTCTTTTCTGTTGGGGTCCTTGCCTAGTTTTGGTATTAGGGTGATGTTGGCTTCATAGAATGAGTTTGGGACTATTCCCTCCTCTTCTATTTTTTGGAAAACTTTAAGGTGAATGGGTATTATGTCTTCCCTGTACGTCTGATAAAATTCCGAGGCAAATGCATCTTGCCCAGGGGTTTTGCTCTTTGGTAGTTTTTTTATTACTTTTTCATTTTTATTGCTGGGAATTGGTCTGTTTAGATTTTCTGTTTCTTTCTTGATCTGTTTTGGAAGGTAGTATTTTTCTAGGAAGTTGTCCATTTCTCCTAGGTTTCCCAACTTGTTAGCATATAGGTTTGCATAGTACTTTCTGATAATTCTTTGTATTTCTGTGGTGTCCGTCGTGATTTTTCCTTTCTCGTTTCTGATTCTGTTGATTTGTGTTGACTCTCTTTTCTTCTTAATAAGTCTGGCTAGAGGCTTATCTATTTTGTTTATTTTCTCGAAGAACCAGCTCTTGGTTTCATTGACTTTTTTTTTTTTGTTTTTTTAGATAATTATTTTTTATTGAAGGGTAGTTGACACACAGTATTACATTACATTAGTTTCAGGTGTACAACACAGTGATTCAACATTTATATACATGATAATTCTAAGTACCAGCTATCACCATACCAAGTTGTTACAATATTTTGACTATATTCCTTATGCTATACATTACATCCCGGTTGCTTATTTATTTTACAATTGGAAGTGTGTACTTTTTCTTGGTTGTTGTTGTTAGGGCATCTCTCATTTTTATTGATCAAATGGTTGTTAACAACAATAAAATTCTGTATAGGGGAGTCAATGCTCAATGCACAATCATTAATCCACCCCAAGCCTAATTTTCGTCAGTCTCCAATCTTCTGAAGCATAACGAACAAGTTCTTACATGGAGAACAAATTCTTACATAGTGAATAAGTTACATGGTGAACTGTACAAGGGCAGTCATCACAGAAACTTTTGGTTTTGCTCATGCATTATGAACTATAAACAGTCAGTTCAAATATGAATACACATTTGATTTTTATACTTGATTTATATGTGGATACCACATTTCTCTCTTTATTATTTTTAATAAGATGCTGAGGTGGTAGGTAGATACAACATAAAGGTAGAAAACATAGTTTAGTGTTGTAAGAGAGCAAATGTAGATGATCAGGTGTGTGCCTGTAGACTATGTGTTAATCCAAGCTAGACAAGGGCAATAAAACATCCACATATGCAGAAGATTTCTCTCAGAACAGGGGGGGTGAGGTTCTAAGCCTCACCTCTGTTGATCCCCAATTTCTCACCTGATGACCCCCCAGCGACTGTGCCTGTCTTAGGTTGTTCCTCCCTTGAGGAATCTTACCCGTCTCTGGCTAACCAGTCATCTTCCGGGGCCACACAGGGAAATGTTAAGTTGGTAAGTGAGAGAGAAGCCTTATTGTTTGAAATGGTTAGCTTTTTATTTCTTTGCATATTTATGCCCTGTGGCTTCTATGCCCAGCATTTGTCTTGAGGTATCTTTACCACTTGGAGGAGTTATGATACTCGGTAAATTTGATATGAGGCACGAATTCTATTTAAGAATTCGTTGTAATTAGGAAGGAAGAAGAAAAGCTATAGAAGTAGCAGGTGGGAGAAAACATGGGAAGATTGATTATTTCTTTGACATATCTTCTTGTAGAGTAACTTCAGCATGTATATATTTTAAGCTACTACTTAAATTGCGCACACACATTAACATAATAGGAGTATAGTTACATAACCAAAGCATACCTGTAATTACCAGCCATCTCCAGTGAAACCAAGAAAACCAGTTAGGCACCCTAGGCATTTGTGAAAACTTATCAATGATATGATGGTTATTATCTAACTGAATTTGAATAGTTTGAGAAAAATCAGACAAATTAAAACAACCCATTCCTGGGCACTGTTCACATCCCATATGTTCTTTTAACAGTAAATAGTCTGTAGTTGTAAGATTTTGGAGCGCTACAATTTGCACTTCTCCTAATTCTTGGTTGAGTTCCAACAGTATAGATCCAGTCAAATTTGTTGTTTTACTGTATGCACAGGCCAGCTTAGATATCTCCTTCATTCCCATGGCAAGTCCAGGAGCTGGTGGGATGAGTGCATCTACAGCTGTAGCAGTGCGTGGATCTTTGTTGGGGTTTTTTGATGATCATCTTCTGGCATGAGTCTTCCCGAGAGTGCTGATGTTGGAAGTTCTCTTTCATATCGTTCCTTAGTTCATTTTCGGGGTAGCCAAATTAGGCTTTGATCCTCTGTATAAACACAAACAGACCCTTTGCCTACACTTTTATATGTCCTTTATATTATTGTGTAGAATTCATTAGAGGTCACCACATAGGAACTGCATTTTTTTTTTTTAATCATTAATCTACACTTACATGACGAATACTTACGAATACTTTGTTTACTAGGCTCTCCCCTATACCAGGTCCCCCCTATATACTCCTTTACAGTCACTGTCCATCAGCGTAGCAACCTGTTGTAGAATCACTACTTGTCCTCTCTGTGTTGTACAGCCCTCCCCTTTCTCCCACCCCGCTATGGATGCTAATCTTAATACCCCCCTACTTCTCCCCCCCTTATCCCTCCCTACCCACCCATCCTCCCCAGTCCCTTTCCCTTTGGTACCTGTTAGTCCATTCTTGAGTTCTGTGATTCTGCTGCTGTTTTGTTCCTTCAGTTTTTCCTTTGTTCTTATATTCCACAGATGAGTGAAATCATTTGGTATTTCTCTTTCTCTGCTTGGCTTGTTTCACTGAGCAAAATACCCTCCAGCTCCATCCATGTTGCTGCAAATGGTTGGATTTGCCCTTTTCTTATGGCTGAGTAGTATTCCATTGTGTATATGTACCACATCTTCTTTATCCATTCATCTATCGATGGACATTTAGGTTGCTTCCAATTCTTGGCTATTGTAAATAGTGCTGCGATAAACATAGGGGTGCACTGATCTTTCTCATACTTGATTGCTGCATTCTTAGGGTAAATTCCTAGGAGTGCAATTCCTGGGTCAAATGGTAAGTCTGTTTTGAGCATTTTGATGTACCTCCATACTGCTTTCCACAATGGTTGAACAAGTTTACATTCCCACCAGCAGTGTAGGCGGGTTCCCCTTTCTCCACAGCCTCGCCAACATTTGTTGTTGTTTGTCTTTTGAATGGCAGCCATCCTTACTGGTGTGAGGTGATACCTCATTGTAGTTTTAATTTGCATTTCTCTGATAATTAGCGATGTGGAGCATCTTTTCATGTGTCTGTTGGCCATCTGTATTTCTTTTTTGGAGAACCGTCTGTTCAGTTCCTTTGCCCATTTTTTAATTGGGTTATTTGTTTTTTGTTTGTTGAGGCGTGTGAGCTCTTTATATATTCTGGACGTCAAGCCTTTATCGGATGTGTCATTTTCAAAGATATTCTCCCATACTGTAGGGTTTCTTTTTGTTCTATTGATGGTGTCTTTTGCTGTACAGAAGCTTTTCAGCTTAATATAGTCCCACTTGTTCATTTTTGCTGTTGTTTTCCTTGCCCGGGGAGATATGTTCAAGAAGAGGTCACTCATGTTTATGTCTAAGAGGTTTGTGCCTATGTTTTCTTCCAAGAGTTTAATGGTTTCATGACTTACATTCAGGTCTTTGATCCATTTTGAGTTTACTTTTGTATATGGGGTTAGACGATGGTCCAGTTTCATTCTCCTACATGTAGCTGTCCAGTTTTGCCAGCACCATCTGTTGAAGAGACTGTCATTTCGCCATTGTATGTCCATGGCTCCTTTATCAAATATTAATTGACCATATATGTCTGAGTTAATGTCTGGATTCTCTAGTCTGTTCCATTGGTCTGTGGCTCTGTTCTTGTGCCAGTACCAAATTGTCTTGATTACTATGGCTTTATAATAGAGCTTGAAGTTGGGGAGTGAGATCCCCCCTACTTTATTCTTCTTTCTCAGGATTGCTTTGGCTATTCGGGGTCTTTGGTGGTTCCATATGAATTTTTGAATTATTTGATCCAGTTCATTGAAGAATGTTGCTGGTAGTTTCATAGGGATTGCATCAAATCTGTATATTGCTTTGGGCAGGATGGCCATTTTGACGATATTAATTCTTCCTAGCCATGAGCATGGGATGCGTTTCCATCTGTTAGTGTCCCCTTTAATTTCTTTTAAGAGTGACTTGTAGTTTTCAGAATATAAGTCTTTCACTTCTTTGGTTAGGTTTATTCCTAGGTATTTTATTTTTTTTGATGCAATTGTGAATGGAGTTGTTTTCCTGATTTCTCTTTCTGTTGGTTCATTGTTGGTATATAGGAAAGCCACAGATTTCTGTGTGTTGATTTTGTATCCTGCAACTTTGCTGTATTCCGATATCAGTTCTAGTAGTTCTGGGGTGGAGTCTTTAGGGTTTTTTATGTACAGTATCATGTCATCTGCAAATAGTGACAGTTTGACTTCTTCTTTGCCAATCTGGATTCCTTGTATTTTTTTGTTTTGTCTGATTGCCGTGGCTAGGACCTCTAGTACAATGTTAAATAACAGTGGGGAGAGTGGGCATCCCTGTCTAGTTCCCGATCTCAGCGGAAATGCTTTCAGCTTCTCGCTATTCAATATAATGTTGGCTGTGGGTTTTTCATAGATGGCCTTTATTATGTTGAGGTACTTGCCCTCTATTCCCATTTTGCTGAGAGTTTTTATCATGAATGGATGTTGAACTTTGTCAAATGCTTTTTCAGCATCTATGGAGATGATCATGTGGTTTTTGTCTTTCTTTTTGTTGATGTGGTGGATGATATTGATGGACTTTCGAATGTTGTGCCATCCTTGCATCCCTGGGATGAATCCCACTTGGTCATGGTGTACGATGGTTTTGATGTATTTTTGAATTCGGTTTGCTAAAATTTTGTTGAGTATTTTTGCGTCTACGTTCATCAGGGATATTGGTCTATAGTTTTCTTTTTTGGTGGTGTCTTTGCCTGGTTTTGGTATTAGGGTGATGTTAGCTTCATAGAATGAGTTTGGGCGTATCCCCTCCTCTTCTATTTTTTGGAAAACTTTAAGGAGAATGGGTATTATGTCTTCCCTGTATGTCTGATAAAATTCCGAGGTAAATCCATCTGGCCCGGGGGTTTTGTTCTTTGGTAGTTTTTTGATTACCGCTTCAATTTCGTTGCTGGTAATTGGTCTGTTTAGATTTTCTGTTTCTTTTTGGGTCAGTCTTGGAAGGTTGTATTTTTCTAGGAAGTTGTCCATTTCTCCTAGGTTTCCCAGCTTGTTAGCATATAGGTTTTCATAGTAGTCTCTAATAATTCTTTGTATTTCTGCGGGATCTGTTGTGATTTTTCCTTTCTCATTTCTGATACTGTTGATTTGTGTTGACTCTCTTTTCCTCTTAATAAGTCTGGCTAGAGGCTTATCTATTTTGTTTATTTTCTCGAAGAACCAGCTCTTGGTTTCATTGATTTTTGCTATTGTTTTATTCTTCTCAATTTTATTTATTTCTTCTCTGATCTTTATTATGTCCCTCCTTCTGCTGACCTTAGGCCTCATTTGTTCTTCTTTTTCCAATTTCGATAGTTGTGACATTAGACCGTTCATTTGGGATTGCTCTTCCTTTTTTAAATATGCTTGGAGTGCTATATACTTTCCTCTTAAGACTGCTTTTGCTGCGTCCCACAGAAGTTGGGGCTTAGTGTTGTTGTTGTCATTTGTTTCCATATATTGCTGGATCTCCATTTTGATTTGGTCATTGATCCATTGATTATTTAGGAGCGTGTTGTTTAGCCTCCATGTGTTTGTGAGCCTTTTTGCTTTCTTTGAACAGTTTATTTCTAGTTTAATGCCTTTGTGGTCTGAAAAGTTGGTTGGTAGGATTTCAATCTTTTGGAATTTACTGAGGCTCTTTTTGTGTCCTAGTATGTGGTCTATTCTGGAGAATGTTCCATGTGCACTTGAGAAGAACGTGTATCCTGTTGCTTTTGGATGTAGAGTTCTGTAGATGTCTATTAGGTCCATCTGTTCTAGTGTGTTGTTCAGTGCCTCTGTGTCCTTACTTATTTTCTGTCTGGTGGATCTGTCCTTTGGAGTGAGTGGTGTGTTGAAGTCTCCTAGAATGAATGCATTGCATTCTATTTCCTCCTTTAGTTCTGTTAATATTTGTTTCAGGTATGTTGGTGCTCCTGTATTGGGTGCATATATATTTATAATGGTTATATCCTCTTGATGGACTGAGCCCTTTATCATTATGTAATGTCCTTCTTTGTCTTTTGTTACTTTCTTTATTTTGAAGTCTGTTTTGTCTGATACCAGAATTGCAACACCTGCTTTCTTCTCTCTGTTGTTTGCTTGAAATATCTTTTTCCATCCCTTGACTTTAAGTCTGTGCGCGTCTTTGGGTTTGAGGTGAGTCTCTTGTAAGCAGCATATGGATGGATCTTGCTTTTTTATCCATTCTATTACTCTGTGTCTTTTGATTGGTGCATTCAGTCCATTTACATTTAGGGTGATTATTGAAAGGTATGAATTTATTGCCATTGCAGGCTTTAAGTTTGTGGTTACCAAAGGTTTAGGGTTAGCTTCTTTACTGTCTTACTGTCTAACTTAACTCGCTTGTTGAGCTATTATAAACACAATCTGATGATTCTTTATTTCTCTCCCTTCTTATTCCTCCTCCTCCCTTCTTCATATGTTGGGTGTTTTGTTGTGTGCTCTTTTTAGGAGTGCTCCCATCTAGAGCAGTTCCTGTAGGATGCCCTGTAGAGGTGGTTTGTGGGAGGCAAATTCCCTCAACTTTTGCTTGTCTGGGAATTGTTTAATCCCTCCTTCATATTTAAATGATATTCGTGCTGGATACAGTAGTCTTGGTTCGAGGCCCTTCTGTTTCATTGCATTAAGTATATCATGCCATTCTCTTCTGGCCTGTAGGGTTTCTGTTGAGAAGTCTGATGATAGCCTGATGGGTTTTCCTTTGTAGGTAACCTTTTTTTTCTCTCTGGCTGCTTGTAATACTTTGTCCTTGTCTTTGATCTTTGCCATTTTAATTATTATGTGTCTTGGTGTTGCCCTCCTTGGATCCCTTGTCATGGGAGTTCTGTGTACCTCTGTGGTCTGAGAGGCCATTTCTTCCCCTAGTTTGGGGAAATTTTCAGCAATTATTTCTTCAAAGACATTTTCTATCCCCTTTTCTCTCTCTACTTCTTCTGGAATGCCTATGATTCTTAAATTATTTCTTTTATATTGATCACTCAGCTCTCTTAAAATTCTTTCATTCCTGGAGATCCTTTTATCTCTCTCTGCATCAGCTTCTCTGCGTTCCTGTTCTCTGTTTTCTAGTCCATTAATGGTCTCTTGCATCTCGTCCATTCTGTTTTGAAGTCCTTCCAGAGCTTGTTTTATTTCTGAAATCTCCTTCCTTAGTTCTTGCATATTTCTCTGCAAGTCCATCAGCATGGTTATGACTTTTGTTTTGAATTCTTTTTCAGGTAGACTGGCTAAATCTATCTCCCCAGATTCCTTCTCAGGGGAAGATGTAGCAGATGCCGAAGCTGTCTGGGTTAGTCTTGTCTGAATCATATTTTTTTGCCTTTTCATGTTGACAGGTGCTATTGACTGTCAGCTGGGAGGGCCAAAATTTTCACTTACTACTGGCCTTTCTTTACTGGGGCAACTGCGACCCCTAGTGGCTTGTGTTGGTTAATTGCGTGTAGAGTGGGTCTTTGTGTCTTGCCTGGCCGGAAGGGAGAAATTTCCCTTTCTGTGGGCGGAATTTGTCTCAGGCTGCTTCTCTGCTTTCGCAGCGCCCGGTGGGGTGATGGATGGGGGGGCTGCTTGACTGTTTGCCTCCGTGAGGGGTCTCAGAGCTGTTGCCCAGGGGGTTAGTGCACCCGGTTTTCCCTGTAATTTCCAGCTGCTGTACTGTGACCTGGGTTGTTTCCGTCAAGCTGTTAAGTCCCTGTCCCTTTAAGACTTTCAAAAAAAGCCCCCGCTTTTCTTTGTCACAGGGGCATCAGCTTCAGCACCCGCTCTGAGGTCTACCCCCTGTTCTCCCAGTATCCAGGGCCCCCTGGGCATATACTGTGTCTGCGCTCTGGCCCGGATGGCTGGGGCTGGGTGTTCGGCAGTCCTGGGCTCCGTCTCCCTCCCGCTCTGCCTATTGTTCTCCCGCCGGGAGCTGGGGGGAGGGGCGCTCGCGTCCCGCAGGGCCGGGGCTTGTATCTCACCCCTTTCACCAGTCGTTGGGTTCTCGCTGGTGTAGCTGCAGTCTGGCCACTGTCCTGCGTCTTCTGGTCTCTCTTTTAGGGCTAGTTGTGTTTGTTGTATTTTCAAAAGTATATATGTTTTTGGGAGGAGATTCCCACTGTCCTACTCACGCCGCCATGTTGGCTCCGCCTGTCATCGGTTTCATTGACTTTTGCTATTGTTTTATTCTTCTCAATTTTATTTATTTCTTCTCCGATCTTTATTATGTCCCTCCTTCTGATGACCTTAGGCCTCATTTGTTCTTCTTTTTCCAATTTCGATAATTGTGACATTAGACCATTCATTTGGGATTGTTCTTCCTTCTTTAAATATGTGTGGACTGCTATATACTTTCCTCTTAAGACTGTTTTTGCTGTATCCCACAGTAGTTAGGGCTTTGTGTTGTTGTTGTCATTTGTTTCCGTATATTGCTGGTCTCCATTTTGATTTGGTCATTGATCCATTGATTATTTAGGAGCGTGTTGTTTAGCCTCCATGTGTTTGTGAGGCTTTTTGTTTTCTTTGTACAATTTATTTCTAGTTTTATGCCTTTGTGGTCTGAAAAGTTGGTTGGTACGATTTCAATGTTTTTTAATTTACTGAGGCTCTTTTTGTGGCCTAGTATGTGGTCTATTTTGGAGAATGTTCCATGTGCACTTGAGAAGAATGTGTATCCTGTTGCTTTTGGATGCATAGTTCTGTAGATGTCTATTTGGTCCATCTGTTGTAGTGTTTTGTTCAGTGCCTCTGTGTCCTTACTTATTTTCTGTCTGGTGGATCTGTTCTTTGGAGTGAGTGGTGTGTTGAAGTCTCCCAGAATGAATGCATTGCATTCTATTTCCTCATTTAGTTCTCTTAGTGTTTGTTTCAGGTATTTTGGTGCTCCTCTATTGGGAGCATATATGTTTATAATGGTTATATCCTCTTGTTGGAATGAGCCCTTTATCATTATGTAATGTCCTTCTTTATCTTTTGTTACTTTCTTTATTTTGAAGTCTGTTTTATCTGATACTAGTATTGCAACACCTGCTTTTTTCTCTCTGTTGTTTGCATGAAATATCTTTTTCCATCCCTTGACTTTAAGTCTGTGCATGTCTTTGGGTTTGAGGTGAGTCTCTTCTAAGCAGCATATGGATGGACCTTGCTCTTTTATCCATTCTATTACTCTGTGTCTTTTGATTGGTGCATTCATTCTATTTACATTCAGGGTGATTTTTGAAAAGTGTGTACTTATTGCCATTGCATGCTTTAAGTTTGTGGTTACCAAAGGTTCAGGGTTAGCTTCTTTACTATCTTATTGTTTAACTTAACTCACTTGTTGAGCTATTATGAACATGGTCGGATGTTTCATTATTTCACTCCCTTCTTATTCCTCCTCCTCCATTCTTCATATGTTTGGTGTTTTGTTCTGTGCTCCTTTTAGGAGTGCTCCCATGTATACCATTTCCTGTAAGATGCCCTGTAGAGGTGGTTTGTGTGAGGCAAATTCTCTCAACTTTTGCTTGTTTAGGAATTGTTTAATCCCTCCTTCATATATAAATGATAATAGTACTGGTTACAGTATTCTTGGTTCGAGGCCCTTCTGTTTCATTACATTAAGTATATCATGCCATTCTCTTCTGGCCTGTAGGGTTTCTGTTGAGAAGTCTGATGATAGCCTAATGGGTTTTCCTTTGTAGGTGACCTTTTTTTTCTCTCTGACTGCCTTTAATACTTTGTCCTTGTCTTTGATCTTTGCCTTTTTAATTATTATGTGTCTTGGCTTTGACCTCCTTGCATCCCTTGTCATGGGAGTTCTGTGTACCTCTGTTATCTGATAGGCCATTTTCTCCCCTAATTTGGGGACGTTTTCAGCAATTATTTCTTCAAAGACACTTTCTATCCCCTTTTCTCTCTCTTCTTCTTCTGGTACCCCTATAATGCAGATATTGTTATGTTTTGATTGGTCACACAGTTCTATTAAAATTCTTTCATTCCTAGAGATCCTTTAACTCTCTCTGCATCAGCTTCTCTGTGTTCCTGTTCTCTGTTTTCTAGTCCATTAATGGTTCTTGCTTCTTGTCCATTCTGTTTTGAAGTCCTTGCAGAGCTTGTTTTATTTTTGTATTCTCCTTCCTTAGTTCTTGCATATTTCTCTGCAAGTCCATCAGCATGGTTATGACTTTTGTATTGAATTCTTTTTCAGGAAAACTGGTTAAATCTATCTCTCCAGGTTCCTTCTCAGGGGAAGATGTAACAGATGCCGAAGCTGTCTGGGTTAGTCTTGTCTGGATCAAATTTTTTTGCCTTTTAATGTTGACAGGTGCTATTGACTGTCAACTGGGAGAGCCAAACTTTCCACTTTTTACTGTCCTTTCTTTACTGGGACAACCGCGACCCCTAGTCGCTTGTGTTGGCCAATTGCATGTATCCTGGGTCTTTGTGTCTTGCCTGGCCTGTACAGAGGAAGCTCCCTTGCTGAGGGCATGGCCAGCCGCAGGCTGCTTCTCTGCCATGGCCACGACCCAGTGGGTTAATGTATGGGGGGCTGGTTGGCTGTTTTCCTCTGTGAGGGGTCTCAGAGCTGGTGCCCAGGGGGTTAGCGCTCCTGGGTTTTCCTGCAATTTCCAGCTGCTGGATTTCTTCATGGGTTGTTTCCGTCCAACTGTTGCATCTCTGTCCCTTTAAGACTTTCAAAAAGCCCTCACTTTTCTTTGTCTGAGGGGCATCAGCTTCGGCACCCACTCAGAGATCTTGTTGCCCTGTTTCCCTAGTTTCCAGCCCTCCCCACATGCACTGTGTCTGCCCTCTGGTGTGGATGGCTAGGGCTGGGTGTTTAGCAGTCCTGGACTCCCTCTCCCTCCCCGCTCCTACTCCTCTCCTCCCGCCGGGAGCTGGGGTGGGGGGCGCTTGGTTCCCACCGGGCCAGGGCTTGTATCTTACCCTTTTCACCAGGCGCTGGGCTCTCGCACGTGTGGATGTTGTCTGGCTGTTGTTCTGTGTCTTCTTGTCTCTCTTTTACTGAGGTGAGCACATAGAGCATATGGGTATTCATAATGTCTGCCTCTCCCCAAAAGTCACCATGTTAGTATTGCTTTCCTTGAATCCCTGATTACTGACCCAGCCATGATCCACGGTGATGATCTCACGCTATTTGACACCTGTCCTCTCGTATTACCATGACCATTAAGTATATTATCTTAGTTAGAGTCTGTCTTCACCAAGGTTTCCTGTACTCACAAGATCATCTTCTAAGAGCCTCCTTACCCCAGGGAACTCGAAACCTGCTTGTCCCTAAAAACTGGTTATTTTTTTGTCTTTACTGGACCTCATGGGCTTGATAACAGGTTGAGCCTGGGGTTTAACTGGGTTTAAGTTGTGTCATGTACATGCAAAGGGCACTTCACTGCAGTAGGGAGAGACATTGATATTATCAATAGAAGACTAATAAAACATTTGTATGTAAAATTAGTAACAGTAGAAATATTTGTATTTGTTTATAACGTTTCCCCTCCTCAAATGTAAAGAAGTGAACCTAATGTGTCCAGTATTGTATTTCATATATGTAACATATATATGTGTATATATATATAGTAAACACTGGTATTTATTAAGTAAAATCTTGTTAAATACTATTTTTTCATCATTTATGAAGATAAGTGACCCCATTTAAAAGAAAATCAAGAGTCCAAATTACTTTAAATGCATACTTCTCAGGAATACAAATCTGTGGATTGAATGAAATAATAAGAGATCCTAAAATCATTTGTGTCCTTCCTCAGCAGCAGGTACTAGGTAAGCGTTTGGCATATAACATCCCGTTTGAGCCTTAGAATATCCTTTAGCACAACTTTAAGGACCTAACAAGTTGGAATCATAGTAATTTTTCTCACTCAGCTTCCTAATTAGTGGTGCACCTGGAAGGCTAGACTCTTCTCTGAGTTAAAACCATCATTTTATTGCACTATTTCTAAGAGTCTATGTGCCACCTCAGTAGAACAGTTGACTGATTTAGTATTTTCAGGGATCCATTGTTTCACTCCTTTACAAACAGAGGAAAGCATTATGACACAGCAAAATTCAATTTAGTTACAATCATCAATAATTCCTTCTGCAAACTCACAAGGGTTTGCAGATCTTTAGATCTTTTACTGCAACATTTTAAGAGAAGAGATCTTTAGATCTCTTACTGCAACATTTCAAGAAGCATCATCTGACATCTCTAATCTCAAATCATGGGCTCAAATCATCAAGAATATCCCTCTTTGATCTTATCCTGGGCATCAGCAGGATTCAAGGGCTTTGGTTGGGTTAATTGCTTTATTCTAAGTGTGGAAATTAGTGGATCTCCAAATGAGCAACATCAAGTGAACTGCCCAGGATTTGGGCCCCTGTGGACTTTTACATTAGGGATCAATTACAGGGAAAGAGGAATATCTAAGGCTTGGTGATGTAGGGGTTTGCATATAAAATATAACATCTCGTGCCTCTGTCTTCCAGCAGGAGAACCTGAAGAGATTATGTGTAAAATGTCTTCAGTGTGCTTTCAATGTAACAAGATAATAGTAAAGGAAGATGTTTTAACCAATCAATACATATGAATGGAGAAATATTTAACCAGGGTTAGTTTAACTGTTTTCTGATTCCAGTGAGTCCTGGATAGCAGTGCCCTAAATGTGGCCACAGGTTTTATGTTAGAGATTGATGGGCTACAGGAATAGTAAAGGGTGGCTGATACAGAGTATCTTTGGAAATGTCCTTTTCCTATATTTTAGCAGATGAAGAGGTTCTCATGTCCAAAAGAGACTTTAGATTTGATGCAAAGACTCTTGGTCAGTGACATGCACTTGTGGCATAGCGTGAGAGACAGTTTCAGCAACTTCTGCTGTTTAAACATTTTCAATAATTCAGTGGACTGTTAGCAAGCAGTAGTGTCATTCATTATAAAGCTACTTCTCTGCCAAAACACAATCTCAAGAACTTTGGAAGGTGAATCACCACAGTGTTATTGAGTTGAGTTGAGCTGTGTTAGCTCCAACCCAGGGAGATATTTTGGAGATGTGGTTTTCCTACCTTAGGGGAATATTCTCTGCTGCACAGAGTACAAGCTGTTCCATAACACATTTGAGAAGCCGAGTGAACTTAAAATGTAAATATAGTTAATACAAACCTATTAGTATTCTACAATGTGTGGTTCTGGAATGGCATGTGTGCTTGATGTTGACAATTAATTTCCCTAGATCTGAAGCCTCTCAATGGTTCAGATACAAAATGGTCAAAAGGCATTTGCATCTACTGAGGACCTGCTCAATATTCATGGAGCTCATTTAATTCCATCTTTACAGCCATCCTATAATTTTACTGGGATCGAGTTAGCAGATCTTCAAACAATTTGCTTATTGGTTTTAGACTGTTTGCCTATAAGACTTTTTAAAGTGTGTTTGATCTGTAACTTTTGCAAAATAAATCTAGAACTTTGAGATTGGCATAGTAGGTCCTGTAAGTTGAGGTTTTTTACAAAAGCTCATAAATGTCAGCAATATGTTTCCCAAGATGATCAAATGTGGCATTTGTTGTAGAGACCCAAGTTGTAGCTACAAGAACAGTATTCTCTAAGCTATAATCAAATGTCCTTCATGTAATCCAGTGCATTAAATAAAGTCCCATATCCAATAAGAAACTGTCCAAATATTGTACATAAGAGTTCATCAGATTCTACCTAAGAAAAGCACACAGAAAATGAAGTCCCATCCCACACTGACACTGAGTAAAGTAAGAAATAAAACATACAAGAAATATGAAAAATACCATAATAAAAATTTATATGTATTTGGTAGACTGAGTGAAGGAAAGAACAAATTGTCAGAACTGAGGTGACAGAAAGAGGAAAAGATAAGCTATAAAAAGTTGAATTATAAAAAGTCCCAGGGAAAGGTATGGACATAAGAAGCTAGGAAAATTGTCAAGAA
The DNA here is from genome assembly GCF_030020395.1 of Manis pentadactyla. NCBI lineage: Eukaryota > Metazoa > Chordata > Mammalia > Pholidota > Manidae > Manis > Manis pentadactyla. Next base: position 54,077,551 of record NC_080031.1, read on the forward strand.
AGGAAAATTTACTCATTTTAACCTCTTCTTCATTTGTATTCTTAATCATGAATACATAATACTCATTCTGCTGCTCTACTTAAACAATTACATTTGAAGAGGGTGAGTACAAACATGTAAGCCACATCTCAGGAGCGGCCTCCTGGACATCCCCACTTCTCCAGTGAGCAGCTTGGCGAGTGTTTGATTCTGTCCCAATCTACTGCACAGAAACTAAACTATGTAAGAGAATATAATTCTTCCATGGAAGGTAAAACAGCAATATTTCACGGAGAGTTGGAACCAAATTCCAGATGATTTCATTTTGTTGAGGTTGCTTCCCCCGCATCCAGCGGACCTGCTTCTCTTGTTCCCACCGTCCTTGTATTCTTTCCCGCCTCTGTGTGCAACACAGCAACGATGCACCTCACAGGTATGGACTCCAGGCTCCACACCCCCGCGTACGTCCTCCTCAGCCCGCTCTCCCTCCCGGACCACATGGACATCTCCCCTTCCGTCCCCAAGATGGGATTCCACTTCCTCTCAGGCTGGAAGGGCACCTCCCTCCTTGGATGCGGGCCGTGGAGCTGCTTCTTCCTGCCCATGGCATGTTCGGAAGGCTTGCTCCTGGCCTCCATGGCCTGCTACCATTACCTGGCCGTCTGCCACACCCCCTCCGCTATCCCATCCGCAGGAGTAAAAGGATGTGTGTGAAGGTGGTCACAGGATCTTGGGTCTTGGGTTCCATCAGCTCCTCGGCACACACTGTCCGTGCCCTCCATGTCCCTTACTGCCATTCCAGGGCCATCGATCCCTTCCTCTGCAATGACCCACCATGCTGTCTCTGGCCTGCATGGACACCAGGGTCTACGAGTACACAGGTTTGTGAGCACAAGCCTCTCTCTGCTCCTTCCTTCATTGGCATCACTGCTTCCTATGGCCAGATCCTCTTTGCTGTCCACCATGTGCGCTCAAAAGAGGGACAGAAAAAGGCCTTTACTACCTTTTCCACACATTTAACTGTGGTGACCTTTTACTGTGCACCTTTTGTCTACACGTATCTTCGGCCCAGGAGCCTCCTCGCACCAGCAGAAGATGAGGTCCTGGCTGTTTCTACACCATCTTCACTCCCATGTTCAGTCCCATAATCTGCAGCCTGAGGAGTGAGGAGGTCCTGGGGGCCACGGCAAGAGTGCTCAGGATATTCTCTGTGGGGAACAATAAGCACAGCTGCCCTCGGTGGCCTTTCTCTCCCCTTTCCATGCCAGCGACAGCACCCCGGGACAGCTGTCTGACAGAAATGGCATGGGAGCCATGTGCATTCAACATTTTCTAGCAGCCAATTTTGAAAGGGAAATTGATTTAATAATATACTTATTTAATCAAATACAGTATTATAACCAATATTGATATTAATGATATATGATTATAATACTTTATATGCAATGTATTTATTACGTGGATGCACATATTTTTATTAATATAATATTTATACTCCCGACATTATTACTATAAATAGTCAATATAAAATTATTATGAGATTTTACTTTTCTAATTCTTCATAGTCTTTCATGTATGGTAGGCTTAAGGCACATTGCAATTTTTACCAAATACATCTTAACTGCCCAGTAGCCACATGGGGCCAGTGGCTACTGTGTGGGACAGCACAGCTTTAGACATCCAAAACAGTTTAATTGTAGCCTTGTCATATATGGTATTTGTTATGTTCAGGTAAGTTTCTTATATATCCATTTTGTTGAGCGTATCATGAATTGGTTTGGAATTTTGTCTAGTGCTTTTTACCATCTACTGAGATGATTATATGGCTTTCGTCCTGCCTTTTGTTAATGTGGTGTATCCCATTGGTTTATTCATATTGTACTATCCTTAAATCCAGAATTAATCCATTTGATCATGATGGATGATCTTTTTGATGTCTATTTGAATTGGGTCTGCACATGTTTTGTTGAGGATCTTTGCATCTATGTTAATCATTGATGTTTTTCTATTATTTTATTTTTTTGTATTTTTTTCTGTTTTAGTATTAGAGTGATTCTGACACTCATGAAAGAAATTAAAGAGGGCACAAATAAATGGAAATCTATCCCATGCTCATAATTTGATGTATCTAAATGTCTTTGCCATGTTCACAATCATCTAGGTTTTTCACTGTTTTCTTCTTGTTTTTCTTGCTTTCATTTTCTATTTATGGAAATGTTTATGATTCATTTTAAGTTAATTTCTTGAGGGATGTACAGTCTGTGTCCAGATTCTTTTTTTCCCCTTGTAATTCAGTTGTAGCACTGCTTGTTGAAAGGATTATCTTTGTTCTATTGTATTGCTTATGTTCTTCTGTCAGAGACCAGTTGACTATATTTATATGAGCCTATTTCTGGGCTCTCTATTTTCTTCCATTGATCTACCTGTTTATTCTTTCACCAATCAAACAAGATGTTGATTAAGGTAGCTTTATAGTAGGTCTTGAAATTAAATACTGTCAGTCTGCCAACTTTGTTTCTTTGACCATTTTTTACCATGTGCTCCCATTGTTTTAGTTGTTGACTTGTAGCACTTCTTGATATATTCTGGATATTATCTCCTTTTCAGGTATATGTTTTTCAAATATTTTATGCCATTCCATAGTTTGCCTTTTCACTATAGATGTTTTCTTTATTGTGAAGAAGAATTTCACTCTGATAGATATTATCTCACTTGTCCCTTTCTGCTTTTGTTCCCTTTTATTATGGTATCATAACCAAGAAATCCTTGATAAATCTAATGTCATGAAACTTTTCCATTACATTTTCTCTAGGAGTTTTGTAGTTTTGGTGTCAAGTTTAAATCTTTAGTCCATTTTGACTTAATTTTTGTATTATGTTGTAAGAAAGGGCTCTAATTCCTTTTGTTTGTTACTATCTCCAGTTTCAACAACACCATTCATTGAAAAGACAATCATTTTCCCATTGAGTGGTCTTGGCACCCTGCTTAAAGATCACATGAGTATGTATGTGAGGTTTTATTTTCAGGCTCTTTATTCCATTACACAGGTCTATATGTCAGACTCTGTAGCAGTTAGCACACTGTTTTGATTCTCTAGCTCTGTAATATTTTGAAATCAGGAAGTGTGAGTCCTTTTATTCCCTTGTCTTTCAAATTTTGGTGACAGCAGTTTTCCTTTTGTGTTTCCCTCACTTAGAGACCCAAAAAAGTTTTTTCTTTTTTCTTTTATTTGTAATTGTCTGTCTGTTCAGCTTTTTAAATTGTTGATAAGGTGGAGTGGCAACTCACAAAGTCCTTATATGCAGAATCAGACAATGGAAATCTCTGGGGTTTTTTACAAATTGGGTTCACTTAAGAACATTTCCAAAATTAACAGACACAGGAAAACAAACTTGAAAGTCTACCAAGATGAATAAAAATATTTAACCAATTTCTTTCCATTTTTCATGATATAGATCCAAAGCAAACTCAAAGTAGAGGTGTATTTTTAAATTTGATGTAGTAAATAACCCACACATGCCTAAGAAGCCTTCAGCAAACTCTACACTTGACTCTGAATCTTTAATAGACTTCTTTTGACATTTGATATTAGGATAAATAGCACTACCCATCATCTCTTTAGTGTCATATTTAGGATTGTTTTTGGTATTTCACTCTCTTTAGCATTTGCAATATTGTGATTTATATTAAGAAATATATTCTTGGCTTCATCCTAGTTCCTAAAACAGAACTTCTAAAACCCTTGGAATTTCCTAAATGATAAGAGTGATCAATGAAAAAAGAGCATCTTTTGCTTTTCATAACAAACCACTTTCCTGCACAACTGGATTTATGTTAATGAGATGGTTTTAGGAAAACTTGGATGAACAGGGTAAGAGTTGGTAGGGGAACAAAAATGTGACTAGAGGGTTGGAACTTTGAGTTTCTTATCCAGGCCTCCCTAGAGGGGAAAGGAACTGGTGACTGAATTAATCACAGATGGCCACAAATTTAGTCAGTCATGCCTATGTAGTAGTGAAGGCTCCACAAAATTGCCTAGTGTAAGTGACTTGGAGAGCTTCCATGTTGGTGAACAAGAGCGTAGCTGTGTGCTGAGAGTGGCATTTCCCAGTCTCCACAGGGACAAAAGCTACTGTGCTGGGCTCCCTTTCAGCCCTCATGCTAGGCATCTCCTCACCCGCTGTGGCTTTGTATCTTTCAAAATATCCTTCACAATAAATCAGTAACAGGACGTAAAGCATTTTCCTGAGTTCAGTGAGCCATTCTAGCAAATTTTCACAATGGACAAGTGCTGTGCTTACCCCAACTTCTAGACAAGTCAGACAGAAGTGAGTGACCTGAGCAAGTTCACTCTTTATGATTACTGTCTCAGATGGGGCAGGGCAGGCTTGTGGGGTTGTGTCCTCAACCTGTGGCTGCACCTGACTTCAGACAGATGGCATCAGAATGGAGTTGTTCATCAGTTTACATGCCTTCAGTTGCCAAGTATGTATTCACAAATTCTCATCCTTCTACTCTGGCATAAATTCCAAACTTATGTATTCTCCTGCATAAACTGAATACAAACTTTGCTGCATCCTAGACACCAAAAAGCTCAACATCTGCAGAATAGATCTAGATTTCTTTCCCTAATGGTTTTATTTTCTGAAGTTAACCAATTTTTTATTAATCTACTCAAAATATAGTTATTAGGTTGATACCACCAATCAGAAACTGGTCTTAATATCTGAGATACTACATGAGGAACACAAATATGGCCCCTGATCTCTTGGAATAATTTGATTAGCTAAAAAGTATAATACAATAAACTGGGAGTGTTATAAGCATTATAAAACAAAGGAAATGCAATAGCTTATAAAGAGGGTGGCTTACCATAGCTTAGAAGGTGATAATATGTTCAGAAGAAAAATGTTTAAACTCAAATTATGGAAATGCATAGGTTTTGAATCAGATAAGAAAGCATGGTACATGAAGCATATTCCAAAAAGAGAGCATTTTAGTTGGTCAAACCATTATTTAAAAATGACAGTTTGGCTATATTAATAAATAAAGTCCACTAAAGTTGCATTATGGACAATAAGGGAAATGATACAGGAAATATGTCAGGAAACAGGGAAAAAAGGAGAAGAAGAGACTCAGGAAAAATATAATGATAACAACATATGGTAATTCATCCTAAAAGCAAAGGAGAAAAAGAAAGAAACAAATAAACCAAAACATTATGTGAGAACAATTAGTATCGAATGTGCAGTGCAAAAAAAAAATGTATCCTGGCTTTCCATCTGCACATGAAGAAGTCTGCCTGAATGATGACGTCTGTTGCTGACTGGATTATTCACATGCATACATATATACACATACCAATTTCTGACTTAATTAGTAATTTGCCACTGATTTGTAAACCAGACTTTTTTCTCTAAAATTTTCTCTTGATAGTTAATCCCAATTGTATTTATATATCCAAAATATGTTTTTATTTACTACATAAAAATATACAATTTATTTTCTTGTGTGTCATTTTTATTCTTGACTAATTTATATGCCCCTGATGGCATGGATTATTATATATGTCACAATGAATTAAAATATGTACCAAACTTTCAATACATGTTAGTAATTTTTAAAAATAATGCTTTGTATTAGATAAATTCATATTTTATAGTTTTCTAATATGTCACTATTTTTATTTATTATGTGAAATAGTTATGTCAAATCAGTTCTATAATCAATTATCAGCTTGGTGTCAATAATACAAACTCTCGTACACGGTTTTTATAAAGGTGAAAAGATACCTGCCTAATTATTAGAAGAGTGGCTAGAGAATAGTGAGTATTCAATACATGTAGATGTATTTGATAAATGTAAACCGCCATTACCCAATGCCTGTACACGACATGACGCTGCAGTTACAGGACTGACTCCTGACCGAAGCATCTCTAATGGTTTTCTCAGGTTCCTTTTTTAGGCTCTGTGTATTTTTGATAGAACTTGTGTTACAAGTTCTGACTTTTCTAATTTGGGACATTTTTACTTTTCTTTTAATTAGAATTAGTCTTATAAATTGTCCTCTTGAGGATATTGTTTCACTAGAAGCCCTGCCCTGGGGAAGCAGCAATAATGAGCTCAGGCTTCCCTCCTGTTTCCAGGGTCCAATCATCTGCAGATGTGACCACGTATACTTCATAGTTTTGAAACATTCATTCCCACAAAGTGCTTATAAACTCTCCTGTTGTCATGGTTATATTCACTCCATGTTTTTTAACATTCTGAGACTGTCAGGAGGAGAAAGTCATCTATGGACGTGACACCAACCACATCTGATATCCACATCACGTAGTTATAAAGGAGAAAAACTGAAACCATGACTTGAGCGACCACAAAAGTCCTGAAGTGTGTCTCAGCAGGTAGGCAGGGAACCTGGCATGCCACTCTTTTTCAATGAATATTCTTTGCTCACTTTCCTTCCCATTTTCCTCAATGCTGTGATTTTTTCCCCCTCTTCTTTCTCCTCTTCTATTCACATACTGATATCCTGATGCAAAATTTTGGGATTGAAAGGCTCTTTATGGTCTCAACTTGAGTGTGTAGCTTGCCTGACACTGTTTGTGCCCCCAAGACACCCACTGACTGAGCATATTCAAACCCCCCTTTTTACAGTCCCCAGGAAAGGCCATTTCAAGTAATACACTGTGATCCATAATTAGTTTTCCCCCACCCAATCCATTAGCATTTCCTTTCTATGATTATAGGAAAATAAACTGATGGCAGTCCTTCATCCCATGTCACTAGGTAGATAAATTTAGCCCCTATGAACTAAACACTACGTTGTTACTGTCTGCATTGTAAAGAATCATGGTGCAAGTTCCAACTTTGATCCAAATTATATCTCTTACTCATGTCATAAAATGAATAAATGCCTAAGTCAGAAATGTATCTGTCTTTACTTGCTTCCTCATTATACAGTAAATATATAAGAATAAAAGTGGGAAAAAAACTAACAAATATTTTGGGTCAGAAAAAACAGCAAAACCTAATCAGAAAGCACAGACCTTGTTTCCAACACTGACTGTCTGTGACAGATGGTTCAGCCGGCCTCTACCATAAGTTTCCACCACACCTACTGAAAAGCAGCAATAAAATTCAACCCTATCTAAAAATATCCCTTCTAACATCTGTCAGCATCAAACTTGCATGTGTCTTATAAATTTTATGTGTCTTTTAATATGGGAACTGAAATCACTCCCATATGCAAACTTTTAATTTGCCTTCGGTTTGATCAGCTTTGTAGTATAATATAAATTCTCCAGCTGTCAGCATAGCCAGTAAGAAAAAGTTTCCTCTCCTACAATATTCCTGTTTTCTCAGTACTTTCAGCCTTGATTTCTATTTGTATGAACTACAAAATTGGGCTTTTTTCTGCTTTCTGTTAGTAATATGCAGAATTCAGAAGTTCAATATGTCTACTCTTCTTGCCAAGAATTTGCTGTATCTGTCTGAATTTCAACATGAATTAATCAATGACGATCAACATCATCTGCTTGATCCTTTCCCTTATTATTCTAAGACTTGTGAGCATCTTATTCACTATGAGATGCGTTCTGTCTGGAAATTACATGACACTGGCTACTTCAGTCAGGGGCCAGTTTAACCACAGAGAGGTTGGAACCTGTAAATCTGGGGTCATGAGCCTATTACATGAACATGTCTAGTTGATTTTTTCCAAAATACATTTGTTTCTCAATAATAATGAAAAAATAGTTTCAGGCAAAGCATTTTTGTATAGACAAAAGTATAGGGAAAATATTTTGTATATGTTAATATAGAACAAGACTTTATTGCAACTCTGTCTTCCAGCACTCTGAACGAATACCTTCCATCTGAATGGATGCTGGACACTGTGATGCATCTGGCCCCAAGAGCATTGTGCATCTGTTCACAATGCTGGTGAATGGATGAATTCACTATTAGATGCCCCACATGGGGGAAGCTCACAGGTCTTTCCAAAGGATAGTTGTCACAACCTTAGAACTGATTCAGTATTGAGTGAAACTTGCACCTGAATTTTTACAAATTACACAGCTCATCTCAGGACCTGTTTATACACAACAAAAATAATAATTTGTTATCATTATCATCCCCACCATAAAAGGCACTTATTTGCTACAGGTAGGGTACTTCCAAGGCTAAGATGCAAAGATCAACCCTAAAAATATTTTTTTATTATGCTTGGTGGAAGTGGGGACATTATGGATCACAGAAACAAGCCCAGTCACTGAGTTCATTCTTCTCGGGTTTCAGAATGAGAAAGAGGTAGAAATTCTTCTTTTTTCTGCATTCCTGCTCATATTCATGACATCTTTGATTGGCAACCATGATCGTCCTGTTGGTGTGTGGGGACTACTGTCTGCATTCCCCCATGTGTTCCTTTGTCGCCAATCTTTCTTTCCTGGAAGTCGCCATCACGTCCACTGTGGTGCCAGAGATGATGGCCAACATGTTTTCCCTCACCAGAGCAATATCCTTTGCAGGATGTCTCACTCAGTCTTTCTTCTACTTCCTCCTGGGATCCACAGAATTCTTCATCCTGGCCGTCATGTCCTTCAATCGATAGTTGCCATCTGTAACCCCTGGAGGTATTCGACGATCATGAACAAGCAGATGTGCATATTGCTGCTTCTGGGACCCTATGTGGGTGCCTTTCTGTCAATCTTGGCATCATCCATCTTAACTGCCCCTCTGCCCTTTTGTGGGCCAAATGCAATCAACCACTTCTTCTGTGACAGTGCCTCTGTACTAAAGCTGGTCTGTGCAGATATCTCCCTGGCTGAGCTGGCTGACTTTATCTCCTCTGTCTTGTTGCTCCTGGGATCCTTGCTCCTGAAAGGAGTGTCTTACACGTACATTGTCATTACTATCCTTAGAATCCCCTCTTCCCAGGGACACCATAAGGCTTTCTCCACCTGTGTTTCACACATCATCGTGGTTACACTTTATTATGGAAGCTCTATCTCCATCTATGTCCACCCAAAGAAGGTCCACGTGATGGGTGTTAACAAGTTTGCCACAGTGCTGAAGACCATTGTAACACCAATGCTGAACCCTTTCATCTACAGTCTCTGAAATGAGAAAGTCAAAGTATCCCTGAGAGATGCCTTCAGTAAATATGCAAGAATGATAACAAATTTAAGATCTTTATGATCTTGGGAATAGTTATTACAACAAAGATGTCTGGTGATGAAAAGATTTAAGTCTGTAACTACATAAAAGTTTATATTCCTGCATAAGCAAGAAATTTAGGTGAACATATTCTTCCTAATCCTTGTGCAGCTTCACTTAACAGTGATTCACATAGATCTAAAAATACAAAAATGCCCTCACAAAACATACAGACATCCTGACAGGTAGACAGATAAAATACATATGTGATTATACTGTTCTCATTTTCCCATGCCTCCAGGGTTTTAAAAATCAGACTCTTGTACAATCTAGTGATTTGAACTCTAACAAAGCCAGTATTGGGTGTCTCTGATTTAGATAGATTCTTAACTTTATGCCAAAATTCACATTTCTGTGTTCTTTTATAAAGATTTGTCTTTTTTTGCCTTTTATCCATATGGATTCCCTTTAGAATGAAATTTTATTGAACATGCTCTGACTTCAACTTTTAAATATTGAATATAAATTGTTGATACCATTTGTTTATTCACTACTACATTTATTGCCACATTACTTGCAATAGCCAAGATTCAGAAGCAACCAGTTTCCACTAACAGGTGAAAGGACAAAGGTGATATTGTACATATACACAATGGCATATTATTCAGCCATAGAAAAGAAAGAAATCTTGCCATTTGTGACACCGTGGATGGACCTAGCGGTGTTATGCTCAGTGAAATAAGTCAGAATGACAAATATGATATGATTTCACTTATTTGTGGACTCTAAAAACAAAACAAAATGAACAAAACAGCAGTAGACTCATAGACACTGAGAAGTCACTGGTGGTCACCAAGGGGGAAGGGCTGAGGTGGGTTAGTGGGGAGGGGGAGGGGCATGAAGGGGCATAAAAATTCTCAATCATAATTTAAATCGGTCATGGGGATGGTATTACAGCATGGACAATGTAGTCAATGATTCTGTACATCTTCCTATGCTAACAATACCTTTACTAGTGGGAAGAAGACTTAATAATATGGATAACTGCTGAGCCAGTGTATTGCATGCTGGAAACCAATATTAGTGTATATCAACTATACTTCAGTCAACTAAAAAGAGACCAAGGAGACATCACAACCAAAAGCAAAACTAAAAATGAAAACAAATTAGCTCATTTGTTCTTCTGCTATTGAGTTGTAAGAGTTCCTTACATATTGTGAATATTAACCCCTTACATGTATGCTTCGCAAATATTTTATTACATTCCATAGATGTCTTTTCACACTGTTGATTGTTTCTATTGTGTGAAGGAGCTTTAGTTTGATTCCATCCCACTTGATGATTTTTGTTCTTGTTGCCTGCGACTTTGGTGTCATATCCAAATGTCAAGAAACTTACGGAAAACAATCTGGAGGTTTCTCAAAAAATTAAAAATATAACTACCTTATGATCTGGCAATTTCACTTTTGGGTACACATCCAAAGAAAATAAAACCAGAATCTCAAAAAGATATTTGCACTCATGTTCATTGTTGCATTATTTATAATAACCAAGATATATAAACAGCCTAAATGTCTATAAATGGGTAAATTAATTAAATAAATTTTGATCTTATAGACATATATATATCAGCATGTATGTATGTATGTTTATCAGCCTTTAAAAAAGAAGGAAATCTTGACATTTATGACAAACATGGATGAATCTGGAGACTATTCTTCTAACTGAAATAATCCAGATATTGTACCTTCTCATTTTCACATTTTTATGTGGATTCCAAAATAGTCAAAATCACAGAAGCAGAGAATAGAATATCGTTTGCCAGGGTCTGGGAGGGAAAGGAAAATTGGAAAGTGTTGTTGATTAAGGGGTACAAAGTTTCTTTGACAAAAGATGAATAGTGGATATCTGATGTACAGCATGGTGATTACAGTTAACAGTAATGAATTATATACTCAAAATTTGCTGAGGGTTGATCTTGAGGGTTGTTAGCACCACAAAAAAAAAGAAAAAGAAGGAAAATAAAATATAACTATGCGAGGTGATCAATATGTTAATTAGCTTCATTTTCATGATTATTGCACTACATAAGTATATCAAAACAGAGTTACATAGTTTAACTACATACCGTTTTATTTGTCAATTATACTTCAATAAAGCTAGGCAAAAATAAAACTCACAATAATAAGAAAGGAAGAACAAAAGTTTCCATTCACATATAATACGCACATTGATATAGACTTCACTTATACGTAAAATCTAAAAACGCTGAATTCGTAGGAACAGAGATCGGAAGGATGGTTGCCAGGGTTTGACAGTGGGGAAAATGGGGTGATGTTGGCCATGTGATACACACTTCCACCAATAAGATGTGTAAGTTCTGGGGACCTAATGTACTGCGTGGTGACTATAATGAACAATATTGTATTATATACTGGAAAGTTGTTAAAAGTTATCACTACAAATACTTTAATTATTTGACGGCATACAGGTGTTAACTAACCCTATTGTGTCAATCATTTCATAATTATCTATTTATCAAATTATCATATTGTACACCTTAAACTTACATATGTTATATCAGTCATGTCCCATTAAAGCTGGGAAAAATGTTGGAGAGTCACAGAGGGAAAAATCACACAGGAAGACCTGTGCCAGCAACCTTAATGAGGAAAATGTTACCCTTACCTCACTTCAAGGACACAAGTTAATTTAACATGGATCATAAACCTGAAAGAAAGGTAATAGAGGAAAACATAGGCCAAGAGACATTAGAGATGAAACATCTTTAAAAAAACCTGGACTTCCTCAAAAAGTATTCTGCTATTGTCATATTAGTACATGAACATATGTTCAGCATCATTATTTATGAAATGCAAATTTAAACCATAAAGACATACAACTTGGCATACTTTCTAATGGCTTTAAGAAGCAAAGGCACACAACCCGAACATTGGTAAGTTATGATAGAACAGGAACTTTCATCACTAGTGGCAGTAAATGTTATTATAAATCTTTAAAAATACTCTTTGTCACCTTCTTACAAAATCTAACATACGCCTATCCTATGAACCAGCAATTATACCTCTAGACATTCAGCAATTTTCATGGACAGTTTTGTCCATGAAGACTTACTCGTTTCATTTTCCATAATAATCACAACTCTGAACCAATCAAAATCGTAATGAGGAACCGTGACGGGGTGCCCTGGGAGGCGGCCTGAAGGCAGCCTGAGTCCCAGGGAGCGCAGGGCAGCACGCGTAGGGCGCATCAGGGCAATGCCGCTGACAGAGCACCACCAGCTGGGGTGCTCGCACCTATCCAGGGCCTGACGCCCCCCCCCAGGGGCACCACCAGCTGCCCACATCCCAGGGCCACAGGCACCGGCAGGGTGAGAGGGGGCTCCAAACCGCAAGGCAGGGAGGCCACGCAGTGGCCGGATGCTCAGAGCCAAGACCACCTGCTGCCCCTCCAAGCACACTCCAAGCAACCTCGGGGAACAATCCTGATCCGTGAGCCTTTGCTGACCAGGGTCCACCCCAAACCCCAACCCCACTCCCTCACCATAGGGCCCAGAGTGCACACTGCCATTCAGCCTGAGGCTGGCCGAGGGTCAGGACACAGGTCACAGTCAGGGCCTGCTTCACTTTCCCCCTCTTGGTCCAAAGAAGATGCTTTGGAGCTCCTGGGACCTGGAGGCCTGTCCTAGCTGGGAGTCGGGCTTCAGCCAGAACCGGTATCTCCCAAGGCTGAGCAGGCTCCACTCAGAGGGGCCCCGGGCCGCCCCTCCCTGCACCAGCTAGGAGGTAGGGGACCCCAGGTTTGCTGGGGCTCCTGGCTGCCTCCCAGCCCTTGTGCCTCCCGGAGCAGGTGGCTGGCCTCCGCCTCACTGCAGGGGCTCTGGCCTCCGATCCAAGAACATCATCCGGCCAGAGCCCGGGGTCCAGCAGACACAGCCTGGCTGGGTCAAGGGCTCGGACCCTCCTTGTGGGACTCGGGGAAGACACGGGCTTGGCCCCAACATAGCCTGGCCTCGGCTTTTTCTTTTTACGCTGGACTTTATTTTTTAAACGAACTGCAGAGAATGGAGAAAAAAGTAGGCTATTTACAGAAAAGAAGATCTGTATACGTACCCAGAAATACACATTTGGTGACAGAAGAGACGTGCTTGCTGGCCTCTCAGAAGCATTTTTCAAATAGCTTTGTTTTATCATCTTGGATTTTAAGAAAACCCCAAATTCTGTTCCAAATAGTTCTTTAAGTGTCTCATATCAGCAATTTCATACTCCACAGAAGTACATCGTCAAAATACTGAGTGTTACTGGGAGAGAGGGGAGTGGCTTTTGCAAAGAAGTTCATGTCCTCAGTGCAAGAGTTAGCCTAGCGGCTCATGCATCTCCATGGTAACAGCTTTCTGCTCTTCATCTACTTGTTTGTGACAACTTAATGTTTCCATTTCCAAGGTCTCCACTTGCGTGGAAACTTTCACCCCATGTTTTGCTCAGGAAGTTACCACAGTATCCCCAACATAAATAAGATCTGAGCAAACACTTGAATACTCACCAGAAGGCATCTTTACTACACAAACTGGGCCAGCTTTGCCAGTTACCTGATGAAAATATGTGGTGGAATGAGTCTTGTCAGCCCAGATACGGACCTTGCAAATTAGAAGACCGAGCTCCAGTGGCCCGGTTCCAGCTGCAGGAGACACCCCAGCAAGGAAAGCCTCAGCAGGAAGCCGACTGCTCCATTTGTATGCAGATCAGAAATTGCTATTATTTTCTACCACTCTTTTAGTGTACTTTGTTACAATCAATGTGTAATTTGAGCCAGAGCTTTTCACTTAATAACTTACCCCTTATATTCGGTAGAGTATGTAGTGATAGCTCTGTTTTTATTCTTAATACTGGTAATTTGTGATTTCGCTCTTTTTCTTGTGCATTTTCTCTAGGGACTTTTATATTCTAATAATATTTTCAAAAAACCAACATTTATTTGGCTTGAGTCCTTCTATAATGAGTGTTTTCTGTTTCATTTTGAATTCTGTCTTTATCACTGTTTTCTGTTATCTACTTTTGGTTTGGTGTGCTTTTTTTTTCTGGTTTTGTTAAGTGGAAATTTGTATAATTTATTTTCAGCCTGTTTCCCTGATTAAGGCATTTACAGCTATAATTTCACTGCGAAGTCCTATAGGAACATACAACTTTCACAATGTGCTTTGATTATTAATAATAAAAGATGTTCAAGATATTTTATAATTTGGTCTTGATTTTTTTCTTAGATGCAAGGTTTATTTAGAGGGTTTATGTAATTCAGACTTGTTTGGGGATTTTTATAAATACTATTTTTCACTTGAATGTAAGTTAATTACATACTTAGAAGAGATGTATCTCCTGTGACGTCTTGGGAAAGCTTATTAATTCTCCCCTCAAACAATATTTGTGGGTACTTTATGCCACATTTATGTGCATGTGTGTGCACTTTAAGCCCTGGGTTGAGATAGCCTGCACCTCCATCGATGTCCTTTCCTGCCTAGTTGGACACCATGCTCAGTTACTGTAACCATTCTTTCCTCTATACCTGCAACATGTCCCCTTTCCTTCGCTTTCATGTAATTCATTGTCAGATCCAGTTCTGGTTAAAGCCAGCTTCCACCTGCCATACATAAGATTCCACACACTAAAGGAGGTGTTAAATAAACAGCACATAATGTCACCACTTTAAAACTCACAACCAGTAACCTCCCCTGCATGCACAGTCCCGTGGAGCAGCCCTTCTACACATCTGTTCACTCCTCCATCCTCCTCAGTGACTGTCATACGTGCTCTTCTCTTCCCAAATTTCCAACCCTGACTTGTCTGTACACATCTGTATACTAAGCAAAAGACCTATTGAACAGCAAAATCCCCTGAAATCCTCCAATGGGACTATCCACATGTTCAGTTCACTAAATTCCCCATTGGCCACACTTTGTCCCTGTGCGTCTGCCTCCCACCTCCTCCTATAATAATGGACTGTGCCCAGGTAAGACAAATGCCTGCATGCATCTCTAGAGATACTGACATTTGTAAAGCTTTTGATGAATCTTTCTGGACTATCCATCTCAGAAATAGAGATCTGCAAAACTGTACATGTATAGAAGTCGTACACTGGTACATTTTTCAGCTAATACAAGATAATTGGCTTCTGCAGTTATGTGCTATCTTGCTCTTTAAGAATTTACAATTTTTGTTCTTATTATGAGTTTAGCAAGCAGTAGCAGTGAAAAATCTTCATTATTTCAGGGTATAACAGTTCTCAACCTGCAAACCCTTCCTGGTGAAGCTGTGCTCAATTCTGTGGGCTCAGTCATTTCTGCTGTGTCTTCTAAGAAAATATATCTTTTTTGTTGAATATTAAAAGCTGTCTTCAAAAGACAGGCCAAATATCTAAGTTAGATGTTTTTAAATAAAATTCATTTTTTCTTTCCAAATGTATTTATACTTTATATGTGACTAATAATTATGCTCCATTATAAATGTATGCTTTGTAATAGAATTGTGTTAAAACTGCCTCTGTGTCTTTTAGTCACCTTACTCCTTGTTGAGTTACTGATATTCTTGCCAAGTATTTACGGACATCCAGACCCTCTCACGAGCCTTGCCACATTTCTTTGTCATCCTGAGTCTCCACTGCAGTGACTCATGAGGAGAGCTGGGCTGCAGGCAACGTCTCCGAGCCCTCGGAAGACCAGGAAATAATTTTCCTTGTATTTCAAGTGTGATGGGAAGACACTGAAGGTTTCAGAGGAGGGACTGGTGAACTGGGATATCTGCATTTTAAAAATCAGGGAAATAGAAAAATGTTTTCATGAGTGGAGAAAGAATGTTTTCATCAATTATTGGGAATATAATCTTCCTTCACTAGAGAAAACTTGTTTTACTTAAATTCATCAGTTCCATTCTGTGGTCCTTAAAATCCACAATAAAACAATTATAGTCTATTTTATATTTAAAAACTTATTTGAATATGTTAAGATTTCCAAAATTTGGAAAAGTTAAGTGCAACTCAAATATAAATGAGAAAACTTCTAAATGTTTATTTTCTCAACTGGTGAATTTAGTTTATGTATACATAATGAAAAAATATTAATAGAACAAATAATATAAAAATAAACAAGTATAATTACATAGTCCTCAATAGTTTTTTCTATTTTGATCTACTTTTATCTATCATCTCAATTAATCAATATATTTTTGTGTTAAGTATATAGTATGTCCTCATATAAAGTATGAAAATGAGTCATAGAGAAGTAGAACAATATCAAGAAAAAGATCTTTTTTTCACTTTTTAATGATATAGTTAATCTACAATGTACTGATTTCACACATACAACATAGTGGTTTAACAATTATTTGCATTACAAAAGGCTCACCATGGTAAGTATAGTTATGATATGTCAACATACAAAGAAATTGTAGTAGTATTGACTATACCCCTACACTGTGATTCCAACCCATCATTAAGTGGAAGGTAGGGTTTGAATCTGGACCTTGGATTTTATATACAGTATTGCCCAGAGGTCATCATGTCAAACCAAGGTTTTTAGATGATGAAAACCCCTTCATTCTCTAATTTTCCATTTTCAGGGTCACACAAGCAGAAATCATGAAGAGAAACACCACATCAGATTTCATTTTTCTAGGACTCTTTAAATACACAAGACGCCACCTTTTCCTCCCCACAGTGGTGCTGATAACAGCCATCGCTCCTTTCACGGGCAAAGCTCTCATGATCCTGCTGATTCACTGGGACCCCGGCTGCACACACCCATGTACCTCCTACTGAGCCAGCCTCTCTCATGGACATGATGCTGGTCCCCACTATTGTGCCCAAAACAGCTGCTGACTATTTGACTGGCAGGAAGTCCATCTCCTCCACTGGCTGTGGAGTGCAGATCTTTTTCCTCCTCACATAGGGAGGTGGTGAGTGCTTCCTCTTGGCAGCCATGTCCTATGACCACTGTGTGACTATTTGCCACCCCCTGAGACACCCAATCCTCATGAGCTGGCGATTATACCTGAGAATGACCTGGGGGTCCTGGTTTCTGGGGGCAGCTGATGGGCTCATGCAGGCTGCTGCCACCCTGAGCTTCCAATTTTGCAGAGCTCATGAGATTGACCGTTTCTTCTGTGAGGTGCCCACTCTGGTGCATTTGCCTTGTGCTGACACGTCTGTCTTTGAGTATGCCATGTACACCTGCTGTGTGTTAATGCTCCTAGTCCCACTTTCCCTCATCCTGACCTCTTATAGTCTCATCCTGGCTGTTGTTGTCCAGTTGCGTTCTGCGGAAGCCCGCAAAAAGGCTTTTGCCACATGCTCCTCGCATTTGGCTGTAGTGGGACTGTTTTACAGAGCTGCTCTATTTATCTACAAGACCCAAATCCTACAGGTAAACTAAGCATGACAAGGTTGTCAGCATTGTATATTATCTTCACCCCTGTGCTGAACCCCTTCATCTACAGTCTGAGGAACAGTGAGGTCGACGGAGCCTTGTAAATGTGGCTGGGTAAACGTGCAAACTTAAAACCTCAGCAAATGTAAACTCACTCTTCAAGCTTACACAGTGTCAAATGAATCTAAGTTCATGAAGTCACTAACATTTTAAACTATTGTAATTACCTCTCCTTTAGCGATATGTAAAGAGAAGGTTAAGTTTGTTGACTGGTATAATAGGAAGTTGTTAAGAATTGAGTCCATACTGTATTGAGAGATACAATTTATTTGTTTTGTATTTCTGTGGATTTTGTTAACTATTTTATTGTGGTGTACTTGATGTAGTCTGGTATTGGTCTCAGGTATGCAGTATAGTGGATCTGACAGTTATCTACATTATTAAATGCTCACCACAACTAGTGTAATGAGTACTTGTCAGCACAGAAGGACATTACACAATCACCAGCTGTGTTCTCCATGCCACGCCACCGTCCCCGTGATGAGCTGATGTCACACTGATGTTCTGCACCACTTCATCCCCTCCCCCTGTGTCTCCCACCCACCTAACCCCTCCCCTGCGGTGAGCACTAGACACTTCTCAGTGTCTATGAGTTTCCTGCTGTTTTGTTCATTCTGTTCTTCTTTGCTTTTGTGTTCCACAAATAAGTGAAATCATGGTATTTCTCTTTCTGCCTGGCTTATTTCACTGAGCATAATAAACTTAAGGTCTATTCTTTTTGCCAAATATAGGATTTCTTTCTTCTTTATGGCTAAATAATATAATATTCCCTTGTATATGTTCACCACCCCTTTATCCATTCTTCTACTTATGGACACTTGAGTTGCTCACACTAAGCAGTTTTTATGGATTATTTTCTATTCTGTAAGAACTCTCTAAGTGCTCTGAATCCCATTTTCTGAATGAGGAAATGGAGGGATGGAAAAATTACACATTGTTCCCAGTGTCACTCATCAAGTAAATGTTAAAATGTGACTTTGAAGCTTGTCCCCCAAGCTGACACATTTTACTTATTTCCAGTAATTTACTTTGAACATTGTTTCCTATGCCTTTATTCCATATGTTTCTAAGAACTAAGTACAGGGATTCTATAAGACAAATGAGAACAACACTCTTTAGCAGTAATTTAAAATACAAGTCCATGGGAAAGGGGGAAGTGAACCACTTAGACGTAAGTGTTATATTGTCATGGTTTTTACATTTTCTCCCAGCCTGTTTTACTTGGTGTTTAAAGACAAACCTTTATAATTCATTCACGTTTTTATTTAAGTTATATATATGTGTACACACACACACAGAAATATATGTATTTCCCCAGACTCTGGTTGTAGTCGAAATGGCCAGTCTGTTTTATATCACAACTAAATTCTCTTTCTTAGAACTGTTGAGAAATGATATTTAAAGGTTCTGTTGACTAATGATGAGTATGAGGTCCATTGATATGAACTCAAATACATAATAAACATTCTTACTTTTAATGTGCCATCAAAACTGAGTAAGATTCAACCTCTTTCTTAAAAGATGTGTGAATCCCTTTACCACTGCACGTGTGCAGCTCATGAGCTATTTCTCATTCTAAATATGGGCACTTCTCAAGTGTTGGGTGTAGGGGCCGGCCTACGGCCGAGGCTGAGTCCCACTATGGCTGAACACCGCCCTTCCACTCTAGTTGACCAATGCCCTAAGATGGCGCACGCTTCCTGGGCACCACCCTGCCTGGTTTGGTGGCATTAGCATAAGGAAGTTGCTCCTATAGACTTGCATGATCTTGATCACCATAGGCCAGCTTCCTTTATATAAGGCATAAGCAGGAAAGAGAAGCACTCACTCACTCTCTCACTCTCTCTCTCTCTCACTCTCCCACTCTCTCAATCTCTGTCTCCCTTTCTCCCCTCATTCTTCCTCTCATTCGCTCCCCCCGGCTGTTGCTTCTTCTCACTCACCTTCTCCCAGCCTTCCGAGCAACAATAAAGAACTGAAGTGAACCAGGTCTGTGTACGTAACGCTGTCGTCACTGCCACAAGGGGTGAACGCGGTATCTGGTGCCGAAACCCGGGAGTTTTTCTCCAACCACCCAGAGGTGAAACTGACGGACGCGGACGCCATAGAGCTTCTTACCCTGAAGCAGTACCTGTGGACCTCATTCGGAAGGATTGCTCAGGAAGGCGCCTCAGATGAGAAGGGTGAGTGGACCAACGAGCAAAGCAAATGTAGGAGTAGGAAAGGAGATAGCAAGCGGCTGTGGTGGGGATTTCTGTTTTGTCTGTCCGTCATAGTGTTCTTTGTTGTACTGTTTTGTTTTGTCAAAAATGTTATGAAAAGTTAGGGCGCCAGTGAAAGTTAGCGGGATAGCGACGAAGCAAGGAAAGTTCGCGGGATAGCGACGAAGCAAGGAAAGTTCGCGGGATAGCGACGAAGCAAGGAAAGTTCGCGGGATAGCGACGAATGTAAATTAGTGATAAGCCATAAGGGAAGGAGAGGAGGTTCTTGAAAGAAGAAAGAGCCTCTGACACGGGGGGGGGGGTGGGGGGGCCTCTGATGAGGAAGAGGACCAAGAATTATCAGGAGAAGAGTTAGAGGCTAGGGCTGCTCAGAGAGGACATCAGCCCACATTGTACCCCTCACTGAGCCGACTGAGAATAAGCAGAGAGGAAGGAGAGACTAGCTCAGCCCCTCTCCCCAATAAGAGCAGTAAGGTAGAAGAGATTGTGCCAACCGCCCCAAATTATCCATTTTGCTCTCCAACCTATAGAGCAGAGCCACCCCTTTACCAGAGTTACTCATATTGTGGTGGCCAGGGGTGCCAAGAACAATTGGGCAAGAATAGATGGAGGGAATGGCTAAACATGGAGGGGAATGCAGCCTTCCCAGTAATAGAAGATCCAAACACCCAGCAAAGATACCATCAAGCCCTAGATTTTAAGCTTGTTAAAAGCCTAAAGGAAGCTGCCACCACCTATGGAGTGCAAGCAGCGTTCACTGTGGCCATAGTGGAGTCATTAGCCACTCAGAATCTAACACCAGATGATTGGGCTAATGTAGCCAGAGCACGCCTTACTGGAGGTCAGTACCTGCTATTCAAAACTTCGTGGGCAGAGCTTTCTCAAGACACTGCCTGGCGCAACGCTGCCGCAGGGAACAATCAGTGGAACCTAGAGATGCTAATGGGCACAGGACCTTACCTAGGACAGCATAATCAGATAAATTACTCTCCTGCTGTGTATATGCAAATAGCTACAGCAGCTGTCAAGGCCTGGAAAACACTCCAGGGCATTGGTGATTTACAGGGTCAATTATCTAAAGTACTCCAAGGACCAAATGAGCCTTATGCAGACTTCTTGGCAAGGTTGATGCAAACTGCAGGCCGTATATTTGGAGATGTTGACACAGCAATTCCCCTAGTAAAACAGTTGGCCTATGAGCAAGCAAATAGATGGTGTAAGGAGGCTATCAGGCCTTGGAAAAAATAAAGATTTAAATGTGTACCTCAAAGTTTGCAGGGACATCAATGACACTGTAGTGCAAGGACAGGTAATGGCTGCAGCCATAACTCAGAGACTGCAAAACGCGCGCAGCAGGGCTACCCCTTCCGGGGCATGCTTCTATTGCAAGCAGATGGGTCATTTAAAGCGAGATTGCCTGAAATTATGGCGATCAGAGGAGCCCGTGTGGGTTCCTCAGTGGCCCCTTACCAGAGAGAAAAAAGAAGCAGACCACACATTAGTGCAAGAGCAAATTGCCGCAGGGCATCTTCAAAGTTCTACTTCCCCATGGAATACACCCATATTTGTCATAAGAAAGAAATCAGGAAAATGGAGATTGCTGCATGATCTAAGAGCTCTAAATAATCAGATGATTCTCATGGGATCAGTGCAATTAGGTTTACCATTGCCTATGGCCCTGCCAAAAGATTGGAAATCAATTGTAACAGATATCAAAGATTGTTTCTTTTCCATCCCTCTTCATTCTGAGGACTGTAAAAAGTTTGCCTTCACTGTACCAGCCATCGACCATGATTGCCCAGATGAGCGGTATGAGTGGAAAGTGTTGCCATAAGGCATGGCAAATAGCCCTACTATGTGCCAGTTGTATGTGCATGAGGCCCTGGCAGAAGTTAGAAAAAAGTTCCCTGATGTAATTATCTATCATTATATGGATGATATTCTCTTATGTCATGAAAAGAATAGTAAAGTAGAAGAAGCCCTCTACTTCTTGCAAGCACACTTTAAGATATGGGGCCTGGAACTAGCACCAGAGAAAATACAGGCAACTTGCACCAAACAGTATTTAGGAATTAAATTGGAAAATACTATTGCTAGGCCATTAAAAATAACCATAAGAACAGATCAATTAAAAACCCTTAATGATTTTCAAAAACTACTTGGAGATATAAATTGGGTAAGGCCATTCCTAAAGCTTACAGATGAAGAGCTCAGTCCATTATATGAGACACTGAAGGGCGATTCTGATTTATCATCTCCGTGCTCTCTCAGTAAGCAAGCCAAGGAAGCCTTGAGCCTAGTCCAATCCCGCTTGCAGCTTGCCCAGGTAGATAGAATAGACTATGGCAAATTGCTATTCCTTATAGTGATACCAAGTAATAATAGCCCAACAGGGGTACTTTGGCAGGAAGGGCCAATTCTCTGGGTATATCTGGCCCACTCTCCAGGAAAAACATTAAGATGGTATCCTCAGAGTATAGCTGATTTGATCATCAAGGGAATCAGGACAGCTATAAAAACATTTGGGATTCCCCCAAACATAATAATAACGCCTTATACTGCTGAGCAGATTGAATGTCTTACTGCATGCTGTGATGCATGGGCTGTTGCTTACACCATCACCAATGCTTCCTTTGACAACCACTACCCAAAACATCCTTGGCTACAGTTCTGACAAACAGAGCTGTTGGCTGTAGCACAAGCCTTTACGCTTTTCTCACAGGAACCTTTTAACCTTTTAGCAGATAGTCAGTATGTAGTGACTGCTGTGTCCATCTTAGAGAATGTAAGTTATATTAGCCAGTCTTCCCCCGTTGCCAGTATTTTTAGAAAGCTACAACTGATCTGGGATCGATCAACACCTTTCTTTATTGGACATGTAAGAGCCCACACTTCCCTCCCAGGACCCATTGCTGAGGGAAACAGACGTGCCGATGCCCTGACCCGTGAGTTTAACATCTTAGCTCCATTTGACCCTGTAGAACAAGCTGCTCAATTTCACAAACAATTCCATGTCAATGCACATACTCTTCACCTAAAATATAATATTACTAGAGACCAAGCAAGAGCCATAGTACTTAGTTGCAAATGGTGTGTCACACTCTTACCCTCCATCTCAGAAGGAGTTAATCCAAAGGGGCTACTCCCCAATCACATTTGGCAAATGGATGTTACCCATATTCCAGAATTCGGGAAGATGAAATATGTCCATGTGTCTGTAGACACCTGCTCAGGCATCATTTTTGCCTCTTGCCATACAGGAGAAATATCTAGAGATGTCATATCTCACTGCCTCCAGGCATTTTCGGCCTGGGGAAAGCCCAAACATTTAAAAACTGACAATGGGCCAGCATATACATCCCAATCGCTCCTCAGCTTTTTAAAAACAATGGATATCACCCACACCACGGGCATTCCCTATAACCCTCAAGGGCAAGGTGTGGTAGAGCGTGCCAACCTGACCCTTAAAAATGCTCTCTATAAACAAAAAGGGGGAATAGGGGCAGACTTCAGATCCCCCAGAGACAAACTTAACATCATATTGTTCATTTTAAATTTTTTGACATTGGACAAAGATGGCCACAGTGCAGCAGAGCGGCATAATCGCCGTTCCAGACCTAAAGACATGCCCGCAGTTATGTGGAAGGATGTATTGGAAGGATCATGGAAAGGCCCGGATCCAGTGTTAATCTGGAACTGAGGCTCTGTTTGTGTTTTCCCACAGGACCGAAACAATCCCATCTGGGTGCCTGAATGCCTGACACGGAGAGTGGCAAGACCAGAACCGGAAGTGCGAGATGCCGATGCCACTGATGCTCATCCTGCTACTGATTCTTCAGCAGGTGATAGCGGAACCCAGAGAACTATGGGGTCTGGTGAAGGCTTGGCCTATTCCACTCCCGGTGACTGAAACTGCACATACCTTTCCTGCCTTTTTCTCTACCTATAGTACACTTAATCTCCCATATCTGCCTTTTGACAGCTCTATGTGTTACTGGCATTCCTTTCATAACCTCTCTAAAGCTGCCAATCTGTCCAGGGAATTAGGCAAGATGTTATCCACCAATTGGTCCAGTGAGTTTGACGTGCTCACCACTCAGCTACGGCTAGAAATATTGAATGTTAGTTCCTAAAAGGTAGAGGCGCTGTCTGTAGCTCAGTTTGCTGAAGCCGTGCTAAATGCCACCAAAGCCTGGTCAGGCATGGGTGTTCTGTTCCATGCAACGACAACATCAGAAAGTGCGGATGGCTCTGGTGCAGGCCATGGCAGCTATAGAAGAAGGCATCTCCCCTAGGGTGTAGCACAATATGTTGGACCAGTAGTCAAAGACGGGTAAGATCAGGAGGTACGCATACCAACCTAAGACAGGGCGCAGACCTTAGCTGTCTGTTGCCCTATGACGGGTAAGGATGCTGCACCTCCCTGACAACCTAAGACAGGCATGGTACCCGAGCCTCATTGTGTTAAAAAACAGAAAAGGGGGAGATGTAGGGGCCGGCCTACTGCCGAGGCTGAGTCCCACTGTGGCTGAACACCGTCCTTCCACTCTAGTTGACCAATGCCCTAAGATGGCACACGCTTCCTGGGCACCACCCTGCCTGGTTTGGTGGCATTAGCATAAGGA
This sequence comes from Manis pentadactyla, assembly GCF_030020395.1. Lineage (NCBI taxonomy): Eukaryota > Metazoa > Chordata > Mammalia > Pholidota > Manidae > Manis > Manis pentadactyla. Next base: position 54,102,027 of record NC_080031.1, read on the forward strand.
AGTTGCTCCTATAGGCTTGCATGTTCTTGATCACCATAGGCCAGCTTCCTTTATATAAGGCATAAGCAGGAAAGAGAAGCACTCACTCACTCTCTCACTCTCTCTCTCTCTCACTCTCCCACTCTCTCAATCTCTGTCTCCCTCTCTCCCCTCATTCTTCCTCTCATTCGCTCCCCCCGGCTGTTGCTTCTTCTCACTCACCTTCTCCCGGCCTTCCGAGCAACAATAAAGAACTGAAGTGAACCAACTCTGTGTATGTATCTCTGTCGTCACTGCCACAAGGGGCGAACGCGGTAGTTGGGGACTTTGAAAAGAGGAGAAACATGTCTATTTCTTCCATTAGATGGGGACACAGCCAGACAGATAGGGCAGAAAGTGCTGGTCATCAAAACCAAACTGCTATCAGCGATTGCATAACAAGTTGGCTTAGAAAATTTTATGGCAAAGCGTAACTTCATTATAGCTACAACGAACAAGGAATTTGGTTTTAAACAGTCAGAGAGAAATAACTGCTGAAAAAGCTTTCGTGGCCAATGACAATCCAATGTGAGTGTCTGAGATATAAATACTATTTCAATAGTCTTCAATCCCAAAACAAATGTCTTACAGCAATGTAGGAAATATCCATCTCCACAATGAGTTGGAAATACCCATATCATGTGCATGTTTATGGTAGTACTTCAACCAGTGCATGTAGAACCTGGACACATGTCCAGAGAGATTATCTACTAAACTCTACAAACCTCAGATACCGACGATGTGAGGAGAAGGAAGTTAACTTTTCAAGAGTAAGAGTATGTTTTCCTTGTTTATTATCCTCCTCAACCAGTATTAGGATAAAAAAAAGAAATGTAATTGCTAATATTATGTCAATTATGCCATCAAAAGTATTTTCATCTCCTAAAATGGTTGAAGTTGACACAAGTAAATTCACTCATGGAAATTTGATTTTTTATTCCAGGTTAATTTATCATCATAAAGACATATTTTGGAACATATCCATTAGAAAGTGGCATATTAAACCTATTAAATATGATAAGGATAAAATATTTAAACAGGACAACTACTGAGCCTAATTTATAGGAATAAACTCATAGAAAAAACACAGGATGAATGTTATATGTAAGCAAATGCAACACTCTAATAAAAATTTACTATATACTTGTAAAAAGAACAATATAATTCATATTAATGATATTTTAGATCAGTCATCTGACCATAATGAAATCAAATATGAAATCAGTAATGCAGTGATAATTTCCAAATAGCTTTGGAAATTATGTGCATCCATATCTTTATTGTTTTGAATGCCTTTGGGAGATCCCAATCTCAATTCCTTAATAATGTTTTACATGGAAAATTTTTCCTTTTTTAATTGAAAAATTGTTGATATACAATATTATATTGGTTTCAAGTATACAAGACTCTGATTCAACTGTTACACACATTATTAAATCCTCACCCCAACTAGTGCGGTTACTCTCTGTCAGCATAGAAAACTGTCACAGAACCACTGACTGTATTCTCTCTGCCGCACTCCCATTCCTGTGACCACCTTATATTGTGACTGAGATTCTGTATCTCTTCCCCGCCCCCATGCAGTCCAGCACCCACCCCAAATCCTCCCCTGTGGTGGCCGCCAGTCACTGATCAGTGTCTGTGAGTCTACTACAGCTTGGTTCATTGTGCTCGGTTTTGTTTTTAGATTCCAAAAATAAGTGAAATCATGATATTTGTCTTTCTCTGCCTGCCTTTTTCATATAGCATAATACCCTCTAAGTCCATCCATGTTGTTACAAAAGGGAGGATTTCTTTCTTTTTGTGGCTGAATAATATTCCATTGTACATATGCACCACCTCTTCTTTACCCATTCATCTGTTGATGGACACTTTGGTTACTTTCATGTCTTGGCTATTGTAAATAATGTGGCAGTAAACATAAGGGCGTACATATTATTTTAAATATATTTTATTTTATTTCAGAAAATTCCTAGAAGCCAGTTCCTAGGTTGTATGGCATTTCTATTTTTCATTTTCTGAGGAACCTCCACACTGCTTTCTGTAGTGACTGCACCAATTTACATTCCCACCAGCAGTGGAGGAAGGTTCCTTTATCTCCATATCCTCTCCACCACTTGTTATTTCTTGTCCTTTGGGTATTGGCCATTCTAAACTGGTGTGAGGTGGTAACTAATTGTGGTTTTTATTTGTATTTCATTTATAATTAGCAATGAGGAGTATCATTTCATGTGCCTGTTGGCCACCTTGGCAAAATGTCTGTTCCTGTTCTCTACCCATTTTTAGTTGGATTATTTGGTATTTTTGGTGTTGAGTTCAGAAAAATTTCCCAAAATTACTGCTGATATGTTTTTCATAGATGTCTAGAAAATGTAGAGGCAGTATATCAGAGAGCATGAATGATAAGGTTGTGTGATGTGGGAAGTTATTTTGAATAAATCTCCTTCAAGGGGTAATTTATTTACACTTGGTAGTTTTTAATTCATACAATAAATTCAAATCTCAAGTGTACAGCTTGGTGAATTTTACATTTGTAATGCCTATGTAACTATGATGAAGATCAAGATTTAGAGTATTCCAGAACCCTGGAGTCTCCCTTTTTCTTCCTTCCAATCAATACCTCCAAAAAGGTAATTACCACTTTAATATATTCTTCTTAATTATATCATACTTCTTTGGCCTAATAATATTTTGGAGACTCATCCATATTGTTGGGTTTATCCCTTATACATTCCTGCTCAATATTATGTTATATGTCATGCTATTAATATATTGTACTTACTTATTAATTATGCTCTTGATAGGCATTTTGGTTTGTTTCTGGTTAGGAGCTACTGTGGATTAAACTGCTATCAGCATTTCTGTATCTGTCATTTAATGGACTCAACCTTCGGTTCTGTTTGGAAAAGACCATAGTGGAGTTATTGGATGATGTTACAAAAATGTTGAGCCATACCACATAGTACCAAACATTTTCCCCAAAGTTTTTATGCCAACTTACATGCAAGTTGTTGCACATCCTTGCCAGACTTGGTATTGCCAGTCCTTTTTTAATTTTAGCCACTAGAGTGAATAGTTTTCCATTGTAGTTTCATTTCTCTTTTTCTGAAAAAGTTTTCTGTATCACATTTTATATGGTTATTAGATATTGGATATCATATATAATTGTCTGCCAGTATTTTTTTAGGGTGGGGAGGGAGAGCTAGCCCTCTTTACTCATTGATTTGTTGGAATTCTTTACATGTTTTGGGTACCAGTTGTTTACCCAATATATGTAAAGCAAATATCTTCCCATATACTTATATTTTAGCTTATATTTTTTCTTCTAATGGTGAGCAGAAAACATGCTTTTAGAAAGAAAGATGAATGTATACAATTTCATATTTCACTTTGAACTTAAAAAAATAATTATGCCTACAAAAATTCATGAAGATATTCTGCCATGTTAGTTCTATAGTCCCTTTGAAACCAATTTTTACATGTGCTACATAAAATCACTCCAAATCAACCCAGAACTGCAGAAAAAGCTTGCAGTGTCAGCTTTGTCTCAATGAGGCATCTATATGGGGCAATTAAAGAGTTTTTTTCCCTTTTTCAACTTTCCTATTCTTACACAACACATTGTGTTAATTTGTTACCTCATTACGAGTTTGGACATTAAGTTGTGTAAATATAGTATTTTTTCATTTTATATTCATGTCTTCCTATTTTTCTGCTATTTTGTACTTATGTAGAGATTTTATCTATGATTTTTCCAGATTTATTAAGTGTAATTGGATCTATAACATTGTATAAGTTTGAGATATATAACAATTACTTGATATGCTTATGTATTATGAATTACTCACCATTAAGGGGAGTTGAAACATGCTTTCCCTCCCATAGTTACCTTCTGTGTGTGTGTGTGTAGTTGTGTGTATGGTGAGAATATTTAAGATACAATCTCAATAACTATCGTATATACTAATGTATTAAAAGTAGTCATCATATTGTGCATTTGATCCCAAAACTCAGTCATCTTATATCTGAAATTTTGCACCCTTTGAACAGTATCTCCCAATTTCCCCACCCCTCAGCCCTCAGTGACCTACCTCTGATTTGAGTTTGCCTTCTTGAGGTTCCACACGTAAGTGAGCTCATGTAACATTGCTCTTGCTCTGACTTTCCTTTAACATAATGCCCACAAAGTCAAAAAATATGACAAAAGGCAGGGTTTCCTTCTTTATTCTAACTTATTAAATTATATATATATACATCCCACATTTCTTATCCATTAACCATGGACAGAAACTTAGATTATTTCCAGGTGTTTGCTACAGTGAATAATACTGCAGTAAACGTGTGTAGATATCTCTTTGAAGTCCTGATTTAAATTTCCATAAGCTATAGTGCTGGATCAAATTGTATTTTTAAATATTTGAGGAAATTCCATAGTTTGCCATACTGTATGTATCAACTTACATTATCACCAACAGTATACAAGTTTTGTAACCCTCTTTACTCTACACCCTCACCAACACTTGTTATCTTTTTCCTTTTTGATGATAGCCATTCTAAGAAATGTGAGATGATGTCTCATTGTGGTTTTAATTTTCATGTCCCTGATGATTTACTTTTGGCCTATGTGAAAATGTCTTTTCAAGTTCTTTCTCATTTTTTAAATTGGGTTTGTATTTTTGCTACTGAATTATGAGAGTTGCATATGTATTTTGAATATTAACCTCTCATCCAATATGTGCTTTGAAAATGCTTTTCTTTTTGGTTGGTTGCCTTTCCATTAATTTTGTTTATTTTTATTTTTGCTGTGCTTTGCTTTTGGTTTGATGCAGAACTTGTTGATTTTTTGCTTTTGTTGCTTATGCCTTTGGTGACATATCCAAAATAAACCACTGCCAACACTAATGGTAAGTTGCTTTTCCTCTATATTGTCTTCTAGGTGTTTTATGGCTTTAGATACTATATTAAGGTCTTTAATACATTTCCAGTTAAATTCCATATGTGGTGTAAGGTAGAGTCCAGTTTTATTCAGTTGTGCATGAATATCCAGTATTCAAGATACCATTTATTGAAGATACTATATTTTTCTTAAGTAATCTTGGCTCCTGTGTCAACTATTACTTGACCATATATGCATTGGCGTATTTCTGGACTCTTGGTTCTGTTCCACTTATTTGTGCATTTATTTTAATGTTAGTACCATTGTTTTGGTTATTAATATAGTTTCTGAAATCAGGAAGTGTGATGTCTCCACCATGTGCTTCCTTCTCAACATTACTTTAGATGTTTAAGGTAATCTGTGATTCCACATGAATTTTAGGATTTTCTAATTCTGCAAAAACTACCGTGAGAATTTTGATAAGGTTTGCATGAAATATACATATTGACATTTTAGCATCATTACCTCTTCTGAACCATGAATATGGGAAATCTTTTAATTTGTGTCATTTTCAACTTCTTTCATCAGTGATTTATGGTACTTCATCATATAGATCCTTGTTAACTTTATTACTACATATTTTATTATTTTTGTTGTAGTATAATTGACATAAAACATTTCTTGCAGGTGTACAAGATAACGAGTCCACATTTGTGCATATTGTGAAATGAGCACCACAGTAAGTCTAGTTACACTCTGTCACATTTATACAAAGTACACTTGTTCCCTTGTAATGTGTATGTTTAAGATTTATTTTTTAGCCTCTTTCAGATCTGTAATACAATACTATTGACTATAGTCACTAACCTGTTTATTAACTCCCCATGAATTTATTTTATAACAGGAAACTTGTACTTCTTTTTTTTTATTGAAGCATAGTGAATGGACAATATTATACTTGTTTCAACTACATAACACAGTGATTCAACAGTTACATACACTGGTAAATCCTCACTCCAACTACTGTACTTACTACCTGTGATTATCAAAGATGTTATATAATTATTGAGTATATTCTCTACACAGCACTCTCACCACCATGACTAATTTATATTATGTTTGAGATTTTGTCTTTTTATCCCCTTTACGTACCCCACCCACTGACTCCAATCCCTTGCACATGGAAACTACCAGGCACTTCTCAGTGTCTACGAGTCTACTGCTGTTTTGTTCATTTTGTTTCCTTTTGCTTTCAGATTTCACTTATAAGTAAAACATTGTATTTGTCTTTCTCCACCTAGCTTATTTCACTTAGCATAGTACCCACTAGGTCTATTCATATTGTCACAAATGGCATAATTCCTTTTTATTGGGTGAATAATATTCCCTTGTATATATGTACCACCTCTTCTTTTTCTATTCACCTATTGGCAGACACTTTGGTTGCTTCCATATCTTGGTTATTGTAAAATAATGTGGCAATAAACATATGGGGTACATATATCTTTTTGAATTACAGATTTTTTCTTTGTGGAAATTTATAGAATGGAGTTTATTACTTGTATGGTATACATATTTTTTCTAATATTCGGAGACTGAGAAGAGGGAGGTGGAGGCCAGTGAGAGCATGAGAGGAGAAAAATTTTTACAAGAGTTTGTCTGTTTAATCTTCATTTAAAACTACCAAGTCCTAGAGAATGGCCAAATTGAGAGCAATTGAGATAATTCCAGGGAAACTTACGGGCTCAATAGCTGTACCTGGTAGACTTGGAAAGGAACTACTTCCCAAAGAAGGGACAGAGTGTTCTCAGATGAGATGATTTGGGGAAGCATACAAGGCAGAAAAACAGGGTTACTGTGCAGAACATGGAGGGAGAGTAAAACAATCACCCATAACACAGAATTTCTGTACACAAATTGGTCAAGCAGTTTACTGAAATTATTGTTCTAAGTAAAATATTTCCATTAACATATAAACATTGGTCTATCTGCTTAAATAACTTTTACTATAAAATATGTCTTCTACTTAACAATTGTTCTTTATTATTTTTTTAACTTGATTGTGATATACACTGTACAAATTATTTTAAAGTATTCCATTTAACATGTTTTAAAGCAAAAATTGGTGAATAATTATCAAATGAAATGACATATATTTGTGATTTAATTCACAAGCCAGGATATTTTATTATTCTTTTCAGAAGAAACTGTTATATGACCATTATTATCTATCTATCTATCTATCTATCTATCTATCTATCTATCTATCTATCATCTATTAATTTATCTATTTATTTATTTATATTTTTAAATGAAGTATAGTTGATATACAATATTATATACATTTCAAGTGTAAAACATAGTAATTCAAAAGTTACTCATATTATAAAATCCTCACCCCAACTCGTGCAGTTACTTCCTGTCAACATAAAAAATGTTACAGAACCATCAACTATATTCTTCATTTTGCCCTTCTATCTCCATTTATATTAATGCACATTTCTAATGTGAACACCAGGGAAGGTACATTTGATATAGAAGACATCACATCTGCACCCAAAGCATTTGCAATTCATAATTTAAATATTAAAACGAGAGTGAGAAACAATGTAACCGGAATTTATAACACATTTCTAACTGAATTTTATGAATGTCAATGTCATATAGTAAAACTTATGTCACACTTCAGTCACTTAGAATTCCCAGAAATCAAAGTGGATTATAAATGTTAGAAGGCAGGTAACTTAAAGATCATGGACAGCTATTGATTTGTCAAATTCATATGATTCATTAGATTTTTAAATTAAAATACGCAGTTTTACTATGTAACAAAAAGCCGTTCCAATACCTATTTCAATACCCTCAAAACATCCTTGTCTCTTGAGCTATAAATAAATGGGTTCAACACAGGATCAACGTTTGAAAAAAAGAAAAAAACACTGTTACTACCTTGTCCTAAACAGGCGTATGTGAGAAACCAGGAGTCATGTAGGTGAGATGACACGGCCATAAACCAGGCTTACTATTATCAGGTGGTGGGAGCATGTGCCCAGGCTTTGTTCCTCCTCTTGGGGGAATTCATGTAAGATGGTGGGTAGGAGGTAAAGATGACTCCAAAGGGAATAAAGAGCGGTACAATGCCTAACACAAGTCCTGCAAACCTACAGGAAGTGGTATCCTCACGGGAGAACTTCAGAATAGCTATAACTTCATGGAAGTAATCATCTATATCCTTGTAACTACATGTAGATAACTGCATAGTATATTCAGTCTGTTCTAGAGAATTTAGAATACCCCATCATTTGGCAGACCCTTGTGCTCATGTTGACTGGGTACCTCAGTGGGTGACAGATGGCTGCACAGTAATCACAGGCCATCAGAGTCCATGAGAGTCAGGAGAATATATTCTGCTCCTCCTAGCATAAGGAACAAATATATCAGGAACCATGGGCTATATTTGATATTTTTATTCCCTGAGTAAATTCAGTGGCCATGCTGGGGACAGAGTTGGAGATGAACAGCAAGTTGATGAGGGACAGCCGGATGAGAAGGAAGTGTATGAGCACGTGGACATGGGAATCCACCAGCATACGGGGAATCAGAGCTGAGTTCCCAGTGAGGGCAACAGCACAGATCAGCGTGATCACACCGATCAAGATGTCACAGTGTTTCCTGTCAGGGAGAGTCCCAGAAGAATAAAATCCATCCCTGATGTCTCATTCCTTCCCTTCATGAATTAAAATCAACTGTTTGACCTGAAACCAAATAGGTTAGAAAAGCAATAAAGAATTATAATATCATGTATTAAAATTTTGTTTATAAAAGCTTCAAAACTACTATATTAAACCATCATTCCAGTGAACATTACGGTGTCCTCCAAGCTAGTTATGCAAACTATACTGCATCTGTTGCATTCACATCTTTACAACAGGATGGAAACTATAGAGAACATACTATAAAGAATATTTTCTAGTCACCACTATAAACTATTAATACAACTTGATTTATTATATGTGTAATTAACATCTTCATGTACTCAAAATGAGTGTTCTTAATCCACTCTTGATTGTATTTTGAAACAGAGATGGAGTTTATTTTTTAATAATTTAATTCTTTTGTCTCTTGGACACAAAGATGCAATGCTTCTTCAGTCTCCTTTGAAATTAGTTGTGGCCATTTATGTCATGCTGCAGAAAGCAATGTAAGGGGAAGTTTTTCTTTTCTGAGACAGGCTACTTGGCTAACGTATATAGAAACCTATCACCACATGTAGAAATCAGGTCACTGGCAAGGAAAGATCCCAAATTAGATCATTTCTTAATTAATTAAATATTAATAAAATATACTTAACAGAGGTTAAACAACTAAGTGTATATTTTAAAGAGCAGATAGTGAGAGTATACTCATATTATATATAGAAAAAAATGTTACCCTGAAAATGTGTATGTGTTTGCATGCATATTTAGGTTAAAGCTATAAAAGTTAGTTTCTTCTTCAGTTGTTTTCAATGACATATCTCATTTTATCTCAAATTTATGGATTGAAGCTTACTTTATTTTATCTCCACTATTAATAATCATTTTGCCTTCCACATTCTGGATTTGGTTGCATGCTCAGACATAAAATACCTCACAGCTCTTCTTTAATATAGTAACTGGCCTAAAATATTTAACCTTGCTTGACAATGCCTTTCATCTCTTCCTGAGCTGAGAGTGCTTCTCAACCACGTGAGTTAATTTGCATTTCCTGTGATTAGCAATACACCGCATTTTTTCATGTATCTGTTGACTATCTGTATGTCTTTATTTAAAAAAATGCTTATTTGAGACTTTTGCCCACTTTTTAATTGGGTTACTTTTTTATGTGGTGTTGATCATTTAAGTTCTATGTATATTTTGGGTGTTAACTCCCTATTGGCTATATAATCTATAAATATATTCTACCATATTGTAGGTTACCTTTTTGATTTGTTGATGATTTCCTTCGCTGTATAAAAGAATTTTAGTTCAATGTAGTCCCACTGGATTACTTTTGCTTTTGTTTGTGTTGCTGAGGGAAACATGTCACAGAAAATTATCATGCTTATGTTAAAGAGATTTTTGCATGTTTCCCTCTGTGAGGTTTACAGTTTCATCTATTAAATTTAGGTTTTTAATTCATTTTCAGTTTACTTCTGTGTACAGAGTTAGACAGTAATCCAACTTAATTGTATTGCATATACTGTTAAGTTTTCCCAACATCATTAATTGAAGAGACATGTCTTTTCCCCACTGTATATTCTTATCTTCTTTGTCATGTATTAATTGACCGTGAATATTTTCTTTGTACATATACCAAATTAATTACAATTATGATACAGTGATTATATTTTGAAGTGAGATATACGCTTTCTTTAATAATGATAAATCAGTCTAATTTATTTTTCATTTTTGAGTTTGAATTAACCTTATTTGGCTTCACACCTTTATATTCAGACACCAGGAATCAGTGTTTTACTGTTAAAAATTTATTACATAACTAGTAACTATTGTACATGAAGCATAGGCAGGCTACAGTTAACTGGTTTTGGGTACAGTTCAGAGAAAGAACACTTCACTGCTTGGACACCCATTTCTGTGCCACCTGTTATCATGGCAACCACACAACTTTTTCTCCTTTGAGTTTGCTAACAAAGGGTCCTTACTGACCTTTGAGCATTTCCCTCAGTTCCTCCAATAGATTAACTATCCAATTAACCACAAGTTCCAAGGGGGGGAGATAAAGTTTTAAGTCTTGCTAATTTTGAAGCGATCTAACAAGGCTCCATGGGTTATCAATTTAGCCAAAGTCATTAAAAGTTTTCTGTCACAATCCCAGAAGCCTGATTTAATGAGACCCTAAATGCTGTGCTTCCAATTAAGGTCATAACCTTCTGTTTGGAGTACATTGATATGTGTGATTTCTGCCTTGCTGTCTGTTAGTGACCATCCCATCCCCACTGTAGGAGAAAAAAGTGAATCAAAGATTTTTAGAATTTATCTGAACTTCCAGGCAGTTGGAAGTCCATTTAATTTGTCTTATTGATTTTATTAAAGATATATTCAGTAACAGAAGATTCCAGTCTCTCTCAACACATTTTAGAATGTAAATAGAACTATACATATGTACGAGATTTGTTAACAGGTCCAACATATCCAATAGTAATTAGGAAGGATTAGGTAGCTACGGCCCAAATCAAAAAGGGAGATGCTCTTATTTCTAGTGTATCTTGCTTCTTTAAAAATAATTTTATTGAAGTATACTTGATATACAATGTTATATTAGTTTCAAGTATACAACACAGTGATTGACAATTATATGCATTATTGATGTTCACTCAATTAGTGTAGTTACTATCTGTCAAGACAGGAAGATGTTACAAAATCATTGACTATATTCTTCTATTCTTCATGCCTGCACTTCCATCCCCATGTCCAATTAATATTATGATTGAGATTTTGTGTCCCTTTATCCCCTTCACATACCCTACACACCCACCCCAACCCCTCACCAATGATAACCTCCAGTCATTTCTCAGTGTCTATGAGCCTACTATTTTGTTCATTTTGTTTTGTTTTGTTTTTATATTCCACAAATAAGTGAAATAATATGGTATTTGTCTTTCTCCACCTAGCTTATTTCACTTAGCATAATACCATCTAGGTCTATCCATATTATTGCAAATGACAGGACTTTTTATGACTGAGTAATATTCTACTGTGTGTGTATATGTGTATGTGTGTGTGTGTGTATACATATACACACACACACACTACACCATTTTTATACTTTCATCTACTGATGGACCTTTGGTTGCTTACATATCTTGCTAAGCCACTAGAGTTCATTTATTTTTGATGCTTAAATTATCTCATATTTTTCCACTGGATTCCCTTCAAGTTGACTGCTGTTTCCTTTTGACCTGCCTGCATTACTATATGATACATTTTTACTCTCTAAAAAGAGGTTGTATGGTCATCATGTGCACCCCTTTATCAATTGTAGTTGGTGTACCTGGGGATTTCATATAAATACTACACTGGGAACTCTGGTGCCCACTGGTACTGTTGACATGCCTTCAATGCTTCTGCAACAGAGAGTTAGAAAATACATATTATCTACAAAGAGAAAAATCAATCATGATGTTTTTCATATTTCTAATTCAAGTTAAAATTATATAATTATGCACAAAGTATTTCATTCTATATGTTTAGTATATTTTACCCTACTCTGAAAATTGTGGTTCTTATTAATATTAGCATAAATATTTATTGCTTTTCCTTACAGTATGAGTCTCAAAATAGTATCAACAGTGCTAGTGAAAATAAGGCTATTTAACATAGTTGATATCTCTTAATGATTATTTTGCCCTTAGAATATATTACATTAGTCTGTTTAAAGATACTAAATTTGTAATATTTACTCTGCAATTATGCCATCAATTTTACATCCTAGGTAAAATATCAAAAGGTCAAAAAGTACAGCAATAATATCTAGGTATTATCTCATAAATGAGAGAATATTGAATAGCTTTGCTATATTTTGTTATTCTGATACTATTCATTTATCTTTATTTGATCTGCCTCAAATTGCTAACTTTTGGCCTTTGAGGCCTCTCTATTATGTGTTTTTCTTTTATTGCATATATTCTTATTCTATCTATGATTCCCATTCTTTCTTACTTCTTTGGAGATTTTTTTTCAATTATTGACATATTTATCTCAGCACTTACAGTTTTTTTAAGTATAGTATGCAAATATAGTGTTTTATATTTTCTTCTAGAAATCCCTATCTATATCACACACATTTTTTTAAAAACTAGATTTTTTATTGAATTATGCCATGCACAAAAATGCATACTTTAATGATTACTTTTCATAAAGAAACACATTTATACTCAATAAATAACGCATACCTGCCCTTTCAAAGCACAATGCATATCTTCTAATAGTCCATAAATACTGTTCTCCTTAAAATAGGTGTTTTCATAACTTCCAAAAAACAAGAATCATTTTGCTTGTTTTCAAGTTTACATTAATAGAGTGATCATCCTTTTTTCTGTACTCTTCAGTTAAAGACTATGTTTTTGAGATTCACCCATGTACTGAGTGTGGCATAGGGTGATAGATACGCATTTAATTACACCAACATAGGCAAATCTTATCCATCAGGTAGGATGCATGAAAGAGAGTGGTCCTGTGACAGGGCAGTGTTATAAATGGGATCTGGTCCAGGTCTAGTATACCAGACCTTCCCTCTCCTCCCTGTGGGAGGTGTAGATGGGTCAATATATAGGACTAAGAGAGTTACATGCACTGACCATAAAGATAAAACAAACCTTCACCATAAAATATTCTTACCTCCCAGATATTTTGGGTACAATACCATAATGTTTGGGAACCACTCTGGTGTTACCCCAGGAATACATGAGGCCAGCTTCCAGGCCTTTCCCCCAAGGTGCCAGAGGGCCAGCCATCACTGATCCATGTGTCAAAATGTCCAGGGCCACGTCCACTCAATAGAATCTCCAGGGTCTAATGCAGTTGGGGCTGGCAGCAGGATGTTGCTCTGCTGGCCGTATCCTGGCTTCAGTACCTCACTACCTCCTCTTTGGTTTGCACATACAGTTGTATAGGAGAGGCAGCAATGTGTGTGAGCATGTCTACAAGGCTCAAGGCTCCTTTATGTGGCTTCTCATTCAAACGCCACAGCACTGTCCTTAAGGGAAGTGACCATCCCTGTAAACTATTAGGGTTCAACTTCAGGCTAGATTTCAACAAACCATTGTACCTCTCTATCATGCTTGCCATAGTAGGGTTATATGGTACATGAAACATCCACTTTATTCCTAACTGCTGCACTCATTCTTGTAACCTATGCCCAGTGAAGTGGGTGCCTTGATTGATCTCAGTCACCTGCAGCCGGCCATAGGTGGTTTGCTGATTGGTACGACATGCAGGAAAAGCAACCAATAGGCCAGTGGCTGTGACCACACAAGTCATGACATACCAAAGGTCCAGTAGTATTTCTGCCACCTGAGGACGGCTATCTGCCCTCTTACTATTGTCCCATGTTGCTGTAGGACTCAGTATAAATCTCTCTTAGAGCACACAAGGCACTTCTTGTCTTGGCTGACTTCTTCAAAGGGCAGTGGCAAGCCCCACAGTAGGGCTACAGCCCACATTGTTTTTTGCCCCACATGCAACAAATGCTGGTGTAACCATTGGGCCACATCAGAGGCAGGCTTTCCTTCCAGCCAGCACACCCGGGCTAATGTGTCTGCTTCTTCATTCCCTGGGGATGCCAAAGGCAAATGGTCAGTCACATGATTTACAGTAACCGTCATAGTCTGACCAAAGCCCATAGGTCTTGCCACAGTTCTTGCACCCAAGGGGCCAGTGCCCAACCATCCAGCTGGCATGGTATAATGTTGGTAGTCACAGGGTCAAGCCCCCTATAGATGGCCCATCTCTCAGTGCACACAACTACACATAAGGCTCCTGGGTGATCACAAGCCATGTTGTCCAGGGAAGCCAGTCTACCCATTTCAGAACTGGACATAATATATTCCACCCCCATATCCCAGAGATGCAAAGTCATGTAGACAGATGTTCCCATGGCTTCTGCCAAAACCGGGTGCTCATGTCCACCTGCTCGTCCTGGGTATAGGTGAGGAACATGGAGGGCTCCACAACCTGGGGAGGTGGCAGGTTCTTCCCTTGAGGAGCCCACTTTTGTTACATTTTTATTTTCTTAATTACAGCCATGTGGTCCTTTAATATGGGAGAGTCGGGTGCCTTGGGTGTTGACCTTGGCAACAGCTTGGCCCTCAGCCCCACTCTCTCATCCTCCCCCAGCATCTCCCCTACCATCTTGGGGTGAAGGCATCACTCTTTCTTCCCCCTCCCCATGGCCTCCTGTTAGCAGATTCTCCTGGTGTCTCTTCCCTCGGTGGTAATGGACCTTCCATGAGCATGACCTGTCTTCTCAATAATTCTCTCTTTCTGAGAGGCACCCCATAGGTTGTCGCCCAGCTCCTGCAAGCGATGCTGATGTGTCTCTCTCTCCTCAATAACCTTTTCCACTATCTCAAGAAATGAACATCCCACAATCCTGGCTGTGACACAGCCACTCAGGGCCTCTGAGCAGTCTTCTGTCTCACAGACGGCAAATGCCACCGCTTCCTGTGTCTCCACCCTTCCCCAATTCTGGGGAGGTGCTTTACCCTGGACCAATGTCCCACTAGGGGCTCCCAAGTGGAAGCCCCATGGATAGGGGGTTCCCAGGGGAAGCTGCACCCTCCACCACTGCAGAGGTAAAGGAGAGTCACCACCCCCACTGCAGCCACCACTGCAGCCTCCCCACCATCCAGTAGGGCACCCGTTGCACCCATGAAGACAGATTTCTGGTACAGAGATCCGCCTTCTGTCCCAGATGTAACTCCAGAGGGAAAATATTTTCCAAGCCTGGGGAAAGTTATCTTTGAAACTTTAAATAGTCAAAGTGGGAACTAAAGTTGGAGAAACCTGTTATTTCTTACAAGCAGTCATCCATGTCTGCTCGCCCATGTCTTTTGTGACCCGGCTGCAGAAAGGGGCCCCACCCGACCTGTCCAGTCCAGATTCACCCCGCTCCTCCTTGTAACTCCCTATTGATAGTCAGATGGACTAATTCTCTCCATCACTGCAAACACCTCTTGATACGGAAATGCGCTAAGGCCAGGTGAGAGATTCTGGAAGTACTACAATTTTACCCAAACCATTTCATGGAATTTTGGTTTTGTAGACCCAGATTGCCGTGCTTGCAGGAGACTTCCATGGAGCAGGTGCGGGCCACCTGCTGGGTGGTTTCTGGCTGCAAGCCAGGGATGCAGGGAGTTTTTCCGACTTGGCCAGCTCCCCCTACCAGCTAACAGCCTGTCATGCCTGATCAGCACCCTCAGGATCAAACCTCTCAGCTGCTCTACCAGCTCCTGCTGCTCAAAGAAGTTGAGGTATTACAGTTCTTTGTGGTAGAGTATCTTCCCTGTGTTGTCACATCCAGCACCTCCCTGCCTGAGTTACACTGTAACTTAATCCATTATATTGGCCTAATGGCCAGGAGGCAGAAAGGGCTTTATGGTGAAGAAGCACACGTCCTGTAGGGTCTCTTCCTCGGAGCTCCACTGCTCACGGCTCCTGTTAGACTGTTTTCCCGGGGTCAGTTTTCTCCAGCTGCCCCTCCCGATGAGCCATTCCAAAGGAGCCTCTGTCTTTCAAGTTTAGCCTCAAAATGACAATAATTTCTATCCTTTGGTTATCTTTGTAGATCATCCACAACCTAGCAATAGCTATCCTATTGCAGCTACAGTTACTGTTTTCCTCACATTTCACAAAAGCCTAACATGTTCCTTTAGCTCATGCAATTTCTTCCACGCATCACCTCGATTCTCCACTCTCAGATGCTTTGAATGTTGGACCTGTATGTGGTAGCATAGACCCAGCCCTCTGCATACACCCAGTGATGGGGGACTTCTGCGTTAAGTGACCTGACACCAGATCGTCAGCCCTGGCTAGTCTGTAGGGAAGCCTGGAGTTGCAATGGCCCTTTAGAGTTGGCTTGTGTTGGCTGACATGATGGGTCTTTATAGCCCCTGATCAGGCACTGGTGGGTCTCTCATTGAAAGGCATCTTTCCACAGCTGGAGCCCCAAAAGGGGGCAGCTGAATGTCATTTGCCTAAAGCACTCCTGGCAGCTGGACAGCAAATCATCCAGAAAAATAGGACTCCAGGTGGCATATAGGTGGGCAATGTCTTGGGGACAGTGATGGCCTTAGCATAAGTGTTCTGGAGTTTTTAATAGTATGGGACTAATGGCATGGAGAAGAATTTTAGACAGAATTGGCCTCAAGGACAGCTGTTGGAAATGGCGGGACTGAGTTCCCAGGGCAGGTCTGAGGTAGCTGCTCCTAGAAAGGACCCCCTGCATGGCAATCCAGAGGCTGGAATCCAGGAACTGAGCTTTCAGTATATTCTCAGTGAACAGTTAACTAATAAAATGCTTCACCATGTTTGAACCATTAGCACAATCATGGTTTATGCTGAACACCATTTTACCTTCTGGGAGACTGAAATTTCATGTGCCCGGCAGAGGGTGTCTAGATGGCCATTCCCTAGTAGGAATCTTGGGTTCTGAGTCTATGGGATTCCCTGGGCAGAAACATCCCTGTTTGTTTCAAAATATAATTGCTTGGAGAAGTTCACTCTATGTGACACCTCGCGGATAGAGAGAGCACATGAGGAGTTCATATTCGGGTTCCTCCTGATCATGTCTTTGCGTTTGTGGCCCTACAGGGTATCCCAACTTTACCATGATAACAAATCTAACCTCTGAGTACTGGCCCCTGATGACACTCAGGAATCATTCTTGAGAATCTCTGAATGAGTGAATTTTTAAAGGATCCAATTTTGTCACTGACAAAAATGACACCGAACAAGAAAGCTATGGAATTTGTTCCATCAGCACTCAGACTACATAAATAAATTGAACTGTTCCTTCTTTAGCAGATACAGGACACTGAAAATGGTAGTACTGGACATGAAATGATCTGAATAGTCAATCATGAAAAGAAAATAATAAAATAAAAAAAGAAGGTAAGTTAGCAAGGGTTGATGAGGATAAATAATGAATAAGAATTCCTTATGATGTTAAATAAAATTATTATATAAGCTTGCTTGAAGAATAAATGGCTAAGATTATCATTTAGAAAAGGAGTAATTATTAGTTGTAATATTAAAATCAAATAATATATTTTTTTCTGATGAGTTCGCTTTCCCATATGCTTAAGTTTGTGGAACAGGCCTGAATAACAAAAAATATTAATTTTGAGGTAGTTTCCTAAACCTAGCAAAGTCAATAAAGAAACAAGGAGAAAGTAGATCAATCTAAACTTAGTCTCTGTATTAGGAAATAAATTTTTTAAAAAATATCTCTGTTGCCCATATTAATTTGCCAATTCGGGATGACATATAAACAAGTATATCTTTTACTCTCTTTTGACTGTTCACCCTTAATAATTCCAGAAGTGATTCATCATAAATAATTTATTTTTTAAAGTATTACAGGAACTCCAAATAGTGGTTTGGTTATGATTAATATTATTTCACTAAAAAAAGCTTATATAATGTTAAGATATGTCCAATGACATATTTTTTATTTTCCCTGGAGGATATAATTTCTATTCTTCAGTTTGAAGTGAGGCAGTGAAATTGAAATCCCTACACAGTATTTATTTCTGTTTTTATAGGGATGCACTGTATACCCCACAATAAGCTACATATACTTTCCAATAAATATATGTTTATCAATACTCAGTGTGTGCCTTAGTGCCTACATTTCATTCTTTCAAAATGACTTTACAACCATTCTTTGTCAGAATATACCTATTTATATAAATGCAGTATTGTAAATGCCAACTTTGCAAAGAAGCCATCCCAGGGATTTCAAATATTCTTAACTGCGTTAACTCCCACCCTCTATAATTTTTTAAGTGAACTACTCTAGTGGCCTATATCAGTTTTTTATTCCTGTGTGAAAAATCACTGAAAATTCAGGGTCTTAAGTTAATGCTTATTTATTATCTCATAGTCATGAAGATCAAAATCCAGGTCAGGTTGGTGGGATTGTGTGTGCAGGTTCTCACAATCCAAAGGCATGACATCAGGTGGCCAGTGCTTACCTGGAGGCCTGTGGGAAAGAATCCATCACCAAGCTCATTCAGGTTATTTTCAGAATTCTGATCCTCACGGCTCTAGGACTAAGGTCACTTCTTCTCACTGGCTCTCCGAGAGTTATTTTTAGTGCCCACAACCTGCATGTGCACATGGCCCCTCTATCTTAAAGCCAGCAATAACATGCCAAAAACTCAGGATTCAAATCTCCTTTTCCTTCTTGTTACCAGACAGAGAACAGTTTTTATTTTAGAGGAATCATGTGCTTAAGGTTAGGTATAAGCATGTAAGATCTTAAATGAAGGTCAATGGCTTATAAACTTACTTACATCTGCAAAATGCCTTTCAGTCATGTGATGAAACAAATACAGGAGAACATCCAAAATATTAACAGGCTGAGATTTGTGTGAGGAATTACAGGCAGCCCTCTTAGAATCACAACCTTTAAAAATGTACTATAATTTATCTGCATGTACTTTATCTCTCTTGATTACAAACTTCCTGGAATCAGAAATAAAATAGTGCTTTTATTACCCCCTAAAGAGAAAAGAGAAAATATTTTTAATTGTATACTTTGCATTCAGTAAGGATTCATTGAATTGTTAAATAAGAAATAGAAAAGGGATAGACTGAAGTATATGAAGATACAACAAAATATTACTGATTATAGTTATAAATTATAATTAAAAGCCAAAATGAGTAACAACTAAAAAGCCAGTGTGTTAGCACATGTTGGTTTTCATTATGATAACACAAAATGAAGCAAAAATATGCAACAAGGATACACTTCCCCTATAGAATAAAAATAAGCATGTCAAGTAGAAAAAATTGCTTAAGAAAATTAAAACTTTAGTGACATAAATATGAATGTAAAAAGAATAAATATGTATTTTTAAAAGTTTTCTTAAGCTTATTTGTGCATAAAACAAGATTAATAGTACACATATGAATATGGTATTGAAGTGGGATTCTATATGCAAGATTCTATATACATACACACATATACAAAACACAAAATAAATACACTTAAGGACCCACAATGATTAAAAACCATATCCTTGAAAAGTGCTTATATGCAATAGACTGCTCTAAGTGCCATGCATATATAAACTGATTTAATCCTCACAGCTATTCATTATCATTTTTATCACATTGAACAGACATAGAATATGAAGCATAGATGGCATAATTTATTTGCCACTGTTTACGTATTAATGACAAAACTGAAGCATGAACAGAATTCTTTAAGTGTTGATTTTTCCCTTGTATTATATAACATAAAAGGAGAGAAAGGATATACTGAACTCTGATTTTTGTTTTCACAGATAGTGAAATCAGTCAAAGTTTCAGATTGGAATAAACTAAATATTTTTGTAATTCTTTGAGGATTATGCTTCTATATGGATTTATCAGTGAAGTGAAAAAAAGTATCTCCACAAGATGAGTATGAAATCCCAAGAGCGTATTCCCCAGAAGGCCCTGTCATGCGACTTCCTGGACATAAATTATAAAAATATAGATTTGAACTTAAACCATGAGGAGCCAAAAGAGAGTTATATGATCATGAGAGAGATCACCTCCATAAAGATGATCATTAAAATACAGAAAAGACATGAAGAGTCATAATAAAACAGGAAAGGAATTTCAGCAAATGCACAACTATTTGCATCTTTAAAGTAATATACTTTGATGTTACTATCAGTGAAAAAAGGGTTTTAATTAGGTAGTCTATTTAAATAGCATAAATAAGAACAAAATGTTAGAAAATTATAAAAAATTAAAAATCTCACACCAATAATTCTAAAAAATGAAAGAAATTTTAGGGAGAAAGAAGTGCATAGAGAATATAGCCAATGATACTGTAATGTCTTTGTATGTTGACAGATAGTAACTATACTACTGCAGTGAGCATTTAATAATGTATGTCGTTTTCAAGTCATTGTGTCATACATTTGAAAAAATGTATTGTATATCAACTAAATTTCAATAAAAATTTAAAAATAAAAACAAATAAATTAAAAGATATCACATGTCTATGAATTGTAAGACATTTATTAAAGTTTGGTTATAATACAGTATTATGTTAGTTTCAAGCGATTCAACGGTAATACCCATTATTAAATCCTCACCCCAAGTAGTGCAGTTACTATCTGTCAATACAGAAAGATGACACAGAATCATTGCATTCTCCATGCTGTTCTTCACCTCCACGACCAGCTTATATGATGACTGAGAATTTTTGTGTCCCTTTATCTGCCTACTTTCCCCGCTCACTCACCCCAACCCCTCCCGGGTTGACAAGCAGTCACTTTTCAGTGTCTCTCTCTCTTTCTCTCTTAATCTACTTTTCTTTTGTTCATTTTGTTTTGTTTTGTTTTCGTATTCCACATATAAGTGAGATCGCATGGTATTTGTACATTTGGCTCAGTTCACTTAGCATAAAACCCTCAAGGTTTATCTGTGTTGCCACAAATGGCAGGATTTCTTTCTTTTTATGCCTGAATAATATTCCATTGCATATATGTCCCATATCACCTTTATGCATTGATCTATGGATGGACATTTTGGTTGCTTCCTTATCTTGGTGATTATAAATAATATGGCAGGAAACACAGAGGTGCATATATCATTTTGAATCAGGAATTTTGTTTTCTCTAAGTGGAATTACTGGGTTGTATGGTATTCCTGTTCTTAGCTTTCTTAGGAACCACCCTACTGCTTTCCATAGTGACTGCACCAATTTAATTCCTAGCTACGTTGTAGGGGGTTTCCCTTTTCTTGTTGCCAACACTTGTTATTTCTGGCCTTTTGGACAGTGGTCATTCTGACTTGTATGAAGTGATATCTTACTGTGCTTTTGATTTGCACTTCCCTGATGATTAGTGATGTGGAGCATCTTTTCCTGTGCCTGTTGGCCATCTGTATTTCTTCTTTGGAAAACTGTTCGGTTTCTCTGCCCATTTTTTAATAGAGTATATTTTTTGTGTTAAGTTGTATATGTTCTTTACATATTTGGAATGTTGACCCATTATACTATTATAACTGAGTATTTATCAAAAGAAAAGAACAACTAACATCAGAAACATATATGTCCCCCCAATCTTCAATGCTGTATTATTCACAATATTCACGATATGGAAGCAATCTAAGTGCCAATCAATGGCAGAATGGATACATAAATTATGGTATATATATATATATATATAATGTAATGTTCAGCCATAAAAATGACAATATCTTAACTATTTGTGACAACATGGTTAGACATTTAGAGCATTATGGTGGGTGAAATAAGACAAAGACAAAATTCATATGATCTCTCTTCGATGTGGAAACTAAAAAACAAACAAATAGAACCCAAAACTTCATGGATACAAAGAAAGGATTGGTAGCCGTCAGAGGCAGGTGGGTGGGGTTGGGAGATATGGGGAGAGAGACAACACTATATGGTAGCAATGCATAAAGAAATCATTAAGAACAACACCAAGCATAGAAAAATCAGATCCCAATTGTACACAAATTTAGTATATGATAAAAATGACTCCCCAGTTTATAACAGAAAGGATTTCTTATTTAATGATTATATTGAAATGCTTAATAACACATACAGAAGAAAGTAAATAGATTCCAACTTACACAGTGAATGGCAGGTGTACAAAATATCAAAAAATAAGAAAACTAAACAAAAATAGTGAGCTCTTTATGTAGTTTTAAAGTCTTATGTATTAATTCTAACTGAAATTTTCATTGATTTGCACTGTTCTGCAAATGAGCAAACATGTTTACCTATTTGGAAATTAAACTTCACCCGTAGTCGTCACACATAAGGAGTCATATAAACAGAAAGCTGAGGAGCCACAGGATCTCTCTGAGCAGAAAACTAACGAATATTGATGAGTCTTTTGTTTCTGACCTCTTTTGACACGTCTTCAAGAGCAGCAATTCTGATATCTGTGCTATGATCTACTCTTACCTGATTCTCAGGTATGCGATTGTATCTATACTCTGCAATAGATTATTTCAGCTTTAATATTAGAGAGGGTCACTCAAAGAAGCAGGGGATGTGCACGTCCACTAAGGAAGCAGCATTAGAACAATAAACCAGAAAGCATCACAACAGAAATAAATTAGGATGTAGCACCATGGCGGCACATGTACCGCGTCCCCACAGGAACCTGCCGGTGGTCCTGCAGCTGTGAAGGTGCCCAGCGGGGGCAACAGTGCTGTCTTTGCTTCGATCATTCTCAAGCACAGGTTGAAAATTTCTTGATGTTACGGAGTCTACAGACCTGATTGGGTACCATTGCTGAGGATTATGCAACTTCTGACTCTCTTTTAATATAACATTTCTGATTAAGTTAGACTGGTTTTATTTATGTTAAAATGTAAATTTATTATAGCTTAGATCATTAGGTAATTATATTCTAAGTCACATTTTAATTCAGTTTGAAAACCTTGTTGGAAAGAGCAAATGCTCAGCAATTATTTAGTCATAGATATTGACCAGTAAATGTCTTTTTTAAATCCATATTTGTGAATTAATTTATTAGCTGAGGTAAGTATTCAACGTGGAAGCAATTCTTTCAATATAAAATATTACTACATTATCATACAGTATGTATGTTATGATGAGAACATTTCCCATAAGATATTGAGAGGTGAGCAAGTCATACTGACTTGCCATTCTGAAATAAGCTTTGAATCACTTGATTTGCAAGAAAACACTACATTCCTGTCCAAATTTCAGCTACACAACTTGTTTTTATTATAAAAATATCCAATATCATATCATCCCATTAAAAGCTGATCTATTTTAGAAAAATAATTATTTACATTTGTAATAATCAGAGATCCATCAATGTCGTGATTTGGATAATACAGAGATTCTTATCTGCCCATTCTAACTTCTCCCTTCCTAACAGAATAAAGAGTAAACCAGAATTCCCTTTTGGACCCTGATGAACCTTCACCCATAATCTCAGCTGGGAGCGATGGGGGAAATACGTAGGCAAGTGAATGGGCAAGAATAGCTATTAAAAATTTTGGTCCAGGGAGGCTGAACTCAAATCAACCCCCTAAGCAGGTTTAGAAGAATATTGATACTAGTAAGTGGAGAACAAAATGTTCATAACAGATATTTTTGTATAAAGTGTAAAAAGTAGCTGCCTGGGAAATACAATTTGAGTGTGTTTTGAAGGATTCTTGAAGTGTTTCTCAAACTGATTAATCTGCACTAGTATTATATATAACTTGCATTAATCTTTTCAAAAAGTGGCTCTCATTCGAGTATAGGCTTTTTTTGCATCTCCACAGCCATAGCTGTGAAACCTGAGGTAGACCTGTAAATATATCACTTCCTAAAGATACATTTAGGTATTTACATGGACCCTTGCATGTATGATCTAAAAGTATTGTATTTCCTATACAGTGGTCCAAGCACTGTTAAATCCATGTAGAGCTCTCCACCTAATCTTTATATCAAACATTTCCCCTGAAAAGTGGGAATAGTGGAACCAATATGCACCAGTTAAGAGTGAATTATAATAGAAATATTTGTTCTGTTTTTAATTATATCAAACAATGTTATAATATTTATGGTTCCTTTGCAATTTTTAGACATTTTTGGATTTGCATTATGTATAGCTGAAAAGTTATTCTTAATGATAACATCAAATTTGATGGTTTCAACTTCATATCTACATATTAATAAATATTCATTGCTCAAGTGATAGTGGGAATTATATGTGCTTTATTAAAAGTTGTCAGGAAGAAAACTAAAAAGTGGTTGGAAATATATAAGTATTTTGGCAAATCTCAAATATTTAATGCTCTATATTAAATAATACATTCCTTGATCTTGTAATGTTATTCTTTAATTTTTAAATTTATGTGCTTCTGAGACTGCAGTCCTAAAGAGAACCACTGTCTACATTTTGAAAAAGCAGAATCTCTGAGTCACTCTCCTCCAGGCCCTCTCCCCACCTCCTTGTTTCTCAGGCTGTATATGATGGGGTTGAGCATTGGGGTCAGGACGGTGCAGATCACAGCCAGTACTTTACCCTCTTTTGGAGTTCGGAGGGATCTTGGGCACAGATAAGTGTCAGCAAGGCGCATAGGAGGTGGTCACCATGGCAAGGTGGGTGCTGCAGGTGGAACAGGCCTTCCTCCTCCCTTCAGGTGAGTACATGCGGTGGGCAGCCAGGAGGGCATGGCCATGGGAACGTGCAAGCCAATGAGAGGGAACAGAATCCAGAGAGTGGTGCTCAGAGACACTGTGTGCTCGTAGACCCAGGTGTCCATGCAGGCCAGAGTCAGCATGGCTGCGACATCACAGAAGAAATGGTTGGTGGCCCTGGATGGGCGGTAAGGGATATGGAGGATGTATGGTTTGGACACAGGCCTTGATGGAGCCCATTATCCAAGCTCCTGTTATCAGCAGCACACACGCTCTGTTGCTCATAAGGGTGAGATAGCGGAGAGCAAAGCCAAGTGGCCACATAATGATCATAGGCCATAGATGCCAGTAGTAATCCTTCTGAAGCTGCTAAAGGCAAGAACAAGGAGCTCTGAACCCCACAGCCTACTGAGGAGATGGACATGTTTCCAGAGAGATAACTGGAAGCCACCTCAGGCATGATGGTGGAGATGCAGCTCAGGCCCATCAGGGAAAGCCAGCTTAGCAGGAAGCACATGGGAGTGCAGAGGTGGGCGTCCAGGAGGGTCGAGGGGATCATGGAGATGCTGCCCGGTAGGGTCACCAGGAAAATGAGAACAATGAGAATGAAGAGGAGCAAGACATCTGGGGATTGTGATTGTAATTCTCCATATTTCACTCATTTAATTGTTCCTAAAAACAGGTGTACATTAAGTTAAATACAGTGTAATAAGCTTTTTTATGGAGGTATAGTTCATATACAATATTATACTTGCTTCAAGTACACAACATATTGACTCAACATTTATATGCATTTTTAAATCCTCACCCCAACTAGTTTAGTTAATATCTGTCAACATAGAAAGATGTTACAGAAGTACTGACAATATTCTCTGTGGTATACGTTCACCCATGACTATTTTATATATTATGATAGAGATTTTGTGCATCTTTACCTTTTCCCGTAGTTTCCCTTCCCAATCCACCCTTCCCCCATTCCAACCAACAGTAACTTCTCACTGTCTGTGAGACTACTGCTATTTTGTTCATTTCATTGTCTTTTCTGTCTCTTTCAATATTCCCTTTTAATTTCATTTATTTAAGACTCTTTAAACAACCAGATAATTGTGGGAATTCACCACATATGTCAAGCCTCTGTCATTAAACTAACATTATAATAAAGAAATAAATATGTTATAAATATAAAGAAAGTGTGGAAGGGAGGAGAGGGGGGATTCAAGCATAAAAAGAGTTCAGTCTTTTGGAAGAAAGAATTTTGATTAACAGTCATGCAAATGGAGAAAAGAGGAAATGGCATCCTTAGGGTCTTCTGAGAAGGAATGAGCATGTGGATTCTCTTCCAGAGGCAACAGCAGCAATATGTTAGCATAAGGATGTTGCAATATGTCAGTTTCTAATTATTTTCCAGGATCAAAGACAATCATACTGTTGAGGATGTCTCTGAATGTATGACAGAGGTCACACATACACCACATAAAGAGAATACACCTTTAAAAGAAAATTACTATGTTCAGAAAAATATAAGGAGTTGTTAATTCTACAGTATTAATAAAATGTGTGATGTAAAAGGGTAATAATAAAAGACTTCCAGGAATCGAAAGGTAATAATATAATGGATTCAATGAAAAACAAAAGATCAACATAAGAAAATTAAAGAATTAAGATAAGATGGCCCAACATATGCTTATGAGCATTCGTAAATGTGCATATGACATTGAAATCATGGAGTAAATATTATTAAAGAAAGCATTTTCTCAGAATAGCTACATATGAGCTACAATACTCAAATGCAATGTAAAAGACAGAAAAATAAGGATAAATAATTTATTGAAGAAAAGTTTTCCAAAGTCTAAATAATTTCTTAAAAAAGAACGTTGTTGGGAATTATCAGCATTAGTTATAAAGTTAAATCCTGAAAATGTCTTCAGAGAAATTATAGTAATATGATGACAAGAAATATATGCATTAATGGTCAATAAGATAGAATCAGGTTTTGCAATAGCCATATTTTTATATGTGGCCAATAAATCATGGAATATGGAATAATGCCATCATCCCATTTCCCCGAGACACAAAGTGGGGTGTGCCTATGTTGAGAGTACGCAGGAAGGGAGAATGGTGAAGGGATGGTGTGGGTGGGGTCAGCTCCCCATCTGCAGTCGCCCAGGTCCCAAATAATTGTTTGGCATTTGGGATTTAGGAGTCAAGCATTAGAACATATGAATACTTTTTAAAACATTGTCAAAATAATGGGGAAAATTACAAAATAATTTGAAGCATTTGCGTTGGAGCTCACAGGGATAGATTTAAGTCAAACAAGAGGATCATTGTTCTACCCTGTGAGTTGTTGATGCCTTATCCATGAATTATTTGAGCAAAATATTAATGATATACAATTATTTCAGTTAGTAATTTGCATGTACTCAACTTATTTTATATATGACCCACCAAATAAATTATAGGGATCCTACAGCACAATCCTAGGCAAATGTAGAAAAATTGATTTTCAATTGCTGCCAACAACGTGCAGAGAAAAACGGGAGAATTCATTTTTTTATAACATGGCATTTGAATTCAACATGAGAACTTCATATTGACTGATATTGTGGGATATAACCTTATTAGTACAAACACTGACACGATTGAAAATGTAGTATTTGTTATTACCATTTAAGTGCACATTGTATGTATTCCTATCATTTCCATTTTATGCAAGGCTGACTGTGGCAAAGTCCCCCTGAGGTAATTAATATCACCTCAGTTTATTCACGAGGAAAAAGCACACAGAACACAAATAATGAATGGCAAGTTAGACGTATTTTTTGATGCCATGTCGCAGGACTGACAATGCGGCAGTATTTGATTGGCTCTGTCCCTCTGTCCTTTAGCATTAAACCTGCATTTGATCATTTAAAGAAGTGTTGCATCTGAAAGGGAAGAAACCTCAGCCATGGAATATGTTTCAAGGTCTAAGGTAAACAGTTTGCTTTTGTTCTCCTGTAAAAATATTACATATTTCCCTTTTATTTTTATCTAAGAAAGAATAATCAGGAATCTTTTAAAGACCATTTAAATTTGATTTTCACCTGATTTCATTTTTCACATTCCATTTAACTTGTGATTTGGATATCAGGAGAAAAGCAAAAACACGTGGTTTCTCAGTGATTTGGAGAAAAAAGCCTTGACCGTAGATGAAGTCCTTCATGGAAAAGAAGTTCAAGCTGTGAACTTTTACTGACCTTCCGCATTAGGTGTGGTCTGATGTGTGTCAAAATTTGTGTCAGAATTAACTTGACTGCTAGCTCTTGAGGCTGATAGAATCTGGCAATTCACAGATGATAAGAGTAGATTCGGATATTTAAGTGGTATTATCTGAATGCTCTGCTAGTATTTTAGATGTTAGAGTGATAGATATAGATATTTACATTTTAATTTTTGTCTAAATAAATATCCCATAATTGCCCATAAAATTTTTGAGGTCAACTCTGAAATAAATTTATTATGTCTACTAAAAACAAACCTCAAAAAAATCACATAAAATGAAAACTATTAAAATATACATTCACTACAGCTGAAAATGTAAAGAATGTATATGATTTCCTTTATGCCCAAATAAATTGGTTTTGAGTTCAATTTTATTCATTCCCAAATCTTTATCTCTTTCCTGCTGTCTTACCCCTAACCTTCCTAGTCTCCTGCAACAACCCAAACGTAACGACAGGTGCAGAGAGCACGCGCCTCGCCCTCAGAGCCTCTGAAGGAGCTCTGACTCATGTCTCTGTTCAACACACAAATGCCCCTGCCTCGGTGATTCTGATATAAAATAAGCACATGTATTACTTTCTCTGTAAATCAAAATGTATATCTACATATTCAGGGTATATTCAGTTCCCTTATGATTAATTAAAATTGCTATAATTAATGGAATAATGTACAGATGTTCTTCAAAAATTTATGCAGCAACCCCACTCATCAGCATATAGCCAAAGGATACAAAATCACTATCCACACTCCTGTGATTATGGCAGCATTTTTCATAATAACTAAGATATAGGAATCACCTTAAATATCCATTGACGAATGAATAGTATATTCAGCCTTCAAAAAGGTAATACTGCCATTTGCAACAACATGGATAAAACTGGAGGGCATCATGCTAAGTGAAATAATCCAGGCTCGGGAAGACAAACACACCTTGATGACACTTATGTGTCATCAAATATATCAGAATCATAGAGGAGAGAACAGAATGGTGGTTGTCAGTGGCTGAAGAGAGGGAGAAAAGGTGAGTGAGTAAAATCTGCATTACTATTATTAAAATGAATAAACTCTGAAAATCTAATTCACAGCAATGTGCACATAGTTACGTATTGTCTTGTACACTTGAAATTTGCCAGGAGGGATTTCACCAGCTGCTGGTGTTCTCAGCAGACAACAGAAAAAAAAATTATGTGAGATGACCAATATGTTAACTAGCTTCATTTTGGTGATAATTTTAATGTGTACATATATGAAAATATTAGTTGTACACTACAAATATATAAAATTTTTATTTTGTCCATCATACCTTAGTAAACTAGGAGGAAAACAACCACTTCATGATTGTTGAGGTAACAAAGTCTATACAATTTCAGTGTGACATGTGGAAGTCATCACTGAACAGCAGCTGTGACATGCACCATCCTCATCAGCAGCTCTGCCCACAGTACATCCCCATCATAGTCACCATACCATCTGTTACCTGGATTTCTAAGTGATAACAGTTATTGCACTATTTCTATCTACTATTTCATTTTCACAACATGTCCTAGGTTGCTAATAAAGATATTATTTCACTGGATGCTCCATGATATGCATAGAATATTAAAAATCAAAGGAAAAATTAAACAGAAAGCAATAAAATCATGGAAATTTGTAAAGAAATTCTTGATAACCATAAAACCTCCACTATCACTACGAAGGCGTGGATTATTTTCCAAAGGTGCCTTTTAAATTCAGAAAATAGTTTATTGCCCCGTAGGCAGTTCATCTTGTCCATTACTATTTAACTTAAATGCTTTTATCTATTTTTTATTTCTGAGTTAAAACATAAAGTACCCTTTGCACCCATTTAAGAAACCACTTAAATAGGAAGAACAGTTTCATATGATATAAAAGAGTGTTTAAGCATTAAATTACTCTAGGAACCATTTAACCATGCTGTGTGATGACTGGGAAAAAGAAAGAAAGAAAAAATCCCACAAACAACCAAGTAAAAATAGGAAATGCTATTCTCAGCAACTGATATTGAGGATTTGGACATATAAGTGTGAAGTTTTAATTAAATTTCACGTGAGCCCATCCAGAGCCCACCCCAATGTGACTCAACACTGTCTCGTACAAAGACCAGCATCCACCTTCCCTCCAGGGAGCATGTTTATGAAACAGCCCCCAAATCATTTTATTTTGTAAGAAGTGTTGCCATTCACACCCAAACGGCACTTAAAATATAATTCTGGGCTTGACAAACTCTCACATAGATCATGACACTCGTTTCCTAAACTGATCTCCTTAAATCTGGTAGGATTTCAACCCAGAAAACAATTCACACATTGCATAGCAGTATCAACAGCTATGCAAGCACCTCCCAGTCTGCCATGAAAACAGCCCTGCTGGTGGGGAATAGTTTCTCTTACATACACCCTGTAAAGCCTCTCCACTAAGACACAGTCCTTCCCAACTCCAGGGGATTCATCACAGACCTGGAGCACAATGCCCCTTACCTTCCTCAGTAAATACACATATTTTTTAAATTCAATGGCATTTCTAAGACAAGTTTTGACTGAATTATGTATAAATAAATTATCTTCATTTTTTAAGTACGCTTTGCACCAATTTAGTATGTATTTTGTCACACTGTATCTTCTTTTTTTAGTGACCATATCTTCATGATATGATATGATTTAGTTTAGAACTTAATATTATGTTCCATAAGTCCAGGTAATACATTTTTAGGAGTATATAGGTAATTATCAGAATTGACTGTATTTTCAATTTCACTGTTTCACTACCACTTTACAACAGACTATTAGGTGTATCACCAATTCTGTCCGGAATTGTATAATGATTTACAATTTAGGTTCATGGCATGTCTTAAAAAATTGTATTAGTCTTTAAGCAGTTCACTCAAATTTAAACTAAACATATACATATATTGCGTGTTCTATTTTACAGCTAGCAAAGAATCTCTGACTTGAGTGGTGAACTAAAAGGCAGTATAGTTCCTCAGATAAGGGAAGCCCTGAAATCTTGGGTATTCTTGGAACTAGTGACAATGTTAAATCACAGCGTACATGAGTTTCACATACCATAGAACTCTTTTCCAAACTTACACAATAAAGATGCTTCCGTAGTTATTTTTAGGAAACATATTTCAATGAAAATGAATCTATAGACTTTGCTAATGCTAGTACTTAAATACAGGTTTATATAACTCTTATACAGATTATGGAACTCATTTCCTAAAATGATAACCTTAAATTTGGAATTATTTCAACCCATACAATAACCACATTGCCAAAAGATCAAAAGCTATGCAACTACATTACAATTTTTTATGAAAAGTACTCTAATTTGTTAGATCATATTTCCCAGTTCATTCAAATAAAATTTCATTTTTTAGGTTCCCTGGTTACTGATATCCCTAAATGCATCAACTGTTTATTCTGATAGTTTATAAACAGCAGTTTCTTAATAAATTATAACAAAAATTCTCTTGTGTTTGTTGAATCATTCATTTCTTCTGAGATCAATAACAGTTAAAACACAGTTAGAACATATACCTTTTATTGTCCCCACACTTTTAAAAACTCACCACATTGGTTAGCTGACAGTGATCTTACAGTCATCACATGAACAAAGTCATTTTTCTGAGTAGAAACCTGTGAATAGTTTTCAAATCACTGTAATACTCAACTCTCATCCCTGCACATGACATTTGAGATAATGTCATGAAGCATCTGCAGCAACCATGAATCAAGGTCATCTTTTCTTGGAAATTAAGTATAACAACTGTTTTGTGCATGTGTGCCCACTTGGGAATGTCCACTGGGAGCTGAATGATGTAGGTTAAGTAACTAACAGGGCAGGGTGGCCTTAGGCCACTGTTGGGGAAGGAGTTTTGATCATTTCTTTAGGTGTTTTCATAGATCAGTTGACATGTAATTCATTAGGGAAACAAACAAATACACGAACACTGTACACAAAAGTAAACTCAAAATGGATTAAAAACCTAAATATAAGACATGAAACCTTTAAACTCTTAGAAGAAAACATGGACAAAAATCTCATGAACATAAGCATGAGTAATATTTCCTTTAAACATCTCCCTAGGCAAGTGAAATAACAGAAAGCCCAAATAAACAAGTAGCCTCACATCAAACTAAAAAGCTTCTGTACAGGAAAGGATACCATCAAGAAAACAATTGTGTGGGAGAATATATTTGTAAATGATATATCCAATAAGGGGTTAACATCCAAAATACATAAAGAACTCACATGCTTCAACATCAAATAAACAATAACCTGAGCAAAAAATGGGCAGAGGCACTAAACAGACAATTTTTCCTGAACACATGTACAGATGGCCAACAGACACATGAAAATAGTTTCCATATTGTTAATCATCAAGGAAATGAAAATCAAAAACACGAGATATCACATCACAACTGGCAGAATGTACACTGTCCAAAAGACAAGAAAAGTATGTTGGTGAGGATGTGGCGCAAAGGAAACCTTCCCGTGCCATTGGTGGGAATGTAAACTGGTGCATCCTCAAGCAGAATGGAGGTTGCTCAAAACACTAGAAATATACTTGCCAGAAGACTCAGTTATTCCACTTCTAGGAATTTACCCAAAGAAAACAAAAGGTCTGATTCAAAAATATGTACCCATATACTTATTGCCACATTATTTACAATAGCCAAGGTATGGGAGCAACCTAAGTGTCCAGCAATTGATGAATGGATAAAGAAAATATGTACATATATACAATGTGATATTACTTGACCACAATAAAGAAATCCTACCACTTGTGACAACACGGATGAACCTAGAGGGTATTATGCTAAATGAAATAAGCCAGCTGGAGAAACACAAATACCATATGATTTCATTTATATGTGGAATCTAAAAATAAAACAAAACAAAATGAACAGAACAGCAGTAGACTCATGGACACTGAGAAGTGACTGGTGGTTACCATGGGGGAGAGATTGGGGTGGGTGGGTGATATAGTTGTTGAGATAAAGAGGCACAAAATCTCAATCAGAATACAAATTAGTCATGGTGATGAAAGTACTGAATAGCAAATATAGCCACTGGTTCTGTAACATCTTTACATACTGACAGTATCTGCACTAGGTGGGGCCAGTATATAATAATGTGTATAATTGTTGAATCACTGTGGTGTGTACTTGGAACCAATATAACACTTATATCAACTACACTTCAATAAAAGAGAATCCAGTTCATTATGAGTTGACGTTGCTCTGTGATCAGCGGTGCCCCGTGGCCAGGTGCTCTGTGTCTGCCGAGACCCGGCAGCGTGGCAAGAGCTGCTTTTAAATGCCATGTAATTTTCCAGTGTGGATGACATGAATTCACTCTACCATTTTAGTACTTTTCTTTGTAATTCTCCTATTGGAGCCTGCAGGAAATGTCACCTAACGCCATTTCCTAAAAATAAGATATCCAATGTCTTAGATACTAGCAATTGTATGTTTCAAGTTGCAAATTTGCTTGCACTGCACCCTGGAATGCCATAGATCCCTTTCCTGTTATTGACCCTCTAAAGACTCACTATCCGTTTGTGTAACCTAATATTTAGGTCAAAACAATAATTCAGGCGTGCAATATGCTGCTTCCAGTACCCAAAAAGGAGTATGATGCTGTGCTCCCTTCTTTGTGCTGAGAGTAATATCTGACTTTTCCTTCATTTTGGATACCCATCTCCCTTGGCTTGTGTGCACCTTCCTACAAACTATTGTGGCAGTCCTCTGAATCTTGAGTTTATCTCCCACACTTTTGAGCACACCTGTCCCACAGGGTCTCCAATATGCTAACCATGTCTTGCTCATTCTTCTATTAAGCATTTTGTAATCAGTCTGGTGGGCCAAGTTATTTTGTGTGAGAGGTTAAGACACCTTGCACTTCTTTCCACTACATTATTGCAAACGGCAGGAGAATAAACCTAATAGTAAGTAAAGTTGTAAATACAAAATGTTCCTTTTGAATGTGAAATCTTCTTTATCCAATTTTGTGATGATGATGAAAAACAGGTCTTTCAACAATTCAGTAGTATGCATTTGTCATGTTAATCAGGGTGGGATAAATTGCAGAATTTCTGGAATCTCCCGCCTGGCCTGAGTTCCTTTACATATAAATAGGTGTTTATCACAGCAGAGCCTCCCGTCAATCTGGGGTAAGGGGTGAAGAGAAAACAGCCATTCTCTCCTCCCCTCTGTTCCTGGCGCAGAGTCGGTCGGCCACCTGCCGGTCACCAGGGCCCTGCGGATGGAGTTCCCCAAGGAAGGGGCAGGAGGGAGTAGAGAGTGCCCCAGGCGGGAGAGCGTGAGCCCTGGCTGAGGAGGTGGGCTGTGCTGAGCCTAGCCAAGGAATTTGAGCAAGCTGTGGGCAATAAAACAGTTTCTCCCAACCTACCCTTTCCCTTGACTTACTTCATTTTCACTGGTTTCGTAAGGGATTCATCCCGGGCCAGGAGCACCCTTCACCCCGGAGGTACAGTCTGCCATAGTAAACGGACAACATATCACGTAGGGACTCTGACTTGTTTGAGTTTCAGCTCTATGTATTTTTTTGAATTTATTTTTTCATTTAAATATTGATATACAAATTTACATTAGTTTCAAAGGTATAACATTGTTGTTCAACCCCATAGTATGGAATCCTCACCCCCAGGTTGTTTTCTGATGTAACTGTGGTTACTATCTGACAGTGTAGGAATATGTTAACAGAATCACTCGCTCTTTTCTCAGTGCTGCAGTCCTATCCATATGACCAACTTACCTGATGCTTGAGATTTTTTTTTTGCCCATTTTTCTCCCTCATGCTCCCCACCACCCAAGCCAGACCCTCCTCCATGGTAACCACCAGTCACTTCTCAGTACCTATGAGTCTCCTGCTGTTTTTTCATTTTTGTTTCGCTTTGTTTTTTTTATTCCACATTGAAATCATATAGTATTTGTCTTTCTCCATCTGACTCATTTCCCTCTAGACCCATTCATGTTGTTGCAAATGGTAGAATTTCATTTCCTTTCATTGTTTTATGGTTTTTGCAGAACTTAAAGTACTAAATTAACAGAGATGCAATAAGAATCACCATCCCTGAATCATTTAGACAAGTATAATCCAAAACAAATATAGTCAGATATGCAATTTAAAAATATTTTAGTGACATTTTAAAAAGTAAAAATAGATGGCAAATTAATTGTAATAATATATTTTAAACTAATATATGTAAAACTTCTGACAAATAATCAATATTAAAAGTTAATAATGATAGTTTACAATTTTATATTAAGCATTTAAAATCCAGGGTACCATGTATATTTCCACCTCATAACCATTCAGAATGTAAATTTTGATTGAAAACAGTTGGTACAGTATTTAGTTTTAATAAAATTGACGTTTGAAAATTAGATTCACATACCCAAGAAATGCCTAATGTAGTTAGAATATTTTCAGTCACTGACACACATAAGAATTATAAAATTGATTAAACCTTTTTAGAACACTTAAATTTATTTTGAACAAAATTCATATCCATTTGAGAGCTTTGCATGTCCACATTAATTTACACTTCTATTAAATCAGTATTATCAGAAATTCAAAAAGTTAAAACATAAATTGAAAAGTAACTCTAAATTCATCAAAATCGAGTTGTTTTCAATGTTTCTCATAGATTTTGCAATTTACATACACTATTGATTACAATTATACTTTTCTTCCCAGCATGTGTAAATTATAAAAAATGTAAAATCATTTTTATTATATCATAAAATGTTTCTATTTCAGTGTAAACACTCATACCTTTCTAGCTAGATTACAAATAAGTGCTGTTTTCTTTACTGAATTCAAATTTAGCTGCAGCATGCCTAGTTATGGTCTTGCTGATAAGATATAAATAACGGCATTTTTATCTTAATTATTCACATGTGTGCATGCAGTATGTTTTGTTTCAGGATGTATAAATTGGTGTAAAACAACAGTAAATCTTTGCAAAACTCTTCCATGACACAATCCATGAACAATGGCTAGGTACATATCATTAAATTACCTTTCCTCTATTTTGAAATTTAATTAATTGAGTTAATTAAATTGAACTAACTGGTCATGTATAACATTTACAAGTATATACTGAGTGAATTAAATAGTTTTACTGATGATACATAGATTATGCTTCAGAAAACTGAGAATAATTATTTTCAATATCTATCACTAGAGGAATGAAGGAGAAATAAAGAAATGTTATCACCATGTTGTAAAAATTCAGTAAACCTATGTTTTTGATCTGACATGGCTGAAACAACTTTTGTTAAGATAAAAGCTATTTTTTAACTTAGTACAAATTGTTTTATAAAGATACAATTAGTCTTTAATATTCAAAACCTGTCCATGTTTTACTTTATTAGAAAAGATTTTATTATGGTAAATTTAAAAATAATTATGTCAATTTAATTACTCTTTACAGTGATCATAGTTACCAATGCAACTTATCTTATTTAAATAAAATATCCAAAGAACACATTACAGTATTGCATTAGTCGATTAAAAAAACATACTTAAAATGAGAAAAATCTATTGGTGCTCAATCAACCACGGATTTCAATGTGATACTAGAAATGACCCTTTTGACAGGTACACTCATTATAACAATATATCTACTTAACCAGCTGCCACAATAAAATGTATCCATGCCAAAACAATAAAGCTGTTCATAATGGGAAAAAATAGCTTACAGTATTTCAGTTCTTAATTTTAGTTTAATTAAATTTAAAGTTTAAAATTCAGTTTATAAGACCTAATTTGCCATATTTGAAGTGCTCAATAATCACACCTGACCTTTGGATCTCCATACTAGACAATACTGCTTTAGCCTTTTTAAGGCAGCCCCCATTTCCACCATCTCACCTGGGTTGTACTTTAACTTGATCATTGTAGCTGGACTGGGATAGCAGTTATTAGACTTGTAACTGACTCTCCCCAATATGATAAATCTCATACCAGAGTCCAGGTCTGGTTATTTGTTAAATAAAATATCTGTGGCTATTTGTTAAATAAAAAGTATTTCTACCCATCATACGTGTGTGAATGGAGTAAATGCCAACATGTGACAGGGACACAATAGTGATCTGATGGTGGAGATGTAATACTGTCCAGAAACAGATGAGTATATATACAGTTACAGATGGGGGCATTTCTCTGAAAAATGGCTCCACTTCATGCTCCTTTCATTAAGTCCAACATTCATGCCAGGGCCTTTTTATCTCCTTGTTGTCTGTTTTCTGTGCAGTATCCTCTCCATCTGGCCAATTGGTGACAGGCTTTCTTGATACTCTTGGCTTGGAAGACAAAATGGCACTGCTACTCATGTCCCTGTAGCTTAACTGAATTAAGTGGATCCATCTAATCATAGAGGTCTGAGAAACGTGATCCTACATGTCTAAGAATTTTCATAAAATCTGCTCCTTTTTCAGAGTAGCAATGACATGGAAACATTATCATATAAGCTTTGCTCTTCTTCCTCACATTGCTTTTGCAATTCAGTGTTTTTGCTTTCATAAACATTTTAAGATTTTTGTATCTATGTCTGTTAAAAGTACCATTGAAATTTCAACAGGGATGGCACTGAAAAGACTGAGGGCTTTTGGTAGTATTGACATTTTAACAATATTAATTTTTCCAATCCATGAAAGTGGGATACCTTTCCATTGGTTTGTGTCTTCAGAGATGTATCTGTTTCTTCTGATAACATGTTATTTATCTTAATTTTTGTGTTCCTTGATGCCTTATATTGGTATCTGTCATTCTGTTAAGTAGTTCTTGTTCCAGAATTTTCAGTTTTGCTCAGGCAGAGACAGTTCTCCAGCAGCCATCTCAGTTTTATTTCTGGATGTTTCTGCTGGTAATATTCTTGGTTAGGCTGGGCCTGCTATTAGGGTCTATTTTTTTGGTGAGGCAGCTGCTTGAGCTGTAAGGTTTGGACTGAAAGGTGTGTCACTGGCTGAGAACAGATGGATTAGCCTGATGGTGGTCCCTGTCCAATTAAAGCTGGAGGATATGCTCCACAACTGCCTAGATTCTTGGGTCAGGCTTACTAGGTGCTCAGGGACTCGGTACTGTACTCAGCATTAGGGGGCAATATGAATTAGTATCACTGCCTGGTGATGTACCCAGGGCCTTCACAGCTCGTATGTGGTGACCCTGAGTCAGCTAATGGTCTGCGATGGTCCGGTGAGGCCACCGGTTGTTTTTCTCTATAGACAGGGAAAGCCACAGGCATTGCTCTCTGCTCACGCTACACCCTAAGCAGGGCTGTTGGATGGGGTGGGCAGTTCCCCAGGTGGTCTCATAGGTCATCCTGGTTAGGAGCTGAAGGCTCTATTCACCAGTAGTGGGTTTACAGGTTTGCTTCCTGTCTGGTCGCCATACGGGAAGCACCTCCAAGGCCGCCGAGGCTCTTTGATTGTCCTGACCCGGTTGATTGGTCGCTTGAGTTCCCGGCTGGACAGGGCCACTGGCTCCACTCTGGAGGTGATGAGCTCTGACTGCCTGCCTCTCAGCTCAGTTCTTGCTGGCTTGTGCAGCTGCCAGATCTTCTCACCAGCCTTAGTGGTCACCTGGAGCTGGAAGCCACACCACAGCCAGTGGGGCTGGGACTCAAATCTCAGCGTGGGTGTGGGCACATCTGGCTGCAGGGCCATCATCTAAATCTGCAACAGGCAGACCTGCACCCCACCAAGTTCCCAGGTCGGACTGACCCCTGACTTCTTTCTTCAGATGGCAATGCCACAGGTTGGAACTGTTTCCTGAGCACTGCAGGTAGGAACTCAGGTTACAAAGATCCAAGTCTGTCTTTTGGAAGCGCCTGACCTCTTGTTTTTCTGTCAAATTCCCAGTGGTTGAGCCCTGCAGATCTCCCTCCATCCCCCTAATCCCCATTGGGAGAAAACAGAGAAGGGGCTCCACGGAAGTGACCCACAGTGCTGGAGGGACCTGGTTGTGACAACGTGGGGATTTTTACCCCCACTGGAGGAAATGTAGGCTCAAGGGGGACCTCCCAGAAGGGCATTGTGCTGGCCTGGGAGAGGGGCAAAGCAGTCATTATGTAGCCACGTCTTCTGTCCTTCTAATACGGGTTATCTTGGCCTCTGTGGTCCAGGGGATGCTTCAGCCTCACGCCCAAATTCTAGGATTCCCTCAGTGCTGTGCCATCCATGAATAGCTGAATCTGCTTGAAAGGGCAAGTGAAGCCAGGGAAGACCTGTGATTTGTGTCTCTAATTTCCTGTTTCAGATATCAGAAAACCAAGATCATCTATAGATATGGCTTTAAAATTTCAGGAAGATATAAAAGATTATAAAGTGTGTGTGTGTGTATACATTATTATTTATAATATTTACTATATGTTAACTGAATTTAATAATGTTACTAGATATAAACCAGTATCATGAACTCCGTTTCATTTCAACAAATAAATGAGAAGGAATTACAAAAATACAACTATTACAACCATGTCTCATTCCTCACTAACCTGAGTCAAGGATGCGCAAGGCCCTCAGCTATGCCTGTGTCCTGAGGATGTAGAAGAGACCAGCAGGACAGCAGTGAATGCAGGTCGTACACAGCTGACATCTAGGTGCACACTGCCAGATCTCTGGATTGTGCAAACCAGAGCACCGGACACACAACTGATTTGAATTTCAGAGACACAACATGTAATTTCTTAGTATATATGAATATACTCATGTCTATATCAATAATATATCAATAATCTATATCAATAATACTCACTGTTTATCTGACATCCAAATTTAACAGGATGCTTTATTTTTATCCAGAAACAAAATTCAAGACAAAGATTAAAAACCTTAAAGTTTATCAAAATCCCATTTTTGTAAAGATAAAAAGCAATAGAAATACAAATATGGTCCTATTGACAATGTAAATTATTATAGTTTCTTTGGAGAGAAATTTGGAAATATTAGTAAAATTAATATATTCAAAAATGTTGTTAGCAATGACTCCACTTCCCATCAACATTCTAGATAGAATTGAATATCTCAAAGGAAAATACAGGTCAAGCAATGGTACAGACCTTAATTTTTCAAGTAGACATGTAATTCCCTACATCATTAAAACTGAAAAATAGTATAGCCACGTTATCAAAATGGAAGAAAGTCACACAGAATTCTGAAAGGAAAGTGTCCAACATACAAAGTCGTACTATGTATCTATTAAGACAAATGAGCATTAACGATATATAAGGCCAGGGATATTTAACAAAAATATAATCCTTTGTTAATCTCTGGAGGGAAAAAGCAAAAGACACATACTCAGATTCTGTGCACAAATACAGGAATCAACTTAATCTATAATTGTTTATTTTCAGATGAGTATTGGTCCACTTTCATTTAGTAATTATTTCATGTACT
Source organism: Manis pentadactyla (assembly GCF_030020395.1). Classification (NCBI taxonomy): domain Eukaryota; kingdom Metazoa; phylum Chordata; class Mammalia; order Pholidota; family Manidae; genus Manis; species Manis pentadactyla. Next base: position 54,142,536 of record NC_080031.1, read on the forward strand.
ATGTTCTCACTGAAATATTTATGAAGCTAAGGAATATATATCATTGTAATACAGCCTGTGAACAACCTGAGGAGAAGCATGATGCCACAATCTCAAGGAAAGGAGGACATTATTTGATAAATTTCAATGACAATTTGTTGACTAAAGCTTTAGTGGAGTAAATCAGAAGGCATTGTGCTCATGTGGTAAGTATATCTACCAAAACCTCAAGCCAGTCTCAGACTTAATGGTGAGTCTTTATAACCATAACCTGTATTACATACTGTAAATTATATACTCATCTATAATGCTACATATTTTCTTTTAATCAGTTACATTAAGAAAAAGAGATTTAAGAAATGGAATAAAGAGACATTTTATCACTTAAATGTTGTATTCTACAAGAAAGGATACTAGAGTAGGAAATGGCATTGTTGATTCAGGATAAGTATATAGCAATCAATAGATTTCTAAATATCAGCAAAAGCAAAAGACAAAGCAATGGAAAAATGTTCCATACATGATAATAACAAGTGTAAAATACCCAGGATATTTCCATGTAATAGAGTGAATAACTCTAAGAATTGTTTTGAAATGGGTAAAAAATATTAAAGTCTATTTAAGAAGTATGTGTAGAACTTCAAGATATTAAAATTGTCAACTCTGCCCAAGAAAAGACATGCTCACTCTGCAAGGATATGGGAAGAGGGGGCACAGGGAAGAGGGAAGATGCAACTCTGAAGCCGAGTGAGTAATATTACAGGACGGAGGCTGTGTGTGCGTCATGCACAGCACGGTGACTCTAGTTACTGAAACTGCTCTATATGCTCCAAACTTGCTAGAAAGGTAGATCTCAAGTGTTCTCACCACAGACAGACACACACAATGGTCACTGTGTAAGGTGATGAATATGTTACTGTGTAACTTTGTGCTGATCATTTCTCAATGTGTACATCTATCAGAACATCAAGTAGAAGACCTTAAATGTATACGTTGTTTATTGGTTAATTATATCTTAATACAGCTGGAAAAATGTAAACTCATATCAGCACTAGAGCTTCCTGTCTGGAATTCACTAGCTCTACAACTTGGGGAAGTGAGTTTAGCAGTTCCCCTGTGGAGGAAAGCATGAGGGTGTAATCAGCGGATAATTAGAGTACCTGACACAGTGTATTTGCAAGTGTGCTGTGAGTTTGCACCCATGCTAACCACAATGACATCACACAGGCAGCACTCGGTGTTTTTCCTGTCATTACGTTAGGGAGATGGAGGGGAGTTTTAGGAAGTTCACAATAATACTCAATAAGGAGGTATAATTATCTACCCCGAATAAGTATTTTCATTTAGGTAAAGAAAGTTAATTCCATCTCTGCCCTAGGAGAGGAGGCAGGAAACAACACCAACTACTATAATTAAAGGCAAGGGAATGGATTCCCCGCAGGGCTGAAAACTTAACTTTCTTCTTACCATGGGCAGGCTGAGTAGGGATATTCTAGGAATGAAAATCCTTTTAATTTTATTGACAATTCCTGTCTTTCTGGGAAGCTGCAGAGGATAAGGTTTCCACCAAACAACTGAGGGCAGGTAAGACTTTTAGAATCCATGAGCTAAAATGTAGGTGTAAATGTATTAAAAATTTGCTGCTTAGCAAGTCTCCAAAAAGATGGGTATATTTTATTTGCATTGGTATATTAACATGGACAGAAATATTTACATTCATGGTTATATAATTTTATTAAAATTAGAGTAATATTGATACCTTGGGGCTTAAGTAATATAATACACTTGGAATTATATTTGAATGAGTGGTTTTAAGAACACTTTGGGCTACTCTCATCAATACTATGAGTAAACATCTTTTTATCTCTAGTTCATTACTTTGTCTTTCCATTTATTTATCAATGATAACATTTCCAGTTGTGTATTGGGAGCTTTTTTATCAAGGAAATACAAAAACATACAAGATATGTAATCTGCCTTTCCAGTAGCCTAAGGTCTCATTGGAATTATACAGTACGCAGACCCTCTGTGAAATAGCCAGGTGAGAATGTGTGTGAGCTACTGTCAGACATTCTGCTGAACATAGAGATTGGAGATGATCCATTTCATTTAAGAGATTTCTGAGCTAAGGACTTACTGTCATTCTTTCACTTCATTTGTACAGTGTGACTTTGAGGAATGTGGTATCACCCTCCTTGTAGGGACGTGAGAACTGAGGCCGAGGGTTTGTTGCCTGCTTCAGCTCAGAGACAGGATAGGTTGGATAAAGGTCCTTTTTGCTTTTCCTATTTCCATATTCACTAGCACTCCTGAGGCAGTGGTAAAGGGTGGTGAGTAAGAAAAACGTGTCAGGTGAGAAAAAGGGCATAACTGAGTGATCTGAACAGCAGCTTCGGGCCACATTCTCTTTTTTAATAAGCACAGTGCACAGTCCCAGATACTCTACAGTTGTCTTGTGCTCCTGTAACACTTGCACGTGTGTTTTTAAATTGCTTTACTTAGTTTCAAATAGACCAAACATTTTATAATAACCACTTCTATATATACATTTTTTTAATTGAAGTATTGCAGGTATACAATCTCATATTGGTTTCAAGTGTGCAGCATAGTGGTTGAACAGTTACCTGTGCTATTATATCCTCACCCGCCCAAGTGCAGGTATACTGTCTTTGTCCACATAGGAAGGTGTTACAGAATCATTGACTATATTGTCTCTGCTGTACTACGGTCCCTGTGACCAAGTTAATTTGTGATTCCAAATTAATTTTTGCAAAATTAAAAAAAAACTGTTTTTACCAGTGATTTAAAAAAGTTGTATGCTGCCCTCTGATCATAAGACCCTCTTGGTCCATGCTGGTGATACCGATTATCTCCACACTGCTACTTGCCTTATATAATATACTAAGTGTGGTTGAAATTCCTATGATAGGAATCATGAGGAAGATCCCATATGACCTACTTTGTTCAGTCAATATTCTCCTCTTGAGGCTCACTGATGATACAACCTGTACCTATGGTTATTAGTCCCATTACCGAACATTTGGGTTGTATTTTCCTACTGCAGACAGGGTTGTTGTGGTCTGTCTTCCCATGTAAGAGCTTTTTTTAAAATTTCTGATATTTTTGCTTTCTTGATATTTACTTCTATAAAAAAAGTTGGTGTGGCATCCAGAGATGATTACATGAATAGGTACAGGCTGACATCCTGTTACATAGTGCTTCGCTTTTTCTTCAGAACAGATTCTGGTGAATCAGTGCTTCTTTCCCGTGATTTACTCAGTGAGTCTCATTGAGCAGCCATTACCTGGGCTGCCGTTGCCATGGGCACGTCCATGGCGCCACAGGGTCACGGAATCTGAAATAATGAAGTGAAGAAACAGAAAAGCCCTTAAAAATGCACGTACTCTCTCCCTCCCAACGTGACGTGTTTTAATTCAAGGAAGGTGATGTACTGTATATAAAAGAATAAAATTAATAACAAAAAATTACAACTAAGAAAGCAAACTGATAGCAAAGTCTGAAGTGAGTCTACCTTTCTTATTATATCATATGAGTAGTTTTTAAGATGTTCATAAGTATTCTGAAAAAATTTGAGGACAAGATGTCCAAATATCAAAAGCATTTAGAAAATGCTTCTTGTTATATCCCTCTTGCCAAGAGAGCTGCCTTTACAAAGGTATTGCTCCCTCTGGCATTAAATAGACCCAGAGAAGCTGGCATTTCAAGAAATGCTTTCACCATAGGTCCATTTGTTTGTAAAATACATTTAAAAATATTCCAATGGAACCCTACATTTTTCTGGAACGCATTTTTGGATTGCTTATGTCCTGATTAGTTTACTCTGACTTTTGACACTTGGGTCTCACTTTCCTGGTGGTTTACAAGTGAGCCAATTAGGTCATGTATGTCTTACTACCTAGTAAAAATCCTGTTTTCCTCATGAGAAACAGCATTAGTTTTCCTTTATAGAATGCTCTTGAATAAATAGCTACACAAACCTTACTGCAGCAAGTGCTGTATAACGCAGTGCTATCTTCCATTCACATCACTATTAAAATACTGACAACTTTTCATAAGACCGTGTCTTGTCACATTATGTGTGACAGAGAAACTCAGTTAAGACAATTTCAATACAAGGTTGAACTGGGTATTTTCAAGCAGTGAAGAAGTAAGACAATATGATACAAGTAAGTGTGCATTTATGTTAAGTTCTGCTTGAACTAACAATGGAACTAAGAAAGCCAGAGGAATATGGGGCTTCTACATTTGCCAATCCTGATTTAATATATAACTCACCTGGGCTTAAAGCCTATCTGGCAGAAATGTCCACATTATTTCTAATACAATTATTCAAACACTTTTTATTGGTTTAGTGACTGGGACGGAGATAACCCCCAGGTGATAGACTAGTTGGTCACCTAAAAAAAATGTATGAGCTAACAACCAGAAAGCTTCTGCTTGGAGTCTCAGTGCAGACAAACTTACAGAAAGTCGTGGTGGGGCCCGTGAGGTAAAGCAAAGTCACCCAGGTGAGCTGAGCAGCTGCAGTCATTAATGGAGGTCTACAACGTGATGTTCGAAATAAGTGCTTCACATACGTGATTTGAGTCAGTTGTTTTATAGGAGTAAGGTTAGTCATATGAGCACTTGAAAGAAATAGTTCAATAAAATGTCCTTTTCCTTGACTGAACTTAAAGCCTCACCTCCCCTTTGGGCAGTGCAAGGGCTACCATATGAAGGAAGCTACCCTCACTCCCAAGAGGTCCCGGAGATGGTCGTTCCTGACTTTCAAGACATCGGCTGGGCCTGCACGTGAGCTCAATGACCAGGTCTAGGCACCTGGATGCTTGCTGATCACTTCTGAATATTTATGTACACACATACACACACACACACACACGTATAGACATCCCTACCATACCAAAACAGGTGTGTGTGTCTCCCCATATTTCCTCCCTTTTGCTCCCTTCATGTCAATTGTCAAGAAGTATTTAGTTTTCTTAGAAATTGTTCTTCTCAGCTCCTGAGACAATATGCGTGCTCATCAGAGACCCTCTTTGTTAGATTAGTGTTACCAGGTCACAGTCATTCATGAAATTGCAAAATACTGTTGAGCTTTTCCTATTCTTAAAATGTTATTCACAATTTACATACATAAATAAAATTCAAAGAAAGTATAAATGACCACTTCAACAACTTAAAAAAATCACTTCAAACTCATGAGACTAGAGCTCAAGTTTCTGCCTTCCTCTACAGATTTATTTTTCCTTGCTACTGCTAGGTCACTCACTACTTTGTTTCAATTTGTTATTAGCCTCTTCACCAAAATAAGATGCATGAATAAATGTGAAAAGTACAACCATGTCTGATTGTTCTTTTTACCCAGCTTGTCTGTTTATGACATCATTTTGTTGCCTGCAACAATATCCTCTCATAAATTAACTCTCCTCTTATATGTATAATAAAGGCAAGGGAATGGATTCCCCGCAGGGCTAAAGACTTAAGTTTCTTCTTACCATGGGCAGGTTGAGTAGGGATATTCTAGCAATTAAAATCCTTTTAATTTTTATTGATGATTCCTGTCTTTCTGGGAAGCTGCAGAGTGTAAGGTTTCCAACAAACAACCTTTGTTGTTAAAATGTAAATGCCACAATGAACAAGACACACGATTCTAAATTAGAAACTGCTTCCCTGAAATCTACACATTTCAACGTTTTGTGTGAATGTTCTCCTTACTATATTCTACTTGGTGGAATCTGTGCACAGATCACTGTTTCCTATGATGTGGTTTGTTTTGTGCTTCATCTAAGCCTTCAGCCAAATGCCACCAGATGGACAAGTTCTTCTCTGACTCCTGCATTCAAATTTGACAGTCCCATGCAATCAAAACACCTCCTTTTGCTTACCTTTTCCACAGCTCAGTAGGGTTTTTTGGTCACCATGTAGTTACAGTGTGATGGGCCACTGTTTTCTTTTTTGTATTCTTATTGCTGCTCTATCCCAGTGCCCAACACACGGAGAGAAGCCAATATTGTTTGAAGGCATGGCATTCAAGGTTCTGTCAATTTCCTTATTTGCATATACTAATTCATGACAGGAGATATTGGGTGTATTATTTCCTTTGTTGGCTTAAAACAGCAGAAATGTTTTGTCTCATGGTAGTGGAGAGCAGAGGTCCAAAATCAAGATGTCAGCTGGGATAGTTACCTCTGTGGTGTTTGAGAGGTTGAGAGGGGATCCTGGTCCAGCTCTGTTTCAGGTTCTGCTGATCACTGACAATCATTGGAACACGTTGGTATGTAGATGTATCACTACACTCTTTGCCTCCATTATCACAGGACTTCTCCTTGTTTCTCACTCTCACACAGCTGTCTTCTTTTAAGGACACCAGTCCTATTGCATTAGAGGCATGCCCTACTCCAGTATGACCGTATGCTACCTTAATTTCATCATTTATGACTTTATTTTCCAGTAAGTTCACATTCTCAGGTGCTAAGGGTTGACACCTCAACATATTGTTTTGGGGCAATGCAAACGTACCCATCACATCAAGCTACAGAAGAAAAGACATATTCATATATTAATATAATTAAGGAACCATTTTTCAGCTCATCTAGTTATTGCATAAAATATTTTCTGTGAATTATAAACCAAACACTGTAGAATGTAAAGTAATGGGCAGATGCAGAGGTTTGTTAATGCTGCTAGCAAAAGTGCCCCAGCGTCATGCGAGCAACGGCTAGCAGCTTATTTTCTGTGATGGTGTCTGCTGCATGCTGATCCAAGCTGAATGTTCCTATCAGTTTATGTGCAAAGGATGTCTGATATTTCAAAATAATGTCTAATTGCTTTTGAGAACTTTCCTTTTCATAGAAACACTATCAATCATGTAAGCATGTATATTATTATGGTAGCTTTTCAATTAAGCAGAATGATGCTGAGAAGCTGAGCTGAGGGCAGTTCTGAAGCTTTATTGGAGAGGCAGAACCAGCAGAACATGCTTCTCTCTGATGCTCTACTTCTGGGTCTTTGAGATTTCTAACCCTGGTCTTGCCATATTGTTCTCAACCTGACTTCAACAGAATCACCTTTTTAAAAACAGTATTAAGTGTTTACAAAATTAACGAAAGAGTGTGACTTTTTGTTTCAGTAGAAAAACAACATACTCATCATGGCATGGGAGAATCAGACCTTCAACTACAACTTCATCCTGCTGGGCATCTTCGATTACAGCCCCACCCACATCTTCCTCTTCTCGCTGGTCCTGGGCATCTTCTCAGTGGCCTTCATGGGAAACACTGCCATGATTCTCCTCATCTACCTGGACACACACCTCCACACCCCCATGTACTTACTCCTCAGCCAGCTGTCCCTCATGGACCTCATGCTCATCTGCACCACTGTCCCCAAGATGGCCTCCAACTACTTGTCAGGCAGCAAGTCCATCTCTGTGGCAGGTTGTGCCACACAAATTTTCTTCTATACCACACTCCTTAGTTGTGAATGCTTCCTATTGGCAGTCATGGCTTACGACCGCTTTATTGCCATTTGCCACCCTCTAAGATACCTCAGTCTCATGAGCCCCAAAATTTGTGGACTGATGGCTGCCTCTTCCTGGATCCTAGGGTCTACAGATGGTGTAATTGATGCAGCAGCTACATTTTCTTTCTCCTACTGTGGGTCCAGGGAGATAGCCCACTTCTTTTGTGATTTCCCGTCCCTGCTAATCATCTCATGTAATGACACATCAATATTTGAAGAAGTTCTATTCTACTGCTGCATCCTAATGATTGTTTTCCCTGTAGCCATCATAATTGCTTCCTATGCTCGTGTTTTCCTGGCCGTCATTCGCATGGGATCTGGGGAGGGCCGCCGCAAGGCTCTCGTCACCTGCTCCTCCCACCTCATGGTGGTGGGAATGTACTATGGGACAGCTTTGTTCATATACATACAGCCCACTTCGGATCGCTTACCCACACAGAATAAGATGGCATCTCTCTTCTACACCATCCTCACCCCCATGCTGAATCCCCTCATCTACAGCCTCCGCAACAAGGAAGTGGCCAGGGCGTTCAGGACGGTGCTGGGGAGGGGCAAGTCTGGAGAGCGAGCCCCCTGTTGGTCCCGATGCTTTGACATCTGTTAAGCATTCTTAAATGCTCCTGGGCTTGTCACTGTTTTTCCCCATTCAGTTCTAAAAATAGCATTTATTGTGTAACATTTTTAGAATAACATATTTCTGTGCAACTGTACTTCTGGCATCTTCTACATCACAGAAAATTATTTCAAATACTCATTATTATGGTAAATTCAATTCAGTTATGACTGTATTAGGCATTCTTGAATAAGGACATTACAGGTTTATTAGAAAATAGGAATGTTGTGGAATATAATCAGGTAACAAACAAGACTTATTTTCACTAAGTTAGAACCTAAAATTATATTCAATCACTTTGGACTCACTTTCAAAGAAGACTTGGTACTCTGGGTTTTTTCCATGTCCTCAGTCTTTTATGGCTTTGTCTTCATTTTTGTCTTCCAGGCTTCTAGAAGAAAGTGCTATTATGCTTCAACCCAGATCATGTTTTAATTCACATCTTTAATTTTCTCCATCACAAAAATGTACATTTTATTAATTATTCCCAGATCCAAACCCCTTCCAAATTGCCATAACCCATCTAAGCTCCATGCAATGGTTCAATAAGGTAATAAGGTAATAATTTTACTAGTCACATCACCAGGCAACTGGGAATTTATGAATATGCATAAATCAGGCACTGATACTTATGACATTTTATTAAGAATTATTGATCTTATATTGCACATAGTTAAACATTTCTGTGTTTTCTAAGAGAAACATCCTTTTAAGTAATAGTAGATATACAAATTGTCTAACTCTGTTTCAGGAATATTCCCTTCAATGAAAATAATTTAATTTCAATTCCATAGGCTTTATTGGGATACTGAAAATTACAAATATCATTTGCTAAACTGTCAGTATTTCTTTACACTGAAAAAGACCAAATTTTATGGAATTATTGAAAATCCTATTTTTGTTTTTAGTCTTTCAAGTTATTGTGAGATAATCATATCAAGTATGTGGATTAAGAGATGAAATAGACCTCCATACCCAAGGTAATAATTTAATAACATATTATTTGGACTCTTTCAAGTGTCTACAATAGATATCACTTACCTTGAAATTAATAGTAAATATGCATATTATACAATGAGACATTTTATATTTATAATGTCATGTGTATAATAGAAATTACTAAGATTCAGGATTCCAGCATATGCACCGCAATTGTTTATATACTGGGCAGAGAAATAAAGAGAGAAAATAGTCAATCATCCTAGTAATTATCCTAACATCTAAGCAGGAGGGAACTGCAGGGAATGGTTATAGTTACCTAGATAGGTTTATGTAGATACCACTTGACTGAATTGGGAAATTGAATTTTATATATGTTTCTAGCATACTGAACTTTAAAATAGTTAAAATATATTAATTTACATTCATGATTACAATTCATTAATTTATTGTACTAAAATGCAATTTTGATTTATACTGAAATGTATTTTAATTCAAATCAACAAATGATTTTTTTTAAATCTATTTTTTTCTACATGCTGTACAATTAAACTATTTTTCCATTATTATCAATCTGTAAATTTATACACAATATAAACTTCCCAAGTTAATTGAAATATCAGGTAAGGAATATGCATCTGCAAACATTTATATTTGCAGCGGCGATGACACACAGGAGCCAGCCCCTGTCTCTATCCCCAGTCTGACCAATTCCCAGCTTTCAGGGCAGGTATCACTGCTACAAGGAGGCCTTTTGCAACTTCCTATGTGAACTCAGTATCCCTAGTGTCACTAATAATTTCACATCTATAATTTTTTTAAATCTATGTCATAAATGGATTGTATAACTTTTTCAGTATGTCATTTTTTTCTTACATGTCTTATACTACTGAAAACAACTTTTTAAAGTTTGATGTTATTATTTGTGAAAATAAGTACCACTTTTCTGACTACTATGAGGTACAAAATCACTTTGTTATTTCTTCTTTCTTCCCCTATATTGTTTCCTCAGTGTTCACCAAAAATGACAAGCATAGATTTTTCAGATTCCATTTCTGAATCTGAAGTCTGTATCCCTTGTGTTCAGAACATTTTTGATATTATCTATAATGATTACATACTTCTGTTTTCCCTTGAATTTCCATTCCTTGATTTGATGGTATCATCACACCCACTAAACTCTTCCATCTATCAGCCCTGCTAAATTTAATAAATTTAGTCTTATTTTTGGACTTTCAATATTATCTGGAAATATTGTCTCTTAAATCCTAACCATCAGGATATGTACTATTTGTTTTTTTCTTAATAAAATTTAATGAAGTCATTAATATTCACATTGATTTATTTCACAAGGAAAATAACAAAGCTATGACACAATACAACAGTTCCATGTTGATATTTTTTCTGAACAAAGAAGTATATTAATTAAAAAACAATTTGCCTATATTTTTGTATGAACCTCATATCATTCCTGTTTCTTTAATCCAGACTCTTACATTCAACTACACACACACACACACACACACACTTAGAATACCCATTATTTTGAAGTGTTTGGATTACACTTTAAAATCTTGTAGGGTATTATTGGACACAACATGATTCCTCAAGGATGGGATGGAAAAAGTTCCTTTAGCAGTCTTGATTAATCAGGAAGCAGAAACTGTATACTGATTTAAAAAGGATCAATTTAATATGAAAATTATTAATTATATGGTAAAGCGTTCGAAGATGTAAGCACACTCTGTGAATGAAGCATCTCTTCAAGGGAAAGTAGGACAGCTTGGAAAGGCTGATGAGCTCACTGGGAAGGAAGGGTTTAAAGCACTGAAATGTGCTGGTTCACCCAGGTCACAGATGGTAAGGAGTTCCTGAAAAATCAGTAGGAAACTCTCCTGAGTGCAGGCTAGGGAGTGAGAAGCAAGCAGTCATCTGGGCCTACAGGAGTCCAGGTACCAGGGGGAACAAAAGCCCTGAGGAGCTCAGGCCCACACAGCATGGCCTGGGGGTTCTTGCAGAAGACATGCATGGCCGGAGGCCACCTCATGTGCATTGCAGGGCTTTGTTTCCATGTCAACAGGGCTGCAGAAAGGTAATGGCCAGCCCCAATACAGTGTTGCAGAATGGACAGGATCTACTAGAAAGTTTGTCCCCAAAACCTCTTCACCAGACATCCAGAAAGTGTCTTCCTCCTGCAGTGTCTCTCTATCTCCCTCTACTGAGAAACATTAATGTCATGCTCATTTTAAGAGAAAAATGTTTAAAAGAAGGCCATTATTTATAGCAGATGATAGATGATTTATAGAGATGAATTTGGAGCTGCAAGATAATGCTTTTGATACCTGATACAATCCACAGCTCTGACAACTCTGCTTCCACAGCAAAACAACTCCATGCAAAAAATAAAAATGCATGAATATTTTTAACGGGTAAAGGAGTTCTCATTCTTTCTCAGAATGAGAAGGCACACAATTCAAATTCATTTTGTAGCTTCTGGGCTATATTAAATGTTCTTCAAATTCAGTGATGGGCTCTTGGATATTCTGTTACCTAAACACAAAGAGGTAAAATTAACCTCCAATAACTCTTGAATAATTGTTTCAAATGGGGAGAAGAAAGAAAAATAAAATGATAAGAATATATCAAATAAAAACCTTCATGTAATAAGTAAAAAAAATGTGCAAAATGATTGTTGTCCCTTCTCCAACTGGCCATGATAGTTAATACCTGTATGTTCTTTCCTCAGTTACCCACTCGGTAGATTCCTTTCCCTCAGCCAGAACCCCAGGGGCGCTCAATATTTTGTCTTGTTGCAGTAACACTAACCATAATTTCCAAAGGTCCAAGATTGAATAACTGTTTTTCTAGTTGCTGTACATTTCCATTGACCTTTATTATTTGAAATGAAAATCCTAAGAGGGACTCCTGAGGGTTACCTGGGATCCACAGTTTTTCTTACCCTTTTTAAATAACAGCAACCACATGTCCCTCCATAGATAAATCATTCTTTTTGTGTGTTTGTTCTTTGGCATAAGTAGTCTAAAATGGCTGTATGTCAGTCTCATATTCCAATTTAGTACCACCATTGCTCTATTTCCTACCAGAAATAACCTCTTTTGGAAAACTAAGATATCCGAATCAACAAAGGTCAAAGTGTCTGGCACAGGAAGCAAAAATTCTGTGAATAAATTCTTAGTGCAGAAGTGAGAAGAGCCACACCATTTCTACCACTCAATTCTTTATGTTTTATTTTTTCATGGAAATATATTGATGTAACTCCAGGGGGAAAATCCCAGGACAAAATAGCTTTGAAACTGAAATCAGACAAATGGAGAAATAAAATGAGTGAAACCCATTTATTTCTTACAAGAGGTGGTCCACTTCTCTCCCATGTCTCTCATGACCCAGCTGTAGAAGAAGGGGACCCACCCAACCTCTATGGTCTGGATATGCCTTCACTCACCCTGGACCCTGGTAATTACCTATTGATATGGAGACGGACTATTTCTCTCTACATCTTGGAAACACCTAGTGATATGGAGATGAAATAAGGACAGGCAAAAGATTCTGGAAATACAGCCCACCCCTCCAGAAGTCTTGGCTCACAGTCTACTCAGTCCCCATCTTCTGCAAAGGCCCCGTAGGAAACTTTGGTCTCCATACCTGCTGGGTCTCTGTTGGTCAAGGTTTGGCAGTGGCCACAGGTGCCAGGGTAAGGGAAGAAGAGGAGGGAGGCAGCTCTCAACTGGGAGCCTAGACTCAGCAACATGCATACTGGGATGTTTCCAGCCAGGCGAGCCTCCTGGAGACCTGAGAGCCTCATCAAGGGACAATAGGAAGGGGCTGAGTCAAAGTCTAGACCTGGAGAGACCACCACATTTGCTGGGAAAGATCATCTCCATTTGCCTAATGGGCTATGGCAGCCATGAGAACAATAGCAACAAGAAACTGCTGTGCTGGGGAAAAGGTTTTGGCCCTAGTCTATGTTGCTCCTGCAGGCTGTGTAGACAGGAGAGGTGGGTTCATGATGGGAGGTTGGAGTTACGTCAGACCTGAAGATCTTATTAAGAGTAAATATCTCTGTTCCCCTCTAAATGGAAAATAAGAGCAAACACAACAATAGAAAGAACTCTTGAGCACAAATGGGACAAAGTCACAGAATCAAGGCAAGTGAAAAGGCTCTTGGCTCCTGTGGGCAGCTGTTGGTGAAAAGGGAGACATCTCTGGTGACTTTGGGTGACATTCCTGAGGACCCAGTGATGGCCTGTTTCCTAAGGGGAGTTCCCTGCAAGGTGAGCACAAGTGGGTGCAACCCACAGTCGGGTCCAGGAGACATCTCACAGCTGAGGGAATCATGAGATGCTGGTCTCCAGCCCAGAGCAGGTCAGAGAGAAGCCTGTCGTGGGAGTCTTAAAATCAGCAGCTGCCTTATTAACTTCTGACTTGCCATCCCATGCCTGAGCATTTGACAGCGACAGTCGGGGTCTGATTGACCATCTGGCAGACAACAAAATGCGAGGAGGAAGAGAAAAAAAGAAACACAGCGAGTAGGAGAAATTCAAGAGCACAGGGAAGGAGGTCTCCTGCATGGACATACTAAACATTGCCGAGGGTTTGCGGTGGGGTTGGAGGTGGGTGCCCTTTACGGTGGGCTTGCCTCGCGTGGAGATCATCTCGCAATCAGCGGGGTGCCTAAAGCCGTCTTCCCTGGTGTGGGACTGACAGCCTGCGACGGGGATTTTCTTGCAGTGAGCGCTCTAAGGGCATTTAAGTGCTCAACCCACGCCCGCAGGTTGCTGCTGTTCCATTTGCCGGACACAGAGAAGGGGGGAAGGATTCCGAGAGATGAAGTGCGCAGTGAGCGCCCCTAGCCAGGAGGTGAGGCCCATGTGGCTCGCCAGGAGTAGCAATCCGAGTCATGATCTGTGTCATGGCACCAAGTGGGTTACAGGTAGGGTTTGTTCTCCTCAGTTCTTGTCCCGCCGCAACAAAGAATTGAAAGGCAGAGACACAACAGCGAAGCCGAATGGAAGCTGTGTTTGAAGGCTCCAGGGAGGAGCCGGCACGAGCCCAGGGAGACGAGGGCCCCGGCCTGTTAGGCAGGAGGTGTACATACGGCGTTCTGGTCCTGAGGCGCCCCTCCTGTGGTTCACAGCCCGTCGGCACCGCCCACCCTCTCAGTGCAGGTCTTTTCCCCAGGCTGAGGAGTGATTCTGTCATCGTTAGTTCCATTCTGTTGTGGCCCTTTGGGATGTGGTCGGGGAGGAAGTGTTTTCTCTGCCAAGCCTTTGATGTCTGCATGGGGACCCCCGCCTGGGCAGAGTTTGGGCAGCTTTTTCTTTGAGCCCTGTCTTCTGCTTTTCTAGCTGCTCTTGTTTATCTGTCTACCTCACACCCTCACTCCCATGATTTCCCTTTTTGGAATTCCCTGGGTGACCTAGATAACTGGTAGCCAGACTGACCCAGCCTCTAGTCTGCTAAACCCTAATTCCTAATTCCCACTCTCGTGTTTCTATATTCGACAATAAGTGACCCAGGGAATCTGTAGGAAGACCACCCCGAAGCCCTAATAAAGACAAAGTCCCAAGTCCACTCTCTCTCTCTCTCTCACAACAAACTCCTGGTGAGGCTCCCAGATGCCCAGTGTACCCTCAGGTAGTATGAGTAACATGTCTTGCTCCTAAGAGTTCCCTGAGGGTTTTTTCTGCATTCATAATAAGAACCACCAGGGCCAGTCCAGCCACAGCACAGGATCCATGAGTGGAATGTCTGTGGGTCCACCAGAAGCCACAAAGGCCTCAGCAAGGGCCTCAGACCTTCCCAGGTATTAGCATCACTGCCAGCAGTTTGAGGCCAATCACACAGGCATGTCCCAAAGTCGTCAATGCAAAGGACATATCCTGGAATGTGGGCTGCCAGGACCTTTCATAAAACCTTTGGACCCATTTTTATTATTGACTACATTCTCACATACTTTTAGGCTTCTGAGAGTTTGTTTACATTTTATTTTATCCTAACTAATTAGATAAGATATTTTGTAAGTGTGGTAAAAATGTTAACACACTTGAGAAGGCAGGTTGAAAGATTCAGTTTCACTTTGCAATAAATATTTAGTTTTCATTCTTTCTAAAACCAGAAATACTGAAATATAATTGTATTATAACTATAACATAATTAATATTAATATAAATATTTAAAATTAACTTTCATCACTATTAACACTATTTACTTTCATTATAACACTATTTACAGGAAAATTTGGCAGCCATAACTTGTGACTCTACAACAAGAATGACATACAGTGACAAACTTGACTGAATTCTGGGGTCCATGTGGATTTTGATTCCCAGGAGGGTTCTGAAAGACGGTATGCCCTTCTATAATTAAAGTTTGGGGACTGGATTCTCTACGGAGGTGAAGGACTCAGGGCTCATGCTACCATGACACAGACTGGTCCCCAGACATGTGGGTCCTTTGGTTATCTTGCAGCTGGTGCTGAGACTTTTCCAGAAGACACAGAAGAAGAGGTTGCAGTGTGTCTCCGAGATCGATTATTTTGCATAGTACAGATGCCCTACAATTTATTTGATTAACACACACCCTGATCACCCCTGTAAGTATAAAGAGCAAGACAAACTCTTCTTTCTGGAGAACCTGTTGCTCCTTATGCTAACATTAAATACTTTTGGTGAAGAAAATGAGATAAGGTGCATTTCAGAAAAGGTTTAATAAAACTGTATAGGATTATATAAGCATAAACTTTTCTCAGGAAGGTTATTAAAATTATTATCTTGTTCTGATAAATTCAAGGTACTATGTTCAGTTTTCTCCAGTCCTGGGAATGCCACCACTCCTCACAGACATGGGCTCTGCCCCTTCTTCTAAGACAGAAGATAAAAGAGAGACTCATTCTCCTTAATGATTAAAATATTTTGATTTATTTAAAATCATTATTGTAGCATTTATGATAAAAATAAGTATTTTCCGGTTGGTGGATGTACATCTCAAAATGATTTCACAGCTGACTTCAATATTCTGCTTTTGATATATTGCTTTAAAACAGACTTATGAAAATTTAGACTTTAAAGATTCCTTAGAAACCCCCTAGTGAAAATTTTCAGTTTACAAATTATTGCAGGAAGTGATTTGATCCAAAATGGAGTCCAGTATACTTATTTATTGGGTTAAAAAATATATTTGTTCCAAGTAGTTCATGAAAAAGACCAATTAATATAATTATCAGCATCAGTGCAATAAAAGTAAAGAAAATAATTAAAATAAAGTTTGATTTATTTAAATTGCATAGTATTGCATTCTAAAATCAGGAAATAGTGATTGTGCTGAGATGTGTAGACAAAAATAGGCATGTTGGTCTGTATCACAAGATCTAAAAACTGAACCAGTGTAGCTGGGTTCCACTCAGATGTCTGTACTCGCCAAGGTCACTCCACTAGGTCTGTGATTTTTGTTCCCTCTCCTCCCATTTCCATCAATATTCCCAATTTATTAATCATCGTAGGCCTCATATCCTCAAAGAGTTTTTCTTTCCCTTTCTATTTTAAGCTCTATTTCATCACTTAGTAACCTTGCGTACCTCTATATCTCTTCCACACAGTTGTTTTTCCTCTCATTAATTAATTTCTGTCCTTTTAAGTATCTTTTTTCAACTCCCTGGATCATCTTCACGCTCCATTAACAACTGGCACGAAGGAAGAAGCACCTACATGTTCTAGCTAGGAGTTGAGAATTTTCCAATTTCATATGAAATTGTGCTTGATCTCATTTTTAAATGAACAGAACAAAGAAGCTGGTAATCCATTTTGCTGACAACCTTGGAATTAGGACTATATCTGCTATCTATTTAAATAGTTAACAATATTTTGATATATTTTCGTTGCAGGAAATATTGGTTCTCTGCAACATTCATTCAGATGGGTGAAAGTATCTAGTATGTAATATTCATACAAATAAATGACTTAGTGACCTAAGCAAGTTATGCAATGGTTTCAGTATTTGACATTTGCCATTTTTAGGGAACTCTTCTGTGCCCAAATATTAGAACTGGGAATGAAAATTTTCTCTTGGGATAGTGGCATAATATTCTGTAAAATACATAAAACTATGCCATTTTTGTGTGCCACTAAAACAAGCAAATAGATTTCTATTGTTTAAATTTGAGAAGCATTCTGTCACTAATTATAATTAACAGAAATTCTTTGAGAATAACCAGGATATTTCGTAGAGAAAATCAAGCAGCACAGATTCCAAGATGATTTGCCCATCGTAAATAGCATATTGAGCAGAACAGTTCTCACGGATCTGCTCTGTCCTTGGAAGTATATTTTCTTTGGTTTGATGCACATGATAACACATCTATGTTGTGAATACTAAATAGAAAAACGATGTATCTCCATTCATTCCATTGCTAACTGAAGTTTCAAAAAAAAAGATAATAGGATTTCTTGACAATTTAATGAATTTCCTCAGAACATGTTGAAAAACTATTACTTGCTTAGAGTTTTTTTAATAGAATGAAAGATAGTCACAAAGGATAAATACTCAGTATGGAATGTAATATCCAGTCACTATAATTTTTTAAAATTATTAATTGTTATTATTGAAATCACTTACTACAATTTATATCAAAAATCATGATCTCATGTGCCAAAGCATAGATTTTTTAAAAGAATTAATTAAAAATAAGATCATAAGAAAATAAGGGGAAAATGTAACATTACATTATTTCAAGATTTAGAGAACTGGAAGTTCAGAAGAATTTTGGTGGCAGTGATGTACATAAGGCAAGAACATAAATTTGGATCTTTCTCTGAACTGAGTTTTATTTGGTGTTTATTTAACCTGGGACTCTAGGTATGATATTTTAGAGGCAGGTTAAAAGGGGAGGGGGCACTGATCATATGAAAAGCTTTCACAGTGACCTGATGGTCAGTGTTTCCAGCCAGTCTTCTCTTTCCATGCTGACCTTGGCTCCCATGGGCGCAGCGATCACCTCCCTGCAGTGGCGGTGCCCTCAGTCCTACCCACCCGAACCATAACACCTCAGCAACCAGGAGAAGTATTCAGTGCAAAGTCATTTCACATCACTTTACATCTTCTCTCTAAAGTTGAAAATATTTCTATAATTATTGATTAATCGAAAACAAAATTGAAGTATGGTCTACTGGATTCTGATGATCTGATTCTTAACACACTTAGGTTCCCTCTTGCAAACCCTTCCCTTGCTCCCTTTGCGTGCATCCTGAGTTCCGCCCATCCTGACCTGCAGCGGGCTGGGTCTTCCTTACAGGCAAGCCTTCACTCGCTGGGGTGGAGCACGCCCACTCCGCCCTCTAGGGGCAGACTGCAGTGAATCTTTTTTTTTTTTTTGAGAGGGCATATCTATTATATTTATTGATCAAATGGTTGTTAACAACAATAAAATTCTGTATAGGGGACTCAATGCACAATCATTAATCAACCCCAAGCCTAATTCTCAACAGTCTCCAATCTTCTAAAGTATAATGAACAATTTCTTACATGGTGAACAAATTCTTACATAGTGAATAAGTTCTTACATGGTGAACAGTGCAAAGGCAGTCATCACAGAGACTTTCAGTTTTGATCACGCATTATGAACTATAAACAATCAGGTCAAATATGAATATTCGTTTGATTTTTATATTTGATTTATATGTGGATCCCACATTTCTCCCTTTATTATTATTATTATTATTATTATTTTAAATAAAATGCTGAAGTGGTAGGTAGATGTAAGATAAAGGTAGAAAACTTAGTTTAGTGTTGTAAGAAAGCAAATGTAGATGATCAGGTGTGTGCCTGTAGAATATGTGTTAATCCAAGCTAGACAAGGGCAATAAAACATCCACGGATGCAGAAGATTTCTCTCAAAACAAGGGGGGAGAGGTTCTAAGCCTCACCTCTGTTGATCCCCAGTTTCTCACCTGATGGCCCGCCTGCGACTGTGCCTGTTTAGGTTGTTCCTCACTTGAGGAATCTTAAACATCTCTGGCTAAACAGTCGTCTTCTAGGGCCATACAGGGAAATGTAAAGTTGGTAAGTGAGAGAGAAGCAATATTGTTTGAAAAGGTTAGCTTTTTACTTCTTTACAGATTTATGCCTTGTGGCTTTTATGCCCAGCATTTGTCTTGAGGTATCTTTAGCACTTGGAGGAATTATAATACTCGGTAAATTCGATATGAGGCACAAATTCTATTTAAGGGTTGTAATTGGGAAGGAAGAAGAAAAGATACAGAGGTAGCAGATGGAAGAAAACATGGGAAGACTGATTATTTCTTTGACATATCTTCTTGTAGAGTAATTTTAGCATGTATAGGTTTTAAACTACTAATTAAATTGCACACACACATTAACATAATAGGAATGCAGTTACATAACCAAAGAAGATCTATAATTACCAGCCATCTCCAGTGAGGCCAAGAAAACCTGTTAGGCACCCTAGGCATTTGTGAAAATTTGTCTATGATATGATAGATATTGTCCAACTGTACTTGAACAGTCTGAGAGAAATCAGACAAATTAAAACAGCCCATTCCTGGGAACTGTTCACATCCCATATGTTCCTTTAACAGTAGATAGTCTGTAGTTGTAAGATTTTGGAGCACTACAATTTGCACTTCTCCTAATTCCTGGTTGAGATCCAACAGTATAGATCCAGTCAAATTTGTTGTTTTACTGTATGCACAGACCAGCTTTGATATCTCCTTCTTCATTCCAATGGCAAGTCCAGGAACCAGTGGGATGAATGCAGCTACAACTGCAGAATTGCCTGTATCTTTGTTGAGGATTTTTGATGATCATCTTCTGGTATGACTCTTCCAGAGAGTGCTGATGTTGGAAGTTTGTCATATCGTATCTTAGTTCATTTTCTGGGTAGCCTAATTAGGCTTTGATCCTCTGTATAAACACAAACAGACCCTTTGCCCACATTTTGATCGGCCCTTATACCATTGTGTAGAACTCATTGGAGGTCACCACACAGGAACTGCTTTTTTTTTTTTAAGAGAAAGGAATATTATCAGAAAAGTGTACCTCCATAGCCAAACATCTGACACCCTTTAAGTGATCAAAGTTAAGGTTATTTAAAGCATGCATTAATCGTTGATTTACAGTTAGTTTTACCCTATTATGGAGTAATCCACTTTTTCTTTCTTTCTTTTTTTTGTTATCTTTAATCTATACTTACATGAAGAATATTATGTTTACTAGGCTCTCCCTATACCAGGACCCCGCTATAAACCCCTTTACAGTCACTGTCCATCAGCATAGCTAAATGTTGTAGAATCACTACTTGTCTTCTCTGTGTTGTACAGCCCTCCACTTTCTCCCACCCCCCCATGCATGCTGATATTAATACCCCCCTTATTCCTCCCCGCCTTATTCCTCCCTACCCACCCATCCTCCCCAGTCCCTTTCCCTTTGGTACCTTTTAGTCCATTCTTGAGTTCTGTGATTCCGCTGCTGTTTTGTTCCTTCAGTTTTTCCTTTGCTCTTATACTCCACAGATGAGTGAAATCATTTGGTATTTCTCTTTCTCCGCTTGGCTTATTTCACTGAGCATAATACCCTCCAGCTCCAACCATGTTGCTGCAAATGGTAGGATTTGCCCTCTTCTTATGGCTGAGTAGTATTCCATTGTGTATATGTACCACATCTTCTTTATCCATTCATCTATCGATGGACATTTAGGTTGTTTCCAATTCTTGGCTATTGTAAATAGTGCTGCGATAAACATAGGGGGGCATTGGTCTTTCTCAAACTTGATTGCTGGGTTCTTAGGGTAAATTCCTAGGAGAGGAATTCCTGGGTCAAATGGTAAGTCTTTTTTGATGAAAGTAGCATTTTGATGAACCTCCATACTGCTTTCCACAATGGTTGAACTAGTTTACATTCCCACCAGTAGTGTAGGGGTGTTCCCCTTTCTTCACAGCCTCGCCAACATTTGTTGTTGTTTGTCTTTTGGATGACAGCCATCATTACTGGTGTGAGGTGATAACTCATTGTAGTTTTAATTTGCATTTCTCTGATAATTAGTGATGTGGAGCATCTTTCATGTGTCTGTTGGCCATCAGAATTTCTTTTTTGGAGAACTGTCTGTTCAGTTTCTCTGCCCATTTTTTAATAGGATTATTTGATTTTTCTTTGTTGAGGCATGTGAGCTCTTTATATATTTTGGACGTCAAGCCTTTATTGGATCACTCATTTATGAATATATTCTCCCATACTGTAGGGTTCCTTTTTATTCTATTGATGGTGTCTTTTGCTGTACAGAAGCTTTTCAGCTTAATATAGTCCCACTTGTTCATTTTTGCTGTTGTTTTCCTTGCCCGGGGAGGTATGTTCAAGAAGAGGTCGCACATGTTTATGTCTAGGAGGTTTTTGCCTATGTTTTTTTTTTCCACGAGTTTAACGGTTTCATGGCTTACATTCAGTTCTTTGATCCATTTTGAATTTACTTTTGTATCTGGGGTTAGACAATGGTCCAGTTTCATTCTCCTACATGTAGCTGTCCAGTTTTGCCAGCACCAGCTGTTGAAGAGACTGTCATTTCGCCATTGTATGTCCATGGCTCCTTTATCAAATATTAATTGACCATATATGTTTGGGTTAATGTCTGGAGTCTCTAGTCTGTTCCACTTGTCTATGGCTCTGTTCTTGTGCCAGTACCAAAGTGTCTTGATTACTTTGGCTTTATAGTAGAGCTTGAAATTGGGTAGTGGGATCCCCCCTACTTTATTCTTCTTTCCCAGGATTGCTTGGCTATTCGGGGTCTTTGGTGTTTCCATATGAATTTTTGAATTATTTGTTCCAGTTCTTGAAGAATATTGCTGGTAATTTGATAGGGATTTCATCAAATCTGTATATTGCTTTGAGCAAGATGCCCATTTTGACGATATTGATTCTTCCTAGCCACGAGCATGGGATGAGTTTCCATTTGTTAGTGTCCGCTTTAATTTCTCTTAAGAGTGACTTGTAGTTTTCAGAGTATATGTCATTCACTTCTTTGGTTAGATTTATTCCTAGATATTTCATTCTTTTTGATGCGATTGTGAATGGAATTGTTTTCCTGATTTCTCTTTCTATTGGTTCATTGTTAGTGTATAGGAAAGCTACAGATTTCTCTGTGTTAATTTTGTATCCTGCAACCTTGCTGTATTCCGATATCAGTTCTACTACTTTTGGGGTGGAGTCTTTAGCGTTTTTTACGTACAATATCATGTCATCTGCAAATAGTGACAGTTTAACTTCTTCTTTACCAATCTGGATTCCTTGTATTTCTTTGTTTTGTCTGATTGCCGTGGCTAGAACCTCCAGTACTATGTTAAATAGCAGTGCAGAGAGTGGGCATCCCTGTCTAGTTTCCGATCTCAGAGGAAAAGCTTTCAGCTTCTCGCTGTTCAGTATAATGTTGGCTGTGGTTTTATGATATATGGCCTTTATTATGTTGAGGTACTTGCCCTCTATTTCCATTTTGCTGAGAGTTTTTATCATGAATGGATGTTGAATTTTGTCAAATGCTTTTTCAGCATCTATGGAGATGATCATGTGGTTTTTGTCTTTCTTTTTGTTGATGTGGTGGATGATGTTGATGGATTATCGAATGTTGTAACATCCTTGCATCCCTGGGATGATTCCCACTTGGTCATGTTGTATGATCCTTTTGATATGCTTTTGTATTCGGTTTGCTAGTATTTTATTAAGTATTTTTGCATCTATATTCATCATGGACATTGGTCTGTAATTTTCTTTTTTGGCGGGGTCTTTGCCTGGTTTTGTTATTAGGGTGATGTTGGCTTCATAGAATGAGTTTGGGAGTATTCCCTCCTCTTCTATTTTTTGGAAATCTTTAAAGAGAATGGGTATTATGTCTTCTCTGTGTGTCTGATAAAATTCCGAGGTAAATCCGTCTGGCCCGGGTGTTTTGTTCTTGGGTAGTTTTTTGATTACCGTTTCAATTTCTTTGCTCGTAATTGGTTTGTTTAACTTTTGTGTTTCTTCCTTGGTCAGTCTTGGAAGGTTGTATTTTTTTAGGAAGTTGTCCATTTCTTCTAGGTTTTCCAGCTTGTTGCATGTAGTTTTTCATAGTAGTCTTTAATAATTCTTTGTATTTCTGTGGAGTCTGTCATGATTTTTCCATTATCATTTGTGATTCTGTTGATTTGTGTTGATTCTCTTTTTCTCTTAATAAGTTTGGCTAGAGGCTTATCTATTTTGTTTATTTTCTTGAACAACCAGCTCTTGGTTTCACTGATTTTTGCTATTGTTTTATTCTTTTCAATTTTGTTTATTTCTTCTCTCATCTTTATTATATATTTCCTTCTGCTGACTTTAGGCCTTATTTGTTCTTCTTTTTCCAATTTCAATAATTGTAATGTTAGACTATTCATTTGGAATTGTTCTTCCTTTTTTAAATATGCCTTGATTTCTATAAACTTTCCTCTTAAGATTGCTTTCACTGTGTCCCGCAGAAGTTGGGGCTTTGTGTTATTTTTGTCATTTGCTTCTATATATTCCTTGAACTCTATTTTAATTTGTTCATTGAACCATTGATTGTTTAGGAGCATATTGTTAAGCCTCCATGTGTTTGTGAACCTTTTTTTTTCTTTGTAGAATTTATTCCTAGTTTTATACCTTTGTGGTCTATAAAGTTGGTTGGTAGAATTTCAATATTTTGGATTTTTCTGAGGCTCTTTTTGTGGGCTAGTATGTGGTCTATTATGGAGAATGTTCCATGTTCACTTGAGAAGAATATATATCCTGTTTCTTTTGGATGTAGAGTTCTATAGATGTCTATTAGGTCTATCTGCTCTACTGTGTTGTTCAGTGCTTCTGTGTCCTTACTTATTTTCTGCCTGGTGGATCTATCCTTTGGTGTGAGTGGTGTGTTGAAGTCTCCTAGAATGAATGCATTGCAGTCTATTTCTCCCTTTAGTTCTGTTAGTATTTGTTTCACATATGCTGGTGCTCTTGTGTTGGGTGCATATATTTTTAGAATGGTTATATCCTCTTTTTGGACTGAGCCCGTTATCATTATGTAGTGTCCTTCTTTATCTCTTGTTACTTTCTTTGTTTTGAAGTCTATTTTGTCTGATATTAGTACTGCAACCCCTGCTTTCTTCTCCCTGTTGTTTGCCTGGAATATGTTTTTCCATCCCTTGACTTTTAGTCTGTACATGTCTTTGGGTTTGAGGTGAGTTTCTTGTAAGCAGCATATAGATGGGTATTGCTTTTGTATCCATTCTATTACTCTGTGTCTATTGATTGGTGCTTCAGTCCACTTATATTTAGGGTGACTATTGAAAAATATGTACTTATTGCCATTGCAGGCTTTAAATTCGTGGTTACCAAAGGTTCAAGGTTAGCCTCTTTAGTATCTTACTGCCTAACTTAGCTCGCTTATTGAGCTGTTATATACACTGTCTGGAGATTCTTTTCTTCTCTCCCTTCTTATTCCTCTTCCTCCATTCTTCATATGTTGGGTGTTTTGTTCTGTGCTCTTTCTAGGAGTGCTCCCATCTAGAGCAGTCATTGCAAGATGTCCTGTGTAGGTGGTTTGTGGGAAGCAAATTCCCTCAGCTTTTGTTTGTCTGGGAATTGTTTAATCCCGCCATCATATTTAAATGAAAGTCGTGCTGGATACAGTATCCTTGGTTCAAGGCCCTTCTGTTTCATTGCATTAAATATATCATGCCATTCTCTTCTGATGTTTAGGGTTTCTGTCGAGAAGACTGATGTTAGCCTGATGGGTTTTCCTTTATAGGTGACCTTTTTCTCTCTAGCTGCCTTTAAAACTCTTTCCTTGTCCTTGATCTTTGCCATTTTAATTATTATGTGTCTTGGTGTTGTCCTCATTGGGTCCTTTCTGTTGGGGGTTCTATGTATTTCTGTGGTCTGTTCTTTTATTTCCTCCCCCAGTTTGGGGAAGTTTTCAGCAATTATTTCTTCCCACATACTTTCCATCCCTTTTCCTCTCTCTTCTTCTTCTGGTACCCCTATAATACGGATATTGTTCCTTTTGGATTTGTCACACAGTTCTTTTAATATTGTTTCATTCCTGGAGATCCTTTTATCTCTCTTTATGTCAGCTTCTGTGAGTTCCTGTTCTCTGGTTTCAATTCCATCAATGGCCTCTTGCATCTTATCCATTCTGCTTATAAACCCTTCCAGAGTTTGTTTCATTTCTGTAATCTCCTTTCTGTCATCTGTGATCTCCCTCCGGACTTGATGCCATATCTCTTACATATTTCTCTGCATCTCTGTCAGCATGTTTATGATTTTTATTTTGAATTATTTGTCAGGAATACTGGTTAGGTCTGTCTCCTTCTCTGGAGTCTCTGTTTTCTTGGTTTGCCTATAATTTTGTCTTTTCATGGTGATAGGAAGAGTTTGCAGAGCTGGGACGAGTGACGGCTGGAAGAACTTCCCTTCTTTTTGGTTTGTGGCCCTCCTCTCCTGGGAGAACAGCGACCTCTAGTGGCTTGTGCTGGGTAGCTGGCGCAGACAGGGCTTCCGCAGTGAATCTTTTAAAGAGCATACAAGGGATTGTTTTATCCCTTAAATCTGAGGCCACTCAACTTACATTTTATTGTAGAAACATGAAATCAATTTCCAAAAAATAAAGAAAGAAAGGAAGGAGAAAATAAAATTTCCTCTCCCATGTAGGTCTGGAGAAGCAGAGTGATTCTCAAAATAGAAGTGAATGTCCTTTTCTTCCTTAGGAAAATGTTTTAATAGATATTTTGATTAATTAAGAGAAGATTCCAAGGCTTTGTCTGAGACGGGAAAATTAAAATGCACACTGTTAAGTTAAGGTGTATAAGTGTCCTTACGAGGGTGCTGACACTGATCCCATACAGCCCTTCACTAGGCATATGGACAGAGCATAGGAAGACTCTAGAACACAGGAGTTCCATGGATATTGGAGAGAGCAAAACCTGGAGACATTTAGACAAAAGGATATCAATTCACTGGGAAATTTACTGTGATCAGAGATGGTCATAAAATTTGGCAACAGGTAACTATAATTAATTTTTTCCTTAGTTCTCTATTGACTTTCTACCTGAAGGTGTGAGAATACATCTTATATACTGACTTCATATACATACAAACTTTATTTTCTGTAATAAAATAAGTCAAATACTGAAATTTTTGTTGGTGAAGTTGGGGTGAGGACTGGAAATCACTGGACCAAGTCATAAAACTTACTGTGAATAGAATAGCAGGTAATTGACATTTTGTGAGAAGGATTTTTGCATGCAGCGGGTACAGTGCCCACCTGAGGGCACTGGCATGGTATGCATTTGAAAATCAAATTAATAAATAAACTCTGTGTATTCTCTGGAATTACAGATAAGGGAAATTGTCTAGGATGGGGTGGAGAAACCAGACCTTCAACTTGGACTTCATTCTGCTTAGAATTTTCAATCACATTCCCACCCACACATTCCTCTTCTCGCTGGTCCTGGGTATCTTCTCAGTGGCTTTCATTGGAAACACTGCCATGATTCTCCTCATCTACCTGGACACACAACTCCACAGCCCCATGTACTTCCTCCTCAGCCAGCTGTCCCTCATGGACCTCATGCTCATCTGTACCACTGTCCCCAAGATGGCCTTCAGCTACTTGTCAGGCAGGAAGTCCATCTCTTTGGCTGGCTGTGGATCCCAGATATTCTTCTATGTGTCCCTGCTTGGAGCCAAATGTTTCCTGTTGGCTGTCATGGCCTACAATCGCTATGTGGCTATATGCCACCCCCTTAGATACACCATCCTCATGAATCAGAAACTCTCTGTCCTCATGACTGTTGCTTCCTGGATCCTGGGCGCTCTTGATGGCATCATTGTGCTTGCAGATGTTCTGTAATTCTCCTTCTGTAGCTCTCTGGAAATACACCACTTTTTCTGTGATGTAGCTGCTCTTTTACCTCTATCTTGCACAGACACCTCTGCATTTGAAAGACTGCTTTTCATCAGCTGTGCGGTGATGCTAATCAACTCAGTCTCAGTGATCATTGATTCCTATTCCAGAGTCCTTCGAGCTGTCATCCACATGGGCTCTGTGGAAAGTAGCTGCAAAGCCTTCGCCACCTGCTCCTCCCACTTGTCTGTGGTCGGACTCTACTACGGGGCAGCCATGTTAATGTACATGAGGCCAGCCTCTCTCCATACACCAGACCAGGACGAAATGGTATCAGCCTTTTACACCACCCTCAGCCCCATACTGAACCTTCTCATCTACAGCCTTCACAACAAAGAGGTATCCAGCGGATTTCAGAAACTATTGAGGAAAGGAAAGTTAGTTTAACTTCATTATAAAGCTTCAGCAAAATCTTTGAGGGACCAGAGTTGTTAACCCTCCTTCAAGGATGCTGGAATTACCTTTTACATTCTCTTCCTCCAGTTTGTCTTTTTTCCCACATTTTTCAATTTAAAATAGCTTTCTTTATTATACTATTGTATAAACATCACAAATAAGGTGGACTGTATTTAGACATTAACATAGGCTTCTTCACTCATAAATTTTATTTATATTATTGGTTATGTGCCACAAGCAATTGACTTCAGGATCCCTGCCTTTAAACTCAGGTGTAAGTCCAATGATGTTTGCTTTATCCAAGAAAAAATAATGGGGTTTATTGACAGTTAATGGTGAGCATCCTGTTTGTTTAAAATTAGTTACTTGTCAGTATTTGTCTTCAGTTTTATCTCTCAGTAAACCAAGTTATTGACTGTTTATTCCTGACTCTAACTCCCTTAATTCCAAGCATTAAGTTAGTGTCAACAGTTCATTCAATCAAATCTTATGTCTATATAAAACAGCTCTTAGAAACCCCTACATCTATATATTTTTACCTTAAAATTAAGAATGGATATTTTGATGAGACAAGATAAAATATCTATGATTAGGCTGCACAACCTTCACCTTTATCATGATGGATTTTTGAGCCTCACTTATCCTTATATTAATAACTAGACTCATTTCAAAGATGTTAGAAAATTATCATTTCTGAGATTTTCTAATCATGATTTTTCTTATTTGTCTCTGAAAAAATAATATCTTGAAAATTATCCTACAATATTGAAAAAAGAAGTTTCCTTTAAGATTATATATAGTCTCTAAATGTCCAAAATGACTGCTTTAATGTTCCATGGAGTACCCATGCTCTCCTGTAACAAACTGTTGTTAATTTATTTCATTTGCATATCTGAAACATCTATATCCTTGAGAATTGAAAGCAATGTTTGCCTGCTTCATGGAGATTACCTAGACATTATTTTTAATCCAATTTTCATTGTGTAATATAATATTACTTTAGAAATGCATTTTTAAAACTTAAACTAAACTTCATATTTTAATGACATGCACCACAGTTTATAATCTGTTGCATCCGTTTTTACCAAAACAGCAATATTTTGGAAGAAATAAAATATTCTTAGTAAACTTTTTTGTTCTGAGATGAAATACACACACAATGAAATTCAATTTTTAAGGTGCACAGTTCAGTGATTTTTAGTAGAGTCACAAACTTATGAAAACATCAGTCATATCTAATTCCAACATTTTTATCAACCCAAGAGAACACTCACACCCGTTATCAGTCATTCCCTGTTTCTTTGTCCCTCAGCTTTTACAATTACTGTATTTTGCCTCTATGGTTTTACCCATTTAGGACATTACATATTAATAAGTTCTACATATAAATAGAATCATACAATTTGTTTTCTTTTACAACTGGCTTTTTTCACTTAGCATAATGTTTTAAAGGCTAATGTTGAAGCATCAGCATTTCATTGCTTATATGAATATATATAAACAATATGTTATTGCAAAGTTATATTATGTTTAGTTTATCCACTCAACAATCGATAAGCATTTGAGGTTTTTCTAATTTTTGGCTGTTATGAATAATGCTACTACAAATATTAACATACACATTTTTGTGTGTTTTGTAATCTCTTGGGTATGGCACTAGGAGGAGAATTGCTCAGTCATATGGAACTAACTTTTTGTGGAACTGCTGAACTCTTTTTCACAGTGGCTACAAAATTTTACATTTCTATAACCACTGTAAGACTGTTCTGTTGGGTTGAAACTCAGTTTGGAGATGGAGGGAAGTCAAACAGAGTGAGACATGAAACCAAAGTTAGGAAGGCAAAGTGAATTTTATTTCAGCCTTGTAACTCCTGGGGGTGGGAATACAGCTTCCCAGCCTGGAGCAAAATACCTCTGAAACTGAAATCAGTAAAAGGGAGAAATAAAGTGGGAGACACCCCTTTATTTCTTCAAGCAGTCATCCACTTCGGCTTGGCCGTGTCTCTCATGACCCAGCTGCCAAAAGGGAGCCCACTCTATCTCTCCAGTCCAGATATGCCCTCCCTCCCCCATGTAATCCCCTACTGACATGGATATATATATATGAATATTTGTTGAATGCAAGCTTATAATACATTATATGCTGTTTTAACAGGGTAAAATATTATCACTGTATTATTTCTGATTTCAAGAAAATTTTAATAAAGGAAGAGAGAAATTAGAAAGTACAGATAAATTATAATTCATTTTTAAAGGTTGTAAGTAGCATAATTCTAGATTGGCCAAGATTTCTTAACCAAATTCCAGGGACTATGAATATTATGGATGTTGCTCCTGGAATTGTTAAATTGCATGGCCAAAAAGCATTTTTCAAATATAGTTGAGGTTAAAAAATCAGTTGATTTAATATTGGGATATTATATGTTTCTCTCTAATGTAACCCAATGAGCACTGTAGAGAAAAAAATCCCTCTGTGTGGTAATAAGAGTGGAAGGAAGATGGATTTTAATGATGAGAGAGATTTGGCATACAATTGCTGGCCTTGCAAATGTAGGGGACTGTGTGCAAACAGCAGGTTCTGGGATTGGAGAGAAAGCCCTGCATCATAGCTAGTAAAGAAACAGTGACTGCAGTCCTACAGCCATAAGGGCCAAAATTCTATAAATGACCTGAATGATCTTGGAATTGGGTTCTGCCACAAAGTCCAGATAAAAGTCAGTCCAGCAGATAACTTGACTTTGGCCTGTGAGAACTTAAGGAATCAAATCATGTGTACCTGGACTTCTGACCTACATGGCTTTGACATAAAAAATGGGTATTGGCTTAAGGCACTAACTTTATGGTAATTTGTCAGCAGGCATGGAATTTGTGACACAGGATCTTAGCATAGTTCACTTAAAAAATTGGGTTGGAGTAATTGGCATAAGCAAGAACAATTGAAACCTTGGGTTGGTTTTCTTACAGAGCTGGAATTTGTGATATTCTACTTATAAAAATAAGAATATTCCTACAAGAACTGTTGTAAAGTAAATCTGGAAGAATGAAATATATATGCAAACCCACACAGTTGGGCAGCTTTAGACATAGATTCCTGAGATCATATGTTTTACTAAGTTTTGATTGCACAGATTCTAAGGTCTCATTGCACAGTGAGTAATCCAAATTAAATCCTTCAGGTTACAAATAAAATGGATCACTGAACATTTGTTGACATAATCATTTTCAGTAAAATAATATTAATCATAACCTAACTTGTGTTTAGATTTCTAAAACACTAAAAAGATTTTGAAACCAAATGTGATTATTTCCATATTGCTTCTGGAATTATGTGGTGAGAACATTCTAAAAATAAACACATTATTTATTATTTTTGTTAATTCACAGTTCTTATTTCTTTTCTAAGTTGGTGAATTAACATGGGCAATGCAGATATTTCAGTTTTTTATCTCTCCTACAACAGAGACTGGGTCTAACCTAATCTACTTGCTCCAAGCTTCTTCTTTGGCCTGAATCTCATCCCTTTTCTAGATCTAGGAAAATTGTCAGAGAAACAAAATGGGCATAATGTGCAGCCATTTATGAGATATGTGAATATTATAGGCACATGTTTTGCTCTAAATTCAATATTTTACCAGAAAAAGGGAAGTTGATATCATAATCACAAAGAGTAATATGGTAAGTTCAGTATCTTTAACCTAAGACTAGTGGAATATATTCTTTTTTTTATTGAAGTATTGATGTAATATTATAATAGCATCAATATACAGCACAGTGACTTGACATTTATATACATCACCAAATGCTCACCATAGTAAGTGTAGTTACTACCTATCACCATACAGTTACTCAATATTTGGTAAGTAACCATGCTTTACCTTTCACTCCTGCGACTTATTTACTTACTTACTTATTTATTTATTTGTTTTTATTTTGGTATCATTAATCAATAATTACATGAGGAGCATTACGTTTACTAGATTCCCCCCATCACCAAGTCCCCCCCACATATCCCATTACAGTCACTGTCCATCAGCATAGTAAGATGTTATAGAAACACTACTTGTCTTCTCTGTGTTGTACAGCCCTTCCTGTGCCCCCACACACACTATGCATGTAATCTAAAAAATTAAATTAAATTAGGTATCTAGGAGTAATTGATATGGAATGAAATTATAATCTATTTAAAATAGAAACACAAGGTCTATATACCTTCAAATTACAACATAATGCTAATAAAATATGAATAGCATTATACACTAATCACGAACTGCATGTACACACATGTATATATATATAAACAATTTGCTTCTAGTCTTTTCATTGGGATCTATACCTGTAGTAACTTTTCAGCTCCTAAACCAGTGAAACAGATAGTTTAG
Source organism: Manis pentadactyla (assembly GCF_030020395.1). Classification (NCBI taxonomy): domain Eukaryota; kingdom Metazoa; phylum Chordata; class Mammalia; order Pholidota; family Manidae; genus Manis; species Manis pentadactyla. The sequence goes on from NC_080031.1 coordinate 54,174,340, forward strand.
TTCCCCAAGTGTTGCAGTTCACTTAGCAGTAGAATGAAAATGACTGTGGAATTTCAGTGAAATGAATTGTGGCTTTATTAGAAAATATTCAAGATAAAACAGAGACACTTTGAGAATGTCAACACTGTTAGATGTGCTAATTGATACATCAAAGGGGATATCCTTTGTAATTCTCTAAGAAATTATATACAAATATTTTCAGATAAACTAACTCAGAATTAACTAACAATGGGAAAACTTTTTACTGAAATTCTAACTTAAAATTAGTCATCTTGTTAAACTTAGTACTTTTTCAGTATTACATCAAAAATACTTTTAATTCTTTTGTGCGATTAGAATTTAAACTCATAATTCAGTGTCTGACTCAAACCAACATGTGAGATGAATCAGGTTAGATAAAATGCAAAATCATTATTTAATCTGGAAAATCATGTTAATTTTATTAAATCAATTCCACAGATATATACAGGGCATCTTTTACACAAGACAAAGGGAAAACATTACTTTAGTCAGGAAAAGTAAAAAATGTATCTCTATTTTGATAACTGTTTGCTGGTTTCCAGGCAAGTTAATTCACCTGACCAGTCCCAGCTCCCCTCCCTAGTCACACAGTCTTTCTTACATGTCTATCACTCCTTTGCATTTTCATCAAAATACATTAAACTACCTGAAATATTTGATTTCTCCTCAAATATTAACTATTCACTGTCAGTTTCTTCTAACAGAATACAGATTTTGTGAGGCTAGGGATTTGTTTTGTTGCCTTTATTACTCACAAAACTTCTGGTCTTAGGCCTATATTTGTTGAACCAATGACTCAAAGAATAAATCTATGAATGATCATACATTATTAAAATTGAGTATAATAGTTCACGCAGTTATCCTGTTTTGACAGGTGAAGTGACTACATCTTGGGTGAAGGACAGTTCTTACCTTGCTTTCCTGGTGATACTTCCTAGATTTTGTGTCTCCTTGCTGTGCAGACGAGGTCTTGGTGGCTCTTCCATGGGAGAATTTATGCTGCTGGAAACTATTTGAATTCATGCTTTAATGCCTGATGTAATCATTATATGAAACTTCTGTACAGGAAATTATAAGTACTTCATCATCACAAAAGTATGAGGACATTATTTGGAAAACTATAGAGATACTGAATCGGCCCACTCCCAGTGCCACTTGGATGAGGCATGTCCATGAGAACCACAGGGGAGACATCTTGGAAATATCAGTGGTTAAATGTGCAGGAATTTTGCTCTCTATGAGAAGGGGTTACAGTACTGCCTTTGAGAGATTTATACTCGATATACAAATTTTATTTAGAAAGTATCTGACTACATACACATACATGCTAGTAATATTGGCCTTTAAAATAATGGAACACAGAAATATTAGCAGTATTTCTGGAAATGGGATATTTAATGAGCATTTATGATACTCTTGGCCTTTTTCTAAAGGTGTTACATGTAGTCTCATCTGATCTTGACCAGTTTATATGAGAGGTAGTGCACTGCTCCCAGTGTTATAAGAGAGATTGAGTCTACAGTTTGAAACGCCCATTTCACTCATGATAAAAATGAGTATTTTGATCCAGATAGCTGGAAATCAAAACCATAACTACAAACTACTTTTCCCTCTATCAAAAGAACCTTGAAAATACCCAGAACATAGATATTTTAGTTCAACTGTTAAACATGTAGAGGCAATATCTTGTTGATGAGGGTATTTTCTCCTCTGTCCTGGAAACCATGTGTACATGAAGAATTAGTGGTAACAATACTTCAGTAATGTGATAGCTTATTCCCCATTTAAAAAATATATACTTAATATCAAATACATTTACATACATACATACAAATACATTACATACAATACCTGACATTTGAAGGGCATAACTTTTCATCAAATTCAAACCTTGGAGAACTTAAAAGCATTAACAGAACAGGTGGCTCAAAGCATCCGTTCAATTTATTTCCACTCTGAAATGTTCTAAGCGTCATAAAATCAATGGAATAAAAAAGAGGTCATGCCTGTGGCTCACGTCTCTGAAGACCTTCACAGACAGATGTTTTATAAATTCATGATAGGTGATATTAGCAAAATGATGTCTGAGGGAATGAGTCAGTGTGAATGGGTCTGGATTGTAAGATTTTTGAAGAGACCTTAAAAGACCTTTACTTTCACACAAAGTGAGAGTAAAATAAATTCAACTCTGGACATGGTTATTTGGAGGAACTTAGAAGAAAGAGCTGTGGAAGAGTGATGGCTGACATTCAGGAGAACACAGGTGGTGTGGCCACGTCCAGACAGGTGTCGTCTGATATGTCCACTGATGAATAAACCTAACAGACTGAGGACAGAAGATACAAGCCCTAAAGAATTTTTGGCAACAGCCAAAACTTGACTTGTTAAGGTATGCAAAAACAAAGACAGATATTTTGGAAAACTTGTTGAAAAAGATGAAGATCTCAGTGACAAAAAGCAAAATTAGTAATTTAGAAGGAGAAAGCTAAATTAGTATTAAAAGGTATTATGCCATTATTTCATTGTTTCATTTTGTTTTTCAGCCAGTAGAATCAAAGAAGTTTTGAAAAATACCAAGACTGAAGGTGATAATGAGGGACTATTAGAGGTGAGTTTCAGGAGTCTCTAAGGAAACAAGAATATCTGGTTCACTCCTTCTGTCTTCAAAAGGAGAGATGAACAACTAGAAAAACAATGAGATGTATAAAAGTTTAACAGAAAAATGAGGAGTAGATTTTGTGAGGGTAAATATATCAGGTAACATGAACCATTTGAAGAAAGTAAAGTCCCAATGATATTAATATTTAATGTCATGGGGATATCATTATGCATAAAAGGCACACTCTAGAAGAAAAGGTTACTTTTCCCCATATTTTCTGAACCCTCACATAAAAATGTAAGACTGAAACACAACCACAATATTCTATTTTAATTATCCTTTATTTAACAACATGATCTCCCAAAATTATTTTAAAATGTAACTATGTTTATGTAATCTATGCCTATATTTATTTCTATTGACTATGAGAAAATTGAATTCTCCAATGGAAACACATAGAGATGTATATTGAATTTTTATATGTCTGTTGTTTCTGAGCAATTAGGCTGATTGCCACTCCACTACTCCCGCAAGAATAAGAATGTCATCCAGACTGATGAAGGGTCACTTAGTTTTCCTTCAAACATACTTGGGACGTCATTATAGACTGAAATACATAGAGGTCAGGACTGAAAGAGCTGAGGGCATCGCCCCATGACTTGACTCTTCCTGGGTTCAGCACATCTCTCCTTACTTCCTAGTTGCAAGCTGTGTGACGCACTGATACCAAATTCCATGACGATGCTGGAATTTCTCCTCATGGGGTTTTCTGATGTATGGGAACTGAGGGCTTTTCACGCCATCTCCTTCTCTCTGATATATTTGGTGATGTTAATGGGGGACATTCTCATTGTTACTGTCACCACCCTTGACAGGAGCCTTCACACACCCATGTACTTCTTCCTCAGAAATCTGTCCATCCTGGATGCATGCTACACATCTGTAACAGTGCCTAACTCATGCATCAATGCCTTGCTTGGCAGCAGGACCATTTCAAAGGCTGGATGTGTAGCTCAGGTCTTCCTGGTGGTTTTCTTTGTGTATGTGGAGCTTCTGCTCCTCACCATCATGGCCCATGATCACTATGTGGCCATCTGCCAGCCCCTCCACTACCCTGTGATCATGAGCCATCAGGTCTGTGTCCAGATGACCCTGGCCTCCATCCTCAGCGGTCTCGCCTATGCAGGTGTGCACACAGGTAACATGTTCTAGCTGTCCTTCTGTTAGTCCAATGTGGTCAACCAATTCTTCTGTGACATCCCCTCCCTGCTTAGGCTCTCCTGATCTGACACCTAAAGAAATGAGATGATGGTCGTGGCTCCTGGTCTGGGGATCAGTGGTGGCTCCTTCATCTACATCATCAAGTCTTACTTTCACATATTTTCCACTGTGCTCAAGTTTCCAAATGGAGCAGACAGAACAAAGACCTTCTCCACCTGTGTCCCCCACATCCTCGTGGTGTCTGTCTTCCTCAGCTCAGGCTTTTATGTGTATCTGAGGCCATCTGGCATCTCTGCCACCATCCAGAACATAGTCTTCTCTGTTTTCTATGCCATAATCTCCCCACTCTTCAACTCTATTATCTTATTATCTACAGTCTCAGAAATGAACAAATAAAATGTGCCATCAATAAAATCATGAAAAGAATGTCTTATTCAGGAAACATATAGGAAATGTTGAGGGTAACCTGATTTACCAAGAGAACTTTATGTCTTCAGCATTAAGGTAAATTAACTGATTAGGATTATGTAGATATAGCTGATGTAAATTGAAAAAATATCCTTAAATTATATCATTGATCAAAGTCTTTCCTTTTTGATGGTTGTGGATTATTTGAATATGCCACTGGGTAAAGATTGAGTGTGACAAGTAAGAGATCCCACTCCTGCTTTGATGAGCTAAGGGGCCTCCCTAAAATGTCAGTCTTAAAGAGCTAAAAGGTTTTCCTGAGAAATATTTCATGTTAAACTTCTGCTCTACATTTATACAATCTTTAAATATTCACAAACCTGGAATTAAAACAATGTTAATTAATTTTGACAGGTCACATTTTATATTACTCTAAAGAAGAAATAAAAACATCCAGTCACTTATTCATTTAAAAATAAATAAGAAAAACATATTCTTTAGAATACCATAAAATATGAATAAAGTGTGCTCTATATTATGAAAAGAGAAATAGGTTTGGCAGGAGTATGGAATCCTTTTGAGAAGATAAGAAACATTTACACAGCTTCTCTCACATGGAAAAAAAAAGAACAAATGCTTTATACATGTCATCAGAACAAATGTTTGTTAAAAATATGTTCAAATGGCTTGGAGTACATTTATTTACTGATGCTTCAAATATTATTTGCTACATTTATTCAAGAATGTACAAATTTTACCTTCTCCCTTATCATGTGCTTCTCCTCACATACATTAAAGCCACTGGGGATTAAAAATACCATTAATTTGCTTTCTGATAATGTTATCTGAAAGATTTGTTCTCATTGTCATAGTATCAGCCATCATTTGGTAGGCTTTACTGCATTACTGGTGACCCCAAAGTCTTAGCAGCATAATACAACCAAGTTTTATTTCTAGCTCACAATATCTGCCAGATGTGGGTTAGCAGGGGTTTCTCTGTGATGGATGCACTTGACTGAGGATTGGAAATAAGGGCTGAGTCACACTGAAATATGATTCATAAGCCTTTACTGAAAAATGCAAGTAGAAAAAGTGGGAGCATTCTGCAATCAGAAGCTAAGTGACGTCTTGACTGTGGGCCTGAAAATATCAGTTTTATGAGATCTTTCAAAAACATACATGTAATCTAAGGTAACCTCTGCCTACATTCCCAGAAGATTTTTGCATTCACAGTGGAGAAGGACTCTTGAACTCAAAAGCAGACAAACAGAAAAATACTACAAAGCAATCCGAGGTTAACTGTAAAAATACAAAATACATATTTGAAAAAAAATTCAAACATACATTTTTACATCAAGAAGGATCACAATACAAATGACACAGCATTCATTCGATGTACACCTAAAAACAAGAAGAGTTATGATGGAGTTTTTTTCTGTTTCAAAATGACATGAAATCATTTTGAGTTTGGGAAGTGTGAGAAGATAGAATTCCATAGTCAGATCTCAGCCATGCTAAGAGATTTTGTCTCTACCAGTCATTTCTGCTCACATTTTATTGGCTGAATAAGTCACATGGCCATAATTACTGTTGGCGGTTGGTGGGTGAAGGGGCTGTCTCCCCAAGCTTGCAACAAAAGGAGAACAGTAATGCAAGTAAGTCCTAGGGTTAGTGTATGTCTCCCTGACTGAAAAGTGGAAATGTCATATTCTGAATGCCTCTCAGCCATGTGACCACTGTGAGCACTCTAATCACTTTAAATATTCTGAACCCTCACACTATAATCAACAAATTCAAAGCATAAGTGTAACCAACTGTGGCATGAACTGTGCAAAGTTCTTTCAATGCGTTAACTTCTGCAGCACCTCAGTGCCTGCTGTGGCCGATGATGATGCTCTCCTTGTAAGATGAGTGCCTGGATTGAGAAATATGTGAGTTTGTTCTCTATGTTGTTTGCTTCAGCTGAATGTTATTTCCTTCCTACTGTTAACTTTGGGTTCGGTTTGTACTTATTTTTTTATTTCTATGAGGTATAAATACAGGTTGTTTATTTGATGTCTTTCTTTTTTTGATATAGGCTTTTATAATTGTAACCTTCCTTCTACACACTACTGTTACTGCATCATAGGAGCTTGGGTTTACTGTGTTTCATTTCCACTTATCTCAGGATGTTTTCTGATTTCAGAGTCAATTTTTATTTTTTCTACTGTTGGTTATAAAAGAGTATCTTGTTTGATTGCATATGATTTGAGTACCTTTTTTTTTTTTGTAGATAATTATTTTTTACTGAAGGGTAGTTGACACACAGTATTACATTACATTAGTTTCAGGTGTACAACACAGTGATTCAACATTTATATACATGATAATTCTAGGTACCAGATATCACCATAGCAAGTTGTTACAATATTTTGACTATATTCCTTATGCTATACATTACATCCCGGTTACTAATTTATTTTACAATTAGAAGTGTGTACTTTTTTTGTGTGTGTGAGGGCATCTCTCATATTTATTGATCAAATGGTTGTTAACAACAATAAAATTCTGTATAGGGGAGTCAATGCTCAATGCACACTCATTAATCCACCCCAAGCCTAATTTTCGTAAGTCTCCAATTTTCTGAAGCATAACGAACAAGTTCTTACATGGAGAACAAATTCTTACATAGTGAATAAGTTACATGGTGAACAGTACAAGGGCAGTCATCACAGAAACTTTTGGTTTTGCTCATGCATTATGAACTATAAACAGTCTGTTCAAATATGAATACTCATTTGATTTTTATACTTGATTTATATGTGGATACCACATTTCTCTCTTAATTATTATTATTTTTAATAAAATGCTGAAGTAGTAGGTAGATAGAAGATAAAGGTAGGAAACACAGTTTAGTGTTGTAAGAGAGCAAATGTAGATGATCAGGTGTGTGCCTGTGGACTATGTGTTAATCCAAGCTAGACATGGGCAATAAAACATCCATGTATGCAGAAGATTTCTCACAGAACGGGGGGGTGAGGTTCTAAGCCTCACCTCTGTTGATCCCCAATTTCTCACCTGATGGCCCCCCTGCGACTGTGCCTGTCTTAGGTTGTTCCTCCCTTGAGGACTCTTACCTGTCTCTGGCTAACCAGTCATCTTCCGGGGCCATACAGGGAAATGTAAAGTTGGTAAGTGAGAGAGAAGCCTTATTGTTTGAAAAGGTTAGCTTTCTACTTCTTTGCATATTTATACCCTGTGGCTTCTATGCCCAGCATTTGTCTTGAGGTGTCTTTACCACTTGGAAGAATTATGATACTCGGTAAATTTGATATGAGGCACGAATTTTATTTAAGGGTTGTAATTAGGAAGGAAGAAGAAAAGCTATAGAAGTAGCAGGCAGCAGAAAACATGGGAACATTGATTATTTCTTTGACATATCTTCTTGTAGAGTAACTTCAGCATGTATAGGTTTTAAACTACTAATTAAATTGTGCACACACATTAACATAATAGGAGTATAGTTACATAACCAAAGCATACCTGTAATTACCAGCCATTTCCAGTGACACTAAGAAAACCAGTTAGGCACCTTAGGCATTTGTGAAAACTTATCTATGATATGGTGGATATTGTCCAACTGAACTTGAACAGTCTGAGAGAAATCAGACAAATTAAAACAATCCATTCCTGGGGACTGTTCACATTCCATATGTTCTTTTAACAGTAAATAGTCTGTAGTTGTAAGATTTTGGAGCGCTAAAATTTGCACTTCTCCAAATTCTTGGTTGAGTTCCAACAGTATAGATCCAGTCAAATTTGTTGTTTTACTGTATGCACAGGCCAGCTTAGATATCTCTTTCTTCATTTCCATGGCAAGTCCAGGAACTGGTGGGATGAGTGCATCTACAGCTGTAGCAGTGCGTGGATCTTTGTTGGGGTTTCTTTGATGATCGTCTTCTAGCATGAGCTTCCAGAGAGTGCTGATGTTGGAAGTTCTTTTTCATATCGTATCTAGTTCATTTTCGGGGTAGCCAAATTAGGCTTTGATCCTCTGTATAAACACAAACAGACCCTTTGCCTACACTTTTATATGCCCTTTATATGCTTGTGTAGAACTCATTGGAGGTCACCACACAGGAACTGCCTTTTTTTTTTTTGGTATCATTAATCTACACTAACATGATGAATATTATGTTTACTAGGCTCTCCCGTATATCAGGTTCCCCCTATAAACCCCTTTACAGTCACTGTCCATCAGCATTGCAAAATGTTGTAGAATCACTATTTGCCTTCTCTGTGTTGTACAGCCCTCCCCCTTCTCCCATCCCCCCATGTATGCTAATCTTAATACCCCCCTACTTCTCACGCCCCTTATCCCTCCCTACCCACCCATCCTCCCCAGTCCCTTTCCCTTTGGTACCTGTTACACCATTATTGAGTTCTGTGATTCTGCTGCTGTTTTGTTCCTTCAGGTTTTCCTTTGTTCTTATATTCCACTGATAAGTGAAATCATTTGGTATTTCTCTTTCTCTGCTTGGGTTGTTTCACTGAGCATAACACCCTCCAGCTCCATACATGTTGCTGCAAATGGTAGGATTTGACTTTTTCTTATGGCTGAGTAGTATTCCATTGTGTATATGTACCACATCTTCTTTATTAATTCATCTATCGATGGACATTTAGGTTGCTTCCAATTCTTGGCTATTGTAAATAGTGCTGCGATAAACATAGGGGTGCATTGGTCTTTCTCAAACTTGATTGCTGCATTCTTAGGGTAAATTCCTAGAAGGGCAATTCCTGGGTTAAATGGTAAGTCTGTTTTGATCATTTTGAATTACCTCCATACTGCTTTCCACAGTGGTTGAACTAATTTACATTCCCACCAGCAGTGTAGGAGGGTTCCCCTTTCTCCACAGCCTCGCCAACATTTTTGTTGTTTGCCTTTTGAATGGCAGCCATCCTTACTGGTGTGAGGTGATACCTCATTGTACTTTTAATTTGCATTTCTCTAATAATTAGCGATGTGGAGCATCTTTTCATGTGTCTGTTGGCCATCTGTATTTCTTTTTTGGAGAACTGTCTATTCAGTTCCTCTGCCCATTTTTTAATTGGGTTACTTGTTTTTTGTTTGTTGACGCGTGTGAGCTCTTTATATATTCGGGACGTTAAGCCTTTATCGGTCTGTCATTTTCAAATACATTCTCCCATAATGAAGGGTTCCTTTTTGTTCTATTGATGGTGTCTTTTGCTGTACAGAAGCTTTTCAGCTTAATATAGTCCCACTTCTTCATTTTTGATGTTGTTTTCCTTGCGCGGGGAGATATGTTCGAAAAGAGGTCACTCATGTTTATGTCTAAGAGGTTTTTGCCTGTTTTCTTCTAAGAGTTTAATGGTTTCATGACATACATTCAGTTCTTTGATCCATTTTGAGTTTACTTTTGTATATGGGGTTAGACAATGGTCCAGTTCAATTCTCCTACATGTAGCTCTCCAGTTTTGCCAGCAGCATCTGTTGAGGAGACTGTCATTTCACCATTGTATGTCCATGGCTCCTTATCAAATGTTAATTGACCATATATGTCTGGTTTAAAGTCTGGATTCTCTAGTCTGTTCCATTGGTCTGTGGCTCTGTTCTTGTGCCAGTACCAAATTGTCTTGATTACTATGGCTTTATAGTAGAGCTTGAAGTTGGGGAGTGAGATCCCCCCTACTTTGTTCTTCTTTCTCAGGATTGCTTTGGTTATTCGGGGTCTTTGGTGTTTCCATATGAATTTTTGAATTATTTTTTCCAGTTCATTGAAGAATGTTGCCGGTAGTTTCATAGGGATTGCATCAAATATGTATATTGCTTTGGGCAGGATGGCCATTTTGATGATATTAATTCTTCCTAGCCACGAGCATGGGATGAGATTGCAGCTGTTAGTGTCCCCTTTAATTTCTCTTAAGAGTGACTTGTAGTTATCAGAGTATAAGTCTTTCACTTCTTTGGTTAGGTTTATTCCTAGGTATTTTATTTTTTCTGATGCACTTGTGAATGGAGTTGTTTTCCTGATTTCTCTTTATGTTGGTTCATTGTTAGTATATAGGAAAGCCACAGATTTCTGTGTGTTGATTTTGTATCCTGCAACTTTGCTGTATTCCGATATCAGTTCTAGTAGTTCTGGGGTGGAGTCTTTAGGGTTTTTTATGTACAATATCATGTCATCTGCAAATACTGACAGTTTAACTTCTTCTTTACCAGTCTGGATTCCATGTATTTTTTTGTTTTGCCTGATTGCAGTGGCTAGGACCTCTTGTACTATGTTAAATAACAGTGGGGAGAGTGGGCATCCCTGTCTAGTTCCCTTTCTCAGAGGAAATGCTTTCAGGTTCTCGCTGTTCAGTATAATGTTGGCTGTGGGTTTATCATAGACGGCCTTTATTATGTTGAGGTACTTGCCCTCTATTCCCATTTTGCTGAGAGTTTTTATCATGAATGGATGTTGAACTTTGTCAAATTCTTTTTCAGCATCTATGGGGATGATCATGTGGTTTTTGTCTTTCTTTTTGTTGATGTGGTGGATGATGTTGATGGACTTTCGAATGTTGTACCTTCCTTGTATCCCTGGGATGAATCCCACTTGGTCATGGTGTATGATCCTTCTGATGTGTTTTTGAATTCGGTTTGCTCATATTTTGTTGAGTACTTTTGCATCTACATTCATCAGGGATATTGGTCTGTAGTTTTCTTTTTTGGTGGGGTCTTTGCCTGATTTTGGTATTGGGGTGATATTAGCTTCATACAATGAGTTTGGGAGTATCCCCTCCTCTTCTAGATTTTGGAAAACTTTTGAGGAGAATGGGTACTATGTCTTCCCTGTATGTCTGATAAAATTCTGAGGTAAATCCATCTGGCCTGGGGATTTTGTTCTTTGATAGTTTTTTGATTACCGTTTCAATTTTGTTGCTGGTAATTTGTCTGTTTACATTTTCTGTTTCTTTCTGGGTCAGTCTTGGAAGGTTGTATTTCTCTAGGAAGTTGTCCATTTCTTCTAGGTTTCCCAGCTTGTTAGCATATAGGTTTTCATAGTATTCTCTAATAATTCTTTGTATCTCTTTGGGTTCCGTCGTGATTTTTCCTTTCTCTTTTCTGATACTGTTGATTTGTGTTGACTCTCTTTTCCTTTTAATAAGTCTGGCTAGAGGCTTATATATTTTGTTCATTTTCTCGAAGAACCAGCTCTTGGTTTCATTGATTTTTGCTATTGTTTTATTCTTCTCAATTTTATTTATTTCTTCTTCGGTCTTTATGATATCCTTCCTTCTGCTGAACTTAGGCCTCATTTGTTCTTCTTTTTCTAATTTTGATAATTGTGACATTAGACCATTCATTTGGGATTGTTCTTCCTTCTTAAATATGCTTGGATTGCTATATACTTTCCTCTTAAGACTGCTTTTGCTGTGTCCCACAGAAGTTTGGGCTTAGTGTTGTTCTAGTCGTTTGTTTCCATATATTGCTGGATCTCCATTTTGATTTGGTCATTGATCCGTTGATTATTTAGGAGCATGTTGTTAAGCCTCCATGTGTTTGTGAGCCTTTTTGCTTTCTTTGTACAGTTTATTTCGAGTTTTATGCCTTTGTGGTCTGAAAAGTTCGTTGGTAGGATTTCAATCTTTTGGAATTTACTGAGGCTCTTTTGTGGGATAGTATGTGGTCTATTCTGGAGAATGTTCCATGTGCACTTGAGAAGAATGTATATCCTGTTGCTTTTCGATGTATAGTTCTATAGATGTCTTTTAGGTCCATCTCCTCTACTGTGTTGTTCAGTGCTTCCGTGTCCTTACTTATTTTCTGCCCGGTTTATCTATCCTTTGGGGTGATAGGTGTGTTGAAGTCTCCTAGAATGAATGCATTGCAGTTTATTTCCCCCTTTAGTTCTGTTAGCATTTGTTTCACATATGCTGGTGCTCCTGTTTTGGGTGCATATATATTTAGGATGGTTATATCCTCTTGTTGGACTGAGCTCTTTATCATTATTTAGTGTCCTTCTTTATCTCTTGTTACTTTCTTTGTTTTGAAGTCTATTTTGTCTGATATTAGTACTGCAACCCCTGCTTTCTTCTCGCTGTGGTTTGCCTGAAATATGTTTTTCCATCCCTTGACTTTTAGTCTGTACATGTCTTTGGTTTGAGGTGAGTTTCTTGTAAGCAGCATGTAGATGGGTCTTGCTTTTTTATCCATTCTATTACTCTGTGTCTTTTTATTGGTGTATTCAGTCCATTAACTTTTACGGTGACTATTGAAAGATGTGTACTTATTGCCATTGCAGGCTTTAAATTCGTGGTTACCAAAGGTTCAAGGTTAGCCTCTTTAGTATCTTACTGCCTAACTTAGCTCGCTTATTGAGCTGTTATATACACTGTCTGGAGATTCTTCTCTTCTCTCCCTTCTTATTCCTCTTCCTCCATTCTTCATATGTTGGGTGTTTTGTTCTGTGCTCTTTCTAGGAGTGCTCCCATCTAGAGCAGTCCCTGTAAGATGTCCTGTGTAGGTGGTTTGTGGGAAGCAAATTCCCTCAGCTTTTGTTTGTCTGGGAATTGTTTAATCCCGCCATCATATTTAAATGAAAGTCGTGCTGGATACAGTATCCTTGGTTCAAGGCCCTTCTGTTTCATTGCATTAAATATATCATGCCATTCTCTTCTGATGTTTAGGGTTTCTGTCGAGAAGTCTGATGTTAGCCTGATGGGTTTTCCTTTTTAGGTGACCTTTTTCTCTCTAGCTGCCTTTAAAACTCTTTCCTTGTCCTTGATCTTTGCCATTTTAATTATTATGTGTCTTGGTGTTGTCCTCCTTGGATCCTTTCTGTTGGGGGTTCTGTGTATTTCTGTGGTCTGTTCGATTATTTCCTCCCTCAGTTTGAAGAAGTTTTCAGCAATTATTTCTTCCCAGATACTTTCCATCCCTTTTTTCTCTTTCTTCTTCTTCTGGTACCCCTATAATATGGATATTGTTCCTTCTGGATTGGTTGCACAGTTCTCTTAATATTCTTTCATTCCTGTAAATCCTTTTATCTCTCTCTATGTCAGCTTCTATGCGTTCCTGTTCTCTGGTTTCAATTCCATCAATTACCTCTTGCATCTTATCCATTCTGCTTATAAACCCTTCCAGAGTTTGTTTCATTACTGTAATCTCCTTTCTGGCATCTGTGATCTCCCTCCGGACTTGATCCCATATCTCTTGCGTATTTCTCTGCATCTCTGTCAGCATGTTTATGATTTTTATTTTGAATTCTTCGTCAGGAAGGCTGGTTAGGTCTGTCTCCTTCTCTGGTGTTGTCTCTGTGATCTTTGTCTGCCTGTAGCTTTGCCTTTTCATGGTGATAGGAATAGTTTGCAGAGCTGAGATGAGTGACGGCTGGAAGGACTTCCCTTCTTGTTGGTTTGTGGCCCTCCTCTCCTGGGAGAACAGCGACCTCTAGTGGCTTGTGCTGTGTAGCTGCACACAGACAGGGCTTCTGCTTCCTGCCTGGCTGCTATGGAGTTTATCTCCGCTGTGGAGATATTTATTGTTGCTGTGGCCATGGCCTGGCTTGGGTGGTGCTCCAAAGTTGTGGAGTCGCGTTGGAGGGGGAGCAGCTGGGAGGCTATTTATCTCAGTAAGCGGCCTCCCTGCTCCCTGCAGCCCAGGGGATTAGGGTGCCCAGAGATCCCCGGATTCCCTACCTCTGGATTAAGTTTCCCACCCTGCCCCTTTTAAGACTTCCAAAAAGCACTCGCCAAAACCATACAACCTCAAAAAAAAAAAACAAATTTAAAAATTTAAGAAATAAATAAATAAATAAATAAAAAATGGCTGCTCGTTATTCTTTATTCTCCTGTGCCAGCCTCAGGCATCTGCTCACTGGTCTTGCTGCCCTCTTTCCCTAGTATTGGGGTCCCTATCCCTTTAAGACTTCCAAAAATCACTCGCCAATCAAAGCAGAAGAAAAAAAATTTGCTGCTCGTTTTTCTTATGTCCTCCGGCACCAGGCCTCTGGTACCCTCTCACCATTCTTGCTGCCCTGTTTCCCTAGTATCCAGGGCCCCGCACATGCACTGTGTCTGCGCTCTGGCCCAGATGGCTAGGGCTGGGTGTTCAGCAGTCCTGGGCTCCGTCTCCCTCCCGCTCTGCCTATTCTTCTCCCGCTGGGAGCTGGGGGAAGGGGCGCTCGGGTTCCATGGGGCAGGGGCTTGTATCTTACCCCCTTTACAGGCACTGGGTTCTTGCAGGTGTGGATGTGGTCTGGACGTTGTCCTTTGTCCTCTGGTCTTTATTCTAGGAAGAGTTGTCTTTGTTATATTTTCATAGATATATGTGGTTTTGGGAGGAGATTTCCGCTGCTCTGCTCACGCCGCCATCTTAGCTCCCTCTTGAGTATCTTTTGATCTTCTTACTACCACTGATTTCTAATTTCACATCATTATTTTTGAAAAACATACCTTATGTGTTTCCAGTCTTCTTAAATTTGTTAAAATTTGTCTTCTGTCCATCAATAGATGAATGGATAAAGATGTGTTATATATACATAGTGGAATGATTAGCCATAAAAGGAAAACAAATCCTACTATTTGCAACAACATGGTTGGAGCTATAGGGTATTATGCTCAGTGAAATAGCCATGCAGAGAAACACAAATACTATATGGTTGCACTTATATGTGGAATCTAAAGAAAAACAAATAAATAAAGTGAACAAAACAGCAGTAGACTCAGAACTCAAGAGACACTGAAAAGTGCCTGGTAGTTCCCATGGTGGGGGCGGGTTGGGGTCGGTGGGTAAAATAGGTGAAGGGGATAAAGAGGCAGAAAATATCAGTCACAATATGAATTAGTCATGGGGATGAAAGTACAGCGCAGAGAATATAGTCCATGGTTCCGTAACATCTTCTTATGTTAATAGACAGTAACTACACTAGTAGGGGTGAGGATTTAATAATGTGTGTAACTGTCAAATCACTATGTTTTATATTTGAAGTCAATATAATATTGTATATTACCTGTACTTCAATAAAAAAGAAATACTAATACAATAGTTGCTGATAAAATCGAGGTAAATATTAGAAAATAAGCAAAATAGAAAATTGTATGTGAGTCATCCATGCATGAAATGACCAAGAGAAAATGCTCCTTTTCCAGTTGCTTAATGCTGTGAAACAATTTCCTCGAACTTGTTGGCTTCAAACAATATTTTATTATCTCAGAGTTTCTATGAGTCAGGAATCCAGGAATGCTTGCACAGAGGACTTAGCTCAAAGGAGCTTGTGTAGCCAGAGTGACTGCACTGGAAGAACAGGGGTCTGACTCAGTGAGAGGATGCCTGGGAATCTCTGTCGTTTCTCTCATCTCTACCTCTATCTCTATCTCTACCTCTTCCTCTACCTCTACCTCTATCTATCATCTCTCTCTCTCTCTCTCTCTCTCTCTCTATCTATCTGTCTATCTATCTATCTATCTATCTATCTATCTATCTATCTATCTATCTATCTATCTATCTATCTTTATCTATCTCTATCTCTATCATCTCTATCTCTATCATCACTATTTCTATCTCTATTATCCCTATCTTTTCATCCACAATGTTACTATAGGTGACTAATTTCTTCTCATCATGAAAGTTTCGGAAAACTAGACTGTTTATAGAGTGGTTGAAATGTCTAAGATAGAGTATTACTAAAAGAACAAAGTGGACATGCACACGTAATAGGCCTCAGACACCATAGAGCAACGTTTCAGCTCACACTCTATTGCTTGAGGCAGTAACAGAGACCTGCCACATGC
Source organism: Manis pentadactyla (assembly GCF_030020395.1). Classification (NCBI taxonomy): domain Eukaryota; kingdom Metazoa; phylum Chordata; class Mammalia; order Pholidota; family Manidae; genus Manis; species Manis pentadactyla. Next base: position 54,190,370 of record NC_080031.1, read on the forward strand.
AAGCACTGCCGAATATGTATTTTACTTCTTGAATGGGAAGTAATAAGTTTCTAGAAAATTTGTGGGTGGAAGATGTAGCTGGCAGCGATTTTTAGAAATTAATCTGCCACAGTTCACACTGTGAATGCACCCTGCCCCAAAGCAAAATGTCTTCATGCTGCCTTCAAAGGCCTGGCCCCCCAAAATTTTGAAGCACAAAATTCAATCTGGTATGACACCAGACCGATCAGTCTTTATCATCTCGTTCTATAAACAAGATCTGGGGATAAATGAGCCATCTCAGGTGAAGTTGCTTGTTGTCTGATCTGGATGTCATTTTTTAAAAACTCTGATAACGTGTGAACTAAAGAGAAAGTTACCTGTCCTGTCACGCACCCTATGCCATGGCGAGAGGCACTGATCACACCGGTAAAGCACACTTGCTCTAAATGGTGAAAAAAAAATGCTACAAAGTAAGCATTGGTCATGGCGATTCTGAAGTCTAGTCAGGCACACGGTCCTTGGTCCAGGCTCAGTGTGGTGGCTGCAAATACTTCTCATGTGGGGAAGTCGGGTTCCTATGCCTAGGAGCCTCTCTGAGCTTAAACCACCTGATGAGGTAACTGGCTTGTTGCTAGGCTACGGCCTCCACGCTTGCAGGCAATGAGCTATTACTGCGCTGTAGAGAGAGAGCTCTGAGCAGTGCTCTGGGCGGAGGCGGGGGCGCCAGTGAGTGCTCGGCCTGACCCCAGGAGAACACGCCGGGAAACAAACCCTTTCACCCCGAACAACGTTTGCTGTCATTTTCTTTGGTCCCATTGAATCCACAGTGAACTTGCCCGGGGCTGGAACCCATGGGCAGGACACCTGAGCTCAGGGTCTCACTCTCGGCTCTAGGAGTTCCCCCCGCAGTGCTGCTTCCCTTTGAGTAAGGAAGCTGATTTTGCAACAGAGCAGACTTCCGCCTGATCTCTGCAGCAGTCTAGTAGTCCGAAAGCAGCTTTTCACTGTATAAAGCCCACTCCTTGCACAGTGTAGGAGTCCTCAAGACCAGCTTTGCTTCCGACACCAACTACAAGATTCAGAGTCCCCAGAACTATGCTGAGTTTCAGTCAATGGATGGAAATGTTCATGTAATTCAGGAAAACCACTAACCCATAGTTACATTTTAGGACATCAAAAGGGATGCAGGCTACTGTCAGCCGTGGCAAGCGTGGATAGGGCAGGGTCCGCACAGAGGAGACAGGATCTTCCAGCTGTCCTAGCAGACTCACACACACAGCAGCGACATGCGGCTAACAGGATCAGAGTACAAATAGCCATGGAAGCTTCTGTGACCTTTGATGACTGGAGTGCTCACTGGGGATCAGCAGCACCGTTGAGACCAAGTGCATATGTGGCTACAAGTTGTCTCCAGCTCTTCCTGAGGTAAGATATTGCATAGTCCCAGGATTCCCACCCCAAATAACACTGTTGGCATAAACTATTGTAAGTGACCCAGAGACCTCAGAAAACCAAAGACATGTATTGGGAGGACACTCAAAGGCTTGCAGGTTATGTTCTAAGAGCTGAGGTTGAAGGGCTAAAATGTCTCCATTCCTTTAGTTCATGCTGGCTAGAAAAATCATTTTTGAAACTTTGTGTGTTTTCTGTAAATTGCGTAGATTTTACTCCATTATAGGAAACCAGATGCATCAATCTCTTCAAGCCCAGCCTTTAGGTACCTAGAAACCTTTGAGTCTACATGTGACAAAGCCCACAGGGTAGGGAGCCTCACTGTGCACCACACAGAATCTGTGTCATGGCCTTAAGATTTTAGAAGCCTTTTGCCTATGTGCCATGTGTCTTATGAGATATCTCTTTTAGATTTCAGATGGTCTGAATAAGGCGTCTTACATTCCACATTGGATTTGGTATTTGACCTGGTGCCTTTTCTTAACTATGAGAATCACTAGCATCTGGAGAGGCTGGAAATGACAATTTTATTTCTTAACCCAGTGAGACTTGGCTCTTTAAATTTAACAGTTTATTCTTTAGCTCACTTTTCTTTTCTTGTTTTGTAATAGACAATAAGAAAATACCAAGTGGCAATATTTTGCCTGGAAGAATTGTTGCACCATCATAACTACATGTATTTCCTATATTTCCTTTACATGGGCAGTAAAGTATTGACATCCTGTGCCATTATGTAAGGTATGTCCCCTCTCCTTCAGCTTTAATAACACTTTCTTTAAGCCCTCATTGACAGTCTCCTTGAACACCTGTAGCCTCTGCTGACATGCTTCTGAGGCCCTGCAGGCTTCCATTAACAGTTACCACCAAGTCCTTCAAATTTCTACCAGTGCATGTATTTATATGTTTATTTTTTATCACCCTACTTGTATTAGTCTATGCTGGTTAATATTGCTGTGTAACAAATAAAAGATCATTTACATTATGCAGTGGACATTTATTTGTCATTAAGGAAATCAGATGGGGCATAGTGGGGATGGGGTCGGTCTCTGCTCAATGTGGGAGGACAGGAGCTGGGGTCACCTAGAAGTGCCTTCACTCGGATACTTGGCAGTTGGTGTGGGCTGTCAGCCTGGCTCTAAACTGAAGCTCTTGGCTGAAGCACCTAATCTCCCTGTGGCCCAGAAAGTCTTAAAACATGGTGACCCAAGGAGACGCAGGCTGTTTACGTGACTGCTAAAACCTCCGAGGAACTGCCGACTGAAACAGAAACTACATCACCTTTTATAACCAAATCTTCGGAGTCAGAGTATACTTTAATGATTCAATCATAAATCCTGGCAAGTTTTAAAGGGAGAAGTTGTAGATGGATTTTAATCGTCTTTGGAAACAACATACTATGAAAATCATAAAGTTATATATTTAAAAATGAAGTATCAAGCAAAATACTTAAATATTTAAAATGTAATGTTATGAGGAGATATCATAATATCTAATGCAAAAACTAGAAGACAAAAAGGCAAATATTAATGCCAAATGGTACACATCAAGAATTTAGACAAAGTGTACCTAATGCAACACATGAAAGAAAAAATAAAGTTCAGAGAAAATGGTAGTGTGAGAAAACAGCAGATGAACAAAATGGAAATGATTTAGGAAAAGGAGATAGCATAAACATCAAAAAAGAGCAAGAAAAGTATGGACATTGCTAAAGACTTAGTGATGGGCATCTGGTGAGTGAAGGATGAATAAAAAGGACCCTTTGGAAAAAAGTGTATTTTGTAAATGAGGCAATCTTTGAAAATGCTTGCATTCCTTTAATTTTACACAACATGTTAGGAAATCTAAAATGCAAAAATGTTTAGAACAAGTATTTTACTATCCCTTCCTACATTTATAAAAATTAATATTATGTTGTATTTGTCTTCCATCTATTGGCTAATGAGGTAAATGTTAATAATGAGGTACAGCTGACCATATATTTACCACCAAGTCCAAATCCCATCTTCCATCCATATTTCATTGTTTGGTACACACTATTCCAAGCCTTGCTAATATCTTTAAATTCATCTATGTCTTATTAAACAGTATGTAAAATTATAGTGGGTTTAAGATATATAAATGAGTTATTTTCATAAGTTTCCTTCTCTGTTTTACTATGTTAACTTACACTTATGTTTATGATAATCTTTTCAAGGTGACATTAGAGTGCTAACATAAATTTAAGTGTATTTAAAAATAATTTTTAGAGAAATATTAGTTTATAAAGCCCCAAACAACAAACACTTAAGCTAACATGAGGTGAGAGGTAGTAAAGAGGGAAACCTCTTAGTATCATGAATCTCAGCTCTTGCTTTGTTAGGGATGATATACAATTAAGTCAGTTATTAAATCAACATGGGCAAAGGGACATGGGCATGAATCTTATGGGAAACTGATAAAAATTCAAAATACAGCTATAATATTTAAAGGCTTAGAAAACATTGTAGATGTTAGAAAAAAAAAGAGAGGTAAAAGATGATAAAACAATGCAAATTAATTCAATTATTGATTTCAGAGAATTTCAAGCACAGAAATTTGGTGAGTAGTATTAGATGGAGGTAGAAAATAGTGTAGGAAGAGACTCCAACCCAAGGTCTGGTACTGTAAAAACTGGAAGGTCTGCATGAAAATTTTGAAATTATATTCCTACCTTTTAACTTTCACAAGAGATAGATTAGTGACTCAATGCAATTAATTGAAGTTGAAATCTGAATGGCCAATAAATACATGATATGACTACCCGAATCAGTAAAGGAAATGATATTAATGTAAAAGTGAGAAACCATTTCTTACAAAATAGTTTCACAAAAGTTTTAAAAAAGAATCAAGTGGTATCAGATGATTTTGTGAATGTGATGAAATGAAATGCTCCTTTTGTTTACATAGCTACTGAGACTGTAAAATAATCGAAGCATTCTTGCACATAATTGGGCAGTATTTTTGAAAATTCAGATATTTCCCTCCTTCGGAAATTGTTTCTATCCTACATAACTCCTAGGTGGAGAACATGATTAGTAGGACAGAGGATGATGTAGAAGCTTGTCAACATTAAAACAACAGTAGATTCTTGGGAGATAATGGTCAGCATTGGAACTGTATTTATGTAGTGAATAGGAGATGAAGAAGGAATATCAAAAAATATAGAAAGCAGGCGTTTGGTAGCAAGAGGAATTTGGAGGTCAAATGTTGAATGAAGATATATACAGATGCAGCGATCATGCGTATGAACAAAAGAGAAAGAAAACAAGTCTGAAAACCTCGGCACATCAGATTGTCCGAGGGAGGGAAATCGACCCAAGTACACAGTATCTTGAGATAGTGACAAGACAGCCAGAAAGAATCATGAAAGAGTAACCACAATAGTAAGTTTTCAAGAAAAAATAAGTAATTAAAATCATGTTGAAATATCTATGATAGGAATCTCAAGTCAAATGACCACTTAAATCATCACTTTGAAAATAATTAGTGAATTTAAACAGAGTTCATTTGGAGGTAATAAAGGCCGAAGTCCAAAGAGTATTTCTATTTATTTTATGTTAAAATGAGGAACCCAACTCCCTGTCTGTCATTATACAGCAGAACAAATTAAGGAATTTATATTATTAATGTAGAAAGCAACAAACTGTATTGTCATCTAAAATATCAATAAAATTCACACTTTCAAAAAGAGAACTAATTTTATGTGAGGCTCTGGGAGAAAAGTAGGTGACTGCATGCATACTGTAATTAAAGACAAGGCACTGGATGACCTGTAGGGTTTGCAAATTAAAATCAAAGATGACTCTGAAAAATTAAGTTGCAAGGTTTTCTCTCCAAATTTAAACATTTCAGTTACTTAGTAAGTAAAGCTGTGTCTTCTGAGGAACATCTAGCAGGTAAGTCTGAGGAAAATAGTTTATTCTTCAAAATTGTTCAGTCCTGGAGTTCAGTATGGTGGATCAACATTCCCCTCAAAAGCTACATAATAGTTTTGTTACCTCCTCCAAATGAGGTAGTTTTTCATGTTGACATACAACTTATCTTTCTATATTCTCTGTAAAATTAGAATAAAATTCTCATATTTAATGCATGGTCTCATGGCTATTGAATTCAATAATAACTATGATGATGATAAGTAAATATAAGATATTATATAGAGCAAGATAATATATGCTTAGTTAAAAACTATTGCAAGACTCCCCAGTGGATCTAGTCTATTTGTTGGTGCTTTTAGTCACTTATGGGTATTTTAGGGACCCCACCTGTGTATAAGCATCCCTTGTTTACTCACTGCATGAAAAAATAAATATATAGTTTGTCAATCAGAAACCAACAACCTAGTAAGGAAAAAAGAATACTTGAAAAAATAATTACATGTGAATAAAAGTACAGCTTGCTGCAATATTGCAAAAAAAAGCATGACAAGATATATGCAATGAAGGTATTATTCATCTAATGAATATACACTGTGATACAAGTGCTTTGATGAGAATATCATAAGAAATAACACACTTTTATAATGACCCTCTAAAAAGTGGTGGAGAGATGAAATAATTGCACAGAGGTTAATTAACCTGCCTGCTGACACAGAAGTTGGCGGTATAGCAAGATTGCAAACTCTGGTTTATCTCATCTGAAGGTTCATAATAGTACCCATTTTAAAGAATATAGGCAGAGGCCACACATCTTCCAGAAGTTCAATATATGCAGAGTTTGCATCTATAGGATGAATAAAGACACATGAAGAAAGGGGCATGTATGTTGGAACTTGAAGGAAAGAAAAAATGAAAAATGATTTACAAAGGAAAAGGATTGTGGATGAGAAGGAAAGAGACACTCTTAGGAAGGGAAGCCTGCTGAGAAGACACGTAAGCTGTATCTTTGGAACCTGTAAGTAAAAACGACAGAGTTTGTCCTGGGAAATGGAGAATGGATATCTGGGAATAGAGGCTTGAATGATTTTCTGCAATACCTCACTAAAGATCAATAAAGAAATGGAAGGCTGTTCTACAAATAATTTGAGCCATTGGAGAATTTTATTTTCAAGTGATACAATCCCATGATGCTTTGGGAAAATCCCAAAGAAGTGTGTTGGATAGAAAGAAAAACAGAAAGTTAGTCATATCTGTAATATGAGTGTGTGGGTGCAGATGCAAATAAAGTGAGTTCTTCATAAAATACTTTGATGAGCCTTTCCGAAGGGCAGCAGACTGAGGCTCTGTTTACATACAGAAGCTTCACTTGGAGGCCCCTGAGTGTACTGCGTTTGGAAATAAGTGTCTTGACAACCACGAGTTACTGTTCATCCTTGTTCCCTGTGAGACGGCAGCAAAGGAAATGGAGTTTGTGGTACTTATTTTGATATCAAGTTAGATAACACAACATGGCATAATCACATATAATATCCATGTATCCTTCTATTCATGCTCAGCTTGAATAAGAATCTGTCGAGAAAACAGAAGACTGCATTGCCTCTGCTTTCTCACCCACTGTGATTAAATACTGCATTGCTCTATTGGAGAGATAACAGTTCAAAACTGTGCCTCAAACTGATCAAAACCCTATGAAATCTTGGAACCAATAGTCTTGTTGATTAGTTCTACTGTCTCACATTGCTATTTGTCAAGAGGGTTCTGATAATGGACTGAATGAAGGGATGTTTTTGCTTATGTGGACAGACCTTGAAGAGACAGAGTACTAAAATACGCCAGAGTGTTTTGAATTACATGCATTGTGAAGTTGAACCGTGAGCAAAATCTTGGGTGCAAATTTGACCTAATTACAAGGTTATTTATGGGGACAAGGGCTGCCCAGTGCTAACTGATCACAGCATTCCCTTAAGAAATTGTTCCTTTAAAAGCTACTACAATTACACTTAGTGTGGAGGCCGTATGGCTACAGATATCCATCCCCAGATGACCCCAGATGTGTGAGTAGGACTGAGGCTCAGCAGTAATACATGGCCTTGGTCAGGCAGAATAAGCAGGAAGGCAAATACAGGTAAAAGCAGCACCTACTCTGTGGATTTCCACAGGCTCCACAGTTTCCGTGGCACTCCTAATCGCCTCATTTAAAGACTAGTTAATTATATGATTTCAGTCCAGGTGGAAAAGGCTGATGAACCTGATACTCTGTATGATTCAAGGATGCTGCACAATTGCTGAATTCTGACCTTAGGAAAGAATAAAGGTGGCAAATATTCAAGAAGTGATGTATATTAACTTTTCCACTCATCTTAGGTAGCATTTATATTTCAAAGCATAGGATATAAGAGAAATCAATCCAAAGACATGAGAGAAGTTAAATATCACATACATATTGCTTTTAGATGGACTATGATACTTTTTGCATCATTAATCTACAATTACATGAGGAACATTATGTTTATTAAGCACCCCCTTCACCAAGTCCCCCCCAACAAACCCCATTACAGTCTCTGTCCATCAACGTAGTAGGATACTGTAGAGTGACTACTTGTCTTCTCTGTGTTGCACAGCCCTCCCCGTGCCTCCCCCCACATTATACATGCTATTCATAATGCCCCCTTCTTCCCACCCCCTGCTTATCCCTCCCTTCCCACCCATCTTCCCCAGTCCCTTTCCCTTTGGTAACTGTTAGTCCATTCTTGAATTCTGTGATTTTGCTGCTGTTTTGTTCCTTCAGTTTTTTCTTTGTTCTTATACTCCACATATGAGTGAAATAATTTGGGACTTGTCTTTCTCCACCTGGTTTATTTCACTGAGCATAATACCCTTTAGCTCCATCCATTGTTGCAAATGGTAGGATTTGTTTTCTTCTTATGGCTGAATAATATTCCATTGTGTATATGTACCACATCTTCTTTATCCATTCATCTACTGATGGACACTTAGGGTGTTTCCATTTCTTGGCTATTGTAAATAGTGATGTGATAAACATAGGGGTGTATCTGTCCTTTTCAAACTGGGATGCTGTATTCTTAGGATAAATTCCTAGAAGTGGAATTCCTGGGTCAAATGGTATTTCTATTTTGAGATTTTTGAGGAACATTCACATTGTTTTCCACAATGGTTTAACTAATTTACATTCCCACCAGCAGTGTAGGAGGGTTCCCCTTTCTCCACTACCTCACCAACATTTGTTGCTTTTTGTCTTTTGGATGGTGGTGATACTTACTGGTGTGAGGTGATATCTCATTGTGGTTCTAATTTGCATTTCTCTGATGACTAGCGATGTGGAGCATCTTTTCATGTGTATGTTTGCCATCTGAATTTCTTCTTTGGAAAACTGTTCAATTCCTCTGCCCTTTTTTAAATTGGATTATTTGCTTTTTGTTTATTGAGGTGCATGAGCTCTTTATATATTTTGGATGTCACCCTTTGTCGGATCTGTCATTTATGAATATATTCTCCCATACTGTAGGATACTTTTTTGTTCTTTTGATGGTGTCCTTTGCTGTACAGAAGCTTTTCAGATTGATAAAGTCCCACGTGTTCATTTTTGCTTTTGTTTCCCTTGCCCAGGGAGATATGTTCATGAAAAAGTTACTCATGTTTATGTCCAAGAGATTTTTGCCTATGTTTTTTTCTAAGAGTTTTATAGTTTCATGACTTACATTCAGGTCTTGGATCCATTTCGAATTTACTTTTGAGTGTGGGGTTAGACAATGGTCCAGTTTCATTCTCTTACATGTAGCTGTCCAGTTTTGCCAGCACCAACTGTTAAAGAGGCTGTCATTTCCCCATTGCATGTCCATGGCTTCTTTATCATATATTACTTGACCATATGTGTTTGGGTTAATGTCTGGATTCTCTAGTCTGTTCCACTGGTCTGTGGCTCTGTTCTTGTGCCAGTACCAAATTGTCTTGATTACTATGGCTTTGTAGTAGAGCTTGAAGTTGGGGAGCAAGATCCCCCCTATTTTATTCTTCCTTCTCAGGATTGCTTTGGCTATTCTGGTCCTTTGTGGTTCCATATGAATTTTTGAACTATTTGTTTCAGTTCTTTGAAGAATGCTGTTAGTAATTTGGTAGGGATTGCACTGAATCTGTAGATTGCTTTGGGCAGGATGGTCATTTTGACAACATTAATACTTCCTATCCAAGTGCATGGGATGAGTTTTCATTTGTTAGTGTCCTCTAGATGGACTATGATTTTACTGACTCCAATGATGCAGCAATTTTCTGCTGAGCAGAAATTTTCAGTCAATAAGCATGGAAAATCATAATCAGTTTTAATTTTAACTGATGTCTAAAGATTTTAGTTTTGGGGGGTTGCATATAATGCACTGTTGTGCAAGAGTGAAGAGTATTTTTAAAAGTTTTCTGAAAACATTTAAAGTAGCTATTACAATGCAATATGATAGGTACAAATATAAAGTTACATTTTAAACTTTAGAGACAGGCTTCTGGTTACTGAGAATTCAATGAAGAATGCTTTCCACAATCATTATGGTAAGAAGTAATTAGCATATTAGAGACCACAACACATTATTAGAGTTGGAGAACATGGAAATGATTGATGAATAAAACTAAGTCCCAGCACAAATATGTGAATGGAAGAGGGAGCTTGGAAGAGACATTCCCCACACAAGGGCTCAGAGTGCCTTCAAGTCCCCTGGGAAGAATGGGTGAGGGAGTAAAATACAGCTTTGAAAGGGAGGTTAAGTACATGATTTTATTGTAAAAGCTGCATACATGAGCCTCACGGTCCTTCCCTTCCCTACTTAAGCAAAAAGTGCAATCAGAAAGGAAATATTTACCAGAAACAGTCACCCCCAGATCTGTTGGAAGCAAACCGTTCAGACCTCCTGGGGTGCCGTGGCTTGTAGACACATGGAAGCAGCCCAGGAAAGTTGTTCTCCTTTTGGCACTTGTCCCTCCACATCAGCAGTTCATTCCCACAGCCACAGTGTAAGGTTTGGTCAGTCATTATGGACCACACGTGACAAAGAACCCCAAAACCAGTCATTCCCTCTGGCATCTGAACCACGAAAGAAAACACACAGCATTTCCTATCATGAACATGCTGGATTCACCATGGATCTGTTGAAGGTGGCTCGTTAATGTCTCGCACGGAATGTGCATCCTAATGAGGTGAGACAGGCAAAAAACCAGATGAATGTCTATGGTATTCGATGGGGAAAATACTGAGGATAAGAAAAAAGGTCTGGGCTGGCAACATATCCAGAAAGAGGCCATGAGGGCTTCATGGGTGGAAAGCACTTAAGGGAGGGTCTGAGAGCAGCGAGGAACTTGGCTGAGGAAGAGGCTGGAGAAGGGAGCAGCCTGCACACACACCCAGGGTCAGGGCTTTGTGGGCATGTCCCAAAGCGGAGGCAAGCCAAGCCAGTGAGTAGGCAGATGCAAAGGGTATGATCAGGGTGCAGTGGGACCCATTTCTGTCTACAGAAAAGGCAACACTCCCTACGATTTACATGAAATCATTAACAGGAAAACTACAAGCCTCAGAGACAGATATTAAACTATAGGTTACATCTAAGGGGTGATTATGAAAATAAATGAGAAAATCCTTTGGAAACCATCCATATTTTGGTTGGTGTGGTACTCACACGGGATTAGACATGTATAAAATTTTATCATTTCAGATGAATTCCCTCAAAACACTTGTTATATGTATGTTTCACATCCATGTGAAGTATGTACAAATATCTGCAGACAATACCATAAAATTGGTATATTATGCCTAAGCCATTCCTAATAAAATTAATAAATATAAAACTGAGTATATCAGAAGACAGAAATAAATATACAACAATGTTTATATGCCATAGACGTTTGTTTCATTATTATTTAATTTACTTTATGTAATTCATTCACATATAAAATTATGGCAAGATGACTTGTCATTAATAATTAGAAGCATGAAATAAGTCTTAATCATATACCTATTTTGTTAGACAATAAATAATGCATACATTAGCTGAAATACTTTTGAATGCATTGAAAAATCAGTGATGTTAATTTCAAATATTTTTAACACTTATTTGCATGATAACATATTCATCAGTTTAACTGATTTTAAATCTAATATCATAGGGGCAGTTTAGGTGGCATTAGGCTAAAATGATTGCTTTTCCTAGACATTAATACAAAACAGTAAAATAATACATAATAATATCATGTTTTAAAACAGAATTTCTGTTGAATTAATTTGGAAGAACCATATGGATCAAAGCCTAGAGCCAAAATACCAGGCACGCTTCTCTAAATTACAGTCAGAGGAGGGAAAGACCTCAGAAAAAGAAAGGGAGCCAGTCAGTGCCAGAACCACTGAGGAGAGGAGCATGAGAGAGAGAAAAAAAAGAAATGGGTATAAAAATAGAAAATCTAAAATAAACTACTGTGTAGAGGAAGAAATCCCCTGAAAGAGTTTTGCTAATTAAATGGAAGAGATTAATTCTATATAAATTTGAACAGTTTAAAGTTAAAATAGGAAAAGTATTTATCAATTAAAAATATTTATATGGTATAAACTATATTCCAGGTAATGTTTATGTATTATAAATGTGTGATTTCAGTTAGTTTTAATAGAATCCTACAATATAGATATTTTCAAAATATCAAAATTTAAAGTAGAAATTAAGCTTGGAGGAATTGTCTAAAATTACACAGAAAGATAATTTGTTCCAGGTATTTGAACCATGGTCTTTCACCTTCCTTTGGCCCACTTCTCCAGGAAAATGGCCTATTAAAGAATGTCTTATGATTGTACCTAATTTAAAGAGATGGAGTATGGAATGGGCATATTGACCATTTCCAACACAATCGTTATTAGTAATAACTATTATGCAATGGATTTATGATTGATGATTTCTCAGCGCCTTCTGTTTACCTGACATTTGACTAATCCTATCTCATTTCCTTGAGTACATGTTTCTTTCTATACTTTGATAATATTTGTAGTATCATAGGGGATATGTTAAGTTCCATGGAAAATGATGATGAAAAATCTCATTGACCAACAATTCATGAGTGTTCTTATGACTCAGTGTATTCTGAAGGGATAATCCTTGCTTGGTGCTTGAACTGACTGTCTGATATAATTAGATTGTATGCCTTTTGAGAAGCCTCCTATGTTCTAATGATGAAACTCATTATGTCTGTTAACTATGTACTCTATATTTAAAAATCATATCAAACTGAAAATAACCTTCAATATTACTATTCTACAATTGACAAAATACAATATTGTAGGTGTGGTGATGTAGGCTGGAAGTCCTTGATATTTCCATGACACAATCTTGGTCATTTCTCACATGTTGTACTCTCCACAGTCTGCATACCCATCATGGCATGGGAGAATCAGACCTTCAACTCCAACTTCATCCTGCTGGGCATCTTCGATTACAGCCCCACCCACATCTTCCTCTTCTTGCTGGTCCTGGGCATCTTCTCAGTGGCCTTCATGGGAAACACTGCCATGATTCTCCTCATCAACCTGGACACACACCTCCACACACCCATGTACTTCCTCCTCAGCCAGCTGTCCCTCACGGACCTCATGCTGATCTGCACCACTGTCCCCAAGATGGCCTTCAACTACTTATCAGGCAGGAAGTCCATCTCTCTGGCTGGCTGTGGAACCCAGATATTCTTATATGTTTCCCTGCTTGGAGCCAAATGTTTCCTGCTGGCTGCAATGGCCTATGACCACTATGTGGCCATTTACCGCCCATTACAGTACTCAACTCTCATGAGCCAGAAAATCTATGGTCTCATGACTATTTTTTCCAGGATTGTTGGATCTCTTGATGGTATAATTGTCATTATAGTTGCATTGTCTTTCCCTTATTGTGGTGCCTGGGAAATACCCCATTTTTTCTGTGATGTTCTTGCTCTTCTCACTCTTTCATGCACTAACACGTTGCTATTTGAAAGGTTAATGTTCATATGCTGTGTTATTATGCTTCTCTTTCCTGTAGCAGTCATCACTGCCTCCTATACTCATGTTCTCCTGGCTGTCATTAGTATGGGATCTGGGGAGAGTCGTCACAAAGCTTTTGCCACCTGCTCCTCCCACCTCATGGTGGTGGGAATGTACTATGGAGCTGCCATGTTCATATACATGTGGCCCATTTCTGATCTTTCCCCCACCCAGGACAAGACGGTATAAACCTTCGACACCATCCTCATTCCCATGCTGAATCCGCTTATCTACAGCCTCCGCAACAAGGAAGTGGCCAGGGCGTTCAGGACACTGTTGGGGAGGGGCAAGTCTGGAGAGTGAATTGCCTAAGTGACTTTCTTCTGCCCTGTTTGCTTTATGTTTAAGTTTATGCAATCAAATGATACAATTAAGGATCCAAAAGATTCTTGGCAAACCCACAGACTTAGAAAATGGCAAATGGCAAATAATTGTTTGTGTAAATATTGTATTTCTTTTGTGATGGAAAATTCAGTGTATGGCTGTGAGTAAATATTTGCTGCAGGATGACAAATACTTTGTTTTATACAATACCAGTTAACAAATTAGAGGTATTTAACCACCACAATATCAGAGAATATGTAATAAAATGGAGTACTGATAAGTGGTCTGTTTTGTAACATATATTAGTTTTGCCTGTGGCCAACCGAAGAATTACCCTGAGTCCAACATCATACCTTGGATCAATCAATTTGTTAAAATGATTGACCATAGTAATTATATACAAACATATTTGTAAAATTATTATGCAAATTAATATGCTTTACCCAGGTAGAGAAAAATAGCACTAGTTTGATGGTTGGCTTATTGAGCCTAGTTTAATGGTCACTGTCTTCTTTCAAGATATCCACCTCAGGAGCACACAGGTTGGGGAGCTTCCATTTTTCTATGGATACCAACCTTATACTTGGGAGAATGAAATGTGAATATGAATCCTAATGTCTGGATTTTTTTATCCTTCCATATCTTGATGCTTATACAGGTTGTGTAATTTTATGGAAGAATTTGTGTTTAGAAAATCCTAGTTTCTCTGAAGTCTGGATTTTCTATAAATCACATGTGTGGCTTCAGTACAGATATTTTTCTAACGATATTTATATGAAATTTAGTGCAATTCTGGAGATTCTTGTATTTTTATGAGGAAGAACTATTATGCCTGAATATGAATCTTAACTGTTTTCTTAAGTCTCTGTTGTAAATCATCATTGGATTAGTTTTCCTTTGCTGCCCAACAAATGAATGCAAACTTAGGGGTCTCAACAGGAACTGTTCATTATATTAGAGTAGGAATGGGTAGAGACTGCGGATGGCTAACCTGAACATTCTGACTAAGGTGTGTCCAGTTACCAATCCAGGTGATGGCCGAGGCTGCAGTTTTATGAGGCTCAGGGCAAGCTCGTGTGGCTGTTGAAATCATATATTCATTTGCACATGAGTAGCTCACATTAGCTGATTTCTTTAAGGCCAGTAGGAAAGTCCCGCTGACCTTAGGGTAGGCCTAAGCCCTCTTTCAAAGGTCTCCTGACCAGTTACATCAAGCCAACTCAAGAGCATCTCTCTGAGATTACTCTAAATTAACTGATTTGGGATCTTAACTACACCTGCACAGTCACTTTACTCTTTCCTCAGAGAATAGCCTAACCATGGGAGAAAGCCAGGGCAATAGACCATGGGAAACATTTATAATTCTGGCTAACACCCACACCCAGATAACATACAGACTCCTAGCTATGAAGAATGTTAAAATGCAATTGCAACTTTTCCTGCAGGATTTTTTAGGAAACATTGGCAATGTCCTGATCACTCACTGAATTATTTCAACGTTTAGACATTTATGGACTTTAGGGTTGAAGGTAAGGCTAGGAGTAGAAAAGTACCAGGTATTGAGTCCAAGTAGGGAAAACTATCTTCAAGTTTTCACCCCTTTCCTCAAGGAGGTCTTGGTAGAGCCGCCTGAAGAGGGTCTCTGCCCGAGATCTCAGATACGGAGACCTAGCAGGGAGGGGGCAAGAACCTCATTATATGCAGCAGCTGTTGGCATTCCATAGAAAATGTGGGGGAGCTAGAAAAGCAAATGTGCGGAGAGTGCACCAGCCAAAGCGTCCTGACTGCCTGACTGCCACTGCCTCCTGAGGACAGTGCTGCGACCCCAGTTCTGGGAGGGGAAGGCGGCTTCCTTTCTATCATGTGTTCCCATGTATTTAATTTATGCATGCCCTTCAAATACATATTTACCTTTATTAAAGATATATTTGACATCAAATATTTTTACTGATTAGGGAGTTAGCTGAAGAAGGGTAGGAAAAGGGTATTTTCACCATTTGTATTGGAAAATTTGGAGGGTGATCAACTCAGGATACTATTTATCATCTCATTTTTCTGACTAATAATTTTTTAAAAAGCTTCTAGTAAGAACAGAGTGTGGAAATAGTCCTACATTCTGCTAAGACTACAAAAAGCTAAATTTTGTACATCCAGACTAACCCTGCAAAGTTTGGAAGCGATGTGATTTTGAGGCCTTACTACGGTAAAATCAGTGTGAGCACTCCACCTGATTCTCACTGAAGCCCACTGCGTAGATTTCTAATTCACATAGAATTTAACTTAAGCATGTTTATGCCTCTATATATCTTGCAAAATGTGTGTGCAGTGTCATGGAGAAACAAGCACTTTTTTTCTAGGTGGAACTTTACTTGGTGGAAAGTTACTACAATCTTTCAGGAAAGCAGTTTATCCTTATCCATTCAGATATGTAATTTTACTAAAGATTTGAACCAATTATTTTTCAGGATAAAAGGTTATCTTAAATAATGAGTAAGAAAATATTTATACACAAGTAAATAAAGGAGAAAATGTATAAACAATGTATGTGACCAATTGCAGAAGAAAGGGTTAATTACATTTTAACATCTACTTTTACCATTTTGTGTTTTCATTATGTTGTTCATAACTTTTAATTTACAAAATCTGTGTACATGATGGTGCTGACAGTGTTTACTTGAAGAAACAGATTTCTTGGATTGTTCATGTCCAGTACATTTCTTTTTTTTTTTTTTAATTTTATTTTGGTATCATTTATCAACAATTACATGAAGGACATTACATTTACTAGGTTCCCCCATTCACCAAGTCCCACCCACATCACCGTTCACAGTCAATGTCCATCAACGTAGTAAGATGCTGTAAAATCACTACTTGTCTTCTCTGTGCTGCACAGCCCTCCCCGTGTCCCCCCACACTATACATGCTAATCGTAATGCCCGCTTTCTTTTTTTCCCACCTTTATCCCTCCCTTCCAAACTGTCCTCCCCAGTCCCTTTCCCATTGGTAACTATTAGTTCATTCTTGGGTTCTGTGCTTCTGCTTCTGTTTTATTCCTTCAGTTTTCTTTTGTTCTTAAACTCCACATATGAGTGAAATCATTCTGTACTTGTTTTTCTCCACCTGGCTTATTTCACTGAGCATGATACCCTCTAGCTCCATCCATGTTGTTGTGAATGGTAGGATTTATTTTTTTCTTATGGCTGAGTAATATTCCATTGTGTATATGTACCACATATTCTTTATCCATTCATCTACTGATGGACATTTCGATTGCTTCCATATCTTGGTTACTGTAAATAGTGCAGCGATAAACATAGGGGTGCATCTGTCTTTTTCAAACTGGAGTGCTGCATTCTTGGGGTAAATTCCTAGAAGTGGAATTACTGGGTCAAATGATATTTCTATTTTGAGCATTTTGAGGAACCTCCATACTGCTTTCCACAATGGTTGAACTAATTTACATTCCCACCAGCAGTGTAGGAGGGTTCCCTTTTCTCCACAACCTTGCCAACATTTGTTGTTGTTTGTCATTTGGACGGTAGCCATCCTTACTGGTGTGAGATGATATCTCATTGTGGTTTTAATTTGCATTTCTCTGATGACAAGCGATATGGAGCAACTTTTCATGTGTCTATTGGCTATCTGAATTTCTTCGTTAGAGAACTGTCTATTCAGCTCCTCTGCCCATTTTTTAATTGGATTATTTGCTTTTTGTTTGTTGAGGTGTGTGAGCTCTTTATATATTTTGGATGTCAACCCTTTATCAGATCTGTCATTTATGAATATATTCTCCCATACTGTAGGAAACCTTTTTGTTCTATTGATGGTGTCCTTTGCTGTACATAAGCTTTTCAGCTTGATATAGTTCCATTTGTCCCTTTTTGCATTTGTTTCCCTTGCCCAGGGAGATATGTTCAAGAAGAGGTCACTCATGTCTATGTCTAAGAGATTTTTGCCTATGTTTTTTTCTAAGAGTTTTATGGTTTCATGACTTACATTCAAGTCTTTGATACATTTCGAATTTACTTTTGTGTATGGGGTTAGACAGTGAACCAGTTTCATTCTCTTACATGTAACTCTCCAGTTTTGCCAGCACCATCTGTTGAAGAGACTGTCATTTCCCCATTGTATGTCCATGGCCCCTTTATCAAATATTAGTTGACCATATATGTATGGGTCAATGTTTGGAGTCTCTATTCTGTTCCACTGGTCTGTTGCTCTGCTCTTGTGCCAGTACCAAATTGTCTTGATTACTGTGGCTTTGTAGTAGAGCTTAAAATTGGGGAGTGAGATACCCCCCACTTTATTCTTCCTTCTCAGGATTGCTTTAGCTATTCGGGGTCTTTGGTGTTTCCATATGAATTTTTGAACTATTTGTTCCAGTTCATTGAAGAATGCTGTTGGTAGTTTCATAGGGATTGCATCAAATCTGTATATTGCTTTGGGTAGGATGGTCATTTTGACGATATTAATTCTTCCTAGCCAGGAGCATGGGATGAGTTTCCATTTGTTGGTGACCTCTTTAATTTCTCTTAAGAGTGTCTTATAGTTTTCAGGGTATAGTTCTTTCACTTACTTGGTTAGGTTTATTCCTAGCTATTTTATTCTTTTTGATGCTATTGTGAATGGAATTGTCTTTCTGATTTGTCTTTCTATTAGTTTATTGTCAATGTATAGGAAAGGTACAGATTTCTGTGTGTTAATTTTGTGTCCTGCAACTTTGCTGTATTCCAATATCAGTTCTAGTAGTTTTGGAGTGGAGTCTTTAGGGTTTTTTATGTACAATATCATGTCATCTGCAAATAGTGATGGTTTAACTTCTTCTTTACCAATCTGGATTTCTTGAATTTCTTTGTTTTGTCTAATTGCCATGGCTAGGACCTCCAGTACTATGTTGAATAACAGTGGGGATAGTGGGCATCCCTGTCTTGTTCCCGATCTCAGAGGAAAAGCTTTCAGCTTCTTGCTGTTCAGTATGCTGTTGGCTGTGGGTTTATCATATATGGCCTTTATTGTGTTGAGGTACTTGCCTTCTATACACATTTTGTTGAGAGTTTCTATCATGAATGGATGTTGAATTTTTTCAAATGCTTTTTCAGGATCTATGGAGATGATCATGTGGTTTTTGTCTTTCTTTTTGTTGATATGGTGGATGATGTTGATGGATTTTCGAATGTGCACCATCCTTGCATCCCTGGGATGAATCCCACTTGGTCATGGTGTATAATCCTTTTGATGTATTTTTGAATTCTGTTTGCTAATATTTTGTTGAGTATTTTTTCATCTACGGTCATCAGGGATATTGGTCTGTAGTTTTCTTTTTTGGTGGGGTCCTTGCCTGGTTTTGGTATTAGGGTGATGTTGGCTTCATAGAATGAGTTTGGGAGTATTCCATCCTCTTCTTTTTTTTGGAAAACTTTAAGGAGAATGGGTGTTATGTTTTCTCTGTATGTCTGATAAAATTCTGAGGTAAATCCATCTGGCCCAGCGGTTTTGTTCTTTGGTAGTTTTTAATTACCACTTCAATTTTCTTGCTGATAATTGGTCTGTGTAGATTTTTCGTTTCTTTCTGGGTCAGTCATGGAAGGTTGTATTTTTCTAGGAAGTTGTCCATTTCTCCTAGGTTTTCCATCTTGTTTGCATATAGGTTTTCACAGTACTCTCTAATAATTCTTTGTATTTCTGTGGGGTCCGTCGTGATTTTTCCTTTCTAGTTTCTGATTCTGATGATTTGTGTTGACACTCTTTTCCTCTCAATAAGTCTGGCTACAGGCTTATCTATTTTGTTTATTTTTTTGAACAACCAGCTCTTGGTTTCATTGATTTTTGCTATTTTTTTATTCCTCTCAATTTTATTTATTTCTTCTCTGATCTTTGTTATGTCCCTCCTTCTGCTAACCTTAGGCCTCATTTGTTCTTCTTTTTTTAATTTTGATAATTGTGACATTAGACCATTCATTTGGGATTGTTCTTCCTTCTTAAATATGCTTGGATTGCTATATACTTTCCTCTTAAGACTGCTTTTGCTGTGTCCCACAGTAGTTAGGTCTTTGAGTTTTTGTTGTCGTTTGTTTCCGTATATTGCTGGATCTCCATTTTGATTTGGTCATTGATCCATTGATTATTTAGGAGCATGTTGTTAAGCCTCCATGTGTTTGTGAGCCTTTTTGCTTTCTTTGCACAATTTATTTCTAGTTTTATGCCTCTGTGGTCTGAAAAGTTCGTTGGTAGGATTTCAACCTTTTGGAATTTACTAAGGCTCTTTTTGTGGCCTAGTATGTGGTCTATTCTGGAGAATATTCCATGTGCACTTGAGAAGAATGTGTATCCTGTTGCTTTTGGATGCAGAGTTTTGTAGATGTCTATTAGGTCCATCTGTTCTAGTGTGTTGTTCTGTGCCTCTCTGTCCTTACTTATTTTCTGTCTGGTGCATCTGTCCTTTGGAGTGAGTGGTGTGTTGAAGTCTCCCAGAATGAATGCATTGCATTCTATTTCCTCCTTTAGTTCTGTTAGTATTTGTTTCAGGTATGTTGGTGCTCCTGTCTTGGGTGCATATATATTTATAATGGTTATGTCCTCTTTTTGGACTGCACCCTTTATCATTATGCAATGTTCTTCTTTATCTTTTGTTATTTTCTTTATTTTGAAGTCTATTTGTCTGATACTAGTATTGCAACACCTGCTTTTTTCTCTCTGTTGTTTGCATGAAATATCTTTTTCCATCCCTTGGCTTTAAGTCCATGCATGTCTTTGTGTTTGAGGTGAGTCTCTTGTAAGCAGCATATAGATGGATCTTGTCTTTTTATCCATTCAGTGACTCTATGTCTTTTTATTGGTTCATTCAGCCCATTTACATTTAGGGTGATTATTGAAAGATATGTACTTATTGCTATTGTAGGCTTTAAGTTTGTGGTTACCAAAGTTTCAGGGTTAGATTCTTTACTATCTTACTGTCTATCTTAACTTGCTTGTTGAGCTATTATAAATGTGGTCTGATGATTCTTTATTTCTCTCCCTTCTTATTCCTTCTCGTCCCTTCTTCATATGTTGGGTGTTTTACTCTGTGCTCTTTATGGAGTGCTCCCATCTAGAGCCTGCCCTGTAAGATGCCCTGTAGAGATAGTTTGTGGAAGGCAAATTCCCCCAGTTTTTGCTTGTCTGGGACTTGTTTAATCCCTCCTTCATATTTAAATGATAATCATGCTGGATACAGTAGTCTTGGTTCGAGGCCCTTCTGTTTCATTACATTATGCATATCATGCCATTCTCTTCTAGCCTGTAGGTTTTTCTGTTGAGAAGTCTGATGATATCCTGATGGGTTTTCCTTTGTAGGAGACCTTTTCTTTTTTCTGGCTGCCTTTAATACTTTGTCCTTGTCTTTGATCTTTGTGATTTTAATTATTATGTGTCTTGGTGTTGCCCTCCTTGGATCCCTTGTCATGGGAGTTCTGTGTACCTCTGTGGTCTGACAGGCCATTTCCTCCTCTACTTTGGGGAAGTTTTCAGCAATTATTTCTTCAAAGACTCTTTCTATCCCTTTTTATCTCTCTTCTTCTTCTGGTACCCCTTTAATGCAGATATTGTTCCATTTGATTGGTCACACAGTTCTCTTAAAATTCTTTTATTCCTGGAGATCCTTTTATCTCTCTCTGCATCAGCTTCTCTGCATTCCTGTTCTCTGTTTTCTAGTCCAGTAATGGTCTCTTGCATCTCGTCCATTCTCTTTTGAAGTATTTACAGAGCTTGTTTTATTTCTGTATTCTCCCTCCTTAATTCTTGAATATTTCTCTGCAAGTCCATCAGCATGGTTATGACTTTTGTATTGAATTCTTTTTCAGGAAGACTGGTTAAATCTATCTCCCCAGGTTCCTTCTCAGGGGAAAATGTAGAAGATTTCGAAGCTGTCTGGGTTAGTCTTATCTGGATCAAATGTTTTTGCCTTTTCATGTTGATAGGTGCAGTGGAGTGCTATTGATGTGTCTATCAGCTGGGAGAGTCAAGCCTCTTTCCACTTGGCTCCTGGCCTTTCTTTACTGGAACAACTGCCACCCCTATTGGCTTGTGTTGGGCAATGTTGTGTAGACTGGGTCTTTGTATCTTGCCCGGCTGGTATGGAGCAAGCTCCCTTGTGGAGGGCATGACCAACCTCATGCTGCTGCTCTGCTATGACTGGGCCCTGGAGGGGTAATGGATGGGGTCTGTTTGACTGTTTACCTTCATGAGGGGTTTCAGAGCTGTTGCCCAGAGAGTTAGTGCACCCAGAGTTCCCTGGAATTTCCAGCTGCTGGACTGTGACCTGGTGTGCTTCCGTCCAGCTGTGGGGTCCCTGTCCCTTTAAGACTTTCTAAAAGCACTCGCTTTTCTTTGTCACAGGGGTGCCAGCTTCGGGACTTGCTCACAGGTCCTACTGTCCTTCTTCCCTAGTTTCCAGCATCCCACACATGCACTGTGTCTGTGCTCTGGTGCGGATGGCTAGGGCTTGGTGTTTAGCAGTCCTGGGCTCCCTCTCCCTCCCTGCTCTGACTCGTCTCCTCCCTCAAGGACCTGGGGTGAGGGGCGCTTGGGTCCCGTTGGGCTGTGGCTTGTATCTTACCCCTTTCACCAGGCGCTAGGTTCTCACAGGTGTGGATGTAGTCTGGTTCTTGTCCTGTGTCTTCTGGTCAATCTTTTAGGATTAGTTGTATTTGTTGTATTTTCAAAAATATATATGTTTTTGGGAGGAGATTCCCACTGTCTTACTCATGCCACCATCTTGGCTCCACCCTCTCCAGTCCATTTCTTAAAGGACATTAGGAACTATTTCCTCAAAAGTCTTTTCAACAAAAGGCAGAGCTAACCACTCTTACCATTTGCGGAATGGGAGGACACTGGGAGGACGTGGATCTACTGGAAATCCAGTTCTGGTGGAATACAACATGGTAGATCCACTTTGGAAGACAATTTGGCACAATTTCACAAATTTCTTATGAAGCTAAAATACTCTGACCATACAGTCCATCAGCTGAGCTCCTTCATATTTATCTCAAAGAGTTGAAATCTTTTGTCCACTCAAAAAGCTGCATGCTTATTTTATTCATCCTTCAAAACTCACTGAACTGGTGGAATAACTGCATCACTGCCATTATGACTTTCTGAAGTAGTTTTTTATTTCATTTTTTTCATGCATATTTTCCACTAAGAAAAAATATATATTCGGATTATTATGTTTCAAAGTTTAATGAGTTCTTTAGCTATCTTATGGCAATAACTTGACTTGCATTTCGATTTGTCTGAAATACTTTTTGATATTTTTCATTTGTTAAATGTAGAATAGTAATAATAGATTCAGTGAAAAGAGAAAAAACAAACTAAAAGCATTCTAAGTATTTTAAATTCAATATGCTTAAATTCACTAAGAACAATAATATGTTAAAATGGAAGATGGGATATAGGAAAAGCACAGTAAAAATAGTGATTTAAAAAAAGCATATTGTGAAAACTTTGCTACTAATAGACTATAAAACATTAGAATGATTTAGTGACCCAAACTGCCTCACACATATATGGCAATTCATGAAATATAATACATAAGATATGTAAAATATATATAATATATAATATAACATAAAATCATAAATTAAATTATCATTAAAAATCTACTAAAAATGAAGAAACATAGAACAGGATGCTTCATAGGTATGTGCAAATTTCTATTCAGTAGACATTTATAAAACTTCAAATAATTTTAAGACACAATAGTTGCCAAGTAGTCTCATTAGGTAGGACAAACGTTGGTATCTAAAATGCAAAATAATATCTTCACAAATATTTGGCTTTCTGAATTCTCAAAAAATTAACAAATAATAAAGATATATGAAAAAAGTATATATATATGAAAATAAGCAAAACAAATGCTAGAGTCAAGAATTAAATATTCCCATTCCAATTATCCACTGTTGCATAACAAGCATCCCCAAACTTAGTGGCTTTACTGAACTTGATAGTCTTATTTTCTGTCCTGTTCCTGAGTTAGGAATTCAAGAAGACTTAATTTGGAAGATCTCAGCTCGGATTCCCGTACGGTGATATGGTGGTCGACCCCGGAGCAGCTGGGCTCTCAGCAGACCCGGAGGAGCAGGGTTCTGAAGCGGTCGGGAGTTGCCTGAGGATCTCACTTTTTCTCTCCAGACAGTTTCCATACATGGCTAGATTGTTCTCATCTGTATTGTGGAAGTAGATTGTTTATAACATGGCTGAAATGTCCAGAAACAAGTATTCTCACAAGAATAAAGTAAAATACATAGTATAGTCACAGTCTGGCCTTAGATGTCCCAGAGTGTCATTTCTGTGACTGTATTTGTCATTGCAATTTTCTTAATATATATTTACTTGTATCACAAAGACATATTTACAAAGCTATCTCAATGTAAGCATAATAAAATATAAAGAGACCAGTGAGACACCAAAGAGATCTCAAAACCCAACTTACAGTATACATAAACTTAGTATGTGATTCAGGAAATATTCCGTGTACAAATGGCAACAAATAATTGTATGTGTTATGGAGAAAGCTTCCTTATTATACAAAGAAAAACAAATTTAGACTCTTACTTGAATGTATATATAAGCTGGACTCCGAATTAGTTAAATACTTAAATTTGTGTAATGTAATATAACAGAATTATTTGAACAGAATATAAAATAACTTATTTCATATAAACAGAAAGAAACACATTTAGTTAACAACAAATTATTAATGCCATTTAATTACTTGAATATTAAGAATATTAATCTAGTAAAGGACATGGCCAAAGTTAACGCACTGAAATAGATAGAAAGAAGATATTTTCCATGTCTAAAACCAAGAAAGTACTAAGAACTAAAATATTCAAGTAACCACCACATATTAAAAATTTGCGAAACAAAACAAAGTAGCATTCATCTGGAAAAGGATGCATACTTTCACTAATAATCAGACTAATGCAATTTATCAATGATGAAAAATCACTTTTACTCAATAGGCTAGAAAACTTTCATGGGCTGGATAATGCTAAATAATGACAAATGTGGGGTCAGATAAAAATTCTCAGAACTGCAGTTGAAAACATGTTCTAATATTGGCATCTGGGAAAGCAACCTAATGGTATTTAATTTATGTCTGCACATAAATTGGAAGTCAGAAATTTTTTCAGGGCTATTAATACTAAGCAGATTTTAATTATATTATCCAGAACTATGAAATTACCCAAGTAATTTAGAATTAGTTTTTAGCTATGTATAACAGGTGGTCTAATATATGAGACTTCATATGTAACTGAAACACAAAATCTTTCATTTTTTCCTTTTAAAATCTGGATTTGGGCAGTTTTAGGACAACGTAGTTTCCTCAAGATCTTCAGGAAACTACAAGTGCTAGAATTACAATAAAAATAACAATAATTTTTGAAAAAATGTGAAAAAACCTGATCCTGATTAATATGGAAAACAAAGTTGAAAGAATACTTAATAAATCTTAAAAAAACAGAATAATGAGATGAAATCATCATTGACGTATACATTTGTTTTTAGCTATAGTAATAGTCTAATAAAAAATCCTCTTAAAGAGTCCAGAATCAGAATGTTTATTATGAAAATTTAGTAAATTATAATAGCACTGTAAATCAGTGCAAAATGAAGATCCAACCTGACACAATTTTATGAAAACCAGCATTCTATATAAAAATATGAAATTATATTCTTATCTCTTTGCTTTCACAAAAATATTAATTGTGATTTAGTTTTTAAACACAATTCATTGCATAGGAAATACAAATAGTGAATAAAAACATGAGACACCTACACAGAACAGTAAGGGAAAAAACATAATAGTGCCGGAGAAACCATTTCTCAATGAATAATTAACAAAAGTTTTTTAAAAATTGAGTTATCCCTGTTGAGCCACTGTGTTGTATACTTGAAACTAATATGATTGTATATCAATGACAGTCAATTAATAAAATGTATTAAAAATCAACAGTTAGCTAATGAGAACATAATAAAGTAAGTTGGTCTTTCTGTTACCATAGCTACTGAGTACTTAAATAGCTCAAGAATTCTTGCATGCAATTGGAGGAATTCAACATATGGTTGAAAACACATATGTTTACCTTCTAGGATATTATTACATATTATATAGTTGGGAAAAAGACATGATTAATGAGACAGAAGGCGACTTACAAGCTGAAACACTTTTCTAAAAAGCGACGGACCCTGGAAGATGAAGGTTCAGAGTTTGGCTTGGTGCGTATGAAGCACGAAAGGCACGTCACAGCGAACACGGCGGGCAGGCTTTTGGAGACATCCACAGTCCCGAAGAAAAGAGAACTGGCCGGAAACACAGGCGGAGCCATCACAAGTGTGAATAAATGAGCACTTGTCTGAAAATCTTGAGGATCAAATTATCCCAAGAAAAAAAAACAGTCCATTGGAGGATCAGAGAACTAGCAGCAGGATAAGAGAAGAGTAACCACAAGTGGCGAGCTTTCCAGGAATAATTTGCAATAGCAGTGGAATCTCACACATGGAAATCTCAAATCAACTGATGCCGAAAATACGACCACTTGATTGGCCAGTTGCAAAGTATTAGTGAACTGGCACTGAGGTCCAATGGCAATGAAGAACTCTTCATTTTATTTGAAAATGAGAAATTCAACTGCCTGTTGTTCTCAATCTATAGAGTTAATAGAGTGTGAAAACATGAGTGATTTTAAAAAGAGAGTGAAAATGGTGTCATTAACATATGAATGAGCCAGGAGACAGAGGAAAAACTGGAGGGAGTTTACGTTATGAATCAAGGTGACCTAACTTTCTATTTGATTCTTCATATCAGTAAAATTCATATTTTCAAGTTGGAAACTAATTCTACATGAGGACCTAGGAGAAGTGGATGATAATGCACATTACTCTAATTGAAGACAGGAGACTGAATTCCCTGCAGGGACTGAGTCATATATGACTTAGAAAAGATGTGTGGCAGTTATTTTCTCTGGGAATTTAAAGGTTTTTCATTTACTGTATCAGTGTCATATCTTGTTACTAACTCTAGAAGGTAAGATGATATTGCAAAATACGTAAGGCATTCTGGAGTTTAACCAAATGGAAACATGTTTTATCCAAAACATATATATATACACACATATATATATGTGTGTGTGTGTATATATATATATATATATATGTGTATATATATATATATAATGAATTTTGATATTTAAAATTACTTATTTATGGAAGTAATTTTTATGTTGGTCTGAAATGTTTCCCTTCATATTCTCGGTAAAATTAATGTGCTCTGGTATTTTTCACATCTTTGAGTATTAAATGATACCTGTGATGATCCTAAATAAGGGCGATCTAGGATAACATAAAATATGCAAAGTTAAGAACCAGTGCAAGACTCCCCAGTGGATCTAGGCTATGTGTTCATGCCTCCAGTCAGGTATGGGAGTCTTATGATCTCCATCTCTGTGAAAACCTCTATTTGATTAAGAGTATCTGAAAGAAGCATATTAGCTTACCAATCAGGAAACAATGATCTAGTTAAAAAAGCAGAATATTTTCAAAAATAATCACAGGTGAATAGCAGTGGGTCTTACTGCAATATAACAAAAATAAAAACAAGTAAGGTGTGACAACAGGGTGTGCAATGGCTGTAATGCACGGCTGAAAAATTCAAAACATCTTGATGAGTAATTTTAAGGAATTAGTTCTGTCTTTGCAACAACCCTGTGAAAGATGGAAGGAATTAAAAAAATAATCTAGAAAACATTAGTCGACCTGCCTGGTGACACCTGAGTTGTTGTTGATGTTGAGCAAGATTGCAAACCCAGATTTGTCTGATTTGAAGGTCTATGAGGTTAGCCTTTTGTACAGAATGTAAGCAGAGACCACGTATCTTCTGTAAATTCAATATAGACAGAGCTTGCTATCTGCAGAATGAAGAGGCGTGAAAAAAGATTCATGTATGTTGGAACTTGAAGGACAGCTATGATTTTCAAAGGTAAAAGTTTGTGGAAGAGAAAAGACATTCAGAGAAAAAATAACCTCCTGTGCAAACGCCTAGGCTCAGATTTATGTATTGTACTTTTGGGACCTGTGAAAGAAATGCACGGGGTTTGTATTGGGAAATGGAGGAAAGGTGACTTAAAAGAGAGGTTTGATGACTTTCTTCAGTGCTCCACAAGATCAGTAAGGAGGTGAGAATTGTTCTGAAGATAATTTCAATCAATTGAGAATTTAACCTTTTTGGTGCTTTTAGAAAATCTATAGTAGTGTGCTGGGTGAAGTGAGAATAGAAAGTTAGTCTTATCCATAACATCAGTAGGTGCAGATGCAAATAAGAGGGATTTTTAGAAGTACAGATTAACTGTTTCAATAGACACCAGCAATCCTTTTGTGAGATGATTTGGAGATTCTGTCTGAAGGCGAGAGATGGATCATGTGAGTAGTTTCTAGGCCTCAGCAAGGGCAGTCTGTGCATGCCATCTTATCCATAAACACTGCTTTCTGCCTTTGGTGGGAGGTGGGGGTGTGAGGTGTCCCATGACAGAACGAAGCTCTCCGGGCACCTGTGGGGGCTCCGAGACGCCGGGCGCACCCAGCCCGCGCTCCCGTCCGGCTGTCCTCTCCCGTGCTCGGGGCTCCTCCGAGGCTTCCCCGCGGCGCCGGCGGCGCTTCCTTCCCCTGCACTGTGTGTCACGCTCTGCGGGTGGGAGCGGCCTTGACCCGGCCAGCACGGCCGCACTCCCAGACACCCTGTCCTAAGAATATCTCACTCCCTGTGGCCTGTGAGTACAATTATTACAAACATGAACTAACTTTTTATCTAAAATTGTATGATAGGCTATTTTTTAAGTATTTGGGGAACAAAGTTTGTTATTTCTGAACCGTGCAGGATTTGATGAGAATGTATGGTTTGGATAGTCTTTTAATCAATTATTATTCTTTTAATAAAGCATACAAATAGCACGAATTATGTTTTTAAGTCCATAGCTCTAGTGTCTATAACAATTTTTCATGCTATTATATTCATCAGTAAACACATTCTTATTAACATCACATAACTGACTTCCACTAAGACATTGCTTTCATGAGGTTGATGTGGAGGAACCTGAGTTGACTGGGCTCAGAAATAAGCGTCTTGACAATCATGAAGTGTTCACAGCAGTTTCCTGTGATAGAGCAGTAAAAGGAACGAGAGCTTATGGGATTGGGTTACACGTAATGATGATATGATATGATATGATATAAAACTTTTTCTTCTATACATGTCCACCTTGAAAACTTAAACATGGAAAAAACACAGGAATATATAGGCTAAACCTCTCTACCTACCACATTGTAAATATTGCATTTCCCCACTGGGAATGAACAACTTAATACTGTTCTGCAACTCAACTTGATCAAGATCTTCTGCCATTAACAGACATCAGCTAACCTCGGGAAGTTCTCCTATCCCCACAGTGCTGTTCTTACAGAAGGTCCTACTATGGACAAAAGTGAATGGACAATTTTATAGATGTGTACATAATGTGAAGAGACATAGATTTAAGACATTCTGTAGTTTGTTGTTAAGACATGAATCATGAAAAACATTCAGGAACAAAACTGATGCCTAATTATAGAGTCAGGTGTTATCATTAGCTAATAATGGGGACAAGGATATCACAGTGTTAAATGATCATAACACTTCCTTAAGCAATTTCTCTTTTAAGAACTAGTCCAAAGAAATTTAATTTGATTTTGATGTTTGGACAGATGACAACCTGCTGGATGGCACACAGTTTCCTCAGATGATCCCAGGTCTGTGAGTAGAAGTGAGGCTCAATGCCACCAGTACATGGCCTTGGTTGAACAGAAAGAAAAAAAAGAAAACAAAATACAGGTCAAAGTACATGGTCAGTGGGATTCCCCAGCTTTCGTGACACTCCTATCACCCTGACTTACGGAGCAGTTCATCATGCACTTCAGATCCAAACTGAAGGAAGTGGGCTCTGCTGCTGTGGGGTCATTCCAGGATGGGCCCAGTTGATTGAGACATTGCTTTGAACAAGGGGAAAAAGCGGCAAATTCTCAGGAGATGAGTTGGTGTATGTTGGGTTTTCCATAAGTATTACTATTGATATTTCAAAACGTAGGAAGACAGAATTCCACATGAATATAACAACATGTGAAACCAGAATAGAAAATACAAGGATTGAAATTACACTAAGTGATGGGGTAATATTCTATTGGGCAATAAATTTCAATCAGGAAACATGAAAAATCACAGGCAGCTTTCAGCAGTCAGCAATGTTTGAAGGATTTTCTGTGGTTTGTATAATGGTAAAACAGTACAAGGTTAGAAGACTGTTTTAGAAAGATTAAATTAGCAATTGTATATAAGAAAAGTGGAAGAATAAAAAACACTGAAAAATTCAAGGAGCATAGGTTTAACTTATTCTCATAGTGGTGGTAGACTTTCTTGATGAACATCATCAATGTAAAAAAAGGTTAGGTAAAGAGAATTTATAACTGATCAAAAATTTAGGAGGTAGTGAACACCTGAGTTTTAACTGAAATGCTGTTTTGTACATAGAATAAGTGATTATGACCCAAAGGGGGAAGAGGCATCCTATGTCCAAATTTTGTTTAAAGGATATTAGAGGAGAAAGTAAAAGTGCATCTTGTCCCTTCCAGTTGGAAGTAAATAGAGGAAAAGGAATGGATGTGACAATAGAGAATTATAAATATATTAGTATGTAGCCAAATAATTCTCCTTAAAAAGTCTTGTTAAGAAAATGGAAGAAATTAATTTTATATAAACTTGTCTAGATGTAAAGTAGTAATAGTACCTTTCCCTTCATATAGTAATTATTTTTTAAATGCTTTTATGGTAAAACTATATTCCTAGTAATATTCATACTTTATAAATATGATCTATTTTAGTTTTAATAATATCCTATAAATAGATGCTGTAAATATACAAAGTGTAGAGTGAAAAATAAGATGGGAGCATTTAATTGCCTAAAATCACAAAGATAAAATAATCTGTAACAGGCCAAGTAAACATGTTCTTGCACTCTACTCTATCCTGCTTTAGGAGCAAAATGACATATATTAGACTGCCTCATGGACACCCTATTTTTGGAGATGGAGTAAGGTACAGGGCATGTCTCATAGACAAGGAACTACTTCCACTACAAATCACCATTATTAGAATAACTATGACTTAATTGACCTCTGATTGTTGATTTCTCAGTGTCTTCTGTTTACCTAACATTTCACTAAACCTAAATCATTAATATGAGTACATGGTTCCCTCTGCACTTTGACAAACAGAATTTGTACTTGCATTATTGTGTGATATGCTGAGTTCCATGGAAAACATAATGGAGTTGACATTGACTTCCCAGAAATCCATGAATCTTTCCTGATCACAAAGTAATTTGAAGGAATGATCTAAACTGTTCATATGAATTGACTTGTTGCTCTAACTTGATAATACGATATGATAAAATTTGCATTATTTTATTATTAACTCACTATGCATGTTAGCAATGCATTTTATATTTAAAAAATACTTCAACCAAAAATAAGATGAAATATTCCTAATCTAAAAAAAAAAAAAACCAAAATCAATGGTCATAGAATCAATCTTCCCATGCTTAGACAATTGGGTAGATGTGGTGACACAGGTGGGAAGTCCTTGATATTTCCACAACACAATCTTGGCCACTCTGTGTTGGACTCTCCACAGTGGGCATACCCATCATGACATGGGAGAATCAGACCTTCAACTCCAACTTCATCCTGCTGGGCACCTTCGATTACAGCCCCAACCACATCTTCCTCTTCTCGCTGGTCCTGGGCATCTTCTCAGAGGCCTTCATGGGAAACACTGCCATGATTCTCCTCATCTACCTGGACACACACCTCCACACCCCCATGTACTTCCTCCTCAGCCAGCTGTCCCTCATGGACCTCATGCTCATCTGCACCACTGTCCCCAAGATGACCTTCAACTACTTGTCATGTAGGAAATCCATCTCTCTGGCCGGCTGTGGAGCCCAGATATTCTTCTATGTGTCCCTGCTTGGAGCCGAATGTTCCCTGTTGGCTTCAATAGCCTATGACTGCTATGTGGCCATTTGCCACCCATTACGGTCCTCAGCTCCCAAGAGCCAGAAAATCCGTGGTCTTATGGCAGCTTCTTCTTGGATTCTTGTCTCTCTTGATGGTATAATTGAAGTTGCGGTTGCACTGTCTTTCCTTTATTGTGGTGCCCAGGAAATACACCATTTTTTCTGAGATATCCCTGCCCTTCTCACATTCTCATGTGCTAACACATTGCTGTTTGAAAGAATGATATTCATATGCTGTGTTATGCTTCTCTTCCCCGTAGCAGTCATCACTGCCTCCAGTGCTCGTGTTCTCCTGGCCGTCATTCACATGGAATCTGGGGAGAGTCGCCGCAAAGCTTTTGCCACCTGCTCCTCCCACCTCGTGGTGGTGGGAATGTACTACGGAGCTGCCATGTTCATATACCTGCGGCCCGCATCAGATCGTTCCCCCACCCAGGACAAGACGGTGTCAGCCTTCTACAAAGTCCTCACAACGAAGCTGAATCCCCTCAGCCTCCACAGCAAGGAAGTGGCCAGGGTCAGAAAGGTGTTGGGGAGGGGCACGTCTGGAGAGTGAATCCCTTAATAATCTTTATGCTTTGCTTTCTATAATAGATTCTTTGCTTTATTAAATTTATGTATTAACTTTTGGAAATTTATGCTTAAATTTATGTATTCCACCAATATCATTTAGTACTTAATATGTACACACCTTTGCAGCTTTATAGGCAACAATATAAGATTTATAAACTGAAACCTATTTGCATATTTTTCAAATATTTAATACTTTTTATGGTCAATTTCATGATATGGCTGTTGGATGTGTATTATAGCAAACAAAAATACACAGTTTATATCTTTTCAAAAATATTACTGGTTAACAAATTATAGGTATTTTCCCATCAAAATACTCCATAGTTTGATTATGCTGATTAAAATTAGTGTGTGTTTTAATGTGTCATAGATTTAATGTTGGCAAAAAAAGAGAATTCTACAAAGACTAATATCATAATTTGAATTGATCATTTTTTGAAAGCTCATTGTATAGCTATATATTATAGCTATGAATTTGAGATCATTATGAAAATGAATTTGTCTTAACTGAATAGAGAAAATATTGAGGTATAGGTACACTAAACTTTATTGTAGTGGACATTGTCCTCATTCAGGTATATCAAAGGACTGGGAAATGCCCAAATTTTCTTCTTATGCATACATCAACCTTATAAATGGGAGACTGAAATGTGAGTATGAATCCTCAAAGTCTGGATTTTTCATCCTTAGAAATCCTGATCCTTGTACAGGTAATATATTGTAATTCTATGAGAATGTGGTATATTTAGTGGAGAAATGTTGGTTTTCTGTAGTCTGCATATTTTCAAGAAATATCATGTGTGAAATTTCTATCGATATTTTTGTAATGATAATAGCCAAGCTATGATATGTAATAATTTGTATAAAAGTTTATATATAAATTGTATATATATATTTACACACATATTGCAACATTCCCAATATGTTAGTCTTCTTTGTTGCCTAATAAATTACCACAAATTTAGCACCTCTAAATAACAATAATTTATTATGTGACAGTTTGGATTGGTCAGGAGTCCCAGGATGGCTAACCTTGATATTCTCAAGATTCACAATGTAACATCAAGGTGTAGGCTGGTACTATACAGTTTTATCTGAGGCTTGTGGTCATATTTCAAACTCACACGGTTGTTGAAGTAATTTATTTGTATGCAACTGAATAACATATGGAGAGTCTGTCTCAAGGAAGATCTAAATACTCTCATAAAGACTTCCAGCTGATTGTTTCCAATCCCAAATCATCTCCCTTAGATTACGCAAAGTGTTCTTAATTAAAGATGCACAATCTTCTTCACTTATTATATAATCTAATCATGGGAATAACACCAGGTAATGGAGATCATAGGAGATTGTTTAGGATTTTTCCTGTCAGACACACCCATATTAGTTGCATACTTTTATCTGAAAAACACATACAAATGCAATTACAATTATTAATCCTGTCAGAAATGTAAGAAAACATTACTAATGTCAAATAATTGGATTAAATCCACTTTATGAAATTATTTTATGGACTCTTGGTTTGAGGGGATTGTTGAAGGATGAAAGGCTAGGAGTAGAAACATATGCAATATTGAGTTTAAGTAAGGAAGGGTCTTCACGTGTACCCTTCCCCTCCCATAAGGAGGTCTCGGCAAAGCCACCTGATGAAGACATCTTCCCAAGGCTTCAGATAAAGGGAATAAGCCACGTAGTTTTTATGAGAGATAGGATAGACTCTAGCACCCTCAACAAGCCAAGAAATCCAAGAATATAGACAGAATAGATTAAGAAGAACAACTACATTTTACCCATGACACCCTTCCCCTGAGGGGACACATCTCAGCACCAAGAGAGATCCACATGGCTTGAAAATATTCCATTAGGCACAGGGAAAACAGAGTGAGAATATGGCTTCCCCAGTCTCGCAGCACATCATTGCATAAAAGGTCCATTTATTCTTTGACTTACTTAGATTACTGAGATGATAAACATGGCTGAATATTCTGGGCTGTTGGAAATAGGGAAAAGGGGTGAGAATTTACAGCAACCACCTCACAGATCTCAAAAACCAGCTTGAGTTATTACTAACTGGTTTGGGACACTTCCAAGAGGCCCACCTGTGAATCCTGTGGACGGACTCACTTGCAGCCCCTTCAATGGGCTGATAGTTGCCTCCATGTTTGGCATGTTAGCCTCCACAGATAACATGCATGCACTCCAACAGATGGCATACAAGCTTGCTCCGACAATACACAGATATCATCATCTAGCCCAATTCTGTGATTTGGAGGAGACATGCAATCTTAAATCTTACAGGGCACTGACCTGAGGAAAATAAGTTAAAGGATATTAGTACCCAACCTGGCTGTGTGGGGTTGAAAGAAGGCACACAAAACTTGGCACCCCCACCCCTACCCCAATAAGTACAAAGAGGAGTGGAGATTTCATATCCACTGAAAAGGAATTAGATACCTTTTCTCTAGTAGGTCTGACTGGTAAAGATCTTTCTATCCTGAAGTCAATCAAGGACTAGAGAAGTAGACTAATTATTTAAATGTAAAAAAGCAAAAAAAGACTTCAAGGACCATGAGGAATCATGGAAACATAACCCCACCAAAAGAACAAAATAATATTCCAGTGGCTGACCCCAAGGAAATGGAGATCTATGAATAGCCTTATAAAGAAATCAAAATAATCATATTAAAGAAAATCACTGCACTGCAAGAGAATATTGATAGACAATTAAACAAAATCAAGAAAAAATGCATTAACAAGATGATAAGTTAAACAAAGGTATTAAACCATTTAAAAATTCTGAAGCTGTAGAATATAATTACTGAACTAAAAATTTAATAGACAGCTTCTCCAGCAGATACAATCAAGCCAAAGAAAGAATCTGTCAACTCTAAGACACATATTTTGAAATTATCCAGTCAAACAAACAAACAAAATATTTTTTTTAATTCTATTTTAGTTGTAGGAAATCACTGAGTGAAATAATATGCATATTTTATGAGATCCAGAGGGAGCAAAGAGAGAAAACAACACAAAGATTATTTAAAGAAACAATCGCAGAAATTTCCCCAAGTCCGGGGAGGGAAATTAACATACAGATTCACTAATTAAGGAACCCAAAATAGGCTGATAATCAGGAGATATTCACACAGACATCATGAAGAGTCACATTGTGTAAAATAAGACCAAAATATCTATTTTGAAAGCAGCAATAAAAAGCAACTTGTCA
The DNA here is from genome assembly GCF_030020395.1 of Manis pentadactyla. Taxonomy (NCBI): domain Eukaryota; kingdom Metazoa; phylum Chordata; class Mammalia; order Pholidota; family Manidae; genus Manis; species Manis pentadactyla. Next base: position 54,226,010 of record NC_080031.1, read on the forward strand.
GATACAGCCATCACCAGGCATGGTTTATTTTCACAGGTCAGACATGAAGCCCACCGAAACTTCCCGGGATAGCAGTTCTGCCTAGAGCTGCAGGCTTGTTTATGTGCTTGTGTTCTCTGCCGATTTTCACAAAAATGGTTTGACCATTAATTTAATTAAATCATTGACTTCAATGATTTTCCTTCTACTGAAATTGTTACCTCTTTTACAGAAAATAAATAAATTGGGTTTTACTGGTTTGACACCATTAAATAATTTCTATGCATTCCCTTTTCCATTTCTCTTCAAAGCCTAAGAGAAAATGTGAGATGAAGGATTTGATGGAAAATATAACATGAAGAAGAGGAATAGGTACGGGAAAGCACTGTCAACAACAGTAGCCACAAAGGACTCACTTCTTACAGCCTGTGGAGATGAATGACATTTTTTCTTCTTAGCTTCTCCAATTCAAGGTCTTAAAAATGCTTTGACCTCTTATGAGAACAAGGTTTGAGAATATCTTCACAACATTCTAAAGAGCCTCAGTCTTCTGTCCACAGGTCAATCATACTCTGCTTCCTCTAAAAATGTGGGCATACCCATGCCATTTCCTGGGACCTCTGGGAATAGTCCTCACCATCCAGTGGCAGCTGGTGGCCCAAGGGTAATTTCAGGCATGTAATAGTCTCCAGAACAAGATGAGTAGGACACAATTAAAAGACAATCCTGGACACAAGTTAGAAATCTAAATGTATGTAAGTGATTACTAGGAATAATCAATGACATATGAAACCTAAATCAATCTCTGATATCCAATCATTTAAAAAGTCCACAAGTGGAAATCCATTATATCTCACACGATATAATCTAAAGAGCACATTATAGAAATTCTGTATGACCCAGTAATTTCACTTCTAGGAATTTACCTGAAGAAAACAAAAATTCCTGATTCAAAAAGATATATGCACCCCCATGTTTATTGCCATATTATTTAAAATAGCCAAAATATGGAAGCAACCAAAGTGTCCATCAGTATATGAATGGAGGAAGGAGATGTGGTACCTATACACAATGAAATATTGTTCAGTGATAAAAATGAAAGAAATCCTACCATTTGTGATAACATGAATGGATCTAGAGGGTATTATGCTAAGTGAAATAAGCCTGGCAGAGAAACACAAATACCATATATGTTTACTTATATGTGGAACTTAAAAACAAAGCAGAAGAAACAAAACAGCAATGCACTCTTAGACTCTGAGAAGTGATGGGTGGTTACCATGGGGGAGGGTTTGTGTGGGTGTCTGGAGAGGCTGAGGGAGATAAAGGGCATGAAACTCTCAATGACACATGTTGGTCATGTGATGTAGCACAGCTTGAAGAGTATTACCAATGATACTTTAACATCTTCCTGTGTTGACAGATAGTAACTACAATAGAGTGGGTGAGGATTTAACAATATGGGAAACTATTGAACCACTGTGTTGTATACTTGGAGTCAATGTCAGGTTGTATACAACTACACTTCAATAAAAAAAAGTAAGTAGGTCGATTAAAATACATAAAAGTAATTCACCAAATACAGGTGAATTATTCCATTTTCAGTCTCTGTATAATTATTCAAGGTGACTTTTCCTTCTCATGGAATTGTAATAATAGTCATTTCCACATTTGAAAATTATTCATTTTACTCCCAATAGCATGTATCTGGATACACATTACTTGAGTGAATAAATCATTTATATTATAAGTCTTCAGAGATTTGAATAGTAATATAAAACAATCTGGTTTAATTCTCAGCATCACAATTATTTAGCATTTTTAACTCATGTTCTTAGAAGAATGAATTTTCACATGTAATATAAAAATTTATTTCTGTGACTGATGATTTGAGTATAGCATAACTGACAAAATTGCAGAAAGCAATAAGCCAATATATTGGAAATTTTAAAACATTCTGTAAGAATTTGCTGTTTGAGGTATGTTATGTAGGACAGAATAAGGAAAGCCTTCCAAAAACCTTGAATAATAGTTACTAATCTGGAGGGAAGATGAGAGTGATTAAAGACTGACCAATATTGATAAATAGATGATAGAAAGATGGGTAGAGAGGTGCTGGATATAAATTGCAAAGCAGAAAAAGAATGATAGTTGAATGCAGAGAATATATATATATATATAATATATATACATATGCATCTATACACTTCTTAAGAATATGGAGATATTTGAAAGAAATAGACTACATCCTTTTTATTTGCCAGATTTTGAATTTGTTCTCAATCTCCTTGTCTCTCTTTAATATAATATGTGTCAACTTTAGTAAGCATAGTTACGAGCTTTTAGACAATTTGCTTATTGTCACCAGTTTAACCTACTGGATAAGCAGAGCAGTGCATTAAAATACGGGATAAATGTTAACAGTGTCTCCAATCATCTCTGCCATTCTGGTAACTGGAGTTTGGCTGAAGCATGCAGGTCCTCCACGTAGTAAATGAAGCCAGGGAAGGAGGTAAGGTGGAGGCTGCAGTGAAGTGAGTGCCCGGGTCAGAGAAGTCCGGGTCCAAAGCCAGCCCTGCTCCCTTCCCCTTCTCTGCTCTTCAGCTGACCTGCTGACCTCAAACACCTGTGTCTCATTCTCATTAAAGGTAGGAACAATAATATCCCGTAAAGTTTAACTAGCATCAGCCTACACATATTAAAGAATACTTCACACTTGGTCATTCTAATTTCAGTTACCCATCACGTATAGATTTACGTCAGACACTTCCCATAAGAGCCTTAATCAACTAGAAATGTAGACTTAGGAAAAAAAAAAAACTTAAGCCCATACAACTGGTGTGAGACCTGGTGTTTGAAACCAGTGAAAAACTGTCCGAGGGAACGACACCATTAATCTATAAGGCATATTGGCCTATGTGACAATCATTTCAAACCTGAATTCCTAATGAGGAAATTTCAGTTTTTAGAGCTTTCAGAAGGGGGACTGCCAGTCTTTCCTTCAGTTTCTCTCAGGGCTGAACATGACATGTTTAAATAAATGTACTCAATAATGCCATTATTGTACCTTTGTGGGTGATGCTGCCTGCCCAAGCCAGGGCCGACGCATGCCATCCGAGCTCCTTGGGTTACAGGCTCTCCTGTCTGAGACCCACACAGATGCCCTGAATGAATCCTTTGAATGGTAAAGGTCAATTTGTTTCATGAACTTATTAGTTCATTGATTTAATAATCAAGTACATGTATTCACAGATAATATGTCTAGTTGTTCTAATTTTGTGCCCACTCTTTGTGTTTTAGTTGGGTCCCCTTTTCCTGTACTCTGGAGGTGACTGCAGAGTCACCCCTGGGCCACCAGCTCTCATTGGGAAGAAAGGTCTGCATCCCCAGAGGCTGTGATGATGGTCACATGGATAAAGCAGAGCACCACTGACCTCTTTACATGTCATGAGAATGGCGCTGTGTCCACCAGAAGACATTCTCAAAACTGGTCTGAACAGGGAAACTTGGTTAAACCACCTTTAATGCCTTGATTAGAGACACTCACAGCAAAAGCCATTGTTCCCCTCTTTCCAAGGTCAAAAAATACAACATTCAAGTTAAGAAAAGAAAACTACAATTTTCAAAAGTGAGTAATCTGTGGTCACGGTTGCTGTTATTCTTAAGGTCTCCCACCCCCTCCAGTCTTCTTTATACCATGATTAACTCATACATTTTTTATTCACTATGGATTTTTATTTTCTCAAATGGACATAAGATTTTTTTTGAAATTATGGGTAGACATATTAATTCAACACTCCAACTTAATATTTTCATTGAACAATAAGTTCATTAATTAAGTAAATGAATAATGTAATATTTGAAGACATTAGTAGGCACAGAGAATTCTTTTAGGTTATTTTACAGTAATTTCTGTGTTATCAAATGCCACAATAGTAATATCAGGCTGTATGGTAGACCAAATTCCAACGTAGAAAATGAAGCATGGTGATAACTTTTCTCTGTGCTGTTTCTATTGATTCAAAATTCCTTTTTCAAATTTACTTTATTTACTGTATATTTGGAAAATTCACAGCACTGTGCATGGTAATGGAACTAAGGAGAATATCACCATTATGCCAAAATAATAATATAAAATTAAATTGGGATATATCCCCACACATCCTCATTTTGTATACAAATTTGAGAATTGTCTACTTTAGAATATTCTATGGGACTGGCTTCCCTTCCTTCCAAGAACATGTAAAGACATTTTCACTAACTGAAACATTTGTGCTTTGCTTACTATCTGCACTTTTTGGAATTTCTGGTTTATCTAGAATACTTTCTTTTAAAAAAAGAACCATAACATAATAATCTATTCAATTATCAGGCAAATTAAGCAAAACTAAATAATCAGCTGCCAAAGAGAACACTATTTTTCCCCTTAAAATTGATTATTTGAATTCAACTATATTTAGTATTCAACAGAAACTTCAAATTAATATTGATAAGATATTATTGGTTATAGAATAAACATAAAGGGATCCACAGTTTCTGTTTTTACCTATATCACCTGAAGATAACCTGATGTATCCCTTATAAAATATAAAATACAGCCTAAATGGATGGGAGAAATCAATGTATTTTTTAACTTGAGCAAAAGAACACCTGATAATGAAAAGTAATTATTGAGAAGTTAGCTATTGGGGAACATCTAGGAATGGCAGGCTGCTGAGGATGCGTCATTCTCGGTCATCACAATGAGGACCAGGGGATGAGGAAGTTTAAGTGGAATGTGTTTAGGCTTCATTGTTAAACAAGGCCTATTGTTCATATATCTGGAAAGATTTTCCAGCTGGTCACATAAGTGTCTGAGTTCTTGGGGTCAGCTGATGTCCATTCTTCTTTGTTTCAGCTTGTCAGAAACTGTGATGAAATTTACTATCTTCTTGGCAAGGACGACATTGTGAAGCTCTGTAACCTAAGAGTGGGAACACATGAGGAGGAGATCTTGGGGTAAGGTACGAGGATGGGCATCACCGGGCACATCTTCAGAAACGGACTGTTGTCTTCATGAGTACGTTGGCAGCCTGCATGAATGCAACACTCACTTGGCCACATTCAGACTATTCTCTCAATCTCTCACTTTATATATAAAAAACATCAAAATTGGTAACTTCGTTGTTATAATTTTTTAAACTTTTTTTAAATTTCTGTCAACTTGATTTACTGGATTCAGAGTAATATACTAAAATACTGAATTTATTTCAATAGTATGTACAATTATTTCTACAAGTCTGGAAGCTGTAGTTTGCTTAAAATTGTATATTTTTCTGTAAACAAGTAAAACTGAGAAAGTACATAAATCAGAAGCTAAACTGGAGCAAACGTTGGAATGCAAAAGACATGAAATCAAAGCCTTGTTTCCTAAATGTGAACAATATTATCCACCCCTAAAATTGTATGAATATTAAAATATGATATTATGTTAATTCTTCAAAATAATTGCTTGTTTGATAATGATAGTTAATTATTTTTTATGGATTTTAACTTCTTTATTCCCCATAAGAGCCTTACTTAACAATTAAGTGGTTAAGAAAATTTAAGACTGAGATCAGAATAAAACAAATTGCTCAAGTCCATTTTGTAAGCCTTGGAGTTACACCATTTATCTCTAGGTTATACTGGGTTATAATATGCAATCTACTTTCCTTGTGTATATATTTTACTACCTTTATTTTTTATTAAGAGTATTTTGAAGTACAGCTGATATAAAATATTATACTGGTTTCAAGTATACATTACAGTGATTAGTAGTTACATTATTATTGAATCCTCCCCCATAGTGCAGTGACTATCGGTCAGCACAGAGGATATTAGAACATTGATTATGTTCTCCATGTCACACTTCCATCCCCGTGACCAACTTATATTATGATTGAGAATTTTGTGTTTCAAATGGATGACTGCCAGTAGTTTTGAAGTCAGGCTCCTGCTCAAATGCCTACGTGTGATCTGCCAAGCCAGCCATAGACAATTACAAGGCTCCACCTGGCAGGCCTCCATGGGCAAAGCTGCCAACCTCACACTAGCATGGCACAAAGAAACATCCAGTCACTTTTCCATGTCTATTAGACTACTGCTTTTTAAATTTTATTTTGTTTTTAGATCCTACATATAAGTGAAATTATATGGTATAAGTTGTTAATGGCTCTAGCTCATTTTGTAGTTTTAAAATTACCTGTGCATTAGGCTTAAAGACAAGTGCCTCAGTATTTCTTGGGGATTCAGAAAAAAAATAAACTATAAAACAATATAAATATATTAAAATTTTAAAACATGAATAACAATTATTAACCTGTAGAGTTTAATGGGTACATACATTTAAATTTTAAGGCTATAAAGATTTGCTATATGGTAGAATATCATTCATGTTTACACTATGTATGTAATGATTATTTTAGAAAAATAAAATTTGCTGTGTAAAGACAGAATTTCTAAAAAAACTGATGGGCAGTAGGAGGAATCTAGAAATATAGATAATGTCTTGAACTCTGCTAGAAATATCAGTAGCTATGTCATTTTTCCTTTGTGCATAATTATGTAATAAAGATAGTTATAAACATTTTTCATTTTCTGTACCTCATTAAAATAATTTTACTTTGAGTTCATGAATGATGAGAATTTTCAGTTTGGTCTTTGTTTTTAATGACGCTGGCAAATAATAGGAATTTGAATATTTTGCATGTGGTGTGAAGTCTTGGCAAAGTGATAAATATGAGTAAACTACATTAACATTCATAAATGATGAGGATAACAGTTTAAAATCAAATCCACACATTTCATAGGTCCAGGCCTAATCAGCCTTCCACTCCCCTCCGCCACCTTCTCAGACTTCCTTGGTCACACCGTGTGTCCTCTCCCAGAGTCACACAGAGCTCAGTCTTCCCTCTGTGCCAGGATGTCTGGGGGCACCTGCTCTTTCCCACGCTCCTGTGTGCTCACCCGTCACTTCTTTCCCATCTCTGCTCACAAAAGTGTTTTCGGTGATACCTCATCTAGTATTTCTTTTACTTTTCTTGCAGTATGAACACCTAACATTAGCTCTTACCTCCAAAAGCTTTCTAAGTGCACAGTGCAGTAATGATCATTACAGGCAGGACACTGTACAGCAGGTCTGCGGAAATAACTCACCTTGCCTAACTGAAACTTTATACCCAATGAATAGCAAGAACCCATTTCCCCCTCCTCCAGCTCCTGGCAATCATCAGTGTGTTCCTGGCTTGTATGAGACTGACTGTTCTGATACCTTATGTAAGTGGACTCACATATTTTTCCTTCTGTGACTGGCTTACTTCACTTTGCTTAATATCCTCCACTTTGCTTAATATTCATCTGTGCTATTGCAAATGCTAGGATATCATTTATTTTAAAGGCTGATTAATATTTCATTGTGTGTATGTGACACATTTTCTTTATTCTTTTAGCCATCAGTAGATATTTAGGTCATTTCCATTTCTTGGCTATTGTGAATAATGGCACAGTAAACATGGGGGTGCAGATATCATTACATGATTCCAATATTTACATTTGATCTAAAATGTTTTCCCAAACAGCCTCATAACCTACTTATTTGTATTTCATTTGCATTTTTGACAGTCATTAACATACCATTTACCAAACATTTTATTTTTCTATTTAGTCTATTAATACATTTGCACTTCAAATAGAGTGCAATGTTTACTTTTTGATATGCTACCAATAATTAAAACCAGACACAAAGAAGGTAGCCATAGATATTTGTTCAATAAAGCATATGAGTGAACAATTAGGTTTAAGTATATCAAAAATTTTAGCATTTTTATTTCCCAGAAATTTTATCTTTGAAATATTTTATATCAGTGTTTAGCACTAAATTGCATTCTCTTAGTTTACTATTAATCATATATGTCATCATGTACGATATATTTAACATAAATTTTGCCATATTTATGTAAATGAACGCATGACAGTTTCACACATAATTTTGAAAATTTTTTAAATATGTTTCCTTGTACTTCTTAATTAGCACAGCTGTTTCATACTCTGGGATTCTAATACCATTTTGAGATAGTGTGGAACCTTAAAATCTTCACAATTCTAATTACAGCCCATGGTGTCAAGAAGCTCTCATGGGCAGTGAAACAGAGTCAAGAAATTTTAATAAATATTTTGTGGCAATGGCCACAGTTTCCCTCTGTATCATCTTGGGATGTTTATAATAATGTGGTGACTATGTGTCAGTTTAGGCTGTATTGGATAAAAATTAATATAATTGCTTCCTTTTTATCACATCAGAGTCCCTTTTATATGTGGGTAAGAGAGCATTGTTCCATATAGTTCCTTTAAGTCCTAAAAAAAAAATACAGTTACATTTGTATGACAGCCTCAGAATGGAGACACACCCCCTTGTACTAGGATGGAAATACAAGCAGATCTGAGTTGTGCTTCACCTTCAGGCTGAAGATGTGAACAGAGAATCAGTGCAACACCTTCTACAAGTGACTTATTTTTGAGGATGCACCACCAGGTGGGGTGTGATTGGAGACCAGAGTCCAGGGGTGGATGTGGCTTTGAAACTAAGGGTGTTCCAAATGCTGATTAAACCCATGGACCAGGGAGTGGTGTTTGTTTCTGGTGATGGCTGAGGTGGCCATCCATGGAGTCATGTGAGTGAGTGGGAAGTGGAATAATTCAATTAAAGCTCATTCTATAAAAATCATTAAAGGGAAGAGAACCAAGATGGTGGTGTGAGTAAAGCAGTGGGAATATCCTCCCAAAACCATATATATTTTTGAAAATACAACAAACATAACTATTCCTAAAAGAGAGACCAGAAGATACAGGACAACAGCCAGACTACATCTACACCTATGAGAACCCAGTGCATCATGAAGGGGGTAAGATATAAGCTACGGCCCAGCGGGATCTGAACGACCCCCACCCCAGCTCCTGGAGGGAGGAGAGGAGTCAGAGCAGGAAGGTAGAGGTAGCCCAGGACTGCTTAACACCTAGCCCTAGCCATCTGCACCCAGAGTGCAGACACACAGTGTGTGAGTGGGGTGCTAGAAACTAGGGAAACAAGACAGTAAGACCTGAGTGGGTCCGCACAGTGGGCACACCCAGGACAAAGAAAAGAGAGTGCTTTTTGAAAGTCTTAAAGGGACAGGGACCCCACAGCTGGATGGAAGCATCCAGGGACACTTAGCCCAGCAACTGGGAATCTCAGGGAACTCCGGGTGCCCTAACCCCCTGGGCGGTAGCACAGCTCGGAGGCCCCTCACAGTGATAAACAGCCTCCCGCCTGTTCCCCCTCTGACACTGCTCCGCCATATTGGAGAAAGAGCCTGAGGGTGGCCACACCAACAACAACTGTGGAGATCCACAGCGGCTGTGCAAGAATTAGAAACCCCATCTGTACACTGCTAACCAGCAGAAGCCACTAGGGGTCACTGCTCTCCCGGGAGACGAAGGGCACAAACTAGCAAGAAGGGACTTTCTCTTAGCCAACACACACGCCAGCTACCCACAAATACCTCTATCACCATGAAAAGGTAGAAGAATTTGATACAGACCAAGATCACAAAGGCAAACCCTTAGAAGGAGATAGACCTCACCAATTTCCCTGAAATAGAATTAAAAATAAAGCTCATAGCCATGCTGATGGAGCTGCAGAGAAATATGCAAGAGCTAAGGGATGATGTCTGGAAGATTACAGAAATGAAACAATCTCTGGAAGGATTTATAAGCAGAATGGATAAGATGCAAGAGGCCATTGATGGAATAGAAACCAGAGAACAGGAACGCATAGAAGCTGATGCAGAGAGAGAGAAAAGTATCACCAGAATGAAACAATATTAAGAGAACTGGGTGACCAATCCAAAAGGAACAATATCTGCATTATAGGGGTACCAGAAGAAGAAGAGAGAGAAAAAGGGATGGAAAGTGTATTTGAAGAAATAATTGCTGAAAACTTCCCCAAAATGGGGAAGAAAATAATCGATCAGACCATAGAAGTGGACAGAA